>NC_060125.1:189655939-190855939 GCF_021461395.2 Schistocerca americana
TCTTATATATTTCTATTTATTGATGAGGTAGATAATTGTTTTTCTAGTATAAATAGTACATTTGACTTCCAATCAAAAAGCTTGATATAAATCAAGAAAAACAATCCTAATTTTATCTACAAGAATTTTTATTAGATTTATTATTCCAATAATTGTTATAATCCTTGCAACAACATTATCAAAAAAATTAATTAATGACCGAGAAAAAAGATCACCATTTGAGTGTGGATTTGACCCAAAAAGATCAGCACGAATACCATTCTCACTTCGATTCTTCTTAATTGCAGTAATGTTCTTAATTTTTGATGTAGAAATCGCATTAATCCTTCCAATTGCAATTATTTTTAAAACTTCAGACATTATAATCTGAACAATATCAACAATATTTTTTATTATAGTATTATTAGGTGGACTATACCATGAATGAAATCAAGGAGCCTAACAATGAGCAGAATAAAGGGTTGTAGTTAACTATAACATTTGGGTTGCATTCAAAAAGTATTGATATAATCAATCAACCTTAAATAGAATAAGAAGCGAAGTATTGCAGTCAGTTTCGACCTGGAAGATTGGTAAATAAAATACCCTTATTCTTATTAATTGAAGCCAAAAAGAGGCGTATTACTGTTAATAATATAATTGAAACTTCCTGGCAGATTAAAACTGTGTGCCCGACCGAGACTCGAACTCGGGACCTTTGCCTTTCACGGGCAAGTGCTCTACCAACTGAGCTACCGAAGCACGACTCACGCCCGGTACTCACAGCTTTACTTCTGCCAGTACCTCGTCTCCTACCTTCCAAACTTTACAGAAGCTTTCTTTCAGGAGTGCTAGTTCTGCAAGGTTCGCAGGAGAGCTTCTGTAAAGTTTGGAAGGTAGGAGACGAGGTACTGGCAGAAGTAAAGCTGTGAGTACCGGGCGTGAGTCGTGCTTCAGTAGCTCAGTTGGTAGAGCACTTGCCCGCGAAAGGCAAAGGTCCCGAGTTCGAGTCTCGGTCGGGCACACAGTTTTAATCTGCCAGGAAGTTTCATATCAGCGCACACTCCGCTGCAGAGTGAAAATCTCATTCTGGAAACATCCCCCAGGCTGTGGCTAAGCCATGTCTCCGCCATATCCTTTCTTTCAGGAGTGCTAGTTCTGCAAGGTTCGCAGGAGAGCTTCTGTAAAGTTTGGAAGGTAGGAGACGAGGTACTGGCAGAAGTAAAGCTGTGAGTACCGGGCGTGAGTCGTGCTTCGGTAGCTCAGTTGGTGGAGCACTTGCCCGCGAAAGGCAAAGGTCCCGAGTTCGAGTCTCGGTCGGGCACACAGTTTTAATCTGCCAGGAAGTTCCATATCAGCGCACACTCCGCTGCAGAGTGAAAATCTCATTCTGGTAATATAATTGAACTATAAAGTTCCAATTAAGGAAATGTAAAGCCAATATGAAAGCTGCTAACTTTTTATATTAGCAGTTAAACTCCGTTAACATTTCTAAAATTTATATAGTTCAAATAAAACATTACATTTTCACTGTAAAAATAATATATGTATATTTATAAATACCTAAAAGTAAAAATACTTCCTTAACATCTTCAGTGTCACGCTCTAATTATAAGCTATTTAAGTAAACGAAAAATAATACCACCAAAATAAATATTCAAAAAATAAAAGTTAAAAGATAAATCTTAAAATTAGAATCATATCAACCTTGTATATAACTAATTAAATAAATAAATAGTCTATATAAACCTTGACCACCAAATAATTCACCTCAACCATAATCAAATGACTTTGATGAATAATAGCACAATTTTAAAGGAAAATATCTAATAAACTTAGTTGAAATGAAAGGTATAAACCACATAGAACCAGCAAATCTAACAAAAGAAAGCATACTTAAAGAAAATAAATTTTGAGAAAAATCAAAATTAGAAATAAGATAACCCAAATAAGCACCTAAAACAACTACAGTAATAGTTAAAAACTTCAAATAATAAGGCAAGGCAATCACATGAGGAACAGGAAAAATTAACCAAGACAAAAGGCTACCACCAAAAACAGCAACAAACAATAAATCAATTATACCAAAAGAAATATAATAACCCTTATCGTCAAAAGAAAATCTAGAATAAAAATTATTGTCACCAGATATTGATTAATAAAAAAGACGAAAAGAATAAGAAGCAGTTAAACCAGTAGAAAAGAAATAAAGAAAAAAAATCAAACAATTAATTCATCTTAAACAAACCATCTCAGGAATTAAATCCTTTGAATAAAAACCTGCTAAAAATGGTATACCACACAAAGATAAACTAGAAACATTAAAACAAACTGAAGTTAAAGGCATAAAATTAACAATTGAACCTATAAAACGAATATCCTGAGAATCCTTTAAATTATGAATTATTGAACCTGCACACATAAACAATAAAGCCTTAAATAAAGCATGAGCTAATAAATGAAAAAATGCAAGTTTTGGATAACCCATAAACCAAAATTCTTATTATTAAACCAAGTTGTCTTAAAGTAGAAAGAGCAATAATTTTCTTCAAATCAAATTCAAAATTTGCACCCAAACCGGCCATAAACATAGTTATACAACCAATTAAAAGTAAGAATCAACCACAATTATAAGTATCTAATATTGGTCTAAAACGAATTAATAAATAAACCCCAGCAGTAACAAGAGTAGAAGAATGAACCAAAGCAGAAACAGGAGAAGGGGCAGCCATAGCAGCAGGAAGTCAAGAAGAAAAGGGAATTTGAGCTCTTTTAGTTATAGCTGCTAAAACAATTAATATAGTAATAAGCTTTATTTCAAAAGAATTAGAAATAAAATCATAATAATAAATATAATTTCAACCGCCAAAATTCAATATTCAAGCAATAGAAATTAAAATAGCAACATCACCAATACGATTAGAAAGTGCAGTTAACATACCCGCACTATAAGATTTTACATTTTGATAATAAATAACTAAACAATAAGAAACTAAACCTAAACCATCCCATCCTAATAAAATTCTAATCAAATTAGGACTAATAATTAAAAACCCTATAGAAAGAATAAATATTAAAACAATAATAATAAAACGATTTATATTCTTTTCTCCCGATATATAATCCTCTCTATAATAAATAACCAAAGAAGAAATATACATCACAAAAGATATAAAAATAAGAGACATTCAATCCAAAATTAAAGTCATAACAACCATAGAACCATTTAAATTAAAAAGCTCTCATTCAACAAAAACTCTATAATCAATTATTAAATAATAAATACACAAAATAAAAATTATAGTTCTAGAAAAAAATAAAGAAAAAGAACTCAAAGAACAAATAGAAAACAAATTCACGGCCTAAGATGAAAAAATTCATATCATTGATTCCACAAAACAACATTTTTAATTAAAATACTTAAGCAAACTAAACAAAAAAATACTCCCCCTTTAAACAAAGAATATTTAAAGGCAATCAATGTAAAAGTAAAAGATGATATTCACGAAAATAACCAAGAGAACAAGTATAAACACCAGAATAATAATTACCATGCTGAGAATAAGAATACATATATAAAGTATAAACAGCTCTAAAAAAAGACAAAAAAATTAAAGCAAGAAATCTAAAAGAAGATCAAGACATAATTCTATTTAATAATCTAAGTTCACCTACCAAATTTAAAGAAGGAGGAGCGGCTATATTAGAAGATCTCAAAAGAAATCATCATAAAGCCATTCTTGGCATTAAATTAATTATACCCTTGTTAATTAATAATCTTCGTCTACCTAAACGCTCATAAATAATATTAGATAGACAAAATAAACCAGAAGAACACAAACCATGACCAACCATTAAAGAAAGAGAACCTATACAACCTCATCAATTCATAGTTATCAATCCCCCAATAACCATTCTTATATGAGCAACTTTTTTAGTTGGACTAATAACAGGAACAATAATGGAAAGATATTGGTTATCATATATTTTATTCTTAACATTTCTTGATGGTATATTAGTTCTATTTATTTATATTACGAGAATTGCATCAAACGAAATATTTCAACCTAAATCAATTACAATAATTATTACCTTAACAATATGAATATTTATCATATCAACATTAATTATTTTAGATATAACAATATTTATAGACTTTTTCAAAAATACTGAAACTATAAATATTGATAATTCAATCAATTATCAAGAAATAACAATATCTTTAGAAAAACTATATAATAGACCAACATTCATTATTACAATAATAATAATAATTTATTTATTTATAGCACTATTAGCAGTTGTTAAAATCACCAACATTAACCAGGGGCCTATTCGTAAAATAAGATAATTTACTAATGAATAAACCCTTATGATTGAGACATCCTTTAATTAAAATCATTAATAACTCTTTAGTTGATTTACCCGCACCAACAAATATTTCATTTTGATGGAATTTTGGGTCCCTACTAGGGTTATGTTTGGTAATTCAAATTGTAACTGGACTATTTTTAGCTATACATTATACATCAAATATTGAAATAGCATTTAGTAGTGTAGTTCACATCTGCCGAGATGTAAATAATGGCTGAATTATTCGAACCTTACATGCAAATGGAGCTTCTATATTTTTTATCTGTATTTATTTGCATGTAGGACGAGGAATTTACTACGGATCTTATATATACATACACACCTGAATAATTGGTACAGTAATTCTATTTTTAGTTGTAGCAACTGCATTTATAGGATACGTTTTACCTTGAGGTCAAATATCATTCTGAGGTGCAACAGTAATTACTAATTTATTATCAGCAATCCCATACTTAGGAACAGATTTAGTTCAATGAGTGTGAGGAGGATTTGCTGTTGATAATGCAACATTAAATCGATTCTTTACATTTCATTTTGTACTACCATTTATTATTGCTGCAATAGCAGCAATTCATTTATTTTTCCTTCACCAAACAGGGTCTAATAACCCTTTAGGACTAAATGGAGATATTGAAAAAATTCCATTTCACCCATACTTTACTTTCAAGGACTCTATTACATTTGTATTAATAACATCATTATTAATTATATTGTGCTTGATTAATCCTTACCTCCTAGGGGATCCGGATAATTTTGTACCTGCCAACCCATTAGTAACTCCTGTCCATATTCAACCAGAATGGTACTTCTTATTTGCATATGCAATTCTTCGGTCAATCCCTAATAAACTCGGAGGTGTTATTGCATTATTCTTATCAATTAGAATCTTAATAATTTTACCATTTTATAATAAAACACCATTCCGAGGTATTCAATTCTATCCTATCAACCAGATTTTATTCTGAATTATAGTAGTTGTTGTATGCTTATTAACATGAGTTGGAAAACGGCCTGTTGAAGAACCTTATATTATAACAGGACAAATCTTAACAATTATTTACTTTACATACTTCTTAATTAATGTGCATGTTGCAAAGGCATGAGATAAACTAATTAAGTAATAATAAGTTAATTAGCTTAGGAAAAGCATATGTTCTGAAAACATAAAACTAGAAGTTTAACTCTTCTATTAACTTTTCTTAAAAAATTTCACTAAATAAATGAAATAAATAAAATCTTTAAACCAACAAAGAAAACAAAAAAATTTAAAGATAATGGCAAAAAACTTTTTCAAGCTAAGTACATTAACTTATCGTAACGAAAACGTGGTAATGTACCACGAACTCAAATAAAACCAAAGGACATAACAGCAAGCTTAATAAAAAATATAAAAGAATAAAAATCACCACCTAAAAAAATTAAAGCTAATAACATTCTTATAAAAACAATTCTAGTATACTCAGCTAAAAAAATTAAAGTAAAACCTCCTGCACCATATTCAATATTAAAACCTGAAACTAACTCAGATTCACCCTTGGCAAAGTCAAAAGGAGTACGGTTAGTTTCAGCTAAACAAGAAGCAAAACAAGCTAAAGCTAAAGGAAAAGAAATAATAATAAATCAACAATAAAGCTGATAGTTTATAAAATCAAACATGTTAAAACTACCAATTAAAATAATTAAAGATAATAAAATTAAAGCCAAACTAACTTCATATGAAATTGTTTGAGCAACAGAACGAAGAGAACCTAGTAAAGAATAACTTTAATTAGAAGACCAACCAGCAATTATAACAGTATAAACACCTAATCTAGTACAGCATAAAAAAAACAAAAATCCATCAGAAAAAGAACATATATAAGTTAAGTAGGGGAAAATCACTCAAACAGCCAAGGAAATTATTAAATTGAAAACAGGAGAAAAGTAATAAAGTAAATAATTAGATATAATGGGAATTGGCTGCTCCTTACAAATTAACTTGATAGCATCACTAAAGGGTTGAGGAATTCCAACAAAACCTACTTTATTTGGACCCTTTCGAATTTGAATATAACCTAAAACCTTACGCTCTAATAAAGTTAAAAAAGCAACACTAATTAAAACACAAATAACTAATAAAAGAAAATTCAAAATAAACATAAATAAATCATAAAGTATCAATACTATTTGTAGAAAAAATCTACATAAATGAATTCTAAATTCAACACATTAATCTGTCAAAATAGTAATTTAATTAGTATTAATCAATAAAATAAAAAATATTTCAACCATATGGTCCTTTCGTACTAATATGAATTAATAATCTTAGGATAGAAACCGACCTGGCTCACGTCGGTCTGAACTCAGATCATGTAAGAATTTAAAGGTCGCACAGACCTAATTACTGGGCTACTGCACCCAAAATTTTTCTTAATCCAACATCGAGGTCGCAATCTGCTTTGTCGATATGAGCTCTCAAAAACAATTACGCTGTTATCCCTAAGGTAACTTAATCTTATGATCATAAATTATGGATCAAAACAACAAACATAAATAAATGATATAATAATGAAGAGTTTGTTTATTCTTCATGTCACCCCAACAAAACATCATCATTAAATATAGAAAGACAAACAAAAAACTATATAAAAATAAAATGTTAAGCTCTATAGGGTCTTCTCGTCCTAAAGAAAAATTTAAGCCTTTTGACTCAAAAGTTAAATTCAAAAATTTATTAAGAGACAGTTGATTTCTCGTCAAGCCATTCATTCCAGCCACTAATTAAGAGACTAATGATTATGCTGCCTTTGCACGGTCAAAATACCGCGGCTCTTTAAAAATTTGCTCAGTGAGCAGGCCAGATCTCAAAGTATTTTCTAGAGGACATGTTTTTGATAAACAGGCGGAAATCAATTTTGCCTAGTTCCTTATAATAAATTAACAAGGTAAAAATTATATACAAATAAATATACTAATTCTATCATTATTACAAAAATTTCTAAATTAAATTTATAATCTTAATAAAAAACCTAAAATAATTATAAAATCAAAAATAAAAATAATGAACTAAAACGTATTCTTAAAGATAGCTGGTTTAAAGCTTACTATTATATTTTATTAAAACAAATTATAGGTTATTAACTTCAAAGCTTATCCCTTAAAGAATAAATAAGTTAATATTTATACCTAAAAAATTAAATAAAAACAATTAACTTCAAAAAATTAAATTTTTTCTTAAGAAACTAGATATCTTGGGAAACGATTAACATCTCATTTCTATAAATAATTTAATAATAATTATGATATATTAACTATAAATTATTTATAAATCAACCCAAATCGAGACAAGTAAAGTAAATACTAAAATTTTGATAAACCCTGATACAAAAGGTACAATAAATAAAATCTACTTTTAAAAATTTAAAATAATATTTCATAAAACACAAGACAAAATTCGACAAAATTATTTTTATTAAATAATTAAATAAACAAAAAATAAATATAATAAAATAAATAATCAAGATATCCTGATTTGCACAGAAAAATTTTCAGTGTAAATGAAACACTTTACTAATAATCCTTTCTTTCAGGAGTGCTAGTTCTGCAAGGTTCGCAGGAGAGCTTCTGTAAAGTTTGGAAGGTAGGAGACGAGGTACTGGCAGAAGTAAAGCTGTGAGTACCGGGCGTGAGTCGTGCTTCGGTAGCTCAGTTGGTAGAGCACTTGCCCGCGAAAGGCAAAGGTCCCGAGTTCGAGTCTCGGTCAGGCACACAGTTTTAATCTGCCAGGAAGTTTCATATCAGCGCACACTCCGCTGCAGAGTGAAAATCTCATTCTGGAAACTTTACTAATAAGTTATATCTTGAAACTCTTCCTAGATACACTTTCCAGTACATCTACTATGTTACGACTTATCTCATCTAAATTGAAGCTAAATTAAAGTAATAAAATAGAATAATCAATAATGAGAGCGACGGGCGATGTGTACACACCTCAGAGCCAATATCAGTTAAATTAAATAAATTAAATTACTATCAAATCCACCTTCATTAATAGTATTTCACCATCAAATCCGTTATAAACAAAAATCTATTGTAACCCACCTCCTCTTAATTATAAGCTGCACGTTGACCTGAAATACTTTATAATTATAAATCTTGAGAATTATAACTCTAAAAAGATTCTCTGATAACGGAGATATACAAACAAATAAATTAAGTAGAGTAAATCGTGTATTATCAATCATGGGGTAGGTTCCTCTGAATGGAATGAGATACCGCCAAATTCTTTGGGTTTAAAGACCTTAACTAATAGTACTCAGGTAAATATAATTAACATTTAAAATAACAGGGTATCTAATCCTAGTTTATTTTTCAAATTTCACAGATTCATAAAAAGAGCTATAAATAAATTTTAACATTTCACCTTACAAATTTATATTTTAACCCTAAAAATATAAATAACTGTTTTAACCAATAATATTCACTTGTATCAATCGTATAACCGCGGCTGCTGGCACGAATTATGCCGATACTAAATCAATTGCTAAATCCAAAATCACTTGATAATTAAATCAAATTACTGCAAAATAGAACATTTAGTTTAACAAAACTTACATATAATACAAAGAAAAAGTGAATAAATAAGCAAGAATAAAACTTTTGGAAACAAAATAAGAAATTTAAAAATTTATAAAAATAAGAAAAAATTAAAGATTCAAATATTTAAAGAAAAACAAAATAAAAGAAACACAAAAATAACAAAAAAAAGAAACGCACCCTAGAATGACCACAACAACTTCTCTATTATATATAAATAAAGATTAATATGGAACATGTATACCGATAAATGTATTATATTCTTTCTTATTTAATCTTTCTTTTCACTAATAATAAAGAAAGATTAAATAATATAATAAATATATTTAATATAATTATGTAAATTAATGTAATATGTTATTAATATAAAATTAACTTTATATTAAGTTAACTCAAATATTAATTAGTTAAATAATTTAATTATAGATAATATATTAAATTATATTATTATAATTAATATAATTAATTATATTAATATAAAATTTTATATTTAATAATATTAATTATATTTATTATATCCAATTATAATAATATTTAATATTAATTTACATATTATTATATAATCTATAATATAATAACCTATTTTAAGCTAAAAACATAAGTAGCTATAATCCTAGGTAAATAAATGTATTAAAATAATCATTTAATAATTATAAAATAACATTATAAGTATTTAAATTTAATTAAATGTAGTATATTAATATAAATTATTTATTATATATATTATATATTTAGATTATCCTAACCGAGATAAATTAATTAGAAATAACCAAAATAATACATAAACAAATTTCTAAAAAAAATTTTTAATTTATATATTAAATATAAATGAAGTGCCTGATTAAAGGGTTACCTTGATAGGGTAAATCAAGTAAATAAAATTACCTTCATTAAAAATTACATAAGACAGAATTAAACTACCTCCTTTAGTATCAAAAACTAACATGCATCATACACCTTAATGTAAAAAGGTAAGCTAAACAAGCTAATGGGTTCATACCCCATTTATAGAGGTATCAATCCTCTCCTTTTTAATGACCAACAACTCTACAAAACTTCTCTTCCTATCAACATTAATGATAGGAACGATCCTGTCCATTTCATCAAACTCCTGATTCGGAGTTTGAATAGGACTTGAGATCAACTTACTTTCATTTATTCCGCTCCTAACAAGAAATAAAAATATAATAATAAATGAATCATCAATTAAATATTTTATTGTCCAAGCAATAGCATCGACAATACTATTATTTTCAATTTTGCTGATTCAAATAAAGTATCCAATAGGATGAGAAACAGAATTTATTCCATCAATAATAATTAGATCTAGATTATTATTAAAGATTGGGGCTGCACCCTTTCATTTCTGATTTCCAGAAGTAATAGGAGCTTCAAGATGAAATAACTGTTTAACACTAATAACATGACAAAAAATTGCCCCAATAATAGTATTATCTTATTGTATTCAACTAAGAACTTTCATTTGAACAATTATTATTCTAAGAATTATTATTGGGGTAATAGGTGGTTTAAATCAAACATCGCTACGACAACTTCTAGCATATTCCTCAATTAGACATTTAGGGTGAATAATTAGATCCCTAACAGTTAGAGAAAACATTTGAGAACTATACTTTATTATTTATTCACTATTAAGATTAATTATGGTCCTATTATTTAAGCAAATAAATCTATTTTTTATAAATCAGATCTATTCAGCTAGAAATATAAAAACTGAAATTAAATTCATAATATTCTTATCCCTTTTATCATTAGGTGGTTTACCACCATTTCTTGGATTTCTACCAAAATGAATTGTGATACAATCATTGATGGAAAATAACATAACAACTATTATAACAATTATGGTTGTATTAACTACAATTACACTTTATTATTATATACGTATTAGATTCTCAGCCCTAATTATATCATACACAGAAAATTCGTGATCTATAAAAATAAAGTCTCAAAAATCAAGAATTATTCTTCCTATAACAGTAATAATTTCAACAATAGGATTAATCTCAACATCAACCTTAACCTCATTATACTAAGGACTTAAGTTAAACAAACTAATAACCTTCAAAGTTATAATTAAAAGAATAATCTTTTAGGCCTTAGTAAAATTTTACACCTCTAGAATTGCAGTCTAGAATCATAATTGAATATAAGATCTAAAGTATGGTAAGAGAGGAACATCTCATAAGTAGATTTACAGTCTACCACCTTAAATTCAGCCATCTTACCGCAAAAATGATTATTCTCAACAAACCATAAGGATATTGGTACTTTATACTTCTTATTTGGAGCGTGAGCAGGAATAGTAGGAACATCAATAAGAATACTTATTCGTGCTGAACTTGGTCAACCAGGATCTCTAATTGGAGATGACCAAATTTATAATGTCATTATTACAGCCCACGCATTTGTAATAATTTTTTTTATAGTAATACCTATTATAATTGGTGGATTTAGTAATTGACTCATACCATTAATAATTGGTGCACCAGATATAGCATTCCCACGAATAAATAATATAAGTTTTTGATTACTACCGCCTTCACTTACCCTTCTTCTTACATCTTCTATAGTAGATAACGGTGCTGGTACAGGATGAACAGTTTACCCTCCTCTTGCAGGAGCTATCGCACATGGGGGGGCATCTGTAGACCTAGCTATTTTTTCACTTCACTTAGCAGGTGTATCATCTATTCTTGGTGCAGTAAACTTTATTACAACAGCAATTAATATACGATCAGAAAGTATAACTCTAGATCAAACACCTTTATTTGTCTGATCTGTAGCTATTACAGCCCTTCTCCTCCTTTTATCGCTTCCAGTATTAGCAGGGGCTATTACTATACTATTAACAGATCGAAATTTAAATACATCATTCTTTGACCCTGCAGGAGGAGGTGACCCAATTTTATATCAACACCTATTCTGATTCTTTGGACACCCAGAAGTTTACATTTTAATTCTACCGGGGTTTGGGATTATTTCTCAAAAAAATGGTTCAAATGGCTCTGAGCACTATGGGACTTAACATCTGTGGTCATCAGTCCCCTAGAACTTAGAACTACTTAAACCTAACTAACCTAAGGACATCACACACATCCATGCCCGAGGCAGGATTCGAACCTGCGACCGTAGCAGTCGCGCGGTTCCGGACTGAGCGCCTTAACCGCGAGACCACCGCGGCCGGCGATTATTTCTCACATTGTATGTCAAGAAAGAGGAAAAATTGAATCATTTGGAACATTAGGTATAATTTATGCTATATTATCAATTGGACTAATAGGATTTATTGTATGAGCACATCATATATTCACAGTAGGAATAGACGTTGACACACGAGCATACTTTACATCAGCAACAATAATTATTGCTGTACCTACAGGAATCAAGGTATTCAGATGATTAGCTACACTATATGGAACTAAATTCAAATTCAATCCACCGTTATTATGAGCTTTAGGATTTATTTTTCTATTTACAATTGGTGGACTAACAGGATTAGTATTAGCAAATTCATCACTTGACATCGTATTACATGATACATATTATGTAGTAGCCCACTTCCATTATGTGGTATCCATAGGAGCAGTATTTGCAATCATAGGAGGTGTTATTCAATGATACCCATTATTTACAGGATTAACTATAAATAATACATGATTAAAAATCCAATTTACAATTATATTTATTGGAGTAAACTTAACATTTTTCCCTCAGCACTTCCTAGGACTAGCAGGAATACCACGACGATATTCAGACTATCCAGACGCATATACATCATGAAATGTAGTATCAAGAATTGGGTCCACAATTTCTATTGTAGGAATCATTATATTCATTGTAATTATATGAGAAAGAATGGTTACAAACCGGGCAATCATATTTAGAGCTAATATAAGAAGATCAACAGAATGACTACAAAATAACCCGCCTGCGGAACACAGTTACTCAGAGCTACCATTAATTTCTAGATTCTAATATGGCAGATTAGTGCAGTAGATTTAAGCTCTACAAATAAAGGTTTGACCTTTTATTAGAAAAATTAATTAATGGCAACATGATCAAATTTATCCCTTGAAGATGGAGCTTCACCATTAATGGAGCAACTATCATTCTTCCATGATCATACTATGGTCGTATTATTATTAATTACAGTAATTGTAGGCTATGCCCTAAGTTACATATTATTCATTGCCTATACAAACCGAAACATACTTCACGGGCATTTAATTGAAACAATCTGAACAGCACTACCAGCAATTACACAAATTTTTATTGCACTACCATCATTACGACTTCTATATTTACTTGATGATTCAGTAGACGCAATAATTACGATTAAAACAATTGGACGACAATGATATTGAAGATATGAATATTCAGACTTTATAGATGTAGAATTTGACACTTTTATAACACCAGAACAAGACCTAGAAAACGACGGATTTCGACTTCTAGATGTAGATAACCGAACAATTTTACCAATAAATACAGAAGTACGAGTATTAACAAGAGCATCAGACGTTCTACATTCATGAGCAGTACCTGCATTAGGAGTTAAAATTGACGCAACGCCAGGTCGACTAAACCAAGGAACATTTACAATAAACCGGCCTGGACTATTCTTTGGACAATGCTCAGAAATCTGTGGAGCAAACCACAGATTTATACCACTTGTAATTGAAAGAACTTCAGTAAACTTATTTATCAAGTGATTATCTAAGATAATCTAAGGAGTTAGTTAAAATATATAACATTAGAGTGTCAATCTAAAATAACTAAATAATTAGTACACCTTGAAATACATCAGATGACTGAAAGTAAGTAATGGTCTCTTAAACCAAAAAATAGTAAATTAACGACTACTTCTGATGGGGAATTCAATCCAAATCCCTCAAATATCTCCTCTCATATGATTCTCCCTATTTATTATATTTTCGACTACATTAATTTTATTTAATCAAATAAACTTTTTCTCATTTAAACCAAACCTTATTAAAAGAGCAGAAAAAAGAACAATTGATATAAAGAACTTGAATTGAAAATGATAACAAACTTATTTTCAACATTTGATCCATCAACATATGTACATATGTACATATTCCAGGCCAGTGATGATGCCTTGTAGAAAATACAGGCGAAACGCGTATGGCACTAAAACTGTGTTTTATTCAGCTGCTGTCAGACGGTCCATAAGTAAAAATTATCAATATACCGTAATAACGCCTTCCAATTCCGTGAGTGTAAGAAGCAGAGACAGCGTGCAGCGGCGCGGGCCTTACCGGTGTACTGGTGCTCGATGGCCTTGATCTGCTCGTCGGTGAAGGCCCAGTGGTGCGCGAGGCGCTTCCACTCGCCGGGCGCCAGCTGCTTGTAGGCCACCTTCCAGAGGACGGCTCGCAGGCGCTCGTTGCCCGTCGCAGCCTCCTCGCGGCTCAGCTGCCAGCGCCGCCGGCCGCGCCCACCTCTCTCCGCGCCCTCGCCGTCCTCGTCGGCCGCGTCCTGTGCAACACGGCCACACTCGTTCCTCTGATTCGCCCATCACAACGGGTAAGGCGGCTGCTGACAGGCGAGAGTATCACAGTGCTTGATAACAACTGACACTTGCTGAGAAATGACCCACTTGCTATGGAACAACCGACAATTACTATGGAGCACCTCTTTTGAAGAGCGCGCCCCAGCGCATAGTGTGAAGCAGTCGCCGCTGTGGCAATCGCAGCTTTGGTGTCTCCCTCTGGTGGCAAAGGGGAAAGGTTGCCTGTTCACGTGTATTTAAGGGGCGCTTTGAGCTCGCCAGGGGATCAGTTGGTCAGCCGGGTCAGTGTGGGGCAATCAGTGTCTGTCTGTCGTCCAGAGTGCTAGTATGTGTTAGGCCGCCAGTCTGCTCGAGTTTGTTCAGGCAATGGTCATTGGCGGCTGTATCGATCGGTTGGTCCGTCGCGCACTGGGACACAAGATGACTTGTCCGTCTTGAGCGTCGGCGCATGTGAGGTCGCCACGTCAGTCCAGTGGGCCGCGCCGTATAGCGAGGGGTAGTCGCTTCGCGGCCGACACGAGAGCAACAGGAGTCAACCCACGACATCGGTCTGGCCGGTGCGAGCTGCGACGCCGTGAGACGGGAGATCAGCGCGCCTTCCTGCGTCCGTTGAAGCGGCTGGCAGCGGACGGTACGGGAGAGCGTTTTGGGGGTGCTGCGCCAGGTCTTCGCCAGACGTCGCAGTTTATTAGAAGTTAAGTGATTCGTGATATGTTGTTTCATTTACTTGTTAAATTCTACTTGTTTTCTTCGTCAGTCTCTCGTCCCCAGCTTACTCGTCTGTCTCTCGTCCGAATTTGTTAGGCAGTTAGTGTCTGTCTGTCGGTCTGCCGTACGTTAATAGCTGCCTCTGTCATGTTTGTCGGATTCGGTGTTAACGAATTTATTCTTTGAAGGGTAACGGCCAAATTCCTGAAATACGTTTTTATCTTGCCTGTCATCTTGAGAGGCGGTATATGTGTAATGTAGAGCATGTTTGTATTTTTTATGTAAGACTGCATTTCATAGGTTTTTATTTAAATGGTCATTTTATTATATAAAGTTGCCACCCTTCCACCGTAAGATTTTTTTTTTAATCAAGTTGCACCTTCGGTGGCAAGCTAATTTTTTTAATGTTAATGTTTTGTACCATTTCCATCCCTCATACGGGGTGCATAGTTTATGTGCTTGTGTGAGTTGTTAAAATTTTTAGTTCAAAGTAGTCTGGTGTGTTGCAGATTTGCACCAGTGTAGTCTTTCAGAGGTTGTTGTGAGCGGTCGTGACTACGGCCGAGTCAAGTGGTTCAAATGGCTCTGAGCACTATGGGACTCAACTGCTGTGGTCATAAGTCCCCTAGAACTTAGAACTACTTAAACCTAACTAACCTAAGGACAACACACACATCCATGCCCGAGGCAGGATTCGAACCTGCGACCGTAGCGGTCGTGCGGTTCCAGACTGTAGCGCCTTTAACCGCTCGGCCACTCCGGCCGGCGCCGAGTCAAGTGGCAAAGGTCTCAGCCCGAAAGCTCATACTGTTAATATTGTTCTTTGTGCCTCTGAATAAATTGTAACTTGATATTTAGAGGGTGCATTCTGAATATAATTTTAAATCTGTTAAAAAAAAGGGGCTTTTAGGAATAAAATTTCCATTTGTTGAAAGAAATTTAATTTGTTTTCATCAGTTACCCACTGGCAACTACTTCCACGCCCACATAGTGTGATTAAATGTGTTAATGTTCTTGATGAATCGCTAGTAAATACAGTAAATTCTTAAGAAAAGCCGGCCGGAGTGGACGAACGGTTCTAGGCTCTACAGTCTGGAACCGCGCGACCGCTCCGGTCGCAGGTTCGAATCCTGCTTCGGGCATGGATGTGTGTGTTATGTCCTTAGGTTAATTAGGTTTAAGTAGTTCTGAGTTCTAGGGGACTGATGACCTCAGCAGTTAAGTCCCATACTGATCAGAGCCATTTGAACCATTTTTTTTCTTAATAAAAGGTTTTGAAAGTAAATCCACGGTTCACACCTGACCAATGATAGTAAAAGGAAATGTAGCGGGCGGGACTGAAATGCAGCGAAGCCTTTTCACGAAAGCTCTGTATGGATTCGACAGATGACGCAGTGCGACATTTGACGAAGGTTGTGGAACCGACTAGTGCGACATTCCGCATGGTACGACATATCTGCAAGACATCTGAGTGCTCACGACCGTGTAAGTGCAGTTGGACAGCTAGAAGACGGTCAAAGTGGGATTACTATGGCCAAGTAATGGAAGTGTCCAAAAGTGACATCTTGCGACTAAAAATAGACCGCTGAAGCTGTAAATATTACGTGGAAGGATGTGAGTGGTAGCAAACGGACCGCCACACTGCAAGAGGATCCATACGTAGCACTAGTGAAGAAATGAAGCAGATATCTCACTCATAGACAGACCCTGCAACTGCTAGCGGAGCACGTATCTCTGCTAGAACTACCGGGTGATCAAAAAGACAGTATAAATATGAAAACTTAATAAACCACGGAATAATGTAGATAGAGAGGTAAACATCCACATACATGCTTGGAATGACATGGGGTGTTATTAGAACCACCCCTTATTGCTAGACGCATGAAAGATCTCTTGTGCGTGTCGTTTGCTGATGATTGTGTGCTCAGCCGCCACATTCGTCATGCTTTGCCTCCCAGATCCCCAGACCTCAGTCCGTGTGACTATTGGCTTTGGGGTTACCTGAAGTAGCAAGTGTATCGTGATCGATCGACATCTCTAGGGATACTGAGAAACAACATCCGACGCCAATGCTTCACTATAACTCTGGACATGCTTTACAGTGCTGTTCACAACATTATTCCTCGACTATAGCTATTGTTGAGGAATGATGGTGGACATATTGAGCATTTCCTGTAAAGAGCATCATGTTTGCTTAGTCTTACTTTGTTATGCTAATTATTGCCATTCTGATCAGATGAAGCGCCATCTGTCGGACATTTTTTGAACTTTTGTATTTTTTTTTTTTTTTGGTTCTAATAAAACCCCATGTCATTCCAAGCATGTGTGTCAATTTGTACCTGTCTATCTATATTATTCCGTGATTTATTCACCTTTTAAATTTATACTGACTTTTTGATCAACAGGTATTTCACGACGATTAAATCAGGTACGTTTGTATGCTCGGAAGGTTGTTAAATACTTGGCATGGTCGAGTAACAGGTTTCTGGTGTTGTCAACGTACTGGTTGGTGTGAACAACAGAGATCCAGAGTGATATAAATGAAAATGAGCATTTGGCGTCATTGGCCGGGAGGACCCTTGCGGGGCAGGTCCGGCTGCCTTGGTGCAGGTCTTCGATGCCACACTGGGCGACCAGCGCGCCGGATGGAGATAAAATTATGATAAAGACAGCACATCACCCAGTCCCTGAGCGGTGAAAATCTCCGACCCAGCCAGGAATCGAACCCGGGACCGTAGGACCGCAATCCGTCACGCTGACCACTCAGCTACCGGCGCGGACCCATCCAGAATGATGTTCTCCGACGAGTCCTGTTTCACTGCGACTTGTGATTCTGGCCACCAGCTAGTGTGGACAGACAGGTGAACACGTTACATACCACAGAATACTAATGATCGTCGTTGATATTGCCTAGGCGTTATGGTGTAGGCAGGCATTATGCACAATGGCCGAATACGGCTGCATCTTTTTCGCACGGTAACGATACAGCGCACTGGTATTGCAGGGAGATTATTCTGGATCATGTTGTGGGTGCAGTAGGTCCTGACTTTCTGTTAATGGACGACAAAGCCAGCGCAGACACTATCGCTGAGGTGTCAGACACAGTGGAGAGTGAGGGTATTGAACGTTTGGAATGGCCTGCGTACTTCTCAGACGTTAACCCTATAGAGAATGCTTGGGATGCTTGGCAGAACTGTTTACCAGGGAACACCGCCTCCCTGAACCGTGAAAGCACTAAAAACCGCTTTGGGATATGGGTGGGAGAGAATTCGCCAGGGACTCCTCAACAGTTTGGTAGCCTGCATGTATAACAGATGCAAAATAAGCGTTAGAGGTCGAGGAAGGCATGTCCCTTACTAACAGTCCGATAGCGTCTTTTATGTTGGGAATCTGAGCTGTGTCGAACATTATTTATGGCCGTTGTCCTGCTTTCCACCCCGTGTTGAAATCTGTATCATTTTTCATTGTAAGTATACTGTTTCATCTCTATTACGTATGTACGATATGTCTGTGTTGTCCACTATTGGCTGCTATTATTTCTGTCCAACAGTTTTAATATGTCATAGTTGTGAAAAACTGTCAGGAATTACCTACAGAAGTATGGAAATACGCAGCAGTTGATTTCATGGAAGATCGGTTTTGGTTCTGCAGAAATGTTGGAAGATGGGAGGCTGTGCTAACACTAGAGCTTATTCAAGAAGATAGACAGAAGCATTTAAAATTCAGATCTACTGCATCTGTAAACAATTTGATAATGTTACATCGAATAACTTTCAAATTCTGAATGTAGAATGGATAAGTACGAGAAACGAAACGTTACCTACATCTTGTGCCTGAACCACAGTGCAGATAGGATGATAAAAGGGGACCGTAATTGAGAAAGGAGTGAGACAGGGCTATAAGTTATCGCTCATGACATTATTTCTGTACACAGTGTATCCCCTGAGAAATTTTAAGCATTCAGGGATCTGGCAGGAGCGACCAATCGAAACAAAAAGTATTGTAAACGTGGTCTGAAATAGGAACCTTAAGAGCTAACAAGGGAACCTCCCCATCGCACCCCCCTCAGATTTAGTTATAAGTTGGCACAGGGACAGGCCTTGAAAAACTGAACACAGATCAATCGAGAAAACAGGAAGACGTTGTGTGGAACTATGAAAAAAATAAGCAAAATATATAAACTGAGTAGTCCATGCGCAAGGTAAGCAACATCAAGGAGAGTGTGAGCTTATGAGCACCGTGGTCCCGTCGTTAGCGTGATATGCTGCGGCACGAGAGGTCCTTGGTTCTAGTCTTCTCTCGAGTGAAAAGTTTAATTTTTTATTTTCAGACAATTATCAAAGTTCAGGCACTCACACATAATCAACTTCGCTCTCCAAAATTCCAGGCCATGTTCATATTTGCTTGGGCATATGCAGGATTTGACGGTCTACACACAGAAACATTTTAAAGCGCAAAAAACATATGTTTTGACAGAGCACAGGGAAAACTGTGCGACTGTGAAACTTGTATTCATTTGTTGCAGTTTATCTGACAAACTCTTATGTTTTCATCACTTTTTGGGAGTGATTATCACATCCACAAGAAAACCTAAATCGGGCAAGGTAGAAGAATCTTTTTACCCATCCGCCAAGTGTGCAAGTTAGGTGGGTCGACAACATATTCCTGTCATGTGACGCACATGCCGTCACCAGTGTCGTATAGAATATATCAGACCCGTTTTCCTGTGGAGGAACCGGTTGACCTGTGACCTTGCGATCAAATGTTTTCGGTTCCTGTTGGAGAGGCACGTCCTTTCGTCTACTAATCGCACGGTTTTGCGGTGCGGTCGCAAAACACAGACACTAAACTTATTACAATGAACAGAGACGTCAATGAATGAACGAACAGATCGTAACTTTGCGAAAAGAAAGAACGTAAAATTTTCACTCGAGGGAAGACTCAAACCAAGGACCTCTCGTTCTGCAGCTGCTCACTTTAACCACGGGACCACGGCGCTCCTCAGCTCACATTGTCCTTGATGTGGCCTATCTTGCACATAGACTACTCAGTTCGTATATTTTGCTTATTTTTTCATAGTTCCACACAATTTCTTCCTGTTTTCTCGATTGATCTGTGAAGTGTTGGCAGAAGAGCCAACACTGTGTTGCTAGAGGAGACCGAAATGCACGTCCTTTCGTCTACTAATCGCACGGTTTTGCGGTGCGGTCGCAAAACACAGACACTAAACTTATTACAGTGAACAGAGACGTCAATGAATGAACGAACAGATCGTAACTTTGCGAAAAGAAAGAACGTAAAATTTTCACTCGAGGGAAGACTCAAACCAAGGACCTCTCGTTCTGCAGCTGCTCACTTTAACCACGGGACCACGGCGCTCCTCAGCTCACATTGTCCTTGATGTTGCCTATCTTGCACATAGACTACTCAGTTCGTATATTTTGCTTATTTTTTCATAGTTCCACACAATTTCTTCCTGTTTTCTCGATTGATCTGTGAAGTGTTGGCAGAAGAGCCAACACTGTGTTGCTAGAGGAGACCGAAATGCACGCTTTTAAACTCACGCAGACTGGCGCGAGGTCTGGAACAGTTAAGGGAATTAATAGTAGCAAATAAAGTACGTAGTTGATATAATACTTAACTTTAATCCACAATTGGTGTACATCGCTCTTGACGGTACATGTTTTAATGTCAATATCAAATGCTATGGCGCCTTGCTAGGTCGTAGCAAATGACGTAGCTGAAGGCTATGCTAACTATCGTCTCGGCAAATGAGAGCGTAGTTGTCAGTGATCCATCTCTGGCTAAGTCGGCTGTACAACTGGGGCGAGTGCTAGTACGTCTCGCTAGACCGGCCGTGTGGTGGCGCTCGGTCTGCAATCACTGACAGTGGCGACACGTGGGTCCGACGTATACTAACGGACCGCGGCCAATTTAAAGGCTACCACCTAGCAAGTGTGGTGTCTGGCGGTGACACCACAATCTGTGCTCAGTTTTTCAAGACCTATCCACTGTGTCAATTTATAACTATATCTGAGGGGGGTGCGATGGGGAGGTTCCCTTGTAAGATGTAGTACTAGCTATGGGACAAACCGACCTGTTAAAACCGATACTGTTGTTTTAGTTCTGGATATCCTCAATTTTTCGGCATTTGTTTGGTCTCGGTTATAACGGTATTTTGTAATTTTTTGCTAATAAACGAGTAAAAACCGAAATATCACTTAGCCATAGCAGCAGTGTAAACATTTTTCATTTTTAAATCAATCTTTTTTAAAATGGAGTAACTTTTATTTGTAAAGTTTGCAGCTGTTTTAAATATTGAGTTGTAGTAGAAATTGGGAAAAGCAATCAGTGCTATTTTAAATAACAATGCCGACGGGAGCGAGCACCAAAGACATCCCATAAGAGTTGGTACAGTATTGCTGAGACAATAATGCACCTGTTGCCGTGTGTCGTGGGCAAGGTACAGGTGTACGAGCTGTATGCAAGACGAGCCCCCACCTGTTTTATTTGGTGGTCTCTCGCTGTCGGCGCCGGACATCCGTTGTATTGCAGAATGGCACCAACTCTAGTCTGGAAATATTTTTAAGTAGTGACATTGCAGTGAAGTAAAATGCTTTATCTGTTTTAAAAGATGAAAGATTTTCTGTCATTTCTATGAAATAATAAAAGAGTAAATAACAAAACAGTAATAAATCAAAAACCAACAACAATTCGTCCTTATTATATAATAAAAATAGAAAGTAGCTGATCTGTTGTATGCCTTTTTCTGCCTGTAGCTTTTAAAAACCTACAAATTAATACGAAAAACAGAGTTCGTCAGATTCAAAAAGATTTCGGGCTTCCATCCACGATATTTCGACTGGACAACTGCCAGTCATCCTCAGGTGAGCCATCGAAGACTGACGAAGACGCCCTCCGTTCCGCTATATATAGCACGCAGCGAGTATTCCGCGCATGCGTCAAAATCATATTGACAGACGAACCACACCGCCCGCCATCAGCGCCCTCGCTGGTGGAACTGCAGAACTCAACTGTCTTCGGCGTAGTCAGTTGCCGCGGCCATCGGAGTACTCTGACGTCTTCGTCTGGAGCAGATCTTAGAGATGATGGGGTTCCACGCATTATCTAGCTGGTAGCCGTTGTCACAGTTCATAAGATTGTCTGTCATGCGAATTTCCACTGATTCTTTTATAACGGAGTCCCAAAAGGATGTTGCTGTGGCCAAAATTGTTGTCTTGTCATACTCCATTGAGTGTCCAGTGGAAATGCAATGCTCAGCAATTGCAGACTTGCTAGGTTGCAAAAGGCGAGTCCAGCGTTGATGTTCAGTGCAGCGATCTTCTACTGTTCTCAATGTTTGTCCTATATATGACATGCCACACTGACGAGGTATTTTTTATTCCCGCCTTCCGCAATACCAGATCGTCTTTCACTGATCCCAGCAGGTCGTAAATCTTCGGTGGTGGACGGAAAATCACTTTCACTTCGAAACCGTGGAGGATTCTTGCAATTTTGAAGGAAATGTTGCCAACAAAGGGAAGAAAAGCTAAAGATTAAGTAGGCGTGCTGTCTTCTTTCTCCACTCTCTGTTTCTTTGACTTAATTGCAAGTGCCTTGCTAATTTGCCGGGCAGAATATCCATTCTCTTTGAAAACCCTCTTCAGGTGGGCAAGCTCTTCAGGCAAACTATCTGCATCTGACACTACATGTGCTCTGTGTACAAGTGTTTTAAGTACACTCATTGTATGCGATGGGTGATGGCAGCTGGACAAATTTAAATACAAATCAGTATGTGTGGGCTTTCGATAAACTGAGTGCCTCAGAGAGCCATCACTCTTCCGTCTAACTAGCACATCCAAGAAAGGGAGGCAACCATTTCTCTCTAATTCCATGGTAAACAGAATGTTCTCATCAATGGAGTTGAGGGGATCTAAAAACTCCATTAATTAGTCTTCTCCATGAGGCCACACTACGAAAGTGTCATCCACGTGCCTCCAAAAAACAGTTGGTTTGAGGGCTTCTGATTCAAGTGCTCTCTCCTCAAAATCCTCCATAAAAAGGTTGGCCACCAAGGTAGACAAGGGGCTACCCATGGCGACGCCGTCAATCTGTTCAAAATATTCTTGGTTGAACATAAAATATGTTGAGGAGAGAGCGTGGCGAAAGAAAGAAGTGGCTCCCATCTGAAACGTATTGCCAATCAGTGCCAAGGAGTCTGCGAGGGGTACCTTTGTAAAAAGAGACACCACATCAAAACTAACTAAAAGATCAGAATTACTTAGGCGGAGAGCCCCCAGTCTGTTGATAAAATCGGCCGAGTTTCGAATGTGATGTGGACATTCGCCCACAAATGGCCTCAGCAAGGATGCAAGATGTTTGGCTAAATCATAAGTGGGGCCCCAATATTGCTCACTATTGGCCGTAAGGGTAGTCCGTCTTTATGTACCTTCGGAAGGCCATACAGTCTTGGAGGTATGCTGCCATGAGGTCTTAAGCGCTTGATCGTCTCTGGAGGCAACGAGGAAGAATTCAGGAGTGCAGATGTCTTCCGTTGCACACGTTCTGTAGGATCATCAATCTTCCTGCAGGTTGGTCGGTTGTTTGGGGAAGGAGACCAGACAGCGTGGTCATCGGTCTCATCGGATTAGGGAAGGAAGTCGGCCGTGCCCTTTCAGAGGAACCATCCCGGCATTTGCCTGGAATGATTTAGGGAAATTACGGAAAACCTAAATCAGGATGGCCGGACGCGGTGTTGAACCGTCGTCCTCTCGAATGCGAGTCCAGTGTCTAACCACTGCGCCACCTCGCTCGGTCTTCCTTCAGGCAGAATCACTTAGTAGACCATACATCTTATCCACATACAAACTGCGAGGTAACAGTACAGAAAAGTGCCTTTATCGGCCTTCAGTACCACAACGTCCGGATCTTGTCGGAAATTTCGCAGTGCAGCCCTTTCTGTGGAGGTTATGTTACTGTGTTGACGAGGAGCTTTCAGAAGAGCACGGCAAAATTCCCTCCTTACTTCTTCTGCAGTTTCCACAGGAAGGCGTCGTACGGCTTCTTCAACACCACTCACAAAACTTATCAAAGGTGGTGCTCTAGGTGTAGGTGCAAAATTCAAACCCTTACTTAATACCGACAGCGTCTCGTCGTCCAAATTCTTGTCCGTGAAGTTAAGAACAGAACGTCGTGCAGTAATCCCCTGTGGCGACGACTGCTGAGAACTTGCATCCTTGTGTACCCACTCAAATTTGGCGGAAGTCACTCCATCAACCCAGTCCCATGATACAGTAGACAGATGTGCTGCAATCTTCAGATGCAGGTGGAACAATTCTTCTGAAATGACATCCAATCTTCGTCTTGTGTGGCAAATCCTCTCTTTAACAATAGCGTGACTGGCCTTTCCGTTATCTTCTGTGCAGTGGCAGTGTAATAAAATGCGTCACTCTGGCAAATTTTGGTATTATGCCATGGTCCCGACATCTCAATGAAAAGGTCAAAGAATACAAAAGCTTAGCTCTCTTACCACGTAGTTTGTCATCTCCTCCCCGTAAAGGCGTCTGATGTGAAATTTAAAATTTTCCCGGCGAACTAAATATTCAAAAAGATTTCGGGCTTGCAGCCGGTCGTCGTTAGCTTCCACCAGCGAGGTCCCTGCTGGCGGCCGGTGTGGTTCGTCTGTCAATATGATTTTGACGCATGCGCGGAATACTCGCTGCACACTATATATTGCGGAACGGAGGGCGTCTTCGTCAGTCTTCGATGGCTCACCTGAGGATGGCTGGCAGTTATCCAGTCGAAATATCGTGGATGTAAGTCCGAAATCTTTTTGAATATTTAGTTCGCCAGGAAAATTTTAAATTTCACAGAATTCACCATTTCAGTTTTCACCCTTTCGGACTCGCTATTCGTAATGCCCTAACAATGGTACGATCCGAGACAGCAACATAAGTATTTAGCAGAGTTTAAACAGAAATTACAATAAGTAGGTGATTTTTTTGGCATTATTCAACATCTTATCACTTTCAGAGGAAAGCAGCGAACCCTGGACGGTGTAAGCTTTCTTTTAATTCCTTATTTGCTTTAATATCCTGATTCTACGTATCTTGAAACTGAGCAAGTGAAAACGTTTGTGTTTGTTCGATTTCTAGATTTATCACAGTAAATAATAGGAATAAAAAGCCGACAATCGGTTATTTCAAATAGTAGTTAAACTGAGCGGTTTTAACAACCAGGTTAAACTGGCGTGGAAAAAAGCTGATATAATCGAAAATCAGCAGTTTCAGCGACAACTGCCATCAGTAGGTTGTATGGACCAAAATAAGAAAAGAAATTCGAGTAAACGTAGGATCTAAATTGTATGTCCTAAGAGCTACGAGCAGTTGTTCATCTTCGCTACTGTAGACGAACTCTCTTCCACTGAACAAGGCACGCATGCTGCAGTCCATGTTTAGTAGGCTTTTGTGCTTTGAATGATTGTTCTTGTGATATCCCTCAATACTTACCATTCCTCCTGGAACATCATATACTGAGCAAACAGTAAAGAAAACCAAGGAGAAAATTGGAGAGTGATAGAGTTCAAGAAAAAAAGTTAAAGTTTTCCAATTATTCTATCTTTGAAATTCACTAGAACATCTAGTGAATTGGTTGGATACAGTTTTCAAAAGGTGCTTTAGCATAAATATCAAAACAAAGTGGAATGTAGTCGAATTAAACGAGACTATACTGAGAATATGAAGTTAGAGTTAAGATACTAAAAGCAGGAGATGGTCTTGGTTTATGGACAGGAAATTAACGATTTTCGGATTAGATAATGTTTAAAACTTGACGGGCAATAGAAAGAAAAGGATTTGTGAGAAACAGATATGGAATATGAACTTAAGTTTTAGGAAGTCTATTATGGAGGCTCGTGGACAGCGGACGTGGACAGTAAACAGTTCAGCCAAGTCGAGAATATAAGCTTTTGTGGCCTATGGAAGAACGCTGAAAATAACATGAGTAGATAGATTAACTAATGAAGAGGTTCTAAATCGAATTGCGGAGAGAAAGAAACGTGTGGCACAACTTGAGTAAAAGATGGGATCAGTTGATAGAACACATTCTGAGGTGTCACTGAATAGTCAGTTTGGTAACGAAAAAAAGTGGAAGGGGGCGGTGGTTAAGAACTTTATAGAGAAAGATCATGATTTTAGTACAGGAAGCATGTTCTAAAGGATACAGGTTGCAGTTGTGATGCAAAGGGGGCGGGATGTGCAAAAGATTCCCCAATATGGAGAATTGAATTAAAAACCGGTCTTCGAACTGGAGACCACGACAATAACAGAACACGTGCTAAACACTACACTAACATTCACTGCTCGTAACTAGACTAGAGGAAGGAGTTGGTCATTATCATAACGTCTAATTAGAAAACTAAAATAAACACCCATCAAATACGATGGAAAGCCCTCCCTGACAAAAAGAAAAACTTTAGTTCTGGCTCATGGTAGGCTAACCATAAACATAAATAGTGGTTTTTCGGGTTGTGCACCATTTCAAGCAACATTTTGTATGATCAGCCTTGATTTTAAACGAGCTGTCTTCTGTGTCGATGGAATCGTTTCCTCACCGAGTATCTTGTTGCCATTGACGCTCCATGGCCCAGCGGAGACATTGGCTCAGCGGACGATGCAAAACGGTGCTCGGTCCACAACAGACACTTTTGCTTCGCAGGAGCAAGGAAACAGCCTGAACTGCAACCTTCCATGGCTGCTCAAAATGTATAATTTCGTCCAACCAAATAACAAAGTTAGGAGTCAAAACATCGTGCTCACATTTACGAAGTTTATACCATATTTTGTTGCAGATGCTTTATCATGAAGGTTTTGTTCGTGCGGTTCTCGTTGTACTACTTTCATTAACACTCAGCTCTCGGGACACATATTTCTTCCTTCAGTTGCTTTCATTATCGTCGTATTAGGTACGACAAACATCTTCCGACATTATGCCTAGCAAGCGAACTGTGTACACTGCTGCAGTAAAGTATCACGAGAAAACAAGAGAGGAAGGTTCAAAGCAAAAACAGAGAACTAGAGCTAAATAAACGGTTTAGAAAAAAAATGTATGAGCCTATTTAATGAGCCACAAAAATACCAGTGTGTGTATTTTAGCTTAACTTGTTGCATCAAGCGTCGCAAGAGGTCTGTGACCCTTAGATGAATAATAGAGCAGGTCCTTGTCACCGCTTTGGGTCGCTAATAGCAGCAGTACACTTGTCTGTAAAATGTTTCACTATCGCTTTTCTTGCATGGTCCGTCATCAAAACGTGAGAGAAAAACAGAATACGATGTATCGGGTCGGATGGTATCCACCGGAAAATTGGTAGTAATTATTAGATGCCTACTTTCCACTGGCTCAAGAGTCATTGACAAAAGTATTCTTTTCTTGTTGATGGATTATAAAGATAAAACACAATTGAAGCCGTCAAATGATTAGTTGAACTGATGCCGAAGTCTTTCTGCAGCTGTATGTGCCTTTCTTTGTTTCCTTAATGCAGGTACGGTCCACCTACCGAAAACCATGCCGGTGTGTTTCACGCTTAACACTGCCAGCTAAATGGCAGAAGGGAGGTGTGGAAATACGGAAGACCATCATTTGACGACTTTCTCTCCCTCCTCGTGAATACATATTCACTCATTCGACAGAGAAACTTAATTTTAAACATTACTGACCAATATTAAAGAAATATAGCGCAATAAAAAAACCACTTGAAAAGTGGTATGTAGAGAAAACTGATTGCGGCAATCCAGAAAGAATGATCAGCGATATTCCTGCTTTACACTTCGCTACCATCACTAAATCAGTGCAACTGATGGTAGGCTACATACCATTAAACATTAAATTAAGAACTAATGACTCGGGCATTGTGGAAAACACATTGACTAAAAAGATATTATTTCTACTGGTCCAGAAACGATCCACTATCTATATCATAAGCCATATTTGTTAGCTGCTGCTAACCGTGGATTCTATACTGATGGTCTAGGTTTACTTCACTGTAACAATAAAAATTTGAGACTTAAACTCTCTGTCTTGTACACTTAATGTATATTTTGGAAGAACATGATCGATAAGACCTTGTCATTAGTTCGAACCGAAACAATTTGGCCACACTTCTCAATAATGAAAATGTTTCAGGCTCAAAGATAGCCTACTCTTATGTATTTCCATCTGTTAAATTCAAAAATCACCATTACAGATTACCTTTTGTTTTGAAGTTAAAATGACATGTCATTCTTTTCCACTGTAAAATTTTAGTTTGTGGGTAGTTATAGTTTTGGAGTTACCATAACTGTTAAATGACAAAATAAAACGTTCGCTAGCTGTTTGCGGGTTAAAAATGTTATTAATGCTCCAGCGACTGAGAGTTTTGTATTATTTGCCTAGTAATTAGTGTAGAGTAACCGGTTTCGAGTGCTTCTGCAATGTAAAATTTTTTGAATTAAAACGCCACGAAAATGAGTACCGTCACTGCAAAACTTTGTTGCATTTGTGGCGAAATAACATGATCGTCACAGAAGCGTAGTCTGACGCCACATTCAAAGACGGCCTACAAGCATTATTTTGGTATGAAGATAGGGGAGCATGATAAGTAACAGGCTCCTCACATTCATAGCAACTTTTGGTCAGCTATACCACGAGAATTGCTGAGAAATTTAAAAAAAAAGGATGTTTCTCTTTCCTTGTGCCTATAGTCTGGCAGGAGCCTCCAAAGATACAAATAATTACTTCTTCTGTTTGACTCCACGCGTAAAGGCAGGATTGTCAATGAAGAAGAGAGGAGGGGTTCGGTATTGTTACGTTCCATCTGGTAGTCAACCCATTCCATGTTCAGTTGATTTACCAGTTCCGCTCGACCCCAGAATGCTAAGCTTCATGCAGAAGCTGAAGGCGGTGTGGATGCAGAAGAATCCGACTAGCCTTTCACATCCTGCGCATCTGATTTTGACAAAATAAATGAATAAATAAAATAAACCTCGCAGATTGAGTCAAGCAGAACTGATTCATCTCATTCGAGACCTTCATTTGGCGAAAGAGGAGACAGAACTTCTTGGGTGAGAACGTCAGTAATGGTATCTTCTCCAAAGTGATGCCAGGGTTTCACAATACAGACATCCTCGTAGGTAATGATTCTTTTGAGAAGGAAGACAGTTTTGTTGGTTGCTGTGATGTTAAGGTCTTGATGAGATACTTGAGACTAAATAATGATCCACATGGCAGAAGACTATTCATAGACTTCTCAAAGCTTAGTTCGAAAGCTGAATTGCGTCATAGCGCCATGTCTGAATATACTGGTGCTCCAGAGCTAACTCGCAAGAGGCAAGCCAAAAGAAGGCGACCTGATAAAGCCACCATATATACTCCTGGAAATGGAAAAAAGAACACATTGACACCGGTGTGTCAGACCCACCATACTTGCTCCGGACACTGCGAGAGGGCTGTACAAGCAATGATCACACGCACGGCACAGCGGACACACCAGGAACCGCGGTGTTGGCCGTCGAATGGCGCTAGCTGCGCAGCATTTGTGCACCGCCGCCGTCAGTGTCAGCCAGTTTGCCGTGGCATACGGAGCTCCATCGCAGTCTTTAACACTGGTAGCATGCCGCGACAGCGTGGACGTGAACCGTATGTGCAGTTGACGGACTTTGAGCGAGGGCGTATAGTGGGCATGCGGGAGGCCGGGTGGACGTACCGCCGAATTGCTCAACACGTGGGGCGTGAGGTCTCCACAGTACATCGATGTTGTCGCCAGTGGTCGGCGGAAGGTGCACGTGCCCGTCGACCTGGGACCGGACCGCAGCGACGCACGGATGCACGCCAAGACCGTAGGATCCTACGCAGTGCCGTAGGGGACCGCACCGCCACTTCCCAGCAAATTAGGGACACTGTTGCTCCTGGGGTATCGGCGAGGACCATTCGCAACCGTCTCCATGAAGCTGGGCTACGGTCCCGCACACCGTTAGGCCGTCTTCCGCTCACGCCCCAACATCATGCAGCCCGCCTCCAGTGGTGTCGCGACAGGCGTGAATGGAGGGACGAATGGAGACGTGTCGTCTTCAGCGATGAGAGTCGCTTCTGCCTTGGTGCCAATGATGGTCGTATACGTGTTTGGCGCCGTGCAGGTGAGCGCCACAATCAGGACTGCATACGACCGAGGCACACAGGGCCAACACCCGGCATCATGGTGTGGGGAGCGATCTCCTACACTGGCCGTACACCACTGGTGATCGTCGAGGGGACACTGAATAGTGCACGGTACATCCAAACCGTCATCGAACCCATCGTTCTACCATTCCTAGACCGGCAAGGGAACTTGCTGTTCCAACAGGACAATGCACGTCCGCATGTATCCCGTGCCACCCAACGTGCTCTAGAAGGTGTAAGTCAACTACCCTGGCCAGCAAGATCTCCGGATCTGTCCCCCATTGAGCATGTTTGGGACTGGATGAAGCGTCGTCTCACGCGGTCTGCACGTCCAGCACGAACGCTGGTCCAACTGAGGTGCCAGGTGGAAATGGCATGGCAAGCCGTTCCACAGGACTACATCCAGCATCTCTACGATCGTCTCCATGGGAGAATAGCAGCCTGCATTGCTGCGAAAGGTGGATATACACTGTACTAGTGCCGACATTGTGCATGCTCTGTTGCCTGTGTCTATGTGCCTGTGGTTCTGTCAGTGTGATCATGTGATGTATCTGACCCCAGGAATGTGTCAATAAAGTTTCCCCTTCCTGGGACAATGAATTCACGGTGTTCTTATTTCAATTTCCAGGAGTGTAATTCTGTTCCAACCCAACCAACTACTAAACATTGATCCATCAGTTCAGAAACCCTAGAAAATGTCATACAAAAATGTGATTCGGATTCTCAGGGTTATTGGCATATGCAGTTAAAATGTATTGTTTTCTCTCAACCCATTCAAATAAAATATTTGCAGCAATTATGTATAACAGAAACATTTTTCTTTTTCACAGTTGGTTTTCTCAAATCAGAAGTAGTAAGATTTGACTCATGAAGCGAAGGCAAAATCTAAAATAATTTTTTACTTTTGGGCAATGTAATTATGGGTTTTCACGAGTCGCGGCGAAGTGCAGAGCCGGAGTCTCCTTTTCCCACCGTAATATGTCTTCGTGATGGTTGTGATGAGTGCTTCAATAGCGCTGTGTTGTGTTCCGGTCACTGCGATTTATTAAGTAAATGGAAGGACCTAGGGTAAAGCCCAGTGTCAGGACAGGTCTTACCCCTCTCGAGTAGCTCCAAACTGTCCTTCAAACCTCAGGCATCCATCCCAGGGGCACATAACCATCAACGGCATAATATGAGCTCATGTCGTCAGGCGAATATACTTGGGTGTAGTACTCAGGACACTGGTGGACTGTCTGATGATCATAGACTGTTGGCCAAATATCATCAATGAAAATGTCTTTCGCCGCATTGACCGGAGTCAGGTGCCTGTGGGTCTAGCTCTATCTCCCTATCGTGCATTTTTAAGCTTGGTGATTACGAGTATAATTTATTTCAGTAATTAAAACTTCCGGGCTAAGAGGCCGTGGTCCAATAGTAGAAATACTTCTCCCTGACGTTTCGTTGCCAGCTGCGGGCAACATCATCTGAGGTGAGTCTACGACTGGCTGCTAGGCCGTGGAGGTCCTGTTTATATAGAGCGCGTAGAGGGCGCCACCACTCGTCACGTGTTGTCAACAGTAAAACTATCTCTGGCTGGCGTCATTACTCTCGATCGAAGGTAATCGATTGTCACATCTTTGGTACAGAGTCGATCGCCATATCTTATCTAGCTTCAAGCCTTCTTCTTTCCTGTTAAAATTATTGTGGTGTTTAAAAATCTCTACAGCCTCTCTATACATACGTGCATAATAATGCGATGTCTTAGCTAGCACGCTCGTCTCACTAAATTTTATTTCATGGTCACCCGTTTCAAAAACATGTTCCGCTACAGCCGATTTGTCCGTGTGTCCCAGTCGACAGTTCCTTTTATGTTCAGTTAGGCGAGTATTGATACTTCTTTTTGTGGTTCCAATGTAAACCTTCCCACAACTACAGGGAATCTTATAGACACCAGGAGTAGCTAAAGGGTGTCGTGCATCTTTCGCCGATCTTAAGCATTCACTAATCTTCTTGGTGGGTCTGAAGATTGTATCAACTCTGAACTTGGCCAGCACTTTCCCGATACGGTCCGTAATATTGTGGATGAATGGAAGAAAAACTTTCCCCACCGATGGTTGTTGTTGTTGCACGTTTTCGGACATTTTTCTTCTGAGATGGAGTGCTCTATCTATCTCCTTGTCAGCGTACCCATTTTTCTGGAAAGCGGTTCGCAAGTGGTTTAGTTCCTCTTGCAAATAAGCTGTCTCACAGATTTTATTAGCCCTGTCCACCAAAGTCTTGATGATGCCTCTCTTCTGCCTGGGATGATGGTTTGAATGCTTATGAAGATAACGATCGGTATGCGTATCTTTTCTGTAGACTTTGTGACCCAGAAGAAGTATCAATACTCGCCTAACTGAACATAAAAGGAACTGTCGACTGGGACACACGGACAAATCGGCTGTAGCGGAACATGTTTTTGAAACGGGTGACCATGAAATAAAATTTAGTGAGACGAGCGTGCTAGCTAAGACATCGCATTATTATGCACGTATGTATAGAGAGGCTGTAGAGATTTTTAAACACCACAATAATTTTAACAGGAAAGAAGAAGGCTTGAAGCTAGATAAGATATGGCGATCGACTCTGTACCAAAGATGTGACAACCGATTACCTTCGATCGAGAGTAATGACGCCAGCCAGAGATAGTTTTACTGTTGACAACACGAGACGAGTGGTGGCGCCCTCTACGCGCTCTATATAAACAGGACCTCCACGGCCTAGCAGCCAGTCGTAGACTCACCTCAGATGATGTTGCCTGCAGCTGGCAACGAAACGTCAGGGAGAAGTACTTCTACTATTGGACCACGGCCTCTTAGCCCGGAAGTTTTAATTACTGACGGCGCCGGCCGTGAAAGCCTACACGCTATGATTATAATTTATTTGTTTGAACTTGGGAACTACAGAAGGAGGTAGGAGAAAGATCCATGCACCAGATCAACGTATTAGAGAGAGACTCGGTACATAAATGTCAGTTCCGTTTCAGTTTCTATACAGAGAGAAACACAAAAGTAAGAAACCGCCTAAGGGATCTAAACGTCAAGTGTGAAATTAGCTGGACGAGAGAGGTTCCTACGAGAAGAGAGACGGAAGTGCAAGTTTCCGCTACGGCCTGAGAGAGCGGCCGGCGAGCAGTGTGCAATACGTACGTTGGCCGGGTAGTCGAGCCGGGCGGTCTTGATGATCATGTCGACGATCGCGGTGAAACTGCCCCTCGCCGCGATATACAGCGGCGTCTTCCCACCCTGCAACACAGACGTCCACTGCTCACTGTGCGATCCGTCAAGGGCGGCGACGGCTTGAAGGCGCGGACCCACAGTAACGCAAAGTGTACAATCAGCAGAGCGCGCAATCACTGTACCCGGCATCCGCCAAGACTTCGTAAGTAAGATTATTTCAACGACCTCTTACATCTGACAATACCGAATTCTAAAATTAGGTAAACGCTGTATTTTTTGGGGTACGCCGCTTATTTCTGGACGGCATTGAAAATTATATTTCAACGACCCGCCATGCTCAGATGAAACGCTAAGTTCTACCGTACTGAACTATACCTGTAAGAGATAGGGACCTTGTTGTGTAAGTAGTTCCGTGAGGTCAGCGCGTACACAACTTTCCCTATAGAGCGCGCCCGCTAAGCTCAACAGCGCAGGCGCAGCGCTCGTCCGTCTCCGCACTACGAGATGGCGCTGTCTTAGACACGGACCAAATTCTGCTTCCGCCGATCCGCGTATTAATATGTAACGCAGCCAATGAGATTGCTGCTAACGTAGAACCTTTTCTCCTCGTGGATCACACCCGCGCAGTGATACCTGAACGCTCGAGGTATTATAACGAGTGTACAGACCTCCGATTGGTCAGCCTGCATTAGTCTGTAGTCAAGACACTTTGTCAAGTATCAGAGATATGTGAGAATATGATTAACGTACCAATACCAAAGGAACTTCGGATTGTCAATTGTAAATAGCATCCAGAACCAAGTTAAGTTATTTTTATGCTTTTTATTATTTTAATAAATGTGTGTGAAAATTAATCAAGTTCTGTTTAAAGTTGGCCACCGTCAATCTGCTACTCTAAGCGTGCAAGTGGCATTTCTATCGTCTGACCTAACGACAGAAGATAAACACGCCACGATAAGACTACGAGACATATTGCTGACACTCGCCTACTTCGTTAGAGCGACAAGTCAAATAATCTGATGGTGTGTGTACCGAAGGTCTTACAGTACGCACACCAGAGATCTCTTACTTGCAAGCCTAAAAAAGAAGACAGCGCACGTTCTACAGTCTGTTGTAGTACCGCGCGTACTGATGTAAGTATCACAACAACCTAAAAAATTCGCAGTGACTGACCACTTTTTAATGAAGTGACAGGAAATAAATAAACAATAAAGACAGCGTGGTTAAGACATCGTCCTTCCGCAATCTACTGATATTCCATTGTCTGGCAAAAAAAGTGAAGCAGAGGAGAGGAGGACACGAAACAGAATTTTACGAGTTGATGTTATTGCAATAACTACAAAATCAAGTCAAACTCATAAAGAACTTTGCAGTATGAGACCTCCCCATTTGCCCTGGATACATGCATTGATTCTGTTGGGAAGGGTGCCACAAGGTCATTGTATCCTTTCCTGAGGCAGCAACTGTCGCAACTGGTCGTTGAGACCTTGGATAGCGGTACTGGAACGGAGGTAGCGTCCGATCTGGTTCCACAGATATTCTGTCGAGGAAAGATCAGGGGATTTTGCAGGCCACGGAAGGACCTCAGCGTCACGCAGACGGTTCATAGAGACACGCGCCGTGAGTAGACGAGCATTGTCCTGTAGAAAAACGGCATCATGATACTGTCGCGTCATACGCAGTACATGAGGACGCAGGATGTCTCTGATGTACCATTGTGACGTCAGAGTTACGTCTATCATTACGAACCGTGGCCTGATGTGTTACCAGATAGTTCCCACGCTCTACCGCCACCAGTAACACCGCTGTATGTCTTCAAAACACTTGAAAAATGGGACCTCTCTCGAAGTAATTGCCATTCTCGCCGACGATGGTAATCCTGGGAAGTGCAGGCCTGCGACTCATAGCTGAACACAATGCGACGCCTTCCATCATCAGTCTATGTTTCCCAGTGATGGCACCACTGCAAACGTAGCCGTTTGTGTTATAGTGTTAATGGTGGCCCACGCATGGAACTATAACTATCTGGTACGGCTGCTGCTGGTCTCCAACCAATGGTGCGGGATGACACGATATGTTGCGGGAAATCCAGTACTTGTTCTCGGATGGAAGGTGCAGATGTGAAGGGAGAAAACGATGTACTTGGCACGGAATATTGCGGGAAATCCAGTACTTGTTCTCGGATGGAAGGTGCAGATGTGAAGGGTACTTGGTGCAAAACGCATGGGTCGTGCCTTGTCGTGGTCAGACGTTGTCGTCCGGAACCTTGACCAACAGTACGCCTGCTCTAACATTCCTATACAGGCCAGTATCAAGTCACATTCACACGCCACAAATTTGGATAAGCCACAATTTGACCATCCGGCAATGATCACAGAACGTCTCACTCTGTTCGTGCATGTTACACACTGATGTGTCAAAGGTCATGGGATAGCGACATTCATGTATACAGATGGCGGCATAAGCAAGCTATACACTGAATCGCCAAAGAAACTGGTATAGGCCAGAAAATGTCAGACACAATTGATAGATCGGTTACCTCTGCTACAATGGCAGGTTATCAAGAGTTATGTGAGTTTGAACGTGGTGTTATAGTCGGCGAATCTCCGAGGTAACAATGAAGTGGGGATTTTCCCGTACGACCACTTCACGAGTGTACCTTGAATATTAGGAATCCGGTAAAACATCAAATTTCCGGCATCAATGTGGCCGGAAAAAGATCCTGCAAGAACGTTGAATGTTACAGAATTGCAACCCTCCAGCAAACTGCTGCAAATTTCAATGCTGGGCCATCAACAAGTATCAGCGTGCGAGCCATTCAACGAAACATCATCGATATGGGCTTTTGGAGCCGAAGGTCCACTAGTGCATCCTCTATGACTGCACGATACAGAGCTTTACGCCTCGCCTGGCCCCGTCAACAGTGACATTGGATTGTTGATGACTGGAAACATGTTGCCTGTTCGGATGAGTCTCGTTTCAAATTGTATCGAGCGCATGGATGTGTACGGGTAGAGAGTCAGCAGGGGACTGTTCAAGCTGTAGGAGGCTCAGTAATGGTGTGGGGCGTGTGCAGTTGCAGTGATATGGGACTCCTGATACGTCTAGTTACGACTCTGACAGGTGACACGTACGTAAGCATTCGGTCAGATCAGTTGCATCCATTCATGCTCTTGTGCCTTCAGACGGACTTGGACAATTCCACAGGACAATGCGACACCCTACACGTCCCGAATTGCTACCGAGTAGCTCCAGAAACGCGCTTTTGAGTATAAACACTTCCACTGGCCACCAAACTCCCCAGACAAGAACGTTATTGAGAATATCTGGGATGCCTTGCAACGTGCTGTTCAGAAGAGATCTCTTCCCCCTTGTACTCTTTACGGATTTATGAACAGCCCTGCAGGATTCATGGTGTCAGTTCCTTCCAGCACTACTTCAGACATTAGTCGAGTCCATTCCACGTCGTGTTGCAGCACTTCTGTGTTCTCTCCGGGGCCCTACACAGTATTAGGCAGGTGTACCAGTTTCTTTGGCTCTTCAGTGCGAAAGGGCAATGCACTGGCGGAGCAGTCATTTGCACACAAGTGATTCATACGAAAAGGTTTACGATGTAATTATGATTGCACAACGGGAATTAACAGACTTTGAACGCATGGGACATTCCATTTCGGATATCAATAGCAATCCGAGATCTTCAGCGTCAAGACTTGGCCCAAAATACCACATTTCAGGGATTACCTCGTACCACGGACAACGCAATGGCAGACGGCCTTCACACTTAAAAACCGAGAGCGCCACAGTTTTCTTAGAGCTGTCAGTGCTAACAGACAAGCAACACTGCGTGAAATATCCGCAGCATTGTGGGACTTAACGACAAACGTATCCGTTAGAACAGTGCAGCGAAATCAGTTGTTGATGTCTTATGGCAAAAGACGACCGATGCGAGTGCCTTTGGTAACAACAGGTGTCTCTGCTGGGCTCGTGACCATATCTTTGGCCTGGTCAGATGAGTCCCGATTTCGTTTGGTAAGAGATGATGGTAAGGTTCGAGTCCGGCGCAGACCCCACGACGCCACGGACGCCATTTGTCAACAAGGCACTCCGCAAGCTGGTGTTGGCTCCATGTTGTTGTATGCTGTGTTTACATGGAGTGGACTGTGTCCTGTGGTACAACTGTACCGATTACTGACTGGTAATTGTTATGTTCAGATACTTGCAGACCATTTGCAGCAATTCGAGACGTCATATCCCCAAACAAAGATGGCCTTTTTATGGATGATATTGCGCCATGTCATCTGACTATAGTTGTTGGCAATTGGTTTGAAGAACATTCTTGACAAATGGAGCGGATGATTTGGCAGCACAGATCGCCAAACATGAATCACATCGAACATTTCCGTGATACAACTGAAAGGTCAGTTCGTCCACAAAATTCTCATCCGAAACACTTTTATGTACGGCTATAGAAGCACCTTAGCTCAATATATCTGCAAGTCACTTACATCGACTTGTCGAGTTGATGACACGTTACGTTGCTGCTCTACGCAGGGCAAAAGGTCCAGCACGATATTAAGAAGTATCTCATGACTTTTGTCACCTCAGTGTACCCGCTATCAGGCCTGGTAGCAACAGTAAACACGAACAACACTAACACACTGTGGCTTTCGTTCTATATATCACAGGCAAATGCAACACTAATCATTTACAAACCCGCCTATGGCGCATGAATGTACGAGGATGAGTAAAATGAAAACCTTAAATTTTTTTTTAATTTATTTGTGCAGAAGTTGTACAAAGCTGTATCACTTTTCAACATAATCTCCCCCACGCTCAATGCAAGTCCTCCAGCGCTTACAAAGTGCACAAATTCCTTTAGAAAAAAAAATTCTTTTGGTAGTCCGCGCAACCACTCATGCACGACGTGGCGTACCTCTTCATCAGAACGGAGCTTCTTTCCTCTCATTGCGTCTTTGAGTGGTCCAAACATATGGATATCACTTGGGGTAAGGCCTGGCTGGTGAATATGGTGGATGAGGAAGACACTCAAAATGCAGGTCTGTGATTGTTGCAACTGTTGTACGGGCAGTGTGGGGCCTTGCATTGTCATGTTGCGAAAGGACACCTGCTGACAGCAATCCACGTCGCTTTGATTTGATTGCAGGACGCAGATCATTTTTTAGGAGATCTGTGTGTGATGCACTGGTGACAGTGGTCCCTCTAGGCATGTAATGCTCCAAAATGACGCCTTTTTCGTCCCAAAAGAGAGTCAGCATAACCTTCCCTGCTGATGGTTCTGTTCGAAACTTCTTTGGTTTTGCTGATAAGGAATGGCGCCATTCCTTGCTCGCTCTCTTCGTTTCCGGATGTTGGAAGTGAACCCACTTTTCATCCCCAGTAACGATTTTTGGATCGAAGCCATCACCTTCTCGTTCAAAGCGCCGAAGAAGTTCTTCACAAGCATCAATACGTCGTTTTCTCATTTCAGGAGTCAGCTGCCGTGGCACCCATCTTGCAGACACTTTGTGAAACTGGAGCACATCATGCACAATGTGGTGTGCTCATCCATGACTAATCTTTAAACATGCTGCAATGTCATTCAGTGTCACTCGGCGGTTTTCCTTCACTATGGCTTCAACTGCTGCAATGTTCCGTGGAGTCACAAATTGTTGTGCCTTACCTGGACGAGGAGCATCTTCCACTGAAGTCACACCATTTGTGAACTTCCTACTCCATTCGTAGACTTGCTGTTGTGACAAACATGCATCACCGTACTGAACCTTCAATCGTCGATGAATTTGAATAGGTTTCACACCTTAACTACGCAAAAACCGAATAAGAGAACGCTGTTCTTCCCTGGTGCAAGTCGCAAGTGGGGCGGTCATCTTTATACTGATACTGCGACGGTATGTGTGCATATACACTATGCTGCCACCTACAGGCCATTCCGCACGGTGTCTGTAGCACACTTACCAACTTGCAGGATAACGGTGCGAAATTTCGATTTGTTGTTACAAATTTATTACAAATTTAAGGTTTTCATTTGACTCACTCTCGTACGAGGTTGCGTTAACGTGGGCTTTCTTCTGGGAGCCTTCCTATTTTTTTGATCAGGCAGTGAAGATTGGCCGATAATCTCATTAGCACAGACAATAGTGTTCTCCTGCGCTAGACTTAGAAATATGATTTACCACACATCTAGACGTAATTGGCTTTTTTTCAACCGGTAAAGTGTTTTAGAAACGATTCTCCACAATAATACAAGACTATAGCTGAGATTTTCCACATAAGGGCAGTTTAAGTATGTGTGAAATGATTCGGAGGGCAGCACTAATGGGTATATGCTGCAAGTTCTTTCTTCGACTCATACAAAGCGATAAAAAGGAAAATGTGACGAAAACTGTTTGCGGCGTTCGTGATGACGCCATGTAAGCTATAAACATTTATGATCCATATGATATGAGATGAACTTCTATACGGATATTCTACGTGTGTCTCAATGTTTGATGAATCACGTCCTATGGTACATTGACGCTAACGGTAGCCATTTCCAGCACCCTCTCTAAAGAGTAGTTCTGCCGTGCTTTAAGAAATATATCATATTCCCTTCCAGACTTGTAAGCGTATTGCGAATCAGGCCAGTTTTATACACGGTGAGACAGCTATGACAGGCCGACCAAAATGTATCTGCATCGAGAAATATGTCGATGACTGAAATTAGCGCAGACAGTGTAGCAGATTTCTGACAGAGGCAAATATTTTAACGTCCATAGCTGCCGGATTACGAAACCAATACTGAAGTGGCTAATGCATTCATACAATTTTTGCTGCCACACTGGAAAGATCCTTCAAAGAGGACTTAAGTGAGGAACTAGATCAAATAACAACGAGATAACAGCGCCGCAAACCACTGTCACGGCCTCTCAGGAGAGAAATTCGCTCAAGCGCCTGTGATACAGCAGCAAACACGTTTCGTACGTACGAGTTACATTGTTATTATTACGACGTTCAAGTGCTCAAAATGTTGACCTTGAGCATGTCGGAAAGTGTTTCTACAGGAAAATCTGCACGTTGAATATCATCTACACTAGTAGCCATTGAAATTGCTACACCACGAAGATGTCGTACTACATAAGCGGAATTTCACCGACAGGAAGAAGATGCTGTGATATGCAAATGATTAGCTCAGAGCATTCACACAAGGATGGCGCCGGTGGCGACACCTACAACGTGCTGACATGAGGAAAGTTTCCAACCGATTTCTCATACACAAACAGCAGTTTACCGGCGTTTCCTGGTGAAACGTTGTTGTGATGCCTCGTGTGAGGAGGAGAAATGCGAACCATCACGTTTCCGACTTTGATAAAGGCCGGATTGTAGCCTATCGCGATTGCGGTTTATCGTATCACGACATTGCTGCTCGCGTTGGTCGAGATCCAATGACTGTTGGCAGAATATGGAACCGTTGGGTTCAGGAGGATATTAAGGAACGCCGTGCTGGATCCCAACGGCCTCGTATCATTAGCAGTCGAGATGACAGGCATCTTATCCGCTTGCTGTAACGGATCGTGCAGCCACGTCATGATCCCTGAGTCAACAGATAGGGACGTTTGCAAGACAACAACCATCTGCACGAACAGTTCGACGACGCTTGCAGCAGCATGGACTATCAGCTCGGAGACGATGGCTGCGGTTACTCTTGACGCTGCATCACAGACAGGAGCGCCTGCGATGGTGTACTCAACGATGAACCTGGGTTCACGAAAGGCAAAACGTCATTTTTTCGGATGAATCCAGGTTCTGTTTGCAGCATCATGATGGTAGCATCCGTGTTTGGCGACATCGCGGTGAACGCACATTGGAAGCGTGTATTCGTCATCGCCATATTGGCGTATCATCCGGCGTGATGGTATGGGGTGCCACTGGTTACACAGCTCGGTCACCTCGTGTTCGCATTGACGCCACTTTGAACAGTGGACGTTATATTTCAGATGTGTTACGACCCGTGGCTCTACCCTTCATTCGATCCCTGCGAAACTCTACATTTCAGCGGGATAATGTCTGACCGCATGTTGCAGGTCCTTTACGGGCATTTCTGGACACAGAAAATGTTCGACTGCTGCCCTCGCCAGCACATTTTCAAGATCTCTCACGAATTGAAAACGTCTGGTCAATGGTGGCCGAGCAACTGGCTCGTCACAGTAAGTCAGTCACTACTCTTGATGAACTGTGGTATCGTGTTGAAGCTGCATGGGCAGCTGTACCTGTACACGCCATCCAAGCTCTGACTCAATGCCCAGGCGTATCAAGGTCGTTATTACGGCCAGAGGTGGTTGTTCTGGGTACTGATTTCTCAGGATCTATGCACCCAAATTGCGTGAAAATCTAATCACATATCAGTTCTAGTGTAATATATTTGTCCACTGAATACCCGTTTATCAACTGCGTTTCTTCTTGGTGTAGCATTTTTAATGGCCAGTAGTGTACATTTATCGCAGCAAAGCAAGTGTTTACAGAATCTCATGTTTTCGGGAATCGTCAGTATTTCCAAATTATTGCTTAAATTTCCACCATTAGATATGAAGTCTGGAGAGCAACGAGGTCATTTTCTGTTTACCGATCGAGCGATGCAGCGAGCTTCAAATGTTTGTTAAGAGGTTCTATAATTAGAAATGGGATGGACATCCAACATGTTGGTCCTACGTAAATTACCTCAATACAATAACCACGCCAGCACATGTGTTAGGAACGTCAGACAGCCCTGCTGTTTGGAGCTCCAGAAACAAGGATCAATTATGCGATTAATCAAATGCACGCGCCACACCCTGGGCGGAAAGGGACGTTGTTTACCGACATCTTTCACCAACACAGATTTTGATTCGACCGGCATTGCTTATTGCGAGGAATGATTTGCCCATGGATTTCTAAAACAATGATTCACCTGCCACCAAAATTTTGCAAGGCTAAGGTCGTTGTCTAGCCACTATCGTCAGCTAGCGTGGATTTTAAATTGACCGGTAGTGCATATTGCGAGGAATGATTTGTACATAGGTTTCTAGACGATGATTCACCAGTAAACTAAGTTCTCCATGACCAAGCTCGTTGTATATCCACTACTCTCAGCTAGACTGGATATTCAATTCATTAGTGGTAATACTGCAAAGAAAGATTTGCCCATCAAATTTTACAAATTAAATGATTCCTTTTGCAAAATATTTTAATTCGGCTATTATTAATGCTCAGATAATAGCATTATGTACCGTTCGGATTCTACGTGTAAAAGCAGTCATGCTAGTTCAGATTTTATGCGCAAAAAGGGCTACCCTTAAATAACTTCGAACTGGAACGAGACTGATGGTTCAAATTTACTTCACCAGTGATCGGACGTAGTTCTAAGACAAATTTTAAATGTTTGAAAAAAATCTTGCTTCAGTAGGATTTTACATGCGAAGAACATATTTTTCTGTAAGGTTTTTGCACTTTAAACTTGTACGATTCGGTTCGAACTTTGCACGAAGGTGGATGAATGGATAAAGTTAAAACGTAATTTTTTAACCCAATAATCTCTATCCGTTGTCGAGGACGACTGTTTAATTTCGAGCTACATGTACCATGTAAAATTAGTTTTTACGTGAACTGCATGCGCAGAAACGGTTTAGTATGAATCAGATGACTAAAACATGCATTCTCACGATAAAATTTTAAGCTCGATTTAAAATATTCAGCTTCATTCGCATTTTACCTGGAAAAACAAGTTTTTTCTGAGTTTTTTTACGTGCGTCACTACTGTATTTCAGAATTGAGCGAATCTGTTCAAATTTTGTAAGAAGGTAGATAAATGCATGTAATTAATGCCCGTCCTACTGTTGACCCAAATATCCGAACCTGCGGAAAAAAATTATTTATGTCAACATTTGTAAAACTCTAATTCCTCTCTGTCAAACTCCACCCTATGGGGTGAGAGGGAGAGTTTTAGTTTTAGCGTATCAAAATTTACGAAGTAAATAAGTATTTTTTATTTATCCGTAACCATTTTCCGCGCAAAAATGAGAACATGGATTTTCTTGAATTACAGCGTCAAGAACCTAGATTCAAAAAAATGTTTAAGACAAAATGTACGTAGTTTTTTATGTAGAATAGTTTTTTATGTAGAATGTGATTCTGCAATAAAACTGGAGGTTCCCATTTGAAATTTTAAAGTTGCCTTCCGCCCCACCCCCCGGGGACTGGGGTGGTGGGCTAATTTTAGCACCAGCAGATGTCCCCCTCGAAAATAATGAACTTTGGATTCTACACAGTTTTTCGTGTGAAGTTTAGTTTTCGAGTTATTCTGGTCTGTTCAAATGGCTCTAAGTTCTATGGGACTTAACATCTGAAGTCATCAGTCCAAGTTACCTAACTAACATAGGGATATTACTTACATCCATGTCCCAAGCAGGATTCGAACCTGCGGTTGTCGCAGCTGCGCGGCTCCGGACTGAAGCACCTAGAACCGCTCGTCCACCGCGGCCGGCTACTCTGGTTTGTCAACTTAAAATTTACACCCTGTATACTGTAGCGTGATCTGACAACGAGTGCCTACATGATTTATTCGATTCAGGCACTTTTTAATTTGAAATATGATGCATCTCCCATTGCTATGTAGATCGCATTTAAAAAGAAAACCGTGGATGAGGGTATAAAGAAGTTATTTTATAAACATGTACATTACTTATATCTCACGCCGAAGACGTGCAGAGTCTTCCTATTTAACGAGTTGTAGGCTAGAGCCTCTAGGTGACATGTGCACAGGGCCTGCGACTGTATTCCAGTTATACACAGGTCGACCTGAGAGTTACATTCATATACACCTCTGTGTTATAAATGCTATTGTATGTATTTTAAATGTTTTGCAACATTCTCGGTGATTCATGATTTAACACCACCATTCCATTAGACAGAAGCCGTCTCCACCCCCAACCTATCGTTAGCAATGAGAGAAACAAACAGCTAAAACTACATTCATTCCTTAGGGGAGGACTCAGTCGATTTACCTCTTCACCTAGCTAATCCATACGTGCGCCGCTTGTAGTGTTTACAACATGAGCTTTTCCCAGATTATGATACTGTCTTCACGAGGACTCCTACTAAATCAGATGCGTAACGTCTGCTTACCACCAAGTGATGCGTGGAGAGCGTACTGCAACCATTTAACCTCCGTTCCAGCTCCATTCCAGTGGCAAGTAATTTGTAAGCATCGCTTGCAATCTGCTATGGCCCGCTCTTTCTCCACCAACAGTTTCTATTCTTCCTTTATAGCAGTTCTTTCGCTTATACTCCAGTTTGCGTACATGAATTTCCTTCCCTATTAGCTGCTCATAGTGTGCTATGTGATCGATATTGTGCAAACACTGACCAATCAAAATCACAGTACGTGATCAAAAGTATCCCACAAAAACATACGTTTTTCATTAGACAGAAGCCGTCTCCACCCCCAACCTATCGTTAGCAATGAGAGAAACAAACAGCTAAAACTACATTCATTCCTTAGGGGAGGACTCAGTCGATTTACCTCTTCACCTAGCTAATCCATACGTGCGCCGCTTGTAGTGTTTACAACATGAGCTTTTCCCAGATTATGATACTGTCTTCACGAGGACTCCTACTAAATCAGATGCGTAACGTCTGCTTACCACCAAGTGATGCGTGGAGAGCGTACTGCAACCATTTAACCTCCGTTCCAGCTCCATTCCAGTGGCAAGTAATTTGTAAGCATCGCTTGCAATCTGCTATGGCCCGCTCTTTCTCCACCAACAGTTTCTATTCTTCCTTTATAGCAGTTCTTTCGCTTATACTCCAGTTTGCGTACATGAATTTCCTTCCCTATTAGCTGCTCATAGTGTGCTATGTGATCGATATTGTGCAAACACTGACCAATCAAAATCACAGTACGTGATCAAAAGTATCCCACAAAAACATACGTTTTTCATTTTGGGTGCATTGTGCTGCCATCTGCTGCCAGGTACTCCATATCAGCAACCTCAGAAGTCATTACATGTCGTGAGAGAGCAGAATGGGGCGCTCCGGGGAACTAGCGGACTTCGAACGTGGCCAAGTATTTTGTATCATACGTCTGTATGCGAGACATTCACATTCCTGAACATCCCTAGGTCCACTGTTACCGATGTGACGGAAGTGGAAACGGGAAGAGACACGTACAGCACAAAAGCGTGCAGGCCGACCTCGTCTGTTGACTGACACCGCCGACAGTTGAAGAGGGTCGTAATGTGTAATAGGCAGACATCTATCCACACCATCACACAGGAATTCCAAACTGCATCAGGATCCTCTGCAAGTACTATGAAAGTGAGGCGAGAGGTGAGAACACTTGGATTTCATGGTCGAGCGGCTGCTCATAAGCCACACATCACGCTGGTAAATGCCAAACGACGCCTCGCTCGGTGTAAGGAGCGTAAACATTGGACAACTGAACAGTGGAAAAACCTGTGTGGAGTGATGAATCACGGTACGCAATGTGGCGATCTGATGGCAGAGTGTGGGTATGGCGAATGCCCGGTGAGCGTCATTTGCCAGCGTGTGTAGTGCCAAAAATAAAATTCGGAGGTGGTGGTATTATGATGTGGTCGTGTTTTTTCATGGAGGGGGCTTGAATCCCCTGTTGTTTTGCGTGGCACTGTCACAGCACAAGCCTACACTGACGTTTTAAGCACCTTCTTGCTTCCCACTGTTGAAGATCAATTCGGTGATGGAAACTGCATCTTTCAACACGATCGAGGACCTGTTCATATTGCAAGTCCTGTGGCGGAGTGGTTACACGACAGTAACATCTCTGTAATGGACTGGCCTGCACAGGGTCCCGATCTGAATCATATAGAACACCTTTGGGATGTTTTGGAACGTCGACTTCATGCCAGGCCTCACCGGCCTACATCGATACGTCTTCTCAGTACAACACTCCGTAAGGAATGGGCTACCATTCCCTAAGAAACCTTTCAGCACCTGACTGAACGTATGCCTGCGAGAGTGGAAGCTGTCATCAAGGCTAAGGGTGGCCCAACACCATATTAAATTCCTGCATTACCGATGGATAAACACCCAGACACATAGTACTCCACAAGCCTCTGAACGGTGGATGGTGTAGGGTATATCGTAACAGTATTATGGATGATCGATTTTCTTTCATATTCCACTCTCGTGTACTGATAGGGGAGAAATGATTGTCTATATGCCTCCGTACGTACCCTAATCTCTGTAATTTTATTTTTACGACTCGTATCCCGGATGTGCAATGACGTTGACATGGCAGCCGCTTTAGGATAGTATCTAATGCCTTAGGCCCCGCCCCAAGGCGAATTACTATCTTTACCTCGTCATTCTGTGTCAACTTGTGTGAATATGTATTAATCTTCCTTAGACTATTGAGAAACTTTTATTCTAGATAAAACTGCATCTGTGATATCTCACCCAGCAGCTCCCGTGAGTATCTGTTCTGCTTCTTACAGTGCTAGACGAGGCCCTTCACCTCCCAAATGGTTCAAATGGGTCTAAGCTCTATGGGACTTAACATGTGAGGTCATCAGTCCCCTAGACTTAGAACTACTTAAACCTAACTAACCTAAGGACATTACACACATCCATGCCTGAGGCAAGATTCGAATGTGCGACTGTAGCAGCAGCACGGTTCCGGACTGAAGTGACTAGAACCGCTCGGCCACAGCGGCCGGCCCTCACCTCCCATTAGTTGCTGGAATGCATTTGCTTTCCTTAACGCTTCCTTGATATCTATCAAATGCCTTGAGCTCTCTTGTCAAATGCAACTTGGTCATTGGCAGTAAGTGCTCATCTTTCTAGAAACATAAGAACTTTTAGCATTTTGCAGCCCCGTCAGCAACTGTGATAGGCTAATATTTTGAAGAATCAGCCCCAGTTGCATAAATTTTTTGGTCTTTACCAGGTTTCGGCTAAATTAATCTAGCCGAAACCTGGTAAAGACCAGAAAATTTGCGCAACTGAGGCTGATTCTTCAAAATATTATTCTTCCAGGAACACTACCTGTGTCATACATAAATGACAAAAAATTCTCAGTTGACTTGCCCAAAAAGGAGCGTCCAAATTAAACTAAGCCATATTCTCTCGCATAGTAACTAGCTACCTATTCATTTGTTATCCATTACACAGTTATTGTGTAATAAAATCGGATATTTATTATGCTACGCACCCCACAGCAGCCTAATGTCTGTGGAATAACATTATTTGTACAGGACGACAATAGTAGTCTATACTCATTTATCATGTCAATTGTTTCACCAAACAACTCAGTTTTAGTTATTTCACATTTCTCAAGGCCATAGCCAGGTTTCGACAGTCACTACATTCAAACAAATAATTCTCTAGTAGGCACTGGCGTAAGTCCATCTGATAGATTGATTATTTTTCTTAAGACCCGTGGAATAATATTATTTGTAGGAGACGAGTTTTAGCAAACGACTGGCTTATGCAGCATTTTTTGCTCACTCCACTGTAGGATCTTCGATGTGTACCTCTAATGCAATGTTAACTATGCAGAACATCCAAAACATCTATTTGTCTTCCATATTCCTACATCCTAGGTATCGTGTAAAGTAATGTGTTCTGCTTCACGTCACAGTGTGCCGTATGTTATTACCGGAACACTTACAGGAGGCTGCATACGCTACTCTCGTCATTGTATGCACCCTGTCTCCTACTACCAAAGTACTGCCACTAGGTGACCCATGTGTATATTTTTATTGCTGCAGAACACACAAATTAAAACATTAGAGGTCAATATAGAGCTCAATATATTTGAACTGAGAATATGTGCTACAACCAGTGGACGAGGGTACCGGACGGTAGTTTTGTGGATCACTTCTTGCAGACAGGTGTGATCTACGCTTTCTTCCAACTATGGAGCACGGTTTTTTGTTCGAGTGATCTACGGTAGATTATAGTTAAATAAGGGAGGCCTCAGCTATGAATTCGGTATAGAGCAAAGTTGGGATTCGGTTGGAGACTGGAGCTTTCTTCACACTTAGCGATTTAAGGGCTCTACACCACTAATATCTGTATCACTTATTTTCGGAGGGTGGAGAATTAAACTGGGCAATACCCCTGCATTTTCATTTGCAAAGGAACATTTGAGAAAAGAGTACAGTGTTTCTGCTTTTTCTTTGCTAGCCTCAATGTCAGTCCCTGTATCGTCCATGAATGTCTAGACGCTAACTTTCGAACCACTAACAGTCTTTTGTGTTTTGTGAGAGATCCTTCAGTAATATTCTGCTACAGTAGTTGCTCAGAGATTCACGAATTGCTCCCTGACATCCAAACGCGTTTCAGCCAGCATTTGCTATCTGTAGCACTGTGTTTTGTTTTACATCTATTGCTGGGTGGTCTCTGTTTCTTTAGAAATTTCTTTACAGTTCCTTTACACCATGCAGGGTACCTGTTAGGTACATATCTATGAAGTGCATTGTCTTCTACTCTTCTAAATCTGAGTCACAGCTCTGCAGCCTCCACTACAGATCTATATGTTTCGAGTTCCTTTTTGATATATGACGCCATTCCCTCTTTATGTAGTTTGCTGAAAATAAATCCATCTACATGTTTTACTTGCCATTTGTACTTCGGTAGTCATCGTTGCTACAGCTGCCTCGTGGTCACCAATACCACTTTCTACGTGGATGTCCTATGAGAGATCGGATTCAATTGTTGCGATTAGATCCAAAATATTTTCATTACCAGCGGTCTTCTGAACAAGTAGTTCTCGGACAACGCATCTAGCAAACGTATTCACAGGACGTATTGTCACACCTACCTCTTACAAAACTGTAATTTTCCAAACTGATGGTCGGTTCATTAACGTCTCCTCCAAGGATGATAGTATGATCAGGAGACTTACGTGCTAGTGAGCTTATGTCTATCCTAAAGTTTTTGTAACATCTGGAGGGGGAGCTGGTGGTCGACAGGATGATCTAATTATAAGTTTATGCTCACTGTTGATACTGCGTCTCTGCCTCGACAGAGTTGAATTTCTTGTCTACTGTGACAAACGCGTCACCTCCATTTACCATTAGTCTGACCTTTCGATATACACTTAATTTTTTCCCGTTATCTCACTGCTATCAGTCTCCGGTTTGCCGTGCGGTATTAGCCGAGCGGTCTGGACTGTGCGGCTGGTCCCGGCGGAGGTTCCAATCCTCCCTCGGGCATGGGTGTGTGTGTTTGTCCTTAGGATAATTCAGGTTAAGTAGTGTCTAAGCTTAGGGACTGATAACCTTAGCAGTTAATTCCCATAAGATTTCACACACATTTGAACATTTGAACACTCTCCGGTTTAACCAGTTTTCAGTACCTTGTATACTGAGAGCTACACAGCTTTTGGAGCGCTTCAAACCCTGGCACTTTGTTGCGAAGGCTTTGGCAGTTAATGACTAGCATTTTAATACCATTGCCTGTAGGGGGAATTTCTTCGGATCATATAACGATATTTACGGACACTACAGCTTCCATTATCTGGGCAGGATGGACAGTTGACTAATCTAAATAAAAAGCTCTTGTGTGCACTCCACCTGCATCCAGCTGCCAACGTAGCAGCCTCTGATGCGTAATAGTTATCTCATCCTTTTAGAGTGAGCCTACAGTTCTCACCCCTACGGCAAAAATCCAGGACGTCGCATCGCAGCTCGTCACAGAACTCTTCTTGCGTAAGAATGTTAAGGAACTTGAAAAATTATGGATTAAACACTATGTCTCATTTTCAGTTCATGGTATGCGTTAACTACAGGTGTCCCACACACAGTCCCATCTTAGAGCATGTCCTTCGAAACAGTGATTTGCATGGGAAGAATTTTAGATGCTTGCAGATACTTGGGCAAGAAAAGCAAGCAGGCAAATTTGATATTTTACAGGAAAAAAAGTTGTTGATGCAAACATGAAACATATGTCGCTCCTTAGTTGAAAGCTTCTAAAACTCAATATATTTTTATAATAGTGTTTTTCTGGTAAAGATAAAGCACTGATATCAAAAACTGCGGACTGAAAAGTAGTTAAACTTCTAGGTTTAATAAACAAGCTACCAGACAACATAGTCGCAATAAGAAAGCTTCCTAAATGAACTATGTGAAAACGTAAAGCTACTTAGGCTCTGCTACTGCAAACTTTATTGTTATTGCAAACTTTATTGACGACTATGAACACAGGTGGGGCAAAACTAGTGTATCAAATGACATACAAATTACTTTACGTGCAGAAAGCAAATCGTTTAACCAGGTTATCATTTTCTGTAGGTTAATCATAATGATTCACTTTAAACTGCACAAAATTTTTGAAATTTCGTCGAGTGATTTTGTCGCCCTTCCCTAAGAGGTGAAATAAAATAAAGGTTATGAAGAGTACGAGACAATGAATTGCATGCAACGTGAAACGTCGGAACACTTATGCAAAGCTGCAAAACCTCAAGCTGTAAGTGACAAGAATGAGAACTGACATACTATGGCTGAGCGAGATGAGATGAGCAAGTGGTGGAGACTTCCGGAGTGGCGGCTACAGAGTTACACAGAAGGGCTGCATAGTGGAGCGATCTGACGAGTGAATGGTGGGACTGGAGCTTTGCGAAGAGCTCGGACGTAGGGCAGATGGCTACCAATAAACGAGATGAAGAACTTTAGTTGTACAGCTAGACACAAAACCGAACAAGAAGTCCCATGTAAAATCGCTAAGCGTGTCTAAGGCTTCTATTGAGTCCCTTGTTGACCAATCTGCTGTGGCAGTTGAAGATAGCTAAACGAAACCCGAAGTTTAAATTTCAAGTTGCAAAAATCGTTCACACAGGAGTATCGTACAAACATACCGTTATTTGACCGTCAATCAGAGTACTGTATGAAGAACATAGTAATAAGCATCCCTGGCGTAGAGAAACAACTGAGAGATTTGAAAACAAAAAAATCACCAGGTCCGGATAGAAATCCAATTCGGTTTTACAAAGAGTACTCTTAGGCACTGGCCCCTTACCTGACTTCCATTTCTCATGAATCTCTTGCCCAGCACAAAGTCCCAAGGGACTGGAAAAAAGCGCAGGTGACTCCAGTGTATAAGGATGAATGATCGGACCCGCAAAATTACAGACCAATATTCCTAACTTCGGTTTGCAGCAGAGCCCTTGAACATATTCTCAGTTCGAATATACTAAACTTTCTTGAGACTGAGAAGTCTATGTTCACGAAAGCATCGCTCGTGCGAAACTCAGCTTGCTCTTTTCTTAAATGATATGCTGTGAACTATGGACGAAGGGCAACAGGCGGATTCCATATTTCTAGATTTAACGAAAGCTTTTGACACGGTGCCCCACTGCAGGCTGTTAACGAATTCATAGATATGTGAGCGGCTCGAAGACTTCTAAAGCAATGGAACTCAGTATGCTGTCCTCGACGGTGAGTGTTCATAGTGATAAGGGTGTCGTCAGGAGTACCACTGTGATAGAACTGCTGTTCTTCTCTATATCGTAAACGATGTTCCGACAGGGTGAGGAGCAATCTGCGGTTGTTTGCTGATGATGTTCATACATGATGACTTAGACAAAATTTTTAGTTGGTGAGATGAATGGCAGCTAGCTCTAAATGTGGAAAAAGTAAGTTAATGCGGATGAGTAGGAAGAATAAACCTGTAATTTTCGGTTACAGTATTACTAGTATCCTGCTTGACTCAGTCAAGTCGTTTAAATATCTGGCGTAACTCTGAAAAGCGATATGAAATGGAACGATATTGTGAGAACTGTGGTAGGGAAGGCAATTGGTCGACCGGTTTATTGGGAGAATTCTCGGAAAGGGTGGTTAACCTGTAAAGGAGACTACATATAGGACGCTGGTGCAAGCTATTCTTGAGTGCCTCTAGGGTGTTTGGGATCCGTACCAGGTCGGATTGAAGGAAGAAATTGAAGCAATTCAGGGGCGGGCTTCTAGAATTGTTACGGGTAGGTTCGAACGAAACAAAAGTGTTACGGACATGCTTCGGGAACTCAAACGGGAATCTCTGGAGGGAAGGTGAAGTTCTTTTCGAGAAACACTATCGAGAAAATTTAGAAAACCGGCATTTGAAGCTGATTGCCAAGCGATCCTACTGCTGCCAATATACATTGCGCGTAAGGACCACGGAGATAAAGATTCGAGAAACTAGGGCTCATACGGAGGCTTATAGGTAATCGTTTTCCCTCGCTTTATTTGCGAGTGGAACAGGAGAGGAAATGACTGCTAGTGGTACAGGGATCCCTTCGCCAAGCACCGATCGGTGGCTTGCACAGTATCTACATAGATGTAGATGTAGAGATAATATTGTTAATATTTGCACCCATTTTCCTCACTTCCTAACTACAATTAGGTTTTTTGCAACCGAATTCATTTGTTTGTACTAAAAATGTTTCGCCTAGACGCCTGAATGCTGAGCACTTATAGGAGAAAAGTCCTTGGTACAATCAAAACGAAATCAGTAGCAAATGTAAGTTGTGCAGTCTCTATGATAACACATAACTGAAGACAGTGACAGTTCGGCTCTACATACTGACTTCTTTATGAAGAAGTGAAATGTGTGTGCAGTGAGATAAAAGATGCTATAATCAGCGTTAAAAGACAAGGCAACCTATCATTTTAGGGAACTGGAATGCATCAATTGTAAAAGGAAAACCTGGCACTGTAGTGGGAACTTTTCGGCTTGGAGAAAGAAAGGAACGGGGAGATCGGTTAGTACAATTCTCCACAGAGAATCAGCTAGTAATATATATCACGTGGTTGGAACATCATCCACGGAGGAGGTGTGACCAGAAGGCCCTTGTCATTCTAATTTGGCAAAGGTTTCGAAATCAGATAAGGGACAGCGAAAGCTACCCAGGCCACGACATCAAAAGTGACCGTAACATACTCATATACGAATGTGGTCTGAAATGAAAAAAAAAGAAAAAACGTAAGCAAAGGATCTATGAGAAATACGTTAAACAATGATATAGTCAGGTGAGCAAACCACTAACAAGCAAATCTGTCTACAGTTATGAATAACACCAAAAATGTTGAAGGAGGGTGGGAATTCGTGAAAAGTATTATTCTAGGAGTAGCAAATGAAGTATTCGCAGACAGAAAGGAAAGAATAAAAGGAATCGTTTACAGAATTCATAACAATAAAAATAAATTTCAGATGTAAGCTGAAAAAAGACGAAACTAAGGAAGAAGAAAGGGACGTAAAGCATTCAGGAATGAAATCAACTGATAGTCAATAAAGGATAAACAACAATCTTGGAGTTCCAGTGCAAATAGGTGAGTGAAATGGTCAAGGTAGGGAAACTTGAATGAGCCTATGTGTGACTCAGTTAAACAGTTCTTTGGGAATCGAGGAATAAAATGTAGTGGAGTCAAAATTGAAGATGGGATGGTATTATACGACAAAGAGACGAAGAAAGGTGGAAACTATACCTTGAAAAGCTGTAAGAAAAATTAATGACTATCCCGAACTGGAGAACTTTGAGGAAATCGATCCGGTGGTCAAGGAAGATGATAACTTGAGAAATGAGTTTGACCATGCTGTCAGGCCACTAAAACATGGGAAATGGACTGACGTTGGCGATGTACTAGAAGAATTCATCAAGGCTTCTGGAAAACTGCTACATGATGAATTGTTCTATATTACACAAGTTAAATACGAAACCAAGGAGCTCCCAACAAACTTTAAAACATGTGATAGCTGCCAGTACCAACGAAATCATCTGTAAACGCCTGTGAACAGTATAGGCTTCTCAGTTTGGTAACTCACGTTTCCAAGATCTTGACCTCTGTCATTCTAAGGAGGATCGAAGGAAGGTCAGATGCAATGAGCAAGGATGACCAACTTGGCTTTAATACTCGGACTGTGATTAATTCCTGAGAAAGGACCAAAGAAGACGCAGAACACAAATATTGCCTTTGCCGAGTTAGAAAAACCGTTTTAAGGGTTGATGGGCGAAACCTTTTTGAGATAATGAGTGAGAGTGGCATAAGGAGTGTAAGGAGAGAAGAGCAGAGCCCAGACTGTACTGATAAGAGTTGGCGGTGATCAAATGTGCAGAACATCAAGTAGAGGTTATGACTAAGCAGGGTACACGACAGGCTTAGTCCCTCCGTCTTGCCTTTCTCAACGCATACTCGTAAATTAAGAGGGTAATTAATGAAGTCAGAGAGAAAGTAGGAGCCATAGCAGGAATTAATGTCCTTGCTGATGATGGCACTGTGTTAAATCAAAATCAGGAACAATTAGAAGCGAGTTAGTATTTTATGCATCTCCAGCAACTACACTCCTGGAAATGGAAAAAAGAACACATTGACACCGGTGTGTCAGACCCACCATACTTGCTCCGGACACTGCGGGAGGGCTGTACAAGCAATGATCACACGCACGGCACAGCGGACACACCAGGAACCGCGGTGTTGGCCGTCGAATGGCGCTAGCTGCGCAGCATTTGTGCACCGCCGCCGTCAGTGTCAGCCAGTTTGCCGTGGCATACGGAGCTCCATCGCAGTCTTTAACACTGGTAGCATGCCGCGACAGCGTGGACGTGAACCGTATGTGCAGTTGACGGACTTTGAGCGAGGGTGTATAGTGGGCATGCGGGAGGCCGGGTGGACGTACCGCCGAATTGCTCAACACGTGGGGCGTGAGGTCTCCACAGTACATCGATGTTGTCGCCAGTGGTCGGCGGAAGGTGCACGTGCCCGTCGACCTGCGACCGGACCGCAGCGGCGCACGGACGCACGCCAAGACCGTAGGATCCTACGCAGTGCCGTAGGGGACCGCACCGCCACTTCCCAGCAAATTAGGGACACTGTTGCTCCTGGGGTATCGGCGAGGACCATTCGCAACCGTCTCCATGAAGCTGGGCTACGGTCCCGCACACCGTTAGGCCGTCTTCCTCTCACGCCCCAACATCGTGCAGCCCGCCTCCAGTGGTGTCGCGACAGGCGTGAATGGAGGGACGAATGGAGACGTGTCGTCTTCAGCGATGAGAGTCGCTTCTGCCTTGGTGCCAATGATGGTCGTATGCGTGTTTGGCGCCGTGCAGGTGAGCGCCACAATCAGGACTGCATACGACCGAGGCACACAGGGCCAACACCCGGCGTCATTGTGTGGGGAGCGATCTCCTACACTGGCCGTACACCACTGGTGATCGTCGAGGGGACACTGAATAGTGCACGGTACATCCAAACCGTCATCGAACCCATCGTTCTACCATTCCTAGACCGGCAAGGGAACTTGCTGTTCCAACAGGACAATGCACGTCCGCATGTATCCCGTGCCACCCAACGTGCTCTAGAAGGTGTAAGTCAACTACCCTGGCCAGCAAGATCTCCGGATCTGTCCCCCAATGAGCATGTTTGGGACTGGATGAAGCGTCGTCTCACGCGGTCTGCACGTCCAGCACGAACGCTGGTCCAACTGAGGCACCAGGTGGAAATGGCGTGGCAAGCCGTTCCACAGGACTACATCCAGCATCTCTACGATCGTCTCCATGGGAGAAAAGCAGCCTGCATTGCTGCGAAAGGTGGAGATACACTGTACTAGTGCCGACATTGTGCATGCTCTGTTGCCTGTGTCTATGTGCCTGTGGTTCTGTCAGTGTGATCATGTGATGTATCTGACCCCAGGAATGTGTCAATAAAGTTTCCCCTTCCTGGGACAATGAATTCACGGTGTTCATATTTCAATTTCCAGGAGTGTATATTTGAATAAAAATAGCCAACTCGTTGCTCAGAAACAATTTTACCCTTTTTCAGAAGACTGTACAGAAAAATATACCACAAATAAGTACAAGCTAGGTAAGAATATTAGAAAAAGTTACAAAGTAAAAGTTAAAAAATTTAAATGTTATATATGTGCGTGGTTTGTCTTCTGTCGGACATGTCCGACAGAACAGACACCATATACATTTAAATGTAATGTTTCCACAGGTTAGACAGCCATAGATGATTACTTCAATGCGGATGCACACCAGGTTTCGTTTCCACTCGCGGGAATTCAAGTTGTGCCGCGAACGTGAGGTGCATGTACAGAAACCCCGTATTGAGGTACGACGAGTTGGGAATTTGAGTCGGTGGGGCAGCGTGGCCGGATGGCCGAGGTGGTTGAAGTAACTGTTCAGAAGAAGCGGAGCATCCGGAATGGAGTCCCGGTGCGGCACAAATTTTCAACTCGCATCACTGATAAATTTCAATGCCCTAATGCGGCGGACGTCGCTAAAATTTCGCGGAATATTAAAAATTTAAAAATGAAGACATGGTACATACTAATAACTATCGCATTATTATCGAAGGTCAAAAATAAGCAGGTGTATGCAGCATAGTAAAAGTACAAAAGCACATTTAATACAATAATAACTTGCGTTAATGCAGAAAGCGCTCGTCAGTGCTTACATGCGGATCTTAGTACATGTGCAGATATTGTATAAGGACACCGAGCAATAAGTGCGAGAACTGGAAAAGACGAAAACTGATGTATAGGAACAACTAAAGGAAAATATCTTAAAACAGCTAGATCTTATGTCTGATAAGATTCAGACATCAAGATAACTGGTTGCTACCTGATAATAGTAAGTTTGTGTAAACTATTGAAAATATACTAATTGCAACTTACTGAATGTAACCCATTAATTGTAACTGTAATCAAATGGTTGAAGCACTAGCTCTCTGAATGATAACGTTCTAACTATGACAGTTGATAGATTCGCATCTGTATCTAAGTGAGAAAATTAGTTACATGACAGAAACTAATTACAAAGCACTGTAATCGTAGTAGACTAATTGTGAGAAAACGTGGTCAGTTCGCGGTGGGAGGGCAGTTGGATAGGGGAAAGGAGATAAAGGCATTAAATAAGCAGAAAGAGGTGTGTGTGTGTGGGAGAAAGACATGAAGTGCCTGAAACCGCTAAAGAAATAAAATTTCTTTTGTGCAACTGGTAGCTGATTTGTTTTTCGAGAACAAAAATTAGAAAGGATGCTGGCTCAGATGGAGACCAGCCTCAGCTCTTCCTATAAAATGAAGATATAAAAAACTAAACTAAAACTCTTAGCAGTAAGGAGGCAAACCAACGTTGCTCCGTGCTCACTAAACAGTGAGGCTGAAGACTATCGACTTCTTCGCGCGCCTAGCAATTAAAATTACATCAGGATGAAGATCTAACACGGACGTTGCAAACCGAATCCATCAGGCAAAGGCTGCTTGTAACATGAGAATAAACCTTATTACATCCATTGGAATAAACAAATATTTTAAGAAAGAAGTTGTAATGTCTGTGCTGTGTTGCTGTACAGAAGTAAAACAGGGACAATCGGAGAAGCCAAAAAAATGAAGATGTGCTTACACCGTGGAGGAAGAGAATCTGTGTCTTCTCCAGGAGCTTATCGAACATTGAAGCAATACGAAGAACAGCCATCTGCTAAAACATGATGGTGTAGTTAAAAGTATGGCTGAATGGACAACTGATCGAAGAAAGAACATAAGAGGTAGACCGAGGATGGAATATGTCTATCGGATCACGAAGGACAGCAGAGGAGGGTCAAAGACAGAAAAGTTTGCGTAACTGAAGGGAACCAACCTGATGATCGATGAGCTATTTGAAAGGACCTAGGAATTACTGATGAAGGCCTAGAACGGGCGTTGGAAATGTTTCTCTCCTTCTTTGCTTGGTTAGCAAACCTAAACATATTAACTTGAACGAAGTCTGAGAATGTCGGCCGCGCGACTGCTACGGTCGCAGGTTCGAATCCTGCCTCGGGCATGGATGTGTGTGATGTCCTTAGGTTAGTTAGGTTCAAGCAGTTCTTAAGGTCTAGTACTGATGACCGCAAATGTTACGTCCCATAGTGCTCAGAGCCATTTGAACTATATTTTTCAGACTGTCAAGAGAGCACACCCACACAACTTGATATAGTGGTGTGCAAACAAGGAAGTGTACCGAGTGTACCATAATTTCCACTGAATCTTGGACGAAGCTTTGTACACAGCTGTCTAGGAAATGCATAGTTTGAAGCACAAATTACGAGGAAATCCTTGGAGCCACAGTGTCTTCAGTTCCACGAATATTTTTAAAACGCATTCATCCCACACCATCAAAAGAACAGCAGCGGCTTCGCCGGTAGTGTGGGCGCGCACCGCCGGAGAGCGCTGGCGTCGCGCCGGCGCCAGCGCGGCTATTGTATCGGCAGCGAGTTTGGCCGTGTTTGCCCTCCTCGTTAGCGCTGCACGCCCACGCGCTGCCAGCCGTTGTATTTTTAACGTGCGCGCCGTTCCATCTGCCCACAACGGGCGCAGCGCCCGCGTGGGGGAGGGTTTTGACACACGCGCAGCCTGTGCTAAAGGGCGCCACCGCTCGAGGGAGAAAGTGTAAAGCGCTCGCTGCTTGTTTGTGGCCCACGGGCTGCGGTTGCAGGGCTTCGCTGAGCTCCGGGAGAAGTGACGTCACGTCAGAGCTAGGAAGGCAACCGCTTGCTGTAGTACCAGGCGACGTTGAAAACTCTGGTAAAATATATCTTTTATGACTCTTCTCAAACTAATATCGGCTATACATGGTCCAAGGCTAACAGACCACATTATGTGGGAAGACTTGTTTTAGAGACAAATTATTCGCTGAGACTTTCCTTCAATGCGAAGTGCCCTTCATTATTCGCAGGCCCCAGGACGACGAGATTTCACCGAAGAGTGATTTTCAACATGAAAACCTCATTGAGTGTCTCCACGTGCAGAAAGATATTTTAGAATTGAATGAGGATCTGTAATTTTACTCGATCTACTCGCCTTCCATACAGAGAGGCTTGGGTTGTAGGCTACACACAAGGCACACACACGTCGCACAATGCCGATGCCCTGTCACCTCTCAGAGGCAAAAGCAATACATAAGGATGCCTAGTGTCGGCAAACATTTTATATGGAACAACAGTTACTGATCATTCCTGACGTTTCACTCCTAGACATCTGACGCAAAGAGTTTGAAACTCTCTACGTACTAGGATTCTCAAACTGGTCTTCCATTAATACGTTTGCTACTGATTTCGGTGTGGTGCTACAGAAGAATGCTGGAGATTAGATGGGTAGATCACATAATTAATGAGGATGTATTGAATAGAATTGGGGAGGAGTTTTTGGCACAACTTGACTCGAAGAAGGGATCGGTTGATAGGACATGTTCTAAAAATAGTTCAAATGCCTCTGAGCACTATGGAACTTAACATCTTAGGTCATCAGTCCCCTAGAACTTAGAGCTACTTAAACCTAACTAACCTAAGGACATCACAAACATCCATGCCCGAGGCAGGATTCGAACCTGCGACCGTAGCAGTCCCGCGGTTCCGGACTGTAGCACCTAGAACCGCACGGCCACCGCGGCCGACAGGACATGTTCTGAAGCGTCAAGCATCGCCAATTTAGTATTGCAGGGCAGCGTGGAGGGTAAATGTCGTAGAGGGAGACCAAGAAATGAATACACTAAGCAGATTCATAAGGATGTAGGTTGCAGTAAGTACTGAGAGGTGAAGAAGCTTGCACAGGATAGAGTAGCATGGAGAGCTGCATCAAACCAGTCTCAGGACTGAAGACAACAACAACAACAACTCATTTCGGATGTCGTAGTAGCGGAATTCTTACTGAGCCGTGTGCGGTTCGCGGTCATGCCGTTTATTACTCGTCATATTGTTTTTGTGGTTCTGTCGCCTCGTTTTTTCTTTTAATTCGATTTACTGGCGGCACTAGGTTGCTGGTTTTCTTGCCCGTGAGTGGCAGCAGCAGCGCTTATCAAAAAAAAATGGTTCAAATGGCTGAGCACTATGGGACTCAACTGCTGAGGTCATTAGTCCCCTAGAACTTAGAACTAGTTAAACCTAACTAACCTAAGGACATCACAAACATCCATGCCCGAGGCAGGATTCGAACCTGCGACCGTAGCGGTCTTGCGGTTCCAGACTGCAGCGCCTTTAACCGCACGGAGCGCTTATCGATAAGTGCTCTGTCATACCATCTCTGGAGCGCCCGCTAGTATTCCCGGGTCATGTTCTGTCGAGAGCTCAGTCCGGACGCAGCGGCTGTGAAGTCAGGGACGGACCAGCAGTGGAGTCAGGGACAGAGCGCAAGTGAGGTGCGGACAGCCAGTGCTCGCCGACCGCTGGCGACACACATGAACTGTCGGACGAAAGAAGACTGGAGTGCGACGAACGTTGGTTGGTCGTTCGGTTGGTCTTCTCATCGGCCGACGTGTATTTGGACTTTTGACCGTTTCTGGGCCTCGTCAGTTGGTCATCTTGCTGGACGTTGGTCGGTTCCTTCCTTGTGCAGAGATATCGTGGCCAATGCGCAAGAGTTACCTCTGCGTGGATGGGTCTGAGCCAAGGTGCCCGAGTCGCTGTGTGTCCGAATTCCGAACGGACGTCGAGTTAAGTCGGGTCGGAGCTGCAGTCAGCTTCGGACAGCCAAGACTCGCCCCACCGTTGCCGATACACGTAACTTGAGTGGGAACGACCTGGGTTGGTCGTTCGGTCGGTCGCCTCATCGGACGACGCGTATTTGGTCGCCAACCGCTTGTGGAAACACTCTGTGTGTCGAACTGATTCGTCCTTGTTGTTCCACAGTGATTGATTTTACGATTGGTCTAGTTCTTGTGCAAGTGTGTTTACGTGGAACCGTGTGTAGCTTCTGTGATTTCCACTGAGGAGATGATTGCTGTCTGCGTACTGGAGTAGCCAGTCGGTCGGTTGAAATAGAGCAGCGAGTGTGTCGGGCGGAAGGGAATTGATTAGGCTGTTGGATGGTTCTTGAGCCGTCCCTAGGTCGTGTTGCCACCTGATTCTTTAGTGTTAGCTTGGCTGCCTGTCTCATCTAAACTGTGGTTAGAGTTTCCTCCCCAGGCCGACCCTTGTAACACTTCTGCGCATCACTGTTTGTTGTATGTGACTGTCATTTTATTTAGTCGCAGGTACTGTGCCAGGCCTTCAGCCCTGTATTAATTTTTCTGTTCTATGTTTAGTGTATGGACTTCAACCGAACCCCATGTCAAGTATTTTAAGATCAGGCCTTCAGCCACGTTTTATTTAAAATTCGTTTTGCTCTGCATTTAGCCCAGCAGCCGCGTTTGTTTCAGAATCTGTGGCTTTAATATGTAAATCCTTGTCTGTAAAGTTTTTCTTTAATTATCTTGAAGTCTTGAAACGGCCTTCAACCGTGTTCCGTAAATGTTTATCTTAAGGTTGTCTTTCATTATTTTTGAATAATTGTTTGGGCTTTCAGCCGACAAGATACTTCAAATTTTCTTAACTTATTTTTTCTGTTGTACTGTGTAAAAGCTTTTATTGTGCTATCAGCCGAAGAATTAATTTGAATTTTCCTTAATATAGCCTTTAGCCGAAATTTGGTAAATGCTTGTCCTTTAAAGAATTTCCTTAGCTGATCTCAAATATTATTTCGCCCATTAGCCGATGAGATATGGCAATTTTACTTGAGTAAGGCCTTCAGCCATTTCTCGAATTCCTGATGTTTTAGAAGCAATCATGTAAACTTGTTTTGAAAAAGTTAATTGGGCCCTCAGCCGTGAATTGATCTGTGTTGTTTTAAAGAGAAAACTGTGCATTGGTTTGAGGAATAATGTTGTGTGCTCTTGTATAACTAACAGTAATTGATCTTGGCCCCTTTCCACAACCTGATCCGCTCTGTCATGGGAATCCAGATTACACTTACTGCTTCCTTGTAGTTTATTACGTTTGAGCTCTGAATGAATGTTAGAATCCTGACGTTTAAGAGAAAGTTAACAGGTTGTTACAAACAATTTGTTAACTACAGAATTACAGCATTATGAGGTGCAAAGAATGAACATTGCTAGTGAAAATGACAGGACATCAGGAAAAAATGGTCATGTGAATCTCAACCCGCACTGTTCATAAGTGATAGCTGAAGACATACTGATGTACCTAGTCAAGCAGACTAATTATTTCTATATTTTATAAAGCTTTCGATTCTGAGTTTCACTTGTATCACGATGCTTCAGCATACCCACATTCCAAGACTGTCTTTTAAAGCATTTACTATGTATTACGTACTTCCACATACGTCTCGCGAAATGACGATGGCGAGAAAATCAAACAAATTATGTGTATGTTCGTATGGGGACTTACCGGCAGTTGCTCTTCCCATGCATCACTCGTACATGGTTTAGAGAAGTGTAATATAGTGTATATTAGAGAAGTAAGGATGCACTTCATTTATTTACTTCTTTCTGGCTACCTACAACAATATGAGTACGAGATTCCGTCCATGTCCATTAACTATTTGAGTTTTGCCTGTAAACTCAAGCTAATTTATTAATTTCTGAAAACATAGTACGTGCTGAGTTAATGTGATACAAATGTGTCGAATCACAAAGGAAAGACGTAGGTTAATGTGCTGGCGCAAGAAGTCGATGTGGTAGATTCCTGGATTTAGAAATCTTTCGGCAAGTAATACTTCTACTGGCGAGAAGTACCGCGAATTAGCTACGGAAGATTACTCTCATGGACATTTAATAGGCAGTTTAGTCGTAGACCGTACAACAGAGCATATTTTAATTTTTAATTGTACGGTTCATAAAGAAATATACAGCAACTTTTATAAAGTCCATTGTGTCCGCCATCAGCAAATGCAGATGAAGTTGATATAAGGGTCGATGAAAAAGTTTCCGTTCGGAGGTCGTACAGACCAGAATCGTTTTGCCAATCAGGCAAAATCGCCGTGAACACTGAGGCAACCATTCCAGCAACGCGCTCAGTTGAAGATACCCGTGTCCTACTGCTTGAAGAAGTCCATAACTGCCTGCTCCACGTACTCGTCCGACAGGGATCGTGGACGCTTCAAGCACTTCTTTAAGGGACCGAAGGCGCGATAATCGCATGCGGAAAGACTATAGGACGGGTGGTTGAGTGTCTCGCCCTTGACCGTAATGGCTGAGGTTCGTCTCCCAGATCGACGTACTACTCAAGTCTAATTGGGACAAATAAGGAATTGGTGACCGATACACTTCCTTCATTCGCCTATGGATATGTGGCGGTTTTGTTTATCGGCAGCCAAGAAACGAATAATAGCACCTTAGTCCTATTTGGACGCATTTGGTTAAAACGTAGGCATAGTTCACGTTTCCGCATCTACCGCATGTACGTCGGAACGACATGATTATCACACTAGTCCCTTGCCTACATCTCGGTGCTTATGTATTATACGCCCAACAGTTGGCACTTGGCGCGGTGCCTGATGGGGGCGACTGTATATGGGGAAAGCCTTTATTGTCGCTATCAGCAGCGAGCGCGCCAAGTGTCAACTTCGTTTACGGATACAGTACTCACATCAGAGCCGTGCTAAGTTGCATATATCTACACTGCAGCAACTCTCTCAGACGGAAACTCTTTCGTCGCCCCATACAGAAACATAAGTAAAGAATGAGGTCTACATTAATGGATAAAAGAGAGAAATATTAGACTTTCAGGGTGGCATATTATGCTTATAAACTGATAACCAGAATAATATAAATTGTAAAGGTACTTAACAAAGAATGGTTTAAGGGAACGAAATGTTATCACAGGAGAAATTTCGACTTCTGGTTCAGCCATGAGAAGAGTTGTAAAGGAGAATGGCGGTATCTTCCGACCATTTGCGAACGACGAGAAAGCATTCAGTAGCTGAAACGTACCAATAATAATTCTGGAGGTTTCAGCTGCTCTTCGTACCATCGGTAGTTTAATATAACTTGGTAAGTAAGTAATGAGGAAGATTTTTGTTATGTTCTAATGTTCTGTGTAGCAAAAGTAGTTGTAGAATTGTTTCATAGAATCAGGGCATGGAAGTGTTCTGCACATTGACACGTAATGGTGTGATGGAGACAGTGCAGATACAAAGGCGTGGGTGCAGGGGGCACGGCTATGGCTGCAATTCAAAAGCTAACAGTTCCTGCTGCCAGCAACAGATTAAGCACTGTTTGTAGTTCCATAGATGGAATCAAATAACTGTAAGAAGCAGAGTACCGCCAGATCCTTCTCAAAGAAAAAAAAAATCACGACTCATTGTTCCTAACATAGCCGATAACGACTGAAAGGTACTGTATTCTCCTAGCTTCAGATTCGTTTGGTATTCTCAAAAGACTTGTGTTCACAATCACAGTGCTAAGTGAACTAGCGACTGTGGTCAGTACATATTTCAATTTTTTTATCGTGTAAATTACAACGTTGTCAAACGTCTTAGAATTTGCTGCTATTACAGGTCTTAAATTAACTGCGTGACACGCGTACTTAAGTTTGGAGCCTGATGTTTTTCAAATAATGTATTTCCCAGAAGTGTGATTTCTTGGAAGCTGTTGCTACAGTTATTTTATAAAGCAATTATTATTTTATCAAAACTGGGCTTATATGCAACGGGTAGTGTTCTGCAATCCTTGTTCCTAGAAAGCACACTTAAATTTCAATCATTTTAATGCTACACAAGTGTGCAAAACGAAGACGAAAGTAAGTTTCGCACGACGTTTCACTGTCAAGTAAGGTAACCCGTTGCAACTTGGGCCAACTGCCCTGTATTGATTGCCTAACAATCTGATTTGAAATTTTGTTTTACGTCCACCTCTTTACCGATATTTACGAATAGCAGCAAGCAGAAATCACATTATTTCTATCTGTGAACTTTTGTCAGCAGCAAGCTGAAATAACACGACCTCTTCTTTAAACTTCTGTATGAACGATATAATAAATTCATTCCATTGAAATATCTCGTACAGCTGAGACATACCCTTCTTCGCGCAGGTTTAGGCTGCATGTTTTCGTTAGCGCTCTCTGAACTGCAGTGGTTTCCTGAGATATTAAGTAGGCGATTAAAACGCCCTACAGTCCTTCTTTCACAATCGAAGCAAAAACTTAGCAATTCGAAAATATACTCTCAAATTTCGGTGAGGAGTCTGCATCAGTTTCACCGATTTCAATGTCACCTACGCAGCAGGCAAAACATGAATAAGGATGTGTGTAAGAACAACACGAAACTAGTTTTTTTCGTCCTCTACGTCACGCTGACCACTTCAGATAGAAGCCAACGAAAAACTGTACGTAATATCTGTTTAAAACATAAGCCAAGAGCTATACAACAGTTGCGCTTGGGGACCCTTCTTTTTGCTCTTAAATAGGATTTCCGCTCTTGAATAGGGTTATTAAACTTCCCTCGCATTTCTCTCGGAGCTACCAACAGTTATTACTTACTCCACTTACCACCGCGTACAGCGTCGACCTGGTGCTCTACTCATCGGGTTGCAAGAAAAATCCTGGCCAAGAAAAGGAGGTGGATGATCCGTGCTCGACTGTCTCACATAAATTTCGTACTTTTTCGTCTTTCTAGAGACGGAATAGCGCAGCCGAGATCCAGACTTTATATCCTCCTTGGGATAAATTAACACTAAACAGTATTATTCATTCACAGAATTTATTTTTCAGATTAAAAGGCATTTTAAGATTTTGTAAATGAATTATTTGATGGAGATTTTAGTGAAATGGAGCTCTCTGATGATGGTGATGATGATGTTGATGATATCTATACAGATCCAGATTACCATGTTAACAATAAACTACTAAATCTGGCCAATAGAAACTCGCCCTTCTTCCAGAAGCTTACGTCGACGCTCCATCAGCGACCGTCTCATGCAATGTGTGGCCACTAGTTTCTTAGACTGAGTCCGTTTCTCCTTCAGCTTCGTGAACATCTTCTTCCTAATTATATGTTACTTCTTCTTAATATTCAGAGTTTGTCTAATCTTCAACATTCTTCTGTAGCACCACAATTCAAAAAGTTCTACTCCTGTTTTAGAAACGAGGTTAAACGACACAACAAGCTGCTTTTTAAATTATTCTTTGCTGTGCGATTGGTCTTGGTCAAAGACAACTACTCGAGAACTGTTGTACAAATGTCATCAATATAGAAAAAGAAATCAACTTATACTAGAACTTTCAAAAATGCTCTTCACCTGAAATTTCTTTGTATTTGCTTTTGTGCTGGAAAATGGTGCCGGCCGCTGTGACCGAGCGGTTCTAGGCACTTCAGTCCGGAACCACGCGGCTGCTATGGTGGCAGGTTCGAAGCCTGCCTCGGGTATGGATGTCTGTGATGTCCTTAGGTTAGTTAGGTTTAAGTAGTTCTAAGTCTAGAGGACTGATGACCTCAAATGTAAAGTCCCGTAGTGCTTAGAGCCATTTCAAGTTTTTTTTTTTTTTTTTGGAAAATGGTCTGACCTAAACCGGTCGCACATTAAAGAATAAATTGAGCAACATCATACAATATTATGTATTTCATCCATGTTTTACACAAGGCTAAACTCCAGACAAACACCTTCAGCAAACAAATTTATATGCTGTGATAGATAATGAAGTCTGGCAGCAGCAATCAAATCGTTCTGAAAGATATATTTTTTATTTCTACTTCTACTATTATGACTTGTTTTGTTGCACAAATACGAGCAAAACTTGCTTAGTTATTACTTCCTTCAGAATTGCTGATTTATTTCACCCACTTTTCATTACATTTGTTTTAATCGTATTGATGCCCACCTTATAATATCGTTTCAAGACGTTATCCATCCCGTTCAGCTGCTCTTCCAAGTCCTTCACTGTTTCTGACAGAATTAAATTGTCATCATCAACCCTAAAGTTTTTCTGACTCTCCCGGAATTTTAATATGCATTTATAATTTCTTCTTGGTTATACTGCTTGCACAGTGTACAAATTCAAAAACATTTGGGATTGGGCGCAACCTTGTCTCACTCCCTCCACAACTGTTTTCCTTTTACGTTCCTTGACTTCTACAAATGCAGTCTGGTTGCTGCTGTAGCCGCTGTCAGTTATGGAACACAGCTGTACCTACAGAGGGCGCCACACGTGAGGCAGTCCAAGCGTAGCACCTGGTAGTTAGGAGCAGTCGCCACATACGTTGGCGCACGTAACAGTAACCTCATTATCCTTCCGCCATGAGACCTACAAATAGTCGGCTCTATCCGCCGATAGTTATGTCTGCCACCACAGAGGATACTGACTACTAGGGACTACTTTCTTCATGCGGCAAAATAGTTTGCTAATGAAGATTCTTCCGCTGTTCGTGAGCAAACGCAGGCGCACAGATTCACTCTGCTAATAGTCGCACTTGTGGCAGATCATTAGTTGCCTAGCAGTTATCAGTGGCACAGTTACATTTCATCAGCTATCAACGAGTGATATTGCCACAGTAAGTGTGGCTGCCTTTTTGGATCTATCTGCTGCCTATGACACTGTCTGGCGAGAAGGACTCCTTTTAAAATTTGTGAGTGTTATCCCATGTCGTAAACTCACGGCCTTACTCAACAATATGCTAAGCAATAGGTACTTTCAGATCTACTCAGATAATGATAGGAGCAGAATGTTTAAACTAAATGACGGCTTACCTCAAGGGTCTGTTCTGGCTCCCCTCCTTTTCAATTTGTATACACACGACTTACCAGAAACATCTTCAAGGAAATTCATATATGCTGATGATATTTGTCTGGTGACTCAGTGCTCCAACTTTGCTGATGCTGAAACTATTCTATCCACTGATCTGGAAGCCTTAGACAAATATTTCAAGAAATGGTGCCTCCACCTAAATCCTCAGAAAACAGTTATATCTGCATTCCACCTACGTAACAGACAGTCAAATTACAAACCAGAAGTTGTATTCAGAGACCAAGTGTTGCCATACTGTAGTACACCAAAGTACCTGGGATTAACACTAGATAGAACTCTGTCTTTCAAGCAGCATTTATCAAATGTGGCTGCTAAAGTTAAAACTAGAAATAATATTCTTCAGAAGCTTGTTGGTACATCATGGGGAGCCAATACTAACGTCCTGAGATCTACAGCATTAGCTCTGTCATATTCTGTTGCTGAATATTGCTGCCCAACCTGGATCAACAGTGTTCACACTAAGAAGATAGACGTGCAACTCAATCAGGCAATGCGATTAATCACAGGATGTATTCGGAGCACAAACACGCTGTGGCTGCCGGTTCTAAGCAATATCCCACCTCCAGCCCTAAGAAGATCAGAAGCTCTCCTAAAGACGTGGAAAAACATTCAGCAGAACCCCCAGCTCCCCATCCATCAAGATATTGTACAAGGAACACACCAACGCTTGAAATCGAGGAAACCACCATGGCGTACAGCACTCGACCTTGAAGGATCTGCTTTCAACATTAACAGTTCATGGAAACTCCAGTGGGATCAGTCTTCAGTAGCCAATAAACATCTAGTCGAGGACCCTTCCAAGCAGACGCAAGGATTTGATCTTCCAAGGCGTCAGTGGAGGATCATTAACCGCATTCGAACTGGACAAGGCAGATGTGGCTATCTACTGCACAAATGGGGATGGGTTGGCTCTGCAAATTGTGACTGTGGTGCCCCCTCACAGACGATTCATCACATTGTTGCTGACTGCCCTCATCGTACTTTCAGAGGAACTTTAATGGACATTCATCGTACATCGGATGAAGCAGTCAAGTGGATTGAAGAACTAGACATAGAGCTGTAAAATTGTACGAACTTGTGATTGTACATTTTAGTCCTGAAAATATTGTATATAAATGTAAATCAATGTACACATCATACGATAAATAAATAAATAATAAATAACGAGTGATCATCGCACAGTTAACGCCGAGTGTCGAAGTGTTTATCATTATTCGAGACAGAACTATAAATTGTCTCCAAAAGCAGACCATATTTAACAATTGCAGATTAGTAGTCAACGTTCACTGAGCTAGGTTTGACAAGTGTGCAGTACTCTTTGTTCAATGTCACGTCTTACCGTCAAACTGAAGATCAGTGTTTATATACCTATTATTTTAATAAATGATTTTTCATTACTAATGAGGGCGTTTTCAATCTTATTTGCTTTTAGTTTATATTGCGCCACGATGAATCTAGTTGCAAGCATGTAGCACGCCATCTAAATAGAGCAGTTACTGGTCTGTGGTAAGACGTTCGCTTCCTGCTACCTTCATGTGGGATGCAAACTTAATTGATAAATACAACAGTTTCTGTACAAAATTCTGTACAGCCTTACGCTCCATGTATTTTACCCTTGCTGTTTTCAGAATTTCGAAGCAAGCATGTTCACTAACTGGTACACTGTTAAAAACCTTCTCTACATCAACAATTCCTACAAATTTAGATTTTCCTTCCCTCAACCTGTCTTCTATGATAAGTCATAGGAACAATATTGCCTCGCGTGTTACCCCATTTCTCTAGAACTCAAACTGATGCATCTCGAGGTCATTTCTACCCCTTCTTCCCATTCTACTACAAATAATTCGATGGTTAATCTATTTAATGGTACCCTGTTTCACTGTCTACTATACGGTCCAGTCAGTCTGTCTTCTTGAACATACCTGGAATAAAAAAGGAATTTTGTTGATACACATCTAATACTCTTCCTTAATTACTGATCTGACCGCTGTTGCAACTCACGACTTAACACCAGAAGCCTGTGAGGTGTACGCGTATGGGTCACTGCGCTGCTCTCGTTTTTGATGTTCACAGGACTTCTTCATCTACTAACTGTACGCTGCGGTTTGATCAGAAATTAGCTGACACTTCATTAAGCGCGGTCGTACAACAGATGTGAACGTTGCTAGAGATCACGCTCCGAACACTGTACTGAATTCGTTTCTTTTAGGGATTCCGTAAAAGATCTCATTAGCCTTACAACATGATTCATTGAAAGCAGCTCATCAATCTAAACCCGTTTAATGTGCACGTTGCAGAGGAGAGCTGACGGCGGTTCTGTTTCACAGGAATACAACGCAACATGGAACACAGTTTTAACAGCCGCTGGGAAATACCAGGCGGACAGTATGTTCTTAACAAGGAATTTGTGACAGCCTAACCACTACCTACGGCTGTTGCACATTTTCTGTCAGAGGAGGTTTCAGTTTCTACTCTTCCGTACTCTGTTAGACAATGTGCGAACGGACCGTAGAGGAAGAAAGTGATAATATGTGAGGTATATTGTGGATTGCTGGATATTTGCGCTCTGGAACATGCCGTACTGTGTACTCGTTTTTTGTCACATAGATTAACTATTACATAATTTACATATGTTTTTCGTAGTTCGTAAATGTTTAGGAGATTATCTCAGGCATTTTCGAAGATTTTGAATAATTTATTAGTAAACTTTGTATATTTATTAAAACTGAGTCAGTTATAAATGTGTAGGATCACATCCGTGAGGTTGTCATTGCTTCTAGGAATGAAAGAGAATTTAGGTTATCTGGTAAATAAGTAGACAGAGTATCTAGGAGAGATTGCACAAAATAAAAGGGTAGAATTTCCCGACTCCTTGACTACACGGAGCGGAAAAAGTAAACGCATCCGAAGTTGACCTTTGTGGATGCACTAGCACATAGGTCATGGGTAAAACCGGAAATCGTTCACAATTTTACATCCTCGGCTAACAAGCTGTACTTACCTCTCTATCCGACTCGGCGCTTCAAAGTACTGAAGTTGCTCGCACTTGAATTTAGACTCCTTTCGCGCTGGGAAGATCTGCACGAACAGCTAGATCGACTGTCGTCCGCCTGAATGGATGGTCTGAACAATAGTTTGCCTATATTTCGACCAGCACTTGTTAAATAGTGAGAGCAGCCAGAAGAAACAGGTTCTTGGTAAATATAATTTTCACAAAGATCATCAGAATCCTTAAAAACCCCAAAAACATGATTGCTTCTCGCTGCTCCTCATGTTCTCGGCAGGATTGTTTACGACAATCTGGTTTCAGACAGCAAGTTGTTTGTCGGGTTCGTCCCAGTTGGGAAATTTCTGTATTGTAATACTGTTAACGACACATCTAAGGGATACTAGTATCATAAATAATCACTGAAACTCGAGAAATCTACGATGGCCGACCCCTACTTCGTAAGGCCATGATGTGATAGAGAGAAACGCCGACCTCCTCATCTATGCTTCTTGATTCTTGGAATAAGTTATCATATGCGCTTCCCAGATCCGCCCATCAATTGAGTTACGTACATACTAGATATATTCTCGGAAACCTGTAGGAAGAGAAGCTTACCATCTAAAATCTGGTTGATCGTCACGTGGATGATGAAACAGAAGATCCTTGTGTTGTTCTCAATACATCAAGAAATGAATGATAATTTGCGTCATACAGTAAGTGAGAAGAATAACTAAACTTTCAGGAAGTTTCATACCAGCGCACATTCCGCTGCAGAGTGAAAATTTCATTCTGCAATTATTCCCCGGGCTGTGGTTAAGCCAGGTGTCCCCAATATGCTTTCTTCCAGGAGTTTCGCAGGAGAACATCTGTGAAACTTCCAGGTAGGTTAAAACTGTGTGCCCTGTTAAGACTCGAACTCGAGGGCTTTGCTTTTCGCGGGCAATTGCTCTATCATCTGAGCTGCCGAAGCAAAGGTCCTGAGTTAGACTCTCCGTCCGGCACACAGTACTAATCTCTCAGGAAGCTTCAATAACTTCGTGAGGCCCATTCCAAATGGCAAATTTTGTACAAGTCGCCAACGCGGATCCTGTCTGGTGGAGATGAAGAATGAACACATGTGCGAAGAAATGTGTGGTGCGTGCTGAGAGCCAAAGTCGGAGATAACCGCCACGCCACGCCACATACCTGCTCTCGTTGGTCGATGTTGGCGCCTGCGGCCAGCAGCAGCTTGCAGATCTCCGTGTAGCCCTGCTCGGCGGCGATGTGGATTGACGACTGCAGTCTCTGCCAGAGGAACAAGCAACATTAGTAGCCTGCTGTATCACATTGCCACACAGAAGACCCAAATAATGCAAGGAAAACATTACGGTAAGCCAAAGAACAGTATCGAAAGAAAATCTTAACAGAACAGCGAGAAGTGAATGAAAATATTTTTGCTATACCAGCATTTGCACCAGTTTTATGGGGGCTACGCCTTTCGAGCTGAAGTCCACTATTTGGGTCGACCGAAACGTCCGATCCCACCCGTCGGCGTGTGAAAGTGGCGTGTTTGTAGGTGTCGTTTTGATGCAATCGGTGGTGCTCTCTGGTGGTGTGTTAGGTGATGTTTTTGGTTTAGTTTGCGAGTGTGGCGTCGTGTGTGAATTTTGGTAAATTGCTTTTTTTATGTCTTTGGTAGGTGTGGATATGAATGACAGGGTCAACAGTTTTCGGTTGTCGGCTATGATGGGGGACAGTGCGTTGTCTCTAATAAAATTTCTTCAACTATTCGGATTTTTGGATGAAGTCGTGAAGTGTTCAGTATGTAGTGAAGAAATGAGGCTTACTTAAGGTTCCGGCGTCTCGGACCAGGGACGGTTGTATGTGGAGATGTCGTAAGGATAACAGGTCAAGGGAAGTGTTCGATCCCAATGTGTGGCTGTGAATGTTGGTATTGGTATCGGGAGATGTTTTTGAGCTATATAGGTCAAGGGAAGTGTTAGGTCCTAATTTATGGGATCGGGAGCTGCTGTTGAGCTATATAGGTCAAGCGAAGTGTCCGATTCCCGATGACATTGTGTTTACTGGAAATTTGGGAGTTTTGTGATGTCGGTTTTTTTTCATCGTTTTGCGTGGTTTTGTATGGGGGTGGGTGTCTAAATTTGTTTATATTTAGTTTGTCCCCAAAAAAACCCTATTTCCCGCGCTTGTCCCGTTAGTGTCATTAGGCTTTTTGTGGAATGTGTGTGTGTTTGTTTTTCGATGTATTTCCGTTAAAAATGGTTCAAATGGCTCTGAGCACTATGGGACTTAACTGCTAAGGTCATCAGTCCCCTAGAACTTAGAACTACTTAAACCTAACTAAACTAAGGACATCACACAAATCCATGCCCGAGGCAGGATTCGAACCTGCGACCGTAGCGGTCACGCGGTTCCAGACTGTAGCGCCTAGAACCGCACGGCCACCCCGGCAGGCGTATTTCTGTCCTCATAATGTGTACGTAACGACTTTATATGGGCCATGTTGGAATCGTGGTTTATGGTCGTTTCCGCCGTATTTGTGACGTCATGGGTCAAAGCAGACGGGCGGGATCGGACGCTTCCGTATTTCCCACAATTTAAAGTGCACTTCAATCAAACTAGGTTTACACAGACATGGTGAAAATCATTCAATATCACAGATAAACAACTACTTTTTAATCTCTAAAATTCATTTAGAAATTCGACATAGTCTTGTTTCAAATCGATACTCATTGTCCAAGAAGTTTTCAGTGAGTAGACTGCAATGTTCTAGTACCATTTTGGAAGGTCTTCCGTACCACCACGTACAATTTTCATAACCCTTACATTGCTGTCAGATCATTTACCTGCCGTAAATTTCTCGGTAGGAAGGAATGGCATTAGGTAAAGTAGACACTGTAGATGTTCCTGCTATATTGCTCAGTTCAGAAAGCGACACAGAAAGGATGGAATCTCCTATGGCATGAGTGGAATTGCTGCACCCTCGACGTCATCGTTAATGGAGTAATGGGTCGTGTCGCTCATAAATTACTGCCTGCAAAATACGTTGTACATGTGATGCCGATCACTGTGAACCAGTGGCGGCTGCTGTGGAAGAGCACAAGTGCATTTAAACTCCCTTACTTTCGACACCTTGTGGATTTATTTTTCTTTGAATGATATTAAACGTAACATAGATGCTGCAATCTGAAACATGTGGCATGTAAATCTACCGCACTAGTGCTCCCCTAGATTCCGTGAACCTTCAGTTGCGCACGTTGTATGTAGCTTTTGAGAATGAGCAACTCGCGTGACGTAATTGCCTAATGTGCCAAATACATACAGATATAATGATCGACGTGCTTGGTTCACAATGTACACAGCTAGCTTTTGCTACTCAGACAACCAGAAGTTCATGTTGGTGCCACCAGGTGGCACACATTGAGGCAGACTTTTATCCCCATTCGCTCGGCGTAAATCCTGCTACATGATAGCACACTCTTCAGGTATGCTAATTCATTTACTATATACTGTAGTAAAATTGGATCGGACGTCCGTATATGTTACAGTTGTACTGACAGTAAATCTACTTTGTGAGTTTCTGAATGAGTTATAGTATATTAAGTTACGATATTTATCATGCAGTAATCCATTTAAGGTGCTTACAATCATAAGGGCTTGAAGCACATCACCGTCGACTGTGAAATTATAGCATTTATTCAGCTTCTGAAATCTGTTGACCTTACTGTGAGGCAGGTTTATCCGTACTGGCCCACACTGTATATACGAAAATTCACGAAAAGCTGTATCAATGGTTTCTCTGATATTCACTTAAATGTGGGGTCGATGGCAGTGTGCTTTACGCTCTTATGGACCTTAGCGTCTCATTTGCATTCTAGTCAGGTGGCCATGTTGGTAAACATTACTACTTGAGTTTAATCATTTTCACAAATGGCATTTTTCGTTTGGAGTTGGTTGTTTACTGTGCGGGAATCGCCCTCCGTGTGCAGTGTAGACATGAACTATGTTGAATCTGTTGTAGATGCTAACTGAAAAGTAAATCTATGAGGATGGGCCGTGAGTGGCGCTTGAGTAGCTCAGTAGGTAGAACAGTTGCCCATGAAAGGCGAAAGTTCTAAGTTCGAGTCCCAGTCTTACATAGAGCTATAATCTGCAAGGAAATTTCATGTCAGCGGACACACCGCTGCAGAGGGAAAATATCATTCAGGGAACAGTAAAGTTAGTTAGCAGAAAAGTTAGCTGCAAAGGAACCAGGGCATCAAAGAACAAATCCTTGATTGAGAGAATGACGAAATGAAATAAGCATGATTACAACCGAACATTTAAGGAGGAAGTGTGCTGTTAGCACAAGTTGTTATGTGAGTGCAGCGTAAGAAAATCTTATTTTCAGCCCGGACGTAAATTCGTGAAGTGCTGCACCTGTTAGGGATTTTGTACAGTTGTCCGAATAGATTGGAACTGCACAAATACTTCCACTTACACAAAAATGCGAGTGGAGAGTAGCGAAAACTTACACGTTATTTTGTTATTGCTTTTATTATCTTTATTTATGTTGTTATTACTATTATTATTATTGATATTTGCTCTAGTCGTATAAACTTGTTGATAAGCATGTTATACAGCAGATGCTGTTAACTTCAGCCGGCCGGTGTGGCCGTTCGGTTCTAGGCGCTGCAGTCTGGAACCGCGTGACCACTACGGTCGCAGGTTCGAATACTGCCTCGGGCATGGATGTGTGTGATGCCCTTAGGTTAGTTAGGTTTAAGTAGTTCTAAGTTCTAGGGGACTGATGACCACAGATGTTAAGTCCCATAGTGCTCAGAGCCATTTGAACCATTTGTTAACTTCATACTCTCAAATTTATCTGAATCTATAAAAATTTGTGAACAAATATGTGAACACCTAGAATGTATTCTCACGAGCCGCCACTACTGTGAACCAACGGTAACTAATTATGTAACACAGTGTGTGCCACACATTTCCATCAACGAATCGGATTGGGACTCACGTGTAGAACACGGCAAGTGTCATAACCCGATTTCCCGGAAACTTCACTCAGTTGAAGATGGGTCAAAATAAGCGAAGGCGTGTCTCGGCTTTTCTGTAGATTTTCGACTGTTTCTGAGAAAACGACGATCGAAGTTTCCGAGGTACTTTATGTGCCATTTAGAGAATACATTCTTCAGAGCAACTGCTGGCGCGGTAGTTAGTATCGCAGAAAAACTTTTCCACCCCGATTTGGAAATCCGATAATTACTTTTATTTCTGTTTTTCATTTATCTACCAATGTTCATAGAAGATTACTACATGGATATTTTCTAGTGCATATTAAAATAATGTTGTCCACATTCGTTAACTACCTGTATGTCTGCTGAATGAATTTTAAAAAATAAATAAAAACAATAAATGAATGATAAAATTATTTGAAATTGTTTATGGTGAAATTCCTGTAGTGTATCTTCATTCAGTCTCAGACGCAAGCGTGTTTTCGGTAAAGTGGTTGGTTACGCGTTGTTCGCCGCAAAATTACTGCCGACGACTGAAATCTTCAGCAGTGTTAATGATGTTTCTTTCCCGAGTGTGCGGCGCGGGGTAGCCTAGCGGTTTAGGGCGCTTTGCCACGGTTCGCGCGGCTGCCCCCGTCGGAGGTTCGAGTCCTCCCTCTGGCATGGTGTGTGTGTGTGTGTGTGTGTGTGTTGTCCTTAGAGTAAGTTAGTATAAGCTAGACTGAGTAGTGTGTAAGTTTAGGGACCGATGACCTCAGCAGTTTGGTCCCAAAGACCTTACCACAAATTTCCAAATTTCCAGTTTCCCGAGTGAGATTCATACGAATAAATCTCACTGTGGCATACGCGCCTTCTCGTAATGCTTGTGGTGTTGGAAATTTCTGTTTCGAATGTTTCTACAATCGGTGTCATCCAAAAAAATGCACGAAATCTTCCTGAAGAATATGCATAGGAACAAAAGACAAGAATTTATACAAAAATGAAATATAAAAATATGAGAATTTAAAAAATTGTAACACCTGAATAATAAAATAAATAAGAACAATAAACAGGTTTGGAACACGGGGCGCTGAAGTGTCAAGCCGATGCGCAAGCTACCAGCACTTCTGCTGTACAATTTATCCCTTAAATGGCGCATTAAGTACCTCGAAAACTTTGACGGTCGTTTTCTCAGAAACGGTCGAATGTCTACAGACAAGCAGAGACATTATTGGCTCATTTTAACTCCTCTTCCAGTGAGCGAAGCTGCTGGGAAATCGGGTTATGACCCTTGCCGTGTACTCCTCGTCAGCCACTTACAGCAGCAGCCGACCTCACTGCAGTGTAGGGTTTCCCCTGCACGCCCACATTTATGTGACCATACTGCCAAATTACTGCTACGGTGCAGTGCCACGTTGCCAAAATTGCTTCAGATGCCTACCCTGCCACGATATTATTGCAGTTGCCCTCCCGCGGCCGTTGTCAGAAACCTGCCGTGACTTTACAGTATAAGTAGGTGCTGACTAAGGAAACTACATCGTACTGTGAACAATTTCAAGACAATTGTGCAAATATTATCAAGAGATTCAGAATGTGCCTGTAAAGTATCAGCATAAAAACTCACAATAAGCCAATCCAAGCACCCACATTCCCAGGTGCAGTAATATTGTGGTCGACCAATACGGAGTGGCCAAGATAAACGAGATCCCGTGATATTGATGACTGAAGCTGTCAGTGTCTTATTTCTTAACGCTAGGGCGGCACTCGGCGCTCGAACGGGGTCACGTGATGGCAGGTGCAGTCGAGTGGTGATGTAGTGATCAGAGCTGTGTTGTCTGTAGTCACTTTCAAGCTTCTTGTGAATACAGTTGTGCAGAACGTGTTTTTCAATCGAACAAAACGTGTTTATTGTCGAATGTTTTTAAGGATGTAAATTGCTTAAAACCTTGAATGAAAATTCACGATAAAATACCCAGAAACAGCTGCTCCTGGTTCAAATGGCTCTGAGCACTATGGGACTTAACTGCTGTGGTCATCAGTCCCCTAGAACTTAGAACTACTTAAACCTAACTAACCTAAGGGCATCACACACATCCATGCCCGAGGCAGTATTCGAACCTGCGACCGTAGCGGTCACGCGGTTCCAGACTGCAGCGCCTAGACCGCACGGCCACTCCGGCCGGCAACTGCTCCTGAAAAAAGTGTTGTACAGAAATTGTTCTCTAAATTTAGAGGAACTTGTTTAGTCGCTAACGCCAAACGTACCTGTGTAAAGAAAGTTTGCCCGCCGAAAATATTGAACGTGTTCAAAAGACTAAGGTAAGATGTCCATCCACCTAACTAAACATCAAACGAACGTGATGCTAGAACATGTTGAAGTATTTTATGTGCGAGCATACAAAATAAGTCATGCAAGCATTACAACCTACGGATTACGCACAACGACCTCACTATTGCGAATGACTACTGACGCATGTCGCTGATAGTTACGTGGATCCTAATCTTCAAGTCAACTTAGACGAAGGATGGTTTCATTTCAGCGAATTTGTGAATTGTCAGAACACACGCTATTGGTCAACAGACTATCTCAGGGAACGCTTTGAGGTACATCTACGTAATCTGAAAGTAGGTGTTCGGTTTGCAGTTTCAGGCCGACGAATTGTAGGGCCCATTTTCTTTAATAACACCGTAAACTCTGAAATGCATGCAATGGAACTGTTGCAACAATTCATGACGCAGCTAACGGACGAAGAACGGGAGTATGCATTTTCCAGCAGTATGGCGCTATGGTGCATACTTCAGGGGTTTTCGGTGTCATACGTGCATGAAGCTTTCAGAGAAGAATGTACAGTTTCCGTAGGTTTATCGCCTTCCAGATCGCCCCATCTGTCTACTTGTGATTTTTGCTTCTGCGGTAATCTAAAGGTTTAAGTCTACAGTAACAACACGGATGCAGTTTAAGAGTTGAAATCACACCAAGGAAAGCAAGCATCCATTATATTTTCCAGAGCAGTGCCTGCCACGAGAATGAAAACAGTGAGTAATACCATCAAATTAATCTTACAATCTTAATATTCTTTCCGCATACAGTGCTCACTTTTTTGTCTCTGTATTTGCCACACATGTACGACCCCCACAATGCTCCAAACTAAATTGTATTATCTGATGATGAATCGCTAGGCGATTCGAAACCGGTCATGAGTAAATAGAATATTGAAGAAAATACGGCGATTAGTTGCAATAATTGCTGAAACCTTTAACAAGATAGTCGCAGTTTCCAAATCCGGAATTGATTCTAGGCGCTACAGTCTGGAACCGCGCGACCGCTACGGTCACAGGTTCGAATCCTGCCTCGGGCATGGATGTGTGTGATGTCCTTACGTTAGTTAGGTTTAAGTAGTTCTAAGGTCTAGGGGATTGATGGCCTTAGAAGTTAACTCCCATAGTGCTGCGAGCCATTTGAACCATTTGAACCGGAATTGATTAAAGTTTGATCAGTACATTGTTTTTCTTAACAATAATTTCCTACTCTATATTCTGTATTTACAATAAACGAATGAGTTGCCTGTATGTTGTTTGTAAGACATGAGTCCTCTTTTGTTTTGGCAGCGCTTTATCTGTACAGACCTGTGTTTGTAAATATCTACTTAAGCACATACCTGAGTTCTAATTATTAGTATCGAAAATCCTTAAGTTTCCTCATTGCCAAAACCACTTCTCAGGACCTTGTCCTAATGGAATTTGTTTTGCTTCTGTATGTCAAGCCCGTAATTACCTATTCTTAAGTTCCAGTTGGTCCATATCAGATGTAGGGTATCCATATTCTCCAACTATTAAACCTCTGCATGGTAATCACCAAAATATACCGCTTCCAATTTCAGTACATTCTTGCCCTATCCAGCGCGGCAGAATGAAACTGAGTGGTGGTGTACGCCCATCGAATTCGTACCAACCATTTGAGTGTAGTTTCATTTCTAACGTGAAGTGGTGGACGCATTTTTTATCCTTAGGTATGCAACTGCGAAATTTATTTTCTTTTTAAAACAGTGCGAACATTCACGTAGTTAATTCCTTACTTAAAATATATTGTGCCTAAGCTTCTGATGTTCCTACGATATCCAGCGTTCTATATATCTTTAATTAACGACAGATATTGGCCATACTCCCACTTTGTCAGTGCTTTCAGCTGTAGTTGTCGTTCAGGGATGTCTTCCACATCTCTTGTCTTGAAAGGAAATACACCCACTTTTTAACTCATTTGCCTCTTTGCTAACTGTTCAGCTGTTAGAAATGAAGGAGCAGCTTGTTACTTACAAACTTTCATGAGCTTCGGTTCATTTCTTTGGCAAAAATAGTACAAATCAAAGAATTTTGTGACGGCATGGTATATTACTTGATGAATTTGAACGGGACATACAAACCGCGACTATCCAAACTACCCGGACGAACGAAACTTGTTTCGTAGCATGCTGAAACTTGACTTACGTCAGTGCTAAAAAGGCACCAGCTTAACAAAAACTCAACTTGTGTCAGCGCAATTTTTGTGCTAGACAGAGGCAGTTTACGATTTTACCGTCTCTGTTGCCTCAGCCATTTGCTACTTTTGGACGCGGTGTGAATGGAACAACAAGAATTCCGGTGTAAAGAAATAGCACTGTGCTGTTTTTTCACATCCTCTTCTTCGAAAATAGCTGCTGAAAATGATGAGCAGAAATCTAAATGACATGATTGGTTTTTAATGCTTGCGGAGATGTGTAAAGGGAAATACTGAAGGAATTGGCGGTAGCGCTACCAACAGAAACAGCAACGTTTAGCTTCATCACGCAATTTTGACACTACAGCTACTAGGTCGCTTGCGTTGGCAGAAATGAAGAGAAAAAAAAAAGGGATGTCGACGTGAAGTGTTCCGGATAAATCCGATGTGACAAAACCGAACGACGGAACTGCTAGCATAAGGGCCAGAGACGGATCAACGCATTATTGACTTGCTCAGTTAACGAAGCTCTAACTCTTGAATAAATAACCCAGTTTTTTAAAATTTTAGTCATTTGTTTGTCTTTATTTATGTATCACGTCTTCCGATTTCCGTCCCACTCGGATAATTCTTTGGTGGTGCCTTTGTTTTTATTTTGGTTTGTGTGTGTGTGTGTGTGTGTGTGTGTGTGTGTGTGTATCAAAAGCTTCGGCTCAGGACGTGAGTCAGCAGGAATAATATGATGACGATGATGATGATGATGATGATGCTATGTTACTCAGTGAAAAACGAACAATCCATCTAATTGCATGCCTGATAGTCTTTCAAAAAGCATATTCGCTCGGAACACAAGTAATGTGTCTTTCTATTAATCACCGCTGCTATCTACTGATGACCGCTGCGTCACGGCTCTGACGCTTCCAGACTGTCTTCTCAAAGTCAACCTCCGGATAGGGGAATACATTGTCTTATCTGCTTGTACCTCTATCGTGGAGACGGTACTTTTCCCGAACGTAAGTTCCTATTCAAAATCATATCGTCTCAGTTCCGAGTACAAGACGTCATAAAAGTAATTGTAATTTAAAAACACTCTGCACCTGATGCTAGTAATTACCTAGGACTTTTAACTGCGCGGTACTCTCCAATGTGTTATCACACAAACAAAACGTATATCCAAGAAATCAATCCGGCGGCTACAGTGAAATCTATAATAAAATTTCCAGAATCACTAAACAGCAAAATTTCCAGAATCATTGAATATGTATGCTGGACTAAAACGAGAATTCTATTCTTTAATTCTCGCAGTAATCATTTTATGAAAGTTGGAGAGGGATATTGGCGGTTTAAAGTTTTCATTCGGTCAGTGGGAATGGGCAGCATGTCTCATTCGTTCAGGGTGAGCCCCACAGATGACACTTTTTTTTCCCCCACCAGCGCAGCTGACGACGTGCCCTTTGGAGCACTGTGCTTTCCTGCCGACAGACCGATTCGCTATATACACTTCCAGTGAGTCTAAGGAAGTAGTATCAAATTATATTCGATCTTTTTCATACTCATTATACAGACTTGTATTGATATTATAACAGTCTGCAAAAATCTCAGTTCAATGTCTTTAGTACATGTGGAGATATAAAATTTTACCTAAAAACCAAAATACCTCTTGTGATGCTGCAAAAACTGACCTAGGGATTGTAATGTGTTCCTTTATAATATGATTTGAAACTATAACTAAACAGATTCATTTCATAGAAATTATTATTCTAGACTTTTCTTTACTTTCGTTACGATAGCTTGATGACGTAATAGTAACGTTTTCAAACATTATTTAATTTTGTTTTGCTGTGAGACTGTTTTCGAGAGAGTGAGAGGGTGCATGGAGGTCATTCGTAAAATGTGAATGTTTTATTTTGTTAAAAATTATTGTGCAATCAGGAATCATGTAACATATGTCAAGTGTACATGATTTTGCATAAAAGCAGCCAGAAGAAAAGCTAAGGTTTAAAATCAATTGGTCCTTCATCCCTGGGGATGATTTGTATTTTTTTTTTTATCCAAACGAAATTTGCTTTCGAACGCTCAGAATTTCTATTATGAATTTCTGTCTCCAATTCTCTCGGAACGTTTGGAAGAGCATTTCTTTTTAAGAAAACTACAGAACAACGTGATGTAGGACGTAAAAATCACTCGGGTCGGACTGGTAAGGCTCCAGCTGCTTTCGTGTGGAAATTTTGTAGTTAAAACCGCAATTAACTTGTACCATCAAGAGTTTTGACAGTAAATACGGACGTTTTAGCCGTTTACAACTTCTTTTGATGGCAATAAAACCTAATCAATTGAACTTTAAATATTTTCGCGCAAGTTGTTTAGAATCCCGCACGCCCGAAATTTTGTGAACTTTACAGATCTTACCTCGTAGTTTGAGTTAGGGGACCTTTGGTTGATAGTCATTGAGTTGAATTTTCTTCAACGCTGCTGTTTTAGGTTTAACTAGTACCTACGAACGCAGAGTTAAGAGGGCAGGCGCAAGAAGCCTACTGAGGTAGATGAAATGAGCTGTCAGAGGTGACGAAGGGCGAAACCACCTGGCTACATCTAGTATGCTTTCACTTCGCAGAATATATTCGTGACATGAAAATGTGAGCACTTAACTGTAAGGAACTGGTGATAATTTCATTATTGCACCGCACTGATTACCATAGGAGCTAAAAATGAAAGCGTCAAGTTGTAAGAAATATTACATACTGACATTAAATTTTCATTTATGAGTATACAATAGGTATGAAGGATGCTATTAAATCGCACCACTAGAGACAATTTCTTAATCATTTTAAGATTCGGGTAATTATTTCCTACGTTTTGCTGTTGACGTAGTGCATCGGTGAAACTGAGACTTGAATGCATCATACTCACCACGTTAAGCGCGTTAAGATCTGCACCCTTGCTGACGAGAAGTTCGACGGTTTCCAGTTTGTTGGCTTGACACGCCATGTGCAGCGGCGTATTGCCATTCTGAAATTCACAGTTCCATCAAAATAAACATGTAAGCGCACACACACAATAATATATTAAAGGAAATTAAAAAAAACACAATTGCCAAACCTCCCTATATGAACTGTCGCGTTTCAGGTCTTCCGAAAGAGAGGCTGGATGGCTTTACTAATTTTGCATCCTTCAATTTTATAAATATTAGTATTGAATTTTACTGATCAGTGATTATTCAAGAAATATTGTGGCAAACATTGTTCAATATAGACAGATGTAGTTATGAATCCATGAAGAGATAGGGTCACTTTGTAACGACGCTGTTAAATAGTATGTTATTTATAGCAGCCGTAACAGGTAACAGCACGACAAAAGTAAGTTTTTTTTCAGTATTAGGTGCCTGGATGGAATAGTACCACCAACCACCTCCACCAACATCAGTTTCATCGAGGTTTTGTGGTGATACTGGCGCTACTATCACCTTTTGCATATAACTGCTTTAAGCCGTGAAAATGTCGGGTTCTACAAGATGTGGCTGAATAATGTGAAATCTGACATTATTGCTGTGCCATTATTTCCTGTCTTATTGAAAAATTGCGAAACGCACATCACACTGCACGCAGTAATGGAAGGAAAAGCGCAATCTCTAGAGTAGAGTTATAGATCCATTCTATTCTGCGCTGGTCCATATTCCTTGAGAGTGCAAGAATTCAGGAGTATAATTTATGTTAGGCTCAAGGTTCTGGTAGGCAGTTTCAAAGAAATTACAATAACAGAACACTTCTACCGAATTTATTTGTAGCGAAGACGAGATCAGAAGAGAAACAGCTTTACCAACAAAAGACTGGGAGCCACAGGAAGGTAGTATTTGCGTTTCAGACACACCTTCCATTGGTGCGTTGATTGCCACATATTTCATGGTCGAAAACGACAGTTCGCAGTACGATAAGCAAGAGGAGACGTTCTTGACAGCATTCAACCTTACTCTAAGGATATCTTGAGGCTGCAATCCTATTGACGGTGATCTGACCCCTCTGGAGTGTGGTGCGACTGCAAATTTTGCTCTGCTGCACAGCATGGAATCACTAGGAACGGTTAACAACCATTCGAATCTGGTGCAACATTAAGATGTGGTTGATTAAAACAGGGAAAGGTCCCTCCAAGGCCCACCAGTTCGGCAAAACACTCGGAGCCCACCAAGAACCTGAGTTGAGCGTGTTACAAATGTGCCTATCAGAAAGTTGGCCACATATTCAGTCTCGGGCTGCTCTAGCGCCATTTGACAAGCCTAAGGTGTGTTTTCGTGCGCTACAGCAGCCGGAAAGCTGAATGTTCAAATGGCTCTGAGCACTATGGGACTCAACATCTGACGTCATCAGTCCCCTAGCACTTAGAACTACTTAAACCTAACTAACCTAAGGACATCACACACATCCATGCCCAAGGCAGGATTCGAACCTGCGACCGTAGCAGTCACGCGGTTCCGGACTGAAGCGCCTAGAACCCCTCGGACACCGCGGCCGGCGAAAGCTGAATGTGTGTCGATTTTTCTTATAGATACACTTGCAACGTACTCAACAAAGGTTGGTACCAATGGTGTTGCCGAAATGGTAGGTCTTAGAGTGACTTTATTCACGCAAACCTTAATTTCGCATCACACCATGGTAACGCCATAGGAAGGCGTGGAAATGGATGGATGAGAAAGCATATGAATCCTTTACTGCTTCGGATCACTTTCAGATAACGTACAATGGTTATTAGCAGTCCATAGTGATTCTAAAGCCTAGTTTACGACACTAGGTTGCAGGGAACCGCGCTACCGGCCATTGAGCATGCGCGCCGGGCGTTTGCGCAAGTCGTTGGTGAAACTAAACACTGTCGGTGTGTTCCAACTTCAGCGACACTAGTTGCACGAGTTTTGAGGTTATGTGTGTTCGTAGAGTGTAGACAAACTGAAATATGAAGTGAGGAACGGAGAATAATGTCCGCCTTTTGGATATCTATGCTTTGCACATGTGTTTGTGGGATTTCAGTGTTGCTGATTACAAAAATAAGCAACATATTGCTGCCGCTAAGACCGTCATATGCGATCATAACATAGATGGTTTGACAGTATCTGAGCGGCAGGGCAAAATTAGAGTTAGGAGCAGATATACAACTGAATTAAGAAAAATACAAGCAACTGTAATTCTAGCTGTGGCAATGCTCACGTCTACAAGAGTAAAATCCCATCGTTCGAGTTGGCCAGCTGTTTGTCAAGGAATATTGTTGACAGGAGGCAAGGCTATCCAAATGCAAGAAGCTGCATTCTTTATTCAATATTCATCTACATAAAACGTCGCTGCAGTGCCCCCCCCCCCCCACCCCAATCAAATATGTTAAAATTTTGAAATATTGGCACTGTAAAGATCTATCTTCAAGAGAGTAGTTTGCAAACCATTCTCTTCTTAACGCGGCCTGCTTCGAGTAATTATTGTTGCTAATGTTAATAATTATTACTGTTAATACTAATAATTATTAGTGTTAATGAAAAGCGTCATCACCAACTAAAACCGTATCTTATAACATACCGAGTGTTGTCGATTTTAATGCACGCAATATGATACGTAATTTCAAATATGACGACAGTGCTTCATGCATTACAGTACCTTTATTCCTTATAGCATTATTAATCCTATTTAGAAGAAACGTGAACAGTTCGGATGACATTCTAAGATAATTAAAAGAACTTCTTGGATCTCCCGTTATAAATAATTTCAGCAAGGATGCTGAGCAACCGAACTGACGTCTTTTCTTCGTCTAGTCACGAATCGAAATACGTTTCTTTTTCGTTTTTTCTTATGCAGCGATTCCACGCAACAAGCTTTAACTCCATCACAACTCGTGCGACGTGCAGCTGTCAAAACTTTTATTTCAGACACAACTCAGGGACCCACAAAACGGCGAAACTGAAGTGTATACTGGTGTCGCCGTGTCTAGTCATATATGAAACCTCTTGCGAGCAACTCATTCCACACAACGAGTGGCGCAACCCAACGTCGTCGTGTAAACCAGGCTTAAGCTGTACAGCAGAACATAAACTGCAGTCGCGATACACTGCAAACGGGCCATACCACGTTCACTGCCCCACGATATCCTCAAAGGAGGATTGTAACGGGTTGGCAGCAGTGTCGAATGTTGTCAAGAGTGGCGTCCTGTTCCTCATCAAACTGTGACTTTTAGACCGCAAAGTGGGTGGGTATCAACGCCCAAAGCGAAGGTGTGATTTCATTGACCCCCTTATCCCATTCCCTACGGCGTTTTGGTATCGATCCTGAGAGGCGGTGTGTCTGACACGTTTTCCTCGGCCACACGTAAGAAGCTCAACGGTGGTTGTCGCGATTCTGTCCTCCGTCACCGAGGCGTCAAAGGTAAGTGTGGAATGTGGGTAAGATGCGGTCTGCGACCTTCGCATGGAGTGACAATGGCAAGGTGGCGTTGGGCAGAATTGTGGTGAATGTTAGGGCCAATGTGATGTGATAACCCACCTTACAGTCCACATGAATCTCTGGGTGGCAGGCCGGTGTGGCCGTGCGGTTCTAGGCGCTTCAGTCCGGAACCACGTGACCGCTACAGTCGCAGGTTCGAGCCCTGCCTCGGGCATGGGTGTGTGTTATGTCCTTAGGTTAGTTAGGTTTAAGTAGTTCTAAGTTCTAGGGGACTGATGACGACAGATGTTGTCCCATAGTGCTCAGAGCCATTTGAACCATCTTATTTCTGTGCTCTACGTTATTTGTTTTCACTGATAAATTTTTTCTGCATCCACATCTGCACCCACATATATACTCTGCAAACATATGTGAAGTGCTTGGAGAGGGAACTTGTAAGTTTTTCCTCACGTTCCAACCGCATGGGGGAAGATTCAATGTCTTTGTAGCTACCACGTCTTCGAAGTCCCTGTAGGGGCGAGGAGGGAGGGTGGGGGAAAGGTGCTGAAATCTGTTTCTAGGTTCTTTACCTGTTAGTGGATCTTGAAACTGCGTACTTAAGTGCTATCGAGATGATTAGCATCTCTTCCCAACCATTTTCCACTACAAGTTTTCCACTACATGTTTCTCACTGTAGCTCTCCTGCGAGTCAGAAAAAATTTGTGACCATTCGTGCTGCCCTTCTGTGCATACATACAACATCTCACGTTGGTCCAGACTCGTTTATGTCCCACACATTTGTGTAATAATGTAGGATGTGTCGCACACGTTACTTGTAAGTTGAAGTTTGAGTACATTTTCCCAGTATCTTACTTATGGACGTCACGTCTGAGACAATTGTACCCGTAACTACAATGGTTGTGAGAACCGTGGATAATGTTCCATGCTTGCTCTACACAGATCTGTTGTAAGCATACAGCATCATGTAAGATGCTGTATGCTTACAGCTTATTATCGCGATGCAAGTAACAGAGGTAATTTGAAGACACCCAAGCCAACGAAATCAGCTAATAACTAAACCACGCAGGAAAACGATTTCTCTCAAGAAATACCATATAATATTACTTTTGTTAACACCAACTGAAATGTTATGGGGAAGTCAAGAAGTACTACATTCACCTGATTGCCTCGATCCATGGCTTCCAATATGTCAATTGGGAAAAAAGCAAGTTGGGCTCTCGCTCATTCAATGTTTTTGGAATCTATTGTGGCTGGCATCGAGGAGGTGATTCTGTTCGAGATACCTCATTACATATGAGGTCTGAATGTCTTCTAAGGTTCTACGAGAGGCGTTCAATTAGTAATACAACACATTTTTTTGTCCGTAGGTCGGTTTTATGCAGGATTTCAACATACAATATTATTCCCCACTCTACTTTTCAACGTAATCTCCGTTCGGTGCGACGGCCTTACGCCACCTTTCTGCGAGGACCTCTATGCTCACATGGTATAACTCTGCTGGTCGACGTCGCAGCCGACGTCGTCCTGCATCAATAACCTCTTCATAATGAATATACTGTTTACCGCGTAGTACGTCCTTCATTGGGCAAAAGAGATGTAAGTCTGAAGATGCGAGATCCGGGCTGCAGAGAGTGAATGAGGAACCCAGCGGGCACAATCCGTGGAGCACCCAGAATGGTGGACAAGTGTGTCAGTGCTATCAACAGAGACGTTCAGTTGAGCAGCGGAGTATTTGATTGTGACCCGTCGACAGTCTCGAACGAGGTGTGTAGCCGGCCGGCACGCGAGAGATCGGGCAGATTTGTGCGATCTGGTTGCGATGATGACAGACTCCTTGCCCAACGATTCATCGTGCTTCTGTTCACTGCCAAGTCACCGTAGACATCCTGCAACCGCGTATGAGTACCCGAGTGCTACGGTTTACTGCAAAAGAAACTCAAAGAAAGCTCTCTGCTTGGAACGCACCTCCGGTAGAGACGCCATTTTAAGGGTCAAGTATAGCGCTGTCACCTATCGGAACTTCATGAAGCTATAGTGGCTAAAGTGGGAGTATTCAAGGATGTCACACAACAAATTCCGCATTTCTTCCACCGAAATTGGCCGAGATAGGAAATGTGTTAGATTACGTATTGAACGCCCCTCGTACAATACATGAATGTAAGTGAGAATGGACAGCAATTTTTCCGATGGCGTCTACTTCCCTTCTTGTGAGACGTGTGCGACTTTCCAGTCGCTGGTCACTGTCGTATCGATAGATGTAAGGTACACAATGGTTAAAATCCATTTCACTTTCACAGAGCTTACGCTAGCAAACCGTCAGACAGGTGCTTACCTTTCCGTGGTGGTTGATGCAGCTGCCGTGCTGCAGGAGGGACTCGATGATGCCGCGACAGCCCAGGCTGGCCGCCACGTGCAACGGGGTGAAGCCTTTCTGTAACACACCGCCGCCGCGTCACAAAGGGCAGCCTCCACTGGCGACTCCGCTGCGCTGGCCAGCTGCGCATAGCTTGTATATCATTGGTTCGCAATGTTTCTGACACGGCGACATCCTTGTGCAATCAGATATAACCTAGCAGCTTCCCCCCCCTCCCCCCCACCCCTCGTACTCCTCCTCCCACCCCCTTCCTCGCGCCATTATCAACATTAGCACCTACCTAAAATTCAGAATGAAAATTAATTTTCTTTGAATAATTCCATTTTTAAAAAGAATGGGGGATGGGATTTAGTTTTGTTGGGATTTTATCAAACCACGAACTAATGAATCAATCAGATAAATGGTACCACTTATTTCCAAGAACCTTCTTTCATAGAACGATGCAGCCATCGTCAGTGCATCGTGAGCGCTACCTACAGGGCGCGGCACTTAAAAACCGGCCCGTAAAATCAATACATGAAATAAAATATAATGTTCTGAATATGATAATTAACCTTCACAGTATGTGTTGAAAGTATCCTCAGCCCACGTCAGCACGCTTGAGGACATTCACACATACCTTTGTCACTTCTTGTGTTGTGAGGCTGTTGATGACGTCCTGGATCCCGATTCTTCAACTGCGTATGGATTTGTTTCGTGTAACCTTCTCTTTAACAGTCCCTACGAGTAAAACTCACAAGTGAACAAGTCTGGTGACCGAGGAGGCCAAAAGCCTTTGCTGATTGTCCTCTCTGGTGTAAACATCTCATGTACACGTAAATGACGCTCCTCTTCTGTGAAGTTTGGGTAAAACTCCTCCAGTATTCTCAAATACACGCCACTGTTCACTGTTGCCTCAAAGAATATGGGCTCCATAATGCGTGCGGCAGAACCGGCACACCAAACGCCAATCTTCTCGTCATGCGAGGGTACCTGGTGGATCGTTTGTGGATTTTCTGTCGACCAGTACCGGCTGTTTATGTCGGCGACTGCTGCGCAAACACTGTCTCCACGTACGCGTACACCATAATTTACCACGCAACCACTGGGGTTACAGTCGTCTGGTACGAGACGTTCCCTGGGGAGTCCACTGGAAGCCAAACCGAACAATAGCCCTGGGTTCCGTGTGGGGCGGCGGTGGGGTGAGTGGACCGCTGTAGCCTGTTGTGGGGTTGTGTACGACTGAGGGCTACGGCGGGGACGAAGCCTCTCCGTCGTTCCTAGACCCCCAGTTCAATACAATACAATAACAGCTGGTTTGGGAATTTATGTGCCCAAACAGGTGGAACCACGCCTCGCCACTCACGATGAGCCTTAGTGGGTCCAAGATACCACTGGCAACATTTCTCAACAGCCACGAACAGACATGCGCCCCCTTCTGCAGGTCAGGCTCCTTCATTTCTTGCACAAAACTTATCCGGTTCGGTGTTAACTTCAGTCCCCTTATAACACGTCTACATCTATTCTCATTCGCATGAACCTGTTGATTCAATCTGCTGGTTGACGTACGATGACGTCCTGTCATTATCTCCTGCACCTGCCTCTTCAATTTCGGTGTGCAGGCAGGTGGTGGATTGTTATTGGGAGCATATTGAACTGATTCTGTACGCCGCCATTTTCCAATCGATTCCTGTATGGTGCTTTTTGCTGGCGCAGAACGTCCTGGAAATTTCTACTGAAACAAATTCCAAACGAACTAACCATTTCCACTGATGTACCGACAGTGCGCGGAACTTTGTTGCACTTCAAAGGCGCAGACTCAATCCAAGCATACAGCACCTGCTAATACATCGAAAATAATATTCCAAAAAATGCTCATTTTGAAACGATTGTTTATATGACAATAATAACATACCTATTACTCATTTATGCGGAGCTATACTCTACAGAATTACTCACTTTTCGTAATGCAAAATAAATCGAACTGTTTCAGGTTTATAATAATCCCTTTTTCTTTTCTTTCCTTTTTTAAAATCATAATTTCTACAGGATTACGTTATTATACTTTTTTCTGCCTAACCTAAAAAAGCCGCCGTACATGTGTCGGACAAATAACACAGAAAAATTGAACATAAAGAAATGCATCGATCCTGATATGAGACATACCTACGCGGTAATACCTACGATCCCACGACCGCAATTTTATGCTCAGCCACATCATGACGTACGAGAACCACTTGCCGAGCAGCATTAGAAAGAGCTTGTCACCACGACTTATGCATTCTACATTAGTTGCAAGGCCACTTGCGAAGAAACTACGTGCCAAAATGTGGTCATAAATGACAGTGGTGCAACACTAGTCGCAAAAAATTACGATCTTCTTCCAGTCTACAAGAAATGAGCTGTGTTTAGAGCGCCACAGTTCGTGTCGACGTTCGTTGTCAAACAACTGTAGTTACAGCAATGGACGGCTGGCTAACAAGTGGACAGCTGATTGGGCAAGTAGGGATGTAACACTGAGCAGCTGACAAGACTACTCCATTGTGTTGACGTTCTGCGGAATGTTGCCTTCGCTTTCGACCGTCAGCTGTCCACAAACACTTTTTACGCGTGAACATAACGGCGTACCGTTCCATCCTCAGGTCGTCTTGAGCCAGAATAACGCAGTCTGTCTTAGGTCCAAAACTCGTGGACTCAAACACGGTCAGTGTCAGGTACCTGCCTCACGAGTTTACTGACGTTGGTGCCTCGCAAACAGCATTAGGTTGGCTCATCTTCAGCTGGCGTAGATTTTCCTACTACTTTTCTAAATGAGTAATTTCGTAAGCGAAGACAAGTAGCAAAAATCTTACGATGTTCATATTGTTGCACTAAACAACTTCAAGGTCAGATGGAATCCCACTGTGTTCTATAAAAAAAATCTCAAACACGTTTCGCTGTTAGCCGTATTCTTCGTTCGTGTCATCGTAAAGATATCGAAGTTCAAATGAGGATAGGCTATTATTAGAAATTAATCAAATAAATCAATCCGAAAGCACAGACGATTAATTTAGTTCCAGCGTGATCTTATAGTACACCAGAATACGAACATATTACATTCACTGGTCACTTATTTTCCCTCGAAGTCCTTTAAGGCTTGACATCAACACCAGGACTATGTTCTTATATGTCAAGATTTGATGCTTGTATTACGTTATTTGTTTGATTTAGCGAAAAGAATTGTATCCCAGTCACAGACAATGGTATCTCTTCTTAAGACCTTCTATATTAAAGCATACTTTGGCGTATGTGATACTGCTACATTTTTAGTTTTATGCTATGAACCTAACATCTTGTGTTTCATTGGAAATGCATCAATGTTTCCTATAGACAATTATTATTTGATTGTTCAAAGTTGCTTGGTTCATCCCCTCTCTTCCCGGATCCAAACACACACACACACACACACACACACACACACACACACACACCGACTCACTCTGTTGCTCCCTAATGTATCTGCTATAGCATCTACTACCTCATAATTATAACGTAGCCAAATTTATCAGAATATCATTTCCTCGTAACGCTGATAATTACAATATATTGTGCGGGTGGTGCCTCATGGCTCTCAAATATTTGCAGAAAGACATATTTCAGAATCACCCAGGGCTGATAAAAAATAAATCTTTGTTAACTACAGAAACAGAGACAAAAATGGGCTGTGGAGTTAGTCCGATTAATAATCTATATCTATGCCCTTTACCGTTGAGTTGATAACGTATTTTGTGTTGACGGCATCGGCGTGGGGTAGTTTTTATTTTATGTGACGTTACAGTAATAAAGGTGCCATACACGCTCTTATAAAAATGTCTGTGACACCTGAAGCTGATCAGATGATCGACACCGGAGTTAGCACATTTATTTGCCGACAGCCCTTGGCGATTCTGAAATATGTCTTCTTTCGCAAACTAATTGTGTTGTCTCCGACAAGAATCATTTACGTGGAAATTTCGAAATTAACTTTCATTTGAAAAGAGAAAATGTTATGAGCTGTCTGCATGCAGTGAAATGGGTGGGCGATGCGGACACAGAACAAAGAACGCTCCTATGGGCGCCCAAGACTGTGTTTATACTGGGCACGGAAGCAAACAGCGTGTATTTTCCGCCCGTTCCAGAAATTACCTTACGGCGTAATTTTAATTCTTGGCCGAGAAGTCGTAAATAAAAGTTTCTTTTAGCGTTAAGACAGTTAAAGCGAAGAATTTTATATTTGCCTTAGTCAGATGAAGTAACAGTTTCTGTGTCTCAAATTCCTTCTCCCTTATCTGCTCGTTAATGTCACCTCTTTGAGTGTTTTTCACTTGTTTACTGAAATGTTCCTGACTGTTTTATGCGACAGTTGTGCTATAATATTTCTCGACTTTCAAAATTCTTTTTCAAAATTGCAAAGCTTATTACCAGTGTCTTTTCAGTTTATTTTAGATTATTTTAGCGGCTATCTGACTGTCCGAATCAAGTATGAGTGCTTTACATTGAGAACACGCTTTGTTGCGAAATGAACGTGACCATGTGCCTAATACGAATACGCATCTCTTACACGTTTCAAACAGCCCAGCGAGGTGGCGCAGTGGTTACTACATTCGTGTCACATTCGGGAGGACGACGGTTCAAATCCGCGCCTGCCCATCCTCATTTAGGTTTTCTGTGATTTTCCTAAATCGCTTCAGGCAAATTCCGGCACATTCACTTTTACAGGAAAAGACTGATTCCCATCCCCACTCTTGGAACACTCTGAACTAGTGCTTCACACCTAATCACCTCGATGCCGACAGGACATTAAACCCTAATTTTCCTTCCTAATACTTTTTTCACTTTTCAAATGTTACAGTTACTCAGTCAAAAATAGGCTCTGAGCACTATGGGACTCAACTGCTGAGGTCATTAGTCCCCTAGAACTTACAACTAGTTAAACCTAACTAACCTAAGGACATCACAAACATCCATGCCCGAGGCAGGATTCGAACCTGCGACCGTAGCGGTCTTGCGGTTCCAGACTGCAGCGCCTTTAACCGCACGGCCACTTCGGCCGGCCTCAAAAATAGGAAAATGTCACTTTGCAATAATAACTTTAACAAGTCACATTAGTCTGGTTTATTGTCCATTTAGCACGTAACACACCTTTCTAACAATGCTTAAACTCATCCAGTTTCGTGATATTAACAGTTATGCTTGTTTCGCATTCATACTGAAATAACCATTGTTACGTTGCGTTTTCACATTATTTAAACACGTAATCATTTACTTTGTGCTATCAACATGTTCCTCCACGACACGTATTTATTCACAAACACGACACTGTCTGATCCATAAATCTCAAGAGAATGAAAAATGCTCCTATCGCAGCACAAAAAAGGGGATTATGTCCTGGCAGAGACAGGGATGTAAAAATAGGGAACTATCTTTTCGACTTATCCGATAGCTTCAAACATGTTTAAATCAAAATATCTTGACATATTCGCGTTTTTCGCTACTTAGCATAAGTGCCCATGTCATGTAATGTAATGTGTCGTTTCAAATAAAGTAACATTACACATGATGTCTTGTCGTATAATGTGACATACGCAATACCACATGGCATTTTTCATATCGTGCTGTATGACACAACGTGTCATCAGTGTTTAGGGTGTATGCATCTCCACTCTGGGATACTTTCTTCTATAGCTGCACCCCTCCCAAGGATATTTGCTACTGCACATACGTCCCACTCTCTAGAAGCATGTAAATTTCTTTCTATTCGTTCCCACCTGCGTACAAAAGAGGGTGAGTGTATGAGAGCTCAGTGCGCTGAAGAAGTAAGGTTATCTCGAAAAACAAAAGCGCGAATATGTCAACCTTTATGGATTCAAATGTCTTTGAAGCTCCCCAGGACATATTCGCCTTATTGTGCTAGGATAGGAGCATTTGTCCTTCTGGTTCCCAGTTTGTACTCTTTCTTATTTTTGACATTAGACGGCCATAGCTTGGTAACCGATGTGGATTTTTGTTGACTCGCGCGACAACTGATCCTTACAGTGTGTTTCTTTCTTTTTAATTTTCTTTCGAACGATGTTGCTTACATCATAGCAGCGGACGAAGCTTTCACAAAACAGCAGGACCACCATTAATTACATTTATTTATCTACCTTCTTACAAAATGTGAATCGATTCGCACATGTCTGAAATACAAGAGTGGTGTGCGTAATAAATCTCACAAAAACGTGTTTTTTGCACGTAAGATCCAAATGAAGCAGGATTTTTCACACGGTTTAACGCTGTCTCAGACGAAGATCCGATACACCGCTGAGCCAAAGTCGAACTATCTGTACCGTGCGGAGTGGCCGCTTGGTTAGAGGCCCCTCCCGAGTCCTCCCTCGGGCATGGGTGTGTGTGTTGCTCTTAGCATAAGTTAAAGTAGTGTGTAAGTCTAGGGACCGGTGACCTAAGCAGTTTGGTCCCTTAGGAGTTCACACACATTTGAACATTTTTTGAACTATCTGCCTCACCCCAGTCAAGAGTTATTTAAGACTGACTATTTTTGTACGCAAAATCATAACGGTGCTCATACAAAAGATGCCTAATTTCAGGCAAATGAAAATCATTTTCAGAAGAATTAATCGAATCGCACAACTTACCTTGGCGCCAGCTCTGGGTCTGTGTTCAAATTTTGCTTAATATTCTGTAACATTGTTATAGCAAAACACATGTTCGAGTGGCTATACAAATGGTCGTCGGTCCGAGTTAAACCAAAAACTTTTCACCCCATATTCCTAACTCAAATGGGAACGGAGCATCAATGCCCCCGAAACCGCGATTCTGTGTGCTTCCGCGCTGTAACTATGCTTAATACCGCTCGCCTTCTCGCGAAATAACTGAAACATTTTTCTTCTACGACGCCACAAAACTATTTTAATTATGTTCCAACCAAATTCTTCACACTAATAATTGCGTATATTATTAGTGTGAAGAATTTAGTAGGAACATAATTAAAATAATCGCGTGTGTCTTGAAACGAGGATATAAGATGAACATCATCAAAAGCAAAACACGGATAATGGAATGTAGTCGAATTAAGTCGGGTGATGCTGAGGGAATTAGATTAGGAATTGAGACACTTAAAGTAGTAAAGGAGTTTTGCTATTTGTGGAGAAAAATAACTGATGATGGTCGAAGTGGAGAGGATATAAAATATAGCAGTACACCTCGTTTTTTCAAGGCACATATGCAATGAGAGTGCTGTCCAAGGGAATTTAGAGCCTCGGTATGCAGGGCATATGCGAAAAGACAACACATAAACAATGTTAACACTAGCGCCACGGTGTGTTCGTTTCCTTTCGGCATGCTCCGCATTCTGAGGATTTAGATTTCCTTGCACAGCTCACTGTCTCACTGGGTTTGTACCTTGAAAACAACAGGGTGTACAACTGTCTAATAACGGCGATTGCACTGCTTTAACACAGCATTCCAATAAGCTGACTGAGCTATACAACCGACGCGACGTTTCGATCGTCTTTTTACTGGTCTTCTTCAGGGCAACAAAACAGCTGCATTCTGGAGATGGTCTATACACTCCGTCTTGTTACGGTTATCGCAGTCACCTGAAAACCGAAGTTATTAGGTATGCACTCTAACACAAAAAAACGACGCACCACCAAGAATTACCCACGTGGGGATAGACGAAAAAATGATTCCATTTGAAGAAAAATTGGACAATTTATTCAACAGACAGGGCTTAACAAATTGAGCAAGTTAGTGACTCCATCCATGACACTTATGCAAGCAGTTATTCTGCTTGGCAGTGATTCATAAATTTGTTGACTGTCCTCCTGAATGATATCGTGCTAAATTCTGCCCAATAGGGGCGCGAGATCGTCAAAATTCCGAGAGGGATTTGGTTGGAGGGCCCGCCCATAGTGCTCAAACATTCACAAGTGGGGGAAGATTCGGTGACCTTATTGGACAAGGTATGGTTCTGCGAGCGCGATGAAAGCAGTACAATCTCTTGCCGTGCACAGTGTGGCATTATCTTGCTGAAATCCAAGCCGAGGACGACGTGCCACGAAGGACAGCAAAACGGGACGTAGAATATCGTATATGCACCACTTTGCTGCAAGGGTGCCGCGGTTGTCTGCTACGTAATCAAATGGCACCCTTCATTAGCACTCCTGGTTGTTGGGCCGGGTGGCAGGCGACAGTCAGGTGGGTATCCCACCACTGTCCAGGGTGTTTCCACACACGTATTTGCTGATCATCGGAGCTCATTTCAAAGTGGGACCCATCAGCAGGGGCGTATGTGCCTGACACTCTGCAAACGTGGTTTTTGGTGTACAGAAGTCAATGGTACTCGGTGCAAAGGGGAGCCGTGAGCACAATCCCCATTTTGTGACCACCCTATTTATGGTCTTTGCGGTCACTAAAGCACCAGTTGCACGTCGTATCGATGATGATGCTGTATCTATAGCTCAGAGTCCCTCTCTGACCACTGATCAGTGCTCATCTTCCGTTATCTGTCTAATCGACCGCTTGCTTCTTGACGTTGTGTTCTGCCAAGGCACACCCATTCCTGCGAGCATCGTAGCATAGTGAAACAGCTCAAATTCAGATGTCGAGCGAATTGCAGATTACTCACTCGGCTTCTTTGAGCCCGACAACACATCCTCTCTGAAATGTTGACATGTATCTACACTGAAGAGCCAAAGAATCTGGTACATTTGCCTAATATCGGTTCGGGCTCCCTCGAGGACGCGGGAGTGCCGCAACACGATGTGGCATGTACTCGACTAATGTCTGAAGTAGTGCTGGAGGGAACTGACACCATGAATCCCGCTGGCTATCCATAAATCCGTAAGAGTACAAGAGGTGGCGATCTCTTCTGAACAGTACCTCGGAAGGCATCCCAGATATGCCTTATAATGTTCATGTCTGGGAAATTTGGTGCCCAGCGGAAATGTTTAAACTCAGAAGTGGGTTCCTGGAGCCCCTCTTTAGCAGATCTGGACGTTTGGGGAGTCGCACCGTCCTGCTGGAATTCCCCAAGTCCGTCGGAATGCACAACGGACATGAATGGATGCTGGTGATCAGACAGGATGCTTACGTACGTATCACTTGTCAGAGTCGTATCTAGAAGTATCAGGGGTTCCATATCACTCAAAATGCACACGCCCAACACCATTACAGAACCTCTACCAGCCTTGAACAGTCCCCTTCTGATATGCCGGGTCCATGGGCTCATCAGATTGTCTCCATACCCGTACTCGACCATCCGCTCGATACAATTTGAAACGAGACTCGTCCGACCAGGCAACATGTTTCCAGTCATCAACAGCCCAATGTCGTGTTGACGGGCCCAGGCGAGGCGTAAACCGTTTTGTCGTGCAGTCAGCAAGGGTTCACGAGTGGGTCTTCGGCTCCGAAATCCCATATCGATGATCTTTCGTTGAAAGGTTCGCACGCTGACACAGTTTTGAAATCTGCAGCAGTTTGCATAAGCGTTGCATTTCTCTCACGTTGAACGATTCTCTTCAGTCGTCGTTGGTCACGTTCTTGCAGGATCTTTTTCCGGCTACAGCAATGTCGGAGATTTGATGTTTTACCGGATCCCTGATATTCACGGTACACTCTTGAAATGGTCATACGGGAAAATTCCCACTTCATCGCTACCACGGAGATGCTGTATCCCATCGGTCGTGCGGTGACTAAAACTGCACGTTCAAAATCACTTGAATCTTAATAACCTGCCACTGCAGCAACAGTAACCGATCTAGTAACTACGCCAGATACTTGTGGTCTTACATAGGCGTGCCGACCACAGCGCCGTATTCTGCTTGTTCACGTATCTCTGTATTTGAATACGCATGCCTGTAACAGTTTCTTTGGCTGTTCAGTGTAGGTTATTCACTCGCCTGTGTGCGAGGCATGGTTAATCTCCTTGTCAGTAGACGGAATGAAATTCACAGAGACTTAATGCCATAGTATCGTCCTGTGCCCTGCATACTATTCTAGCCATCTGCGCAGTAAATTTGTGCTGCAGCGTGACACATTCATCCATCGGCCGCCGAAGTTCACAGCTTTGAATTTTCTGTTGACACCGGTATGATAATCATTTTGGGACCAACTTGTCTCGTCAAAACTTCTTATAGTGTATGTAGCGATGGCCATCCCCAGAGCGCAGGAATTTAATCCCCTGCAGGACAGTCGAAACGTCAACTGTATACCAGTTTTATAGTTTGTAATTTAGCGGCATAAAAACTAAAACGATTTAATCAAAATGGGCACTCGTCGTGGAAGACTACGAACTTGCATCTTAAACTCACACTACTGGCCATTAAAATTGCTACACCACGAAGATGACGTGCTACAGACGAGTAATTTAACCGACAGGGAGAAGATGCTGTGATACGCAAATGGTTAGCTTTTCAGAGCATTCACACAATGTTGGCGCCGGTGGCGACACCTACAACATGCTGACATGAGGAAAGTTTCCAACCGATTTCTCATACAGAAACAGCAGTTGATCGGCGTTGGCTGGTGAAACGTTGCTGTGATGCCTCCTGTAAGGAGGAGAAATCCGTACCATCACGTTTCCAACTTTGATAAAGGTGGGATTGTAGCCTATGGCGATTGCGGTTTATCGTATCGCGACATTGCTGCTCGCGTTGGTCGAGGTCCAATGCTGTTAGCAGAATATGGAATCTTTGGGTTCAGGAGCCGCGCTGGATCCCAAAGGCCTCGTATCACTAGCAGTCGAGATGACAGGCATCTTATGCGCATGGTTGTAACGGATCGTGCAGCCACGTCTCGATCCCTGAGTCAACAGATGGGGACGTTTGCAAGACAATAACCATCTGCACGAACAGTTCAACAATGTTTGCAGCAGCATACACTATCAGCTCGGAGACCATGGCTGCGGCTACCCTTGACGCTGCATCACAGACAGGAGCGCCTGCGATTGCGTACTCAACGACGAACCTAGGTGCACGAATTGCAAAACGTCATTTTTTCGGATGAATCCAGGTTACAGTATCATGATGGTCGAATCCATGTTAGGCGACATCACGGTGAATGCAATTTGGAAGCGTGTATTCGTCATCGCCATACTGGCGTATCACCTGACGTGATGGTATTGGGTGCCATTGGTTACACGTCTCGATCACCTGTTGTTCGCATTGACGGCACTTTGAACAGAGGACGTTACATTTCAGATGTGTTACGACCCGTGGCTGTACCCTTCATTCGATCCCTGCGAAACCCTACATTTCAGCAGGATAATGCACGACCGCATGTTGCAGGTCCTATACGGGCCTTTCTGGATACAGAAAATTTTAGACTGCTGCTCAGGCCAGCACATTCTCCAGATCTCTCACCAACTGAAAACTTCTGGTCAATGGTGGCCGAGCAACTGGCTCGTCACATTACGCCAGTGACTACTCTTGATGATCTGTGGTGTTGTGTTGCAGCTCCATGGGCAGCTGTACCTGTACACGCCATCCAAGCTCCGTCTGACTCAATGCCCAGGCGTATCGAGGCCGTTATTGCGGCCAGAGGTGGTTGTTCTGGGTACTGATTTCTCAGGATCTATGCACCCAAATTGCGTGAAATAGTAATCAGATGTCAGTTCTAGTATAATATATTTGTCCAATGAATACCCGTAAAAATCATCTGCATTTCCTCTTGGTGTAGCAATTTTAATGGGCAGTAGTGTAGTTCGAAATATTTTAAAGAATAGTGTTGTAATGATTCAAGCAACTGATAGGTAATAGGCCTTTGATCTTACAAAGAGAGTAGAGCAGAGAGGAAACGTAATGAGGGTAGCGGCGTCCCGCGGCCCTACCTTGTTCTCGGGGTCGGTGAGGCAGCCGGCGTCGAGCAGAGCCTGCGCGGCGCGCGTCTGCTGGCCGTCGCAGGCGACGTGCAACGGCGTGTTGCCGTCCTCGTCCTGCGCGTTCGTGTCGACGCCCAGCCGCACCAGCAGCTCCACCACGTCCAGGTGGCCGCGCTCGCACGCCATGTGCAGCGGCGTCTTGCCTTGCTGCCGGCACACGCGACATCACACCACCGTACGTCTCAGAGGGCCGGCAACATACACTATACCAACATTTACAACTACATCTGCACCTGCATCCGTACTTTGCCAACTACCTGACAGAGGATACTGTCACGGCTCACTTCCATAGTTTTATTTATTCTCCGATAAAAATACCTGGTGGTTATAATTACAGTTCAGCTTCTTACAGGGGTCCAGTTTGGGCTGTAGTTACAGAATGGCATCTGAACTTGGTAGATATTTTGACTCGTTAATGCGGAACCAATTTACGTTCGAAAAAAATTTGTTCCAATTTTCATCACCAGGTGTAAATATAAAAATGCCCTCTGGCTATAGTAAGGTAACAGCAGAGCTCGAAGTGGGAATTTCAAAAGGAACGCGCTACACAAAGGAGGAAATGCAGAGAAGCAACCGTGACTTTTCGTCACGGGTCAGATCTGAAAAAATTTCATCATCTTCAGCGACCTGCAGATTCTGGGTCATTCATAACAGGCATTTACGCCCACAGGGTATTGAGAAGCGATTGCTGTGATGAGCAGAACATGATCCAGAAGCTACTACGGGAATAAATAGAGCTGGTGAACGCATAAAGCACGATCTTGAATAGTCAGATCTGCACTTGTATTTACTGTATTCATATTACTTACAGCCTGAGCAAGCTTTCAGGCCACAATGCGGCCAATAGACTTTAAGATGGGGTACCAGGTATCTGCAGTTCACAGTTTACCTACGATTTATAGATGATGTGAGATTCACAGAGAATGAGTTAACAATTTACGTAAATAACCACTTTTGGACAGATACAGATGCTGTAGGTATCATGGGAGCAAGACATCAGGTTTCATTTAATATGTCTGTAGACAGGAGTTGTGGATGTGAGACTCAATGGGCCATACACTTAACGAGTTCAATTCACAGGTGCAGTATAGCAAGATACATCGCCTGTAGGGAACCTCACACAAGCTTTCTTTGCACATGTAATCAATCGTGACCCAAGAGAACACTTTTACGTGCTCAGAGTAACATATATTCACATGTGAATCATTCACCTCCTCAAGCCGTATGCATGCCCAGAACAGCAATCGAATATTACATACAAATCTACGAATCACGAAAGACGGTTCTAATAACCTAATTAACGTGAAACTTCGCATAGCATTTTGTAATAATGATAATAAACAACAGTGTGGTTTTCAGCCTTTTAGCTTGAGTAACTTTTGGTATACGAAAGTTTACCCAAAAACACATTTACATACACTGTGCAACGGAATTAAATATTCACTTTCTTCGAAACCCCGTAACTGTCCTCCATTTCGTCCCATAAGGTTGAAAATTGTCTGTCACCCTTGGGCTCGACGGCGCTTCAAATATCAAGGCGTAAAAAAGGTCAGAGCCCAGAAGTTCATGTGACATGTAAATTGGACTAACGACATCACATTGGCATCAAATTTCATCATAATTCTGTCCAGCGCCAAAATGGACGTTTCACACGATGGGAATGGCGTCACAGCCTCTCTTACCAACATATCATCCCTTCTTTTGACAGTTCTGTGACGGAAGTCAGAACCGCCTCGGCTAGTCTTGAAAAAAGGCGGTTTTCTTATGGGCTGTCGAACATTTTAGGCACACCACCGTTCACTATCGATGCGAAAGGGTCTCAGAGGTGGCATAATGGGCGTCAGTGCAATCATCCTTTTCCTTGGGACATTGATGACCACATATTTGTTACTGAAAAACGGCAGTCCGCAGTGTGATGAACAGGAAGACTTTCTTGATAATATTCAATACTGCTAACATCCCTGCCGCATCAACACTTTTGTGAGGACAATATGGGCTAGCAACTCCACTGGATGTGATTTCACTCCTTTAGAGTGTAATGCAACCACTATTTTTGCTCTGTTATACAGGGTAGAAAGAAGAGGGGCCATTGAAAAACCATTCGACGAAATCTGATCTGATGCAGTACAAGGTTCCCATGTTTTTTTCAATGATCCTGTTTCACTCCGTCCTGTGGAGCGATAACGGTGGAACGGTGGGGTGCAACATTGACACATGTGTGAATAAAACATCAAAGAGTTTCTTCAAGACCGCCCCCCCCCCCCTTGTTCCGCAATAACCTCAGTGGCACCCACCACCATTTACTGAGAATATTAAAAAATGTGCCTTTATAGAGAAAACCGTTCAAATAGTGCTAGGCACCTGCAGGTAGGCAACCACTTCGTACCTCATACTGCGTCAGACGTCTAGCACTACTTTGGAGGTTCTGAACGCCCTGTAATGTTTCCACCCTGTATTCCTGAGCATAAAATTTCGGGCACTGGAGCCTTAAGGGGACGCCACCAGCATCAATTTTTGTCAAGAACGTCTTCCTGTTGACCTTCGCACTGCAAACTGTCGTTTTCGACCACGAACTGTGTGGAAATCAACGTCCAAAGAAAAGAAGTGGTTTCATTTGAGCCCTTTAAGCCACTCCCTGAGACTTTTTCGTGTCTTTTCTGAGCGTCGGTGTGTCTGAAATGTTGTTCTCGGTAACTCATAAGAAACACGCGTTATTTTTACGCTAGACGTCGCGTTTCGGACCTCCATCGCAGGGGCGTCAAAAGAGGTTTTACGACCATCCCATCGTGTGACCCTTCCAACGGCGGCGTTGGGTAGAATCGTGGTGAAATTTGGTGCCAACGCGACAACATTAACCCACTTTGCGCGTCACATGAACTTTGGCCTTTTTCCACGCGTGTCAACAACGTGCTGTTTGAAGCGCCAAGGAACTCGAAGGTGACGTCGCAGGATGCCACGCCTTTGTACCAATAGAGAGGAAGGACGTAGGTGCCTTGGAGCCAAAAATCAGCCTTATGCGTCTCAGTGGGAGACAATTAAAGATTTCGAAAAAGTGATCCTTTACATCTGTTGTGCAGTGTAGTGGGGCCGTCGTTGTCCACATCTTCTGCTGACATCGCGCGTTGTCAGATACAGATGCATACTTGATTGGAATGTGGTTAGCGGACTGGGATGATAGGACTGAGATTAGAGGAGTGGGCTTAACAGAGTTACAGGTGCTATGAGTAAGAAGTTAGAATAAGGAGTTTTTGACAGTGAGGTTAGAACAGCAGGGTTAAAGGAGTGGAGAGGAGTGAGTTTAGAGGAGTAAGACTAGAGGAATGAGATAGGGGACGGAGGGGAAGAAAATGTATCTAGATCAGTGAGGCTACGGAGTGAGGTTAGAGGAGTGGGATCAGCAGCGACGGGTTAGGGGAGTGTGTTAGGCGAATTAGGTTACGGAAGTGAGATTACGGTAGAGAGACTAGGGGAGCGGGCCCACCTTGTCTCGGACGTCGGCGCGCGCGCCCGCGGCTGCCAGCCTCTGGACGACGGCGGCGTGGCCGCCCTGCGCCGCGTGGAACAGCGCCGTCTGCTGCTCGGCGTCCGTCGCGTCCAGCCGCACGTCTTCCAGAGTCTCCAGCAGCAGCTCCAGCACGTCCACGCGGTTGTTGCGCGCCGCGCACATCAGCAGCGTGTACTGCTTCTGTAACGTGACATCGTGATAACGTCACACCAACAGTGACTTATTTTCTGCTGTTACGACATTCCGATGTGTAATAATTGGAAAAACTCTGACGCAAGTTGGAAAACATTATTTGTATGTAGTCTATTCTATTGGAAGGTGTAAATTTACTCCCTTCCTTTCTCTATCTATCTCTCTCTCTCTCTCTCTCTCTCTCTCTCTCTCTCTCTCTCTCTCTCTCTCTCTCTCTATCGCGCGCAAACACACACACACACACACACACCATATGATGTTTTTGGTGTCATCATTCTTCTGAATGATGTGATGCGGCCTGCCATGACTTCCCCTCCTGCGTCAACACTTCATTGTAGAATAGAACTGACACCCAACGCCCTCAATTGTCGGATACATTCCTATCCTTTTCTTGCCCTATAGTTTCTAAATTTTACCGCTTTCTCGATTGGCATCTAAGTTATTCCCTAATATTTTAACACATGTTCCACTATTTTGTACCGTAGTATTTTTTATGCATTTTTTATTATGAATTTTTTTCTGACAGCAGCCAACTGGACTTTTTTACTTTGGATGATCCTTAGTTTATACAATAATTTCTTGTCCGGTCATCTAGTGAGAAACTACGGACTCCGAATGTATATTTTTGACGAATTATTGGTCCTACTGACAGAACATATTAATACAATTGTTTGTAGACTTGTAGCTATAGCTTATAAATTACGTCAGCCATGCATTTGTGGTTCAAATGGCTCTGAGCACTATGGGACTTAACATCTGTGGCCATCAGTCCCCTAGAACTTAGAACTACTTAAACCTAACTAACCTAAGGACATCACACACATCCATGCCCGAGGCAGGATTCGAACCTGCGACCGTAGCAGTCGCGCGGTTCCGGACTGAGCGCCTAGAACCGCTAGACCACCGCGGCCGGCCATGCATTTGTGTTTAAGCCTCGTATGCTGAAGTGCATCACCCCTGCAACGCAGCGGCCAATCACAACGGAGTCGCCACCACAGTCTATCTCTCCTCCCATATTACGCCATTTCTGCAAGAACCGGCCAAGTTAATTATGCCCAATCAATATTTTTGTTACTTGATAAAGTGATATAAGTTTTTCGATGTCCTAATAGGTTATAGTGGGTATCCGCTGTCATTTCTTATCGCCCAAAGCTCGTTTCGACCAGCTCGATGGTAAAGCTTCTTTCAAAACCTACAAAAGCGATATGGGTTCAAAGATGAAAATTGTTACGGTTTTATTATGAACCTCTTCCTTGTAAGAGTGGTTTCGTTGTAAAATGACTGTCACTAGATGAAAGTTCGGTTTATCTCCTCTCTGACGTTTTTGGAGAAGTGACGCAGCTAGAAACGTTATTCCGCTCTCCAAGATTTTTGACTTAACCTTGTACACAATGTTCCATAGACCAATTTAGACAAAGTTTTCACGTCCACTTCTGTTACTTTCTCTCAAAAGATCGCTAATTGCCCTTTCGCTAAATGTGACTCAGATATTCCATGTAAATCTTCCTGCACCAGCCCATTTTAATCGGATGGAAAGCATGCGGCTCCATATTTAATTTTTGTTCTGTCATACAGTACTTGCAAAATTCTACTGTTGTGTAGTTGGTACTGAACGACGGGTCATAAAGGAAAGTCCAGTTCACAGCTGTAACAATTATAACGCTAATCAGGGGTGAGTCTTCGACATAAAAGTTTCAGAACACGAATGAGGCAGCAGCTAAGTTTATTCGTGTGGCGATCCGGCCGCGCATTCCTGCTTGAACATAGTTTTACGTGTGTGCACTCTCAGCAGTTGCATTCTTAGCGGTTGAGTCGCAGTTCAAACTCAGAAAATATTTCGTTGGATATCGAACATTGTCCGTTTTTCTTGAGCGAATGTGTGGAGTTTAACTTACACTAAGCACACTTAAATACGAGAGGCATTCAATAAGCAAAGCAACACATTTCTTTCCTCAGCGAATTTCGCTTGAAAAAATGCAGAGTTTGTTGTGGGACATTGTGAAATATTTCCGCTTTAGCCCCTGCAGTTTCATGAAGTTCCGATAGGTGTGGCGCTATACGTAGCCTTCAAAATGCAGTCTGTAACCGAGATGGGTTCCAAGCACAGAGCTGTCATTGAGTTTCTTTGGGCGGAAACCAGAGCACCTCAGTTATTCATAGCCGCTTGCAGAATACCTACAGAGACTTGGCAGTGAACAAAAGCACGGTGAGTCGTTAGGTGAGGAGATCAACGGCGAGGTAGTCGACAGATCACAATCAGAGACATCACTGCACAACTGGACGTCTCTGTTGGTAATGCTGGCATACTCATCCACCATTTGGGGTACTCAAAGGTGTGTGCCCCGTGGAAGACAATAAACAGCAACGAAGGATCATCTGCTTGCGCGTTTTGAGTCTGGTTGTATCGATTTTTGGCGAACAGCACAACAGACGATGAAATAAAACGGCAGTCCATGGAATGGCGCCACACCACCTCTCCTCCGAAGAAAACGTTCCAAGCAGCATTACCTACCGGTAACGTCAGGGCGACGTTCTTCTGGGACTACGAAGGGGTTACTCTGTTTGATCTCCTCCATTATAGTGAACTGATAAGTCTACTGTGCTACTCTTAGGAAACTGAAGAAACTACTTTAGCCTGTCCGCATAAAAATGCAATCTCACTTCTCCTTTTGTATGACACAGCAATGCGTAACACAAATCTGAGCACCAGAGAGAAGCTCGCAGAACTACGAGGGACTATTGTTTCTTTTCCACCCTACAGCCTCGATATCGCACCTTCCAATCTCCATCTGTTTCGGCCAGTGGAGAATGCACTCCGTGGGAAGCAGTACATCGATGATGGGGAGGTTATTGTTGCTCCGACGTCGACCAGTAAATTGGCACCACGCGGGCATACAGACCCTCTCAGTAAGATGGCGTAAGGCCGTCTCATTCAACGAAGATTATGTTGAAAAATACTGTTTTGTAGCCCAAAGACTGGGGGTTAATATGGTGTATTGGAATCCTACGTACAAACAGTCTGTTCTTTAAAAAGAGTTTCGCATTACTTGTCGAACGCTCCTCGTAATAGTGGCCACTGTGTGCTCCATGAATATATAATGTATGAAGATGATTCTCTAAATAAAATTCACTAGTGTTAACACGAGCAATTTCGTCTCCACTAAAGCAATCTGTAGTAGTTTGCTCATTACCCGCCTAAAGTTATACTGTGCTCTTATAGCTATTCATGTTGAGACTGCATGCTACTGTCAATTGACAGCGATGGATGAGATCACCTATCCTCCATAGTGTTTTTATTTTGTTTAATCAATACTACACTATCTATTTTACGAGGGTGAGTCAAATTAAAACCTTAAATTTGTAATAACAAATCGAAATTTCGCGCTGTTATCCTGTGAGTTAGTAAGCGTGCTACAAACAGCGTGCAGAAGGGCCTGTAGGTGGCAGCATAGTGGAGATGCACACATGCCGTCGCAGTATCAGTAGAAAGATGGCCAGCCCACTTGCGACTTCCACCAGGAAGGAACAGCGTTCTGTTATTCGGTTTTTGCGTAGTGAAGGTGTGAAACCTAAAGAAATTCATCGACGAATGAAGGTTCAATATGACGATGCATACTTGTCACAACAGCGAGTCTACGAATGGAGTAGGACGTTCGCAAATGGTATGACTTCAGTGGAAGATGCTCCTCGTCCAGGTCAGGCACAACGAGTCGTGACTCCACACAACATTCCAGTAGTTGAAGCCATAGTGAAGGAAAACCGCCGAGTGACACTGAATGACATTGCAGCATGTTTACAGATCAGTCATGGCTCACCACACCACGTTCTGCACGATGTGCTCCAGTTTCACAAAGTGTCTGCAAGATGGGTGCCACGACAGCTGACTCCTGACATGAGAGAACGACGTGTTGATGCTCGTGAAGAACTACTTCGGCACTTTGAACGAGAAGGTGATGACTTCCTTGCAAGAATCGTTACTGAGGACGAAACCTGGGTTCACTTCTACCAACCGGAAACGAAGAAAGAGGGGAAGGAATGGTGCCATTCCTCATCACCATAACCCAAGAAGTTTCGAACAGAACTATCAGAACGGAAGGTTATACTGACTCTCTTTTGGGACGAAAAAGGAGTAATTTTGGAGCATTACTTCCCTAGAGGGACCACTGTCACCAGTGCATCACACACAGATCTCCTAAAAAATCATCTGCGGCCTACAATCAAATCAAAGCGATGTGGATTGTTGCCAGCAGGGTCCTTTTGCAACATGACAATGCAAGGCCCCTCACTACCCGTACAACAGTTGCAACAATAATAGACCTGCATTTTGAGTGTATTCTTTATACACCATACTCACCGGACCTTGGCCCAAGTGATTTCCGTATGTTTGGACCACTCAAAGACGCCATGGGAGGAAAGAAGTTCCGCTCGGATGAATAGGTACGCCACGCGGTGCACGGACTACCAAAAGAATTCTTTTCTAAAGGAATTTATGCACTTTGTAAGGGCTGGAGGATTGCATTGAGCGTGGGGGAGATTATGTTGAAAAAAGTGATACAGCTTTGTACCACCTCTGTACAATAAATAATATATAAAAAAATATTTACGGTTTTCATTTGACTCCCCCGGGTAAATTTTAGACATTCGTTCATTAATCATTTTTTGACATTGCATTTGAGCAGTAACGTCACGCTGTTCAGGGGTAAATATTGCAGATAGCGTATGTATCTACCAGAAAGAGGCAGTCGGTATCGACTCGCGTGACGACGAGCGCAAATGCAGTTAGAGCGCGTTGGGAGTTGGAGGCACGGGCACACGCGCCTGCCGCCCTGCCGTTCCTCATTTCGCGTCGCCTCATACCTCATACCTCATCCGTATGCTGTGCGGGGCCCGCGCCGCGCCGCGCGGATGAGTTTGGTGCGGACCTGGGCGGCCGTAATGAGCGCTTCCGCCATCCCTCGATGCCGCACAGAAATGGTCCGGAACACGGCCGGTATTGAACGGTCCGCTGGCAGTTGCTTGCGTGCACAGAATAATTAGGCGGCGAGAGAACTGCGAGGCGCTGTGACATTCTATTAGCAGCAAGAAGGCTTTTAGGTCCGCATATTGATAACACCTCACGCTAGACGGGCCGTACGGAAATACTTACCCATCATCGTGCTATCTAAGAACACGCACTTTAACGCATTTAGTGACAAAATGCGTCTAGCATATCATTTAAATACACTCCTGGAAATGGAAAAAAGAACACATTGACACCGGTGTGTCAGACCCACCATACTTGCTCCGGACACTGCGAGAGGGCTGTACAAGCAATGATCACACGCACGGCACAGCGGACACACCAGGAACCGCGGTGTTGGCCGTCGAATGGCGCTAGCTGCGCAGCATTTGTGCACCGCCGCCGTCAGTGTCAGCCAGTTTGCCGTGGCATACGGAGCTCCATCGCAGTCTTTAACACTGGTAGCATGCCGCGACAGTTTGGACGTGAACCGTATGTGCAGTTGACGGACTTTGAGCGAGGGCGTATAGTGGGCATGCGGGAGGCCGGGTGGACGTACCGCCGAATTGCTCAACACGTGGGGCGTGAGGTCTCCACAATACATCGATGTTGTCGCCAGTGGTCGGCGGAAGGTGCACGTGCCCGTCGACCTGGGACCGGACCGCAGCGACGCACGGATGCACGCCAAGACCGTAGGATCCTACGCAGTGCCGTAGGGGACCGCACCACCACTTCCCAGCAAATTAGGGACACTATTGCTCCTGGGGTATCGGCGAGGACCATTCGCAACCGTCTCCATGAAGCTGGGCTACGGTCCCGCACACCGTTAGGCCGTCTTCCGCTCACGCCCCAACATCGTGCAGCCCGCCTCCAGTGGTGTCGCGACAGGCGTGAATGGAGGGACGAATGGAGACGTGTCGTCTTCAGCGATGAGAGTCGCTTCTGCCTTGGTGCCAATGATGGTCGTATGCGTGTTTGGCGCCGTGCAGGTGAGCGCCACAATCAGGACTGCATACGACCGAGGCACACAGGGCCAACACCCGGCATCATGGTGTGGGGAGCGATCTCCTACACTGGCCGTACACCACTGGTGATCGTCGAGGGGACACTGAATAGTGCACGGTACATCCAAACCGTCATCGAACCCATCGTTCTACCATTCCTAGACCGGCAAGGGAACTTGCTGTTCCAACAGGACAATGCACGTCCGCATGTATCCCGTGCCACCCAACGTGCTCTAGAAGGTGTAAGTCAACTACCCTGGCCAGCAAGATCTCCGGATCTGTCCCCCATTGAGCATGTTTGGGACTGGATGAAGCGTCGTCTCACGCGGTCTGCACGTCCAGCACGAACGCTGGTCCAACTGAGGCGCCAGGTGGAAATGGCATGGCAAGCCGTTCCACAGGACTACATCCATCATCTCTACGATCGTCTCCATGGGAGAATAGCAGCCTGCATTGCTGCGAAAGGTGGATATACACTGTACTAGTGCCGACATTGTGCATGCTCTGTTGCCTGTGTCTATGTGCCTGTGGTTCTGTCAGTGTGATCATGTGATGTATCTGACCCCAGGAATGTGTCAATAAAGTTTCCCCTTCCTGGGACAATGAATTCACGGTGTTCTTATTTCAATTTCCAGGAGTGTATTAGGTTGGTACATAGTAGCGTTTTTGTTTTGCATGTTGGTATTCCAGCTGCTGTGGGTTTATTTATTGACAGCCATTTCTTATTTGTAGTTGACTGTTGCTGTTTCAGTTTATAAGCAGTTATTTTGTCATTTGGAGTTAGTGAGTGGAGCTGTAGACCACAGAAGGTGGAGCGCCATGTGGAGAAATCGGAACGTTTTCGACCTATTCTTCTGCTGAGTTGAATAGAGGGGTGACAGCAGCCAAGGCAGTCAGAACCACTTGTGTCGTGTAAGAGGATAATGAAATTGGACATAGCACGGGGAGAAAATGGTTTTCTCGTTTTACGATGTATCGTTTTGACATGAATGACTCTCCACGTACGAAGACATTCGAAGAGTTTTGTTGAAGTTCGTATAAACGCATCAATCTAATCATCTGCATCACTGTACTCGCGAACTGGCAAACGTGATGAACTGTTATCATTCCACCATTATGCTACATCTGCATGCAATGGAAAAGTTCAAATGTGTGTGAAATCTTATGGGACTTAACTGCTAAGGTCACCAGTCCCTAAGCTTACACACTACTTAACCTAAATTATCCTAAGGACAAACACACACACCCATGCCCGAGGGAGGTCTCGAACCTCCGTCGGGGCCAGCCGCACAGTCCATGACTGCAGCGCCCTAGACCGCTCGGCTAATCCTGCGCGGCTCAAAATCACGCCATTTTTACAGTCGCGGAATTGAAATCCTACCCCAGCGTTGGCGGACTGTAATAAATAGTGAAGGAGAATATATTACACTCATGCTCATAAATTAAGGATAAATGCAGAATGTGGTGCCACACAACGTGCACTACACAAAACTGGAGCTCATAGCATAGGCACATAGGGAACACAAATGACACAGATCTGTAAGTCCATGGTATTGGCGATAATTTGAGAAAACCATCCCAGAAAAGATGTGCTACAAAACGCCACGTTTGCTGCGCATGTACCCTGACATCAGTGCGGGATGTAATCACCATGCACACGTACACAGGCCGCACAAGGGGTTGGCATACTCTGGATCAGGTGGTCGAGCAGTTGCTGGGGTATAGCCTTCCATTCTTGCACCAGTGCCGGTCGGACCTCCCGAAGTGCCGTGGGGTTTGAAGACGTGCAGCGACACATCGACCGAGAGCATCCCAGACGTGCTCGATGGGGTTTAGGTCTGGAGAACAGGCAGGCCACTCCATTCGCCTGATATCTTCTGTTTCAAGGTACCCCTCCACAATGGCAGCTCTGTGGGGCCGTGCGTTATCATCCGTCAGGAAGGAAGTGGGACCCACTGCACCCCTGAAAAAGGCGGACATACTGGTGCAAAATGACGTCCCGATACACCTTACCTGTTACAGTTCCTCTGTCAAAGACATGCAAGGGTGTACGTGCACCAATCATAATCCCACCCCACGCCATCAAATCACGACCTCCATACAGGTCCCTTTCAAGGGCATTAAGGGATTGGTATCTGGTTCCTGGTGCACGCCAGATGAAAACCTGGCGAGAATCACATACCTGGAGTCGTCCGTGAATATAACCTGGGACCACTCTTCCAATGACTATGTACTCTGTTCTTGACACCAGGTTTTACGGGCTCTCCTGTGACCAGGGGTCAGTGGAATGCATCTTTCAGGTCTCCGGGCGAATAAACCATGTCTGTTCAGTCGTCTGTAGACTGTATGTCTGGAGACAACTGTTCCAGTGGCTGCGGTAAGGTCCCGAGCAAAGCAACCTGTAGTACTCCGTGGTTGCCTGCGACCATTGATGGTGAGATATCGGTCTTCTTGTGGTGGTTTACATTGTGGACGTCCGGTACTGTAGCGCCTGGACACGTTCCCTGTCTGCTGGAATCTTTGCCATAATCTTGAGATCACACTTTGTGGTACACGGACGGCCCGTGTTACGACCTGCTGTGTTTGACCAGCCTCCAGTCGCCCTAGTATTCCACCCCTCATAACGCCATCAATATGTGTTTTCTGAGCCATTTTCGACGCACAGTCATCATTAGCACGTCTGAAAACATCTGCACACTTACTCGCTGCACCGTACTCTGACATGCACCAACACACCTCTGCGTATGCAGACTGCTGCCAGCGCCATCGTGCGACGACCGCAGGTCAAATGCACCGCATGGTCACACCCCTTAGGTGATTTAAACCCGCAAACCGTTCACCAGAGCGTTTTTTCACCATGTATCAGCATTATCCTTAATTTATGAGCATGAGTGTATATAAGTCTCTGTTGTGTATATTTGCTGTATTTATTAAACATACGGAAGAACGTTACAAACTTATGCATCGACCTAATACATGCCGGTATGTAATCTTTGGGAACAGCAATGATAAAGCTGCTCAACTTCTTGTGTATTTTTAAGTCCACGATGTGTAACAGAGCGACTCACGCCAATGAATGAAGTGTCCAGAAGTTGTGCTGAAATTATTCGAAAAAAATTTGCACAAAATTAGCACTCTGAGCTTCCGTGAGTCAACGCAGGTCATCAAAAGAAAGACATTTTCCAAAGCAATGGCGTTCAGTTCGGAACCAATTTTAGATCACGCACATAAATACACATATGCACCCATTTCTGTATGAGTGTCAGTTTCACGACTTCCATGAAACGCTTATTCAAGCACAGGACAATAATTTACGCTACATGCTGCACCTGTACTAAATGTTTCACCCACTTGATGCTGTGTTTCCCAGACTACGATTAGTCGCTGTAATAGTGATTAGTACTGTAGAAACAGAGATATTATCTGTATCAGAGTCCCCTCCAAATTCTGAATCTTCTGCGTACTTCTCTGTAGCCTCTTCCCAGTATTTCATTACACGATCAGCCAGAACTTCATCTGCTATGGAGGTATGCCGCCTCACAGAGTCATTCTCATAGATGTGAAATAAATATTCACGAATGTCGGTATGATCCCGTTAACTATGAAAACCAACAAAAAATTAGTCAATAATATGCCGGTAACATTGAAATGTCTGTATAAACTGTTTTCGTCATCTTGTTTATTTTCAGTAATCATCCTACAAGTGCACTTCCAGCAGAAATAATGTTAATATCCTAGAGGCTAACATTTTTGAAACAATATTATATGCAATGTTCATTCTTCATTAGAAGAAGCATTTCTTAGCAACTAACCAATAAAATTAAATGTAACCAAGAACAGAATTAACGGCAATCTCTTTGATCATATGTACAGCGCGGACGGAAACTAGCTTAAAATAGGCTCATAAACTATTCCCGTTTGATTTTATACTTCATAATGCAGGAAATGGCGTGCGACAAAGAAGATCAAGTGAAAGTCCAAGTTCATGTAGGCAATGAACTGCTTGAACAAGTTGATAAATTTACTTATCTGGGCAGTAATATTACCAGGGATGGAAGGAGCAAGGCAGAAGTGAGAAGCAAAGGCTTCTTTTAACAAGAAGAAAAACATATTAACATCTAAGAGAATCAGCCTTGAAATCAGGAAAAGATTTTTGAAATCACATGTGAGGAGTGTGGCAAGCTATGGGTGTGAAGCATGGACTTTCGGGACAGAGGAAGACCAGAAGCTAAATTCTTTTGAAATGTGGTGCTATAGACGCATGCTCAAAATAAAATGTATCGACAAGGTCACGAATGAAGTGGTTCTGGAAAGAGCAGATGAGAAGAGAAGCTTCTGGAGTTTCATTGTTAAAAGAAGAGTGCAATTTACAGGCCATCTATTAAGACATGAAGGACTCCTGAACACAATCATAGAGGGATATGTCGAGGGGAAAAGACCAAGAGGAAGACCACGACTGAGGTACATGGATCAAATCGTGAAAGATGTGGGGTGTAACACCTATAAAGAAATGAAAAGAAAAGCTGAAAGACGCACAGAATAGAGACAAGCTGCCATTGTAGCTGTTGCAAACCAATCCTTGGATTGACCACTACAGAAGAAGAAGAAATGCAGGAAATGCTACTGTGAAATGAACCTACTACCGTCGTATATCAGAAGATATCGCAAGAGTAAATCCATAGGTGACTGGTGCTAGCTGAAAACAAAAACATTCTTGAGGATGGAAGCCTCACAGGCCATTGGTAGATATTCACACCATTACTCACTCGTTCGCCGACAACTCCGGCCTATCGACTTAGAAACGTAAGACAGGTATTCACACTTGTGAGAGAAACTATTGTGAATATTTTAATATCAATAAAATCGCTTGTTTATAGCAAATAAAATATTAAACATCCTTTAAGGCCAGAGGTGTCTGTAGATACAATTGCCACTCAAAAGTTTAACGTATTCAGTACACTGAAATTCCTGTGTATAGTAGGATTTAGCAATAATCCCCACACCCTCGATTGTTTAAGGTTTCGGACTCCCATGCGTAAAACAATCGTTTGTCTCAGCTCCATGTTTATGACATACTTTCTGAACTAACTGTAGTACGTACGGTGATATAGTTTTCCAGGTACATCCAGTCTTACATGTGCATACTCTCTGCAAAATCTATTACCATTGGAGTTAGTAATAGAGAAGCAGTAAATTTAAAAAAATTCCCTGATAGTGAAGGTCTATTGCATGAACACCGAAAATCAACTGACGTCAAAGTTTTCTGCTTTCATTATTTTGTTGGGGTCTCGAAGAGGGAAAGCTTAGAAATGTTTTGAAATCATGTGTTAAGTTGATGCTCTCACTCTAAAATACTAGATGAGAAATTTGCAGGTCACGAGCTACGCTGCATCAAGACATTTGTACCGTTTTTAATTTTAATATTTGTCTAATTGCGTTAAATTTTTAACTTAAGATTATGCCGCTTAATGAGTAGATTATGATGGGAATTTGCATATTTAAATTCGGTCGTTGAATATATGAAATGCTGAATATCTGATTTTTGTTGTCCCTAGAAGCTGTTAAGCAGGCAATCTGCAATTGAGATTGCATAAACCGTTTAGCCATTTACTGATATGGATTTCTATTCCAAACTCTAAAATTGTAAGGTTTTGCGGCATAACTTACCGACATGTATAAAAGAAAAGAAATCCTAGTTAATTACGAACTAGTTTAAATTAAAGAGGGAGACAGTTGAAATGTAATTTCCTCGACATGTCTAGAGATATTCCTGAAATTATTATGAAAATGTTCTATTTTTTTTCTTTATTGTTGGACCTGAAGCATATATCACTTCACGTTAGGATATTGTGCAGAGGATTGGAAAACATTATGCAGTTTGATATATTATTTTAGTACATAAGCTTATTTCAGCTTTATTTCCTTCATCAGTATATCTGCAAACAATCGCATTTCTTTATAATTTACATAATATATGATTTATAATTTTTTTTTAACTTTTGATGTTGTACTCATGTCCTGGCGTTGTAGATGGACAGACGTCAACTTTGAGTAAAGCATTATTACTGCCTGAAATAGTTGGTCCTACTACTTTCTTCAGCTACGTTTTAAAGTTGTTCGATAATCTGCTGTTGCACGTATATTATAATACGTTTTTTACTATCTGACAGTTGCAGAAAGTCAAGTTTGACAGCTAGCTGTTTGCTCAAATATATTTATGTTGTTTTGGGTTGTGTCTGTATAGAATTTTTATTGATGTGTTGGTAATTTCTGGCGTTTTTGTTATCCTTTCTTTTATATATTAGCATTAAATAGCGGTACCTATATTATTGTAGCGTAACAGTTTTGTGCATTATGGGTCACATTCGGGAGGACGACCGTTTGAACTCCCGTCTGGCCATCCAGATCTACGTTTTTCGTGATTGCGCTAAATCGTTCCAGGAAAATTCAGGAAGATGGTTCATTTGAAGAAGGTAGGGCTAATTTCCTTCCCATCCTTTTACAAGCCGCGCCTTTGCTCCATCTCGAACGACCGTGCTGTCGACGGGATGTTAAATTCCTACCTTCCTTCCTTCCTTCGTTTATGGGTGTCGTACGTCTTTTGAGTCATCACAGTTCTCTGGGGCTTATACATTTTAAGCTCACTGTAAGTAATACTGGTCACACCATTAAAAGAGCAGTCTGGTCACTTTGGAGCCCTATACGTCGTGTAAATGTGGTACCAGTTGGTCATGCAACCCACTCAGTTGACGTAAGTGGTGGTGGTGGTCTTGTGGTGCAGTCTGCAGCAGTCGGTATTAGTATGCAGTCAGCACATTAAGATGTAGAGAAGTGGAAGAAAGAACGATCGTGTTTGGACGTATTCCATTATCACACCGTGAATGAAGTTGCCTGATTTTTTTTTTCATCAACGCTGGCTGTCCAACGTGTCCGCAAGGAACGGTGTATCCTACTAAGCTTCGTAGCACAGTCTAATAACCTTATTAGTTAGAAGATCTGGGCACACAGGGTTTTCAGACATGTGATACGCCATATCTACGATATTCAGTTTGAATTTCGACAGCAGGCGACTGACTGGTCGCACACCGCCCAGCCGGAAACTATAAGCGCCAGGTCAAAGATAGTCCGCGGTCCGAATATCGATACACACCGCTGCTGCCACCCGCCGAAGGAGAGGATCATAGCATAATCGCGATAACTGCGGGAGACTAAGCACAGAATCGCAACGAACGTTTAATCCAGCGCTTAGCATGAGACAGCCACGGCTCAAATTGGTACTGTCTGTGACAAAGGTTCATGTAAAAGTTTCCGAGCGAGCATTTCGAAGGGATCCGAATGCAATGGTTATTTGGTATTAGGTACCTCGTCAAAGGGATGTTAAATACAGTGAGACATAAAGCTGCAGATATTCATCGGACCAGACAACACGTAAACTGGATAATAGCCAAAAGTAGTGCGGTGTTGTCCAGGGAGACTCGAATATCCTCATTTCATTCATTCAGGTAACCATGAACATCAACCATCAAGCTTATTTTAGCTTTCTTGGAGACCAAGTAACGTCGTACATTCTACTTCATTATGAATGTGCTGTGGATACACGCATCTTCAAAGATGACAATGGCCATGTGCACGGACATACCAGCGCTGCATGTGATTCTAGTTTTACGAATAATCAGGCAACATATAATTCCTCAATAGACCCGATTATTCTTATTATTTTAAGCCGACATAAAATGTATTTCACTGTTTGGCCTTGGGAGCATATAGCTCTCTGGGATCTTCTCGTTTACAACCAGTGCTTCATTTAGCGTCAGACTCTCTACAAAAAAAAATGAGATTTTTGTGACACACACACACACACACACACACACACACACACACACACACACACACACGCCTGTAGGATCCCCGCGAGCAAGAAGAAGTGCCACAACACGCCGTGGAGTGGACTCGACTAATTTCTGAAGTACTGCTGGAGGGAGCTGACACCAGGATTCCTGCAGAGCTGTCCATAAATCCGTAAGAGTACGAAGGGATGGAGATTTCTTCTGAACTGCACATTGCAAGGCATCCCAGATATCCTTAATAATGTTCATGTCTGGGGAGTTTAGAGCCCAGCTGAGTGTTTAAACTCAGAAGAGTGTTGCTGGAACCCCACTGTAGCAGTTCTGGAAGTTTGGGGTGTCGCATTATTCTGCTGGAATCGTCGAAGTTCGTCGGAATGCATATTGGACATGAATGGATGCAGGTCATCAGACAGGATGCTTACGTACTTGTCGCCTGTCGTATCTAGAGGTATCAGGGGTTCCATATCACTCAAATTGCACACGGCCCACACCATTACAGAGCCCCTACCGGCTTGAACAGTCCCTTTCTGACATGCAGGGTCCATGGACACATCAGGTTGTCTCCATACACGTACGCGCCCATCCGCTCGATATAATTAGAAACGTAAGTCGTCCGATGAGGAAACGTGTTTCCAGTCATCAACAGTCCAATCTCGGTGTTGAGGTGCCCAGGCGAGGCGTAAAGCTCTGTGTCGTGCAGTCATGAAGGGTACAACAGTAGGCCTTCGGCTCCGAGGCGCCATTTCGATGATACACTCCTGGAAATGGAAAAAAGAACACATTGACACCGGTGTGTCAGACCCACCATACTTGCTCCGGACACTGCGAGAGGGCTGTACAAGCAATGATCACACGCACGGCACAGCGGACACACGAGGAACCGCGGTGTTGGCCGTCGAATGGCGCTAGCTGCGCAGCATTTGTGCACCGCCGCCGTCAGTGTCAGCCAGTTTGCCGTGGCATACGGAGCTCCATCGCAGTCTTTAACACTGGTAGCATGCCGCGACAGCGTGGACGTGAACCGTATGTGCAGTTGACGGACTTTGAGCGAGGGCGTATAGTGGGCATGCGGGAGGCCGGGTGGACGTACCGCCGAATTGCTCAACACGTGGGGCGTGAGGTCTCCACAGTACATCGATGTTGTCGCCAGTGGTCGGCGGAAGGTGCACGTGCCCGTCGACCTGGGACCGGACCGCAGCGACGCACGGATGCACGCCAAGACCGTAGGATCCTACGCAGTGCCGTAGGGGACCGCACCGCCACTTCCCAGCAAATTAGGGACACTGTTGCTCCTGGGGCATCGGCGAGGACCATTCGCAACCGTCTCCATGAAGCTGGGCTACGGTCCCGCACACCGTTAGGCCGTCTTCCGCTCACGCCCCAACATCGTGCAGCCCGCCTCCAGTGCTGTCGCGACAGGCGTGAATGGAGGGACGAATGGAGACGTGTCGTCTTCAGCGATGAGAGTCGCTTCTGCCTTGGTACCAATGATGGTCGTATGCGTGTTTGGCGCCGTGCAGGTGAGCGCCACAATCAGGACTGCATACGACCGAGGCACACAGGGCCAACACCCGGCATCATGGTGTGGGGAGCGATCTCCTACACTGGCCGTACACCACTGGTGATCGTCGAGGGGACACTGAATAGTGCACGGTACATCCAAACCGTCATCGAACCCATCGTTCTACCATTCCTAGACCGGCAAGGGAACTTGCTGTTCCAACAGGACAATGCACGTCCGCATGTACCCCGTGCCACCCAACGTGCTCTTGAAGGTGTAAGTCAACTACCCTGGCCAGCAAGATCTCCGGATCTGTCCCCCATTGAGCATGTTTGGGACTGGATGAAGCGTCGTCTCACGCGGTCTGCACGTCCAGCACGAACGCTGGTCCAACTGAGGTGCCAGGTGGAAATGGCATGGCAAGCCGTTCCACAGGACTACATCCAGCATCTCTACGATCGTCTCCATGGGAGAATAGCAGCCTGCATTGCTGCGAAAGGTGGATATACACTGTACTAGTGCCGACATTGTGCATACTCTGTTGTCTGTGTCTATGTGCCTGTGGTTCTGTCAGTGTGATCATGTGATGTATCTGACCCCAGGAATGTGTCAATAAAGTTTCCCCTTCCGGGGACAATGAATTCATGGTGTTCTTATTTCAATTTCCAGGAGTGTATTTCGTTGAATGGTTCATGTGCTGTCACTTGTTGATGGCCCAGCATTGAAATTTGCAGCAATTTGCGGAAGGATTGTACTTCTCTCACGTTGAACGATTCTCTTCAGTCATCGTTGGTCCCGTTCTTGCAGGATCTTTTTCCGACCGCAGCGATGTCGGAGATGTGATATTTTACCGTATTTTTTATATTCACGGTATTTATGTGAAATGGTCACACGGTAAAATCCCCACTTCTTCTCTACCTCGGACATGCTGTGTCCCATCGCCGACAATAACATCACGTTCAAACTCTGTTAAATCTCGATAACCTGCCATTGTAGCAGCAGTTAGTTACCGATATAACAACTGCGCCAGACACTTGTCTTATACAGGCGTTGCCGAGAGCAGCATCATATTCTGCCTGTTTACATATCTCTGTATTTACGCATGCCTAAACGAGTTTCTGTGTGTGTGTGTGTGTGTGTGTGTGTGTGTGTGTGGCGCCCTTCGTATTTCTGAAGCTATGAGGTCTGCACCAATGAAAAAAGGTCGTCCGTCACTAACTGTATCTCTATTTTTCATTTCTGTGCAATGTACCGTTTAAAGAAACGTAACTTTGTGCTGAAGGTGATGTTTATTAACATTTATGGATGGGCGAAACATTTTCTGCAGTAACGCGCAGAGCAAAACAGCAGCCTTCAGGACAGTGCAGGCAACTCGCATTATGGTATTACAGCATTATGGCAGAAGCTGCGGTTCCGTTTCCATCATTTAAAGCATTCCAGAACGTGTAAGGAATAGGGTACTGAAATTAAATCTGCCATCACTAACTGCACCTCTAGTTTTAATTTCGGTAGAAAAAAACCTACATGTACCATTAAAAAAATGTAGTCTTCGTAGAAAGTGATTCTTATTTTCTTGTACGGACTGTGCATTTCTGCCCTCTGTGTGAGCCCGTGACGCAGGTACATCCATGGCCAATTACAGTTTCCACATTTTGTTTCATTTTGGGAATATATGACGTAAAGTTTGGTGGGGCAACTAGTATATATACAGGATGTTTGGAAACAGTCTGGAGAGCTTTTAAAGGTGTTGCCGAGGAGGTTGTGCTGAAAACAATTGTTAAGAAATAGTGCGTGTGTATTGTGTATTGAACCGGGGACCTAGAAACGATGGAGAGGCTTCGTCCCCCTGTAGACCTCAGTCGTTCACAACCCCACAAAAGGCCACAGCAGTCCACCCACCTCACCGCCGCCCCACACCGAACCCAGGGTTATTGTGCGGTTCGGCCCCCAGTGGACACCTAATACAGCTAATGTCACAAGAATCCGCAACTGGCGAATAAATTTCGTAACCTTCTACATGTTCTCTTACAGCAACTGATTTGTTCTCTTTCTCTCTTGTCACAGCTAACGTAATTTGGGGGTGCTGCTGTCACAATGTCGTCTATGAAGGAGAACGCGCAATGCGGTTTGTCATATCATGAAACACGGTCGCCAATTTCCGTTCAGCGACAGTTCCGAAGAGCCCATGGTCGAAATCCACCAGAGTTGAGCATTAGACGGTAGTGTGGAAAGTTTAAAGGTACTAGCAGTGTTGGTGACACTGCAAGAAATGGTAGACCTGGAGTGAGTGAGGAGACGCTGTTAATACCGAGCTTACAGCATTTCGTTGCAGTCCGCGGACACTGACACGTCATGTTCCCAGAGAAACAGGCATACCTTAGACAACTATGGTGAAGATTTTACTGGTGAAGATTTCACACAAACGGCTGCATTTCCAACCCGACAAAATGCAACTCTAGAAGACTATGCATCCATTCGATAGAATCAGAAGTGCTGTGTTTGCTAGGAATATGCTGGCGAGAATGTGTAGTGCAAGTTATTGCACAACATAATTGTTCAACCGTTCCTTTTCATTGAGTCTACCATTACAGCAGCAGTTTACCTGGTCATGTAGGTACTTGGTGCTGCACCCCCGAGGAATTTCCAGCAAGGGCCACCCCACGGTGGTCATTTGTTCGCCATTTCTTGAATAAAACTTTTACAGGCGGATGGATCGGTAGAGGCGGTCCAGCATCATGGGCACCACGTTCGCCACAGTTAATCTCTCTTGACTTTATTTTGTGAGGCTACGTTAAGGAGGAAGTGTTCCTCTGCCGTTTCCTGATGTGCTAACTCTGCTGTAGAGGTGGTGGTGGTGGAAGACATTTTGACAAATACATGGAAAGAAATTGAGTGTCACACAGATTTTCTAAGGGCAGCGAAAGGAGCACACATAGAAGTGCACCCATAGAAAAGTGCATGAGTTAAGCTATCATTTGGAATAGTCGCATAGCTGTATCTAGTGGACGAGGCATGTTTAGCAAATATATGTATTTAATTTTTATATTTTTTTTAGCAAAAGTGGACTATTTTTCCACATAATCGTCATCCTGCTCAGTGCATTCAGAGCCGTAGCATATGGTTCTTCACACCCTCCTCGAAAAACTCTCCCACAGGCTTCTTCCTTCAGAACACCTTTCTGCACCTGCTCATCAGCTGAAAATTTCATTCCGCTCATGTGTAAGAAGAAGATAGTCTGAGGGCGCCATCTCAGGGCTCAGGGGAAAACTGGGGTGACTCAGAACATCCGAACCAAATGACACCAGCGACACCTTGATGACTACGGTTTTGTGAGGACGGGCGTTGTCATGCAGCAAGTATACTCCTCGTCAGCATCTCCTCCTTTTGTTTCGAATGCTCCTTTTGAGGTTCCTTAGCGACTCTGAATACCGCTACGCATTGACAGCCTTGCCCTGGGGCAGATATTCGACAAACATGATGCCTATTCAGGCAAAAGCATTGGACCATGATTTTTTTGCCCGAAGTTACGCTTTTAATTTTTTGGCAGATGGAGAATTCGTGTGAAGCCACTGTGACGACTGTCTTTTTGTCTCTGGCGTGAAACGAGCCACCCACATTTCTAATTCATTCATAATATATCTCAGAAAACCCTTGATTTCCAGTTCAAGTCGCTAAAAAACTCGCGGGCGTTACTGACCAGATTTTTCTTGTACTATTCTATCTGGTGTTTGGTGACCTATCTCACGCACTGTTTTCGATACCCCTGTGTGTCTGTGAGTGTTTCGAAAAAGAGAGTTCTGGAGAGTTGTGGGAACATTGCAGGACTTCCATCCACTGTCAATCGGCGGTCTTCACGAAAAGTTAACACGATTTCTTGCAGTCAAAATGGAAGGTCTTCTAATCCTCTGTTCGTCATGAACATTTGTTTAGCCCCACTAAACTCCCTACACCATTTAAACACATTCCTTCTGTTCATAACAATTTAGCAGTGAACCCTTTTGATTCGCGAAGAAACGTTGGTAGGTGTTATTCCTTGCGCGAGTAGGATGCGGGTCACAGCACGTGGCTCGCAATTTGCGGGTTTTTTTTACCGATACTTTTACGCGCTGCTGGTCACTACATCGTATGTTTACGTACTACTTATCTTTTCTGGTCAAGGCATCCCCCCCCCCCCAAATAAAGAAATCAAAAACATAAGAAACACACCGCTTTATGGTCACAGTACATATTCTTCTTGAACATGTTCAAATGGCTCTGAGCACTATGCGACTTAACTTCTGAGGTCATCAGTCCCCTAGAACTTAGAACTACTTAAACCTAACTGACCTAAGGACATCTCACACATCCATGCCCGAGGCAGGATTCGAACATTCGACCGTAGCGGTCGCTCGGCTCCAGATTGTAGCGCCTACAACAGCACGGCCACTCCGGCCGGCTCTTGAACATGTCTCGTAGTTCCTTAGACATACATTTTTGTAATCATAAAAAGACTTTGTGCACACTCTGTATTCCCGTACGAAGCTTAGATACACTCCTGGAAATGGAAAAAAGAACACATTGACACCGGTGTGTCAGACCCACCATACTTGCTCCGGACACTGCGAGAGGGCTGTACAAGCAATGATCACACGCACGGCACAGCGGACACACCAGGAACCGCGGTGTTGGCCGTCGAATGGCGCTAGCTACGCAGCATTTGTGCACCGCCGCCGTCAGTGTCAGCCAGTTTGCCGTGGCATACGGAGCTCCATCGCAGTCTTTAACACTGGTAGCATGCCGCGACAGCGTGGACGTGAACCGTATGTGCAGTTGACGGACTTTGAGCGAGGGCGTATAGTGGGCATGCGGGAGGCCGGGTGGACGTACCGCCAAACTGCTCAACACGTGGGGCGTGAGGTCTCCACAGTACATCGATGTTGTCGCCAGTGGTCGGCGGAAGGTGCACGTGCCCGTCGACCTGGGACCGGATCGCAGCGACGCACGGATGCACGCCAAGACCGTAGGATCCTACGCAGTGCCGTAGGGGACCGCAACGCCACTTCCCAGCAAATTAGGGACACTGTTGCTCCTGGGGTATCGGCGAGGACCATTCGCAACCGTCTCCATGAAGCTGGGCTACGGTCCCGCACACCGTTAGGCCGTCTTCCGCTCACGCCCCAACATCGTGCAGCCTGCCTCCAGTGGTGTCGCGACAGGCGTGAATGGAGGGACGAATGGAGACGTGTCGTCTTCAGCGATGAGAGTCGCTTCTGCCTTGATGCCAATGTTGGTCGTATGCGTGTTTGGCGCCGTGCAGGTGAGCGCCACAATCAGGACTGCATACGACCGAGGCACACAGGGCCAACACCCGGCATCATGGTGTGGGGAGCGATCTCCTACACTGGCCGTACTCCACTGGTGATCGTCGAGGGGACACTGAATAGTGCACGGTACATCCAAACCGTCATCGAACCCATCGTTCTACCATTCCTAGACCGGCAAGGGAACTTGCTGTTCCAACAGGACAATGCACGTCCGCATGTATCCCGTGCCATCCAACGTGCTCTAGAAGGTGTAAGTCAACTACCCTGGCCAGCAAGATCTCCGGATCTGTCCCCCATTGAGCATGTTTGGGACTGGATGAAGCGTCGTCTCACGCGGTCTGCACGTCCAGCACGAACGCTGGTCCAACTGAGGCGCCAGGTGGAAATGGCATGGCAAGCCGTTCCACAGGACTACATCCAGCATCTCTACGATCGTCTCCATGGGAGAATAGCAGCCTGCATTGCTGCGAAAGGTTGATATACACTGTACTAGTGCCGACATTGTGTATGCTCTGTTGCCTGTGTCTATGTGCCTGTGGTTCTGTCAGTGTGATCATGTGATGTATCTGACCCCAGGAATGTGTCAATAAAGTTTCCCCTTCCTGGGACAATGAATTCACGGTGTTCTTATTTCAATTTCCAGGAGTGTATTTTGCACTTGATACGCTGCTCTCTTCTATGCCAATCGTGAAAAATCGTCCAATAATAGCGAAGAGCTTGAGAGCGAAGAGTGGGGGAAAGCAGGGGGGGGGGGGGGTAGGGTCTAGCTCTAGGGAGAGACGGAGTGAGGAAACTTCACTGCCGCCGTGACACCCCGCCTGCGCTGATAGCGGGCGCGACCTGGCGGCTGCCCCTTCCCATTCAGTGGCGTGGCGTCGGCGGCAGGTGGCGCAGCTCAGTGGAGTGGACAAGAATGTCAATACGGAGCGCGCTCCCATCCGCCAGGCGTCCACCATTCTGCGCCAGGCGGCCACACAATGGCAGAGGCAATAGCCGGCCCAGGTGCCCCGCATTCAGCCGATGCGGCGCGGCCGTTCGCATTCACGCCCGTGTCGAGTACCTCCACTCGTCCGATTTTCCCCGTCGGCACAATAAAACTCTACACCGGCTCTCGACCGATCACGAACGCTGTTCTGGCTTCTGGCAGCTGGAAAGGCGCCATGTCAACCGACATAAAGCCCTCGACAGCAGTCTGATAGCGCTATTTCAAGTATATGTCATGCTAAACGAACATCACGAACACGAAATGCATCTCCAACGTGTCAGAAGCAACGTCAGAGTCCGATGTACCTCTACGTAGAGTGGTGCGTTGTCACTATCCACAATACATTGATTATCTCATGACATGATTGACTGGGCGACCCCGTGGCGTAGATTCAGCTAATTGATTAGTCATCCCTCTCAGTGACAGCTTTCCTTCCAGAAGTGTGTCGTGTAGTAAGTGTATCTGCTTAGTTCAGGTGATCGTTGTGGTATGGATAGCCACGGCGTAGGTCCAAGTTCTTAGGTTGGCAATACGACCTTCGACCATAAATGTAATAGACTGGCCCTGACGTCATTTTCGTGGCTCCAACATCTCTGGGCTAAAGTCACGTGAATGTAGGCAAAACATGGTTGTTTCGTGTTGCGCTTATGGCTGTACTCAGCATTTTGTCGGGGGAAATGGCATTACATTTCACGTGTGTTTCTATGAGAGTGCAGATGCGGTTATTGAAATCTGCTGAAGTGACTTTTATATGTTTTTTACACTTGAAATGGAGTATCGCGTAAATTAAAGTGTTGAAAGTGATGCCTGTAAAGTCAGATTCATATTACATTTTGGAAAGTATCTGTGATAATTCGGTTACAGAAGTAAGTATAACTGTTTATCGTTCCTTCTCATAGGTTCCCTAAGGATGAAAACCGAAGGCAGCTTTGGATACAAGCCCTGAAGCGGAAAAATGTTAAACCATCTGCATATACGCGACTTTTTGTATGTACAAGTGAGATTATAATAAGGTAAGAGCACCTATAGTCGACACATGAAGAGAATTTTTTTCTACCTTCTAATACTATTAAATAAATGTAGGCTCCAAAATTATTTTCTGAAACTTCAAAGTCTCTCCTTTCATCTAAATATCCTTTTTTTTTTTTTTATCTGATAGTTCAAACTTTTATAAAAATAGTAGGAACTGAACCTTTGAAGTGCACCTAAAATTGATACTCTAAAATGGACCTGCTCCTAAAGTCGACAATTTTGGCACCTATAGTTGACATAATTCCCATATCCCATTTCCTTTTATAAGTGACTAGAGCTCAAAACGCGGCGAATCCAATGTTTAAAGTTTTGACACGAGCCCACTCTTACTGTTTAAAAGAATTTTAACGACATTTTACTTTAATTGATAGTTTATAGTAATTTCGTCCCGCTGCCCACCAGAGGGGCGTTCGATGTATTTGTTAGATTTTAATAATGGTACTGTGAACAAATCCAGGTCAAATGTAGTTCTGACATAATTTTTCGAAAATAGAAAAGTAATTTTTTTGGAAGCGTTTGGCAGTCAATTAAGAAACGTGGGTAAAATGCGATACAAACTTAGGACGGCAGACCGCTGATTAGAAATCCTGCCACGTTTTGCCAACAGTCACATGGTTTATGTCGTGGCCAACCCAGCCCTATAGCTTCTGCACAGCAAGGCCAGTCTACTAGTATCCATGGTCGAAGACTACGACACCGACACAGACGACAGTGCCCTCTAGCCGGCGCTGTGCAGTTCTACGAGAGCCGCTCCAGATTCTACTCATTTGATTCCGAGAAGACGACCAAGCAACATTGTTTCTATTTCATAGTGGGCGAGCCACTACAGATTTTGCCTATGTAACTTGATGTACAGCTTCGCATCTACGTGCTCATCTCAGCCAAAGTTAAGTACAAATTACTGTGTGGTGATATAGTAAAACCACTTTTAATTGCAGTACCAAGTGTTCTACCTCACCTGCTCCTTCTAGCTTCCTACATTCGTCCTACCCTTCAGTTTTCAGGAGCAGACCCACACGCCGCCTACCAGGCGCGGTACAAAAATCTTAATGAGTGTGTGTATTGCGGTGTTACATCTGTGTAGTCAACTCCTATATGAGAAATTTATTTATGAAATTCCGTTATCAAAAAGACAAAAAAATTCCAGGATTAGAGCTACCGCTGACATGAGTAAATTAGAAGTAGATATCCTCAGCGTAGCGAAGCAACTCAGAACACTTAATAAAAAAATGGTTCAAATAGCTCTGAGCACTATGGGACTTAACAGCTATGGTCATCAGTCCCCTAGAACTTAGAACTACTTAAACCAAACTAATCTAAGGACATCACACAACACCCAGTCATCACGAGGCAGAGAAAATCCCTGACCCCGCCGGGAATCGAACCCGGGCGCGGGAAGCGAGAACGCTACCGCACGACCACGAGCTGCGGACACACTTAATAAACAAGTATTCCAGTTCCTTTTATACTTGACAGTAGCTCCATGCTTAGCACACGCCGGCCGCTGGGGCAGAGCGGTTCTAGGCGCTTCAGTCCGGAACCGCGCTGCTGCTACGGTCGCAGGTTCGAATCTTGCCTCGGGCATGGATGTGTGTGATGTCCTTTAAGTAGTTCTAAGTCTAGGGGACTGATGACCTCCGATGTTAAGTCCCATAGTGCCTAAAGCCATTTGAACTTAGCACATACAACAGCTCACTCGGTGAAAGATCTGTGCCCACAAACTGGAAAGTTGAACAGATCAAATCGGTCCTCAAGGAAGAAAATAGGAGTTATCAGCTTAATTACAGACCCATATCACTTATGTCGGTCTGCAGAAGGATTTTGGAACATACGCTGAGTCCGAACATTATGAATTACCTCGAATCAAACGATATATCGATACAGAGTCAGCACTGACTCAGAAAATATCGTTCCTGTGCAACACAGCTCAATCTTTATTCTTATGAAATAATAAGCTCTGTCAACAGAAAATCTCAGACTTATTGCGTATTTATAGATTTCCAGAAGATTATTCCTACCGTTCAGATTGGGTGCCTATGGAATATCTCCTCAGCTGTGCATCTCGATTCGTCATTTCCTTCCAGAAACGTCAGAGTTCGTAGTAATCGACAGAAAGTGACTGAGCAGAACAGAAGTGATACTTGGCATTTCCCAATGAACTGTAAAAGTGGCTGGTCCTTTGGGCTCGCCTTTGTCATCAAAGTGATCAGCTGTGGACCACATGCAGATTAGAGCACTCGTGTCACATGAACGACGCACGGCGATCAAGTCAACGACCAGTATAGAGGACTGACAGACATGAAGTTTTGCATGCTGTATTTTGAGATGAAGGAATTCTGCTCCTATTGGAAACGTGTCTTCCTCATAGAGAGCTACGGCTGTTGTTGGGTGCAGCGGCCGCCTATAGTAGGAGGACACCCACTTTATTACTGACAATTTAGACAGTGCGAAGTGTTGAGCTAAGGTGTGCTGGGGCAATGGGGGAAGAGTTTTTTTTTCCAATTTGTTGGAAGTTTCTATGAGACCAAACTGCTGAGGTCATCGGTCCCTAGGCTTACACACTACTTAATCAAACTAACTTAGGCTGAGAAGAACACAAACGCCCACACGCGAGGGAGGACTCGAAACTCCAACGGGGGCAGCCGCGCGAATCGTGGCAAGGCGGCTAGACGACGCGGCAACCCCGCGCTGCCAGGAAGAGTCTTGGTTACTGCTTCTTCCTCTGGGAAGAACGGTGGTGGATGGGCCATAGTAACAGGGAGTTTGCCTGTGCTCCACAGGTACCCGTACTTCGCGGAGCATGGGGCATTTGTGTGCAGAGGCTGGAGGCTGAGTTGTTATGCCCCCTTTGCCGGATAGCGTCGGTGGGGGATCCTAGTAACTGACTGCTGCAGAGGAGTGAGTGCGCCTCAGCTTTCGCTGGTAGCCATAAGAGTGTCTTTCTTTGGCGTTCCTGAAAAATCTTATCATTCAGTCTAAGAAAACATTTTGCTTCAGGCGCCATAATGGGTGAGCGAAGCTTGACGTCGGCCGCACAGGCTTTCCAAAAAGTACTGAATCTTTTGAGGGACATCTAGGCTTCTACGCCAGTGTTCCCACATGAATGGTGAATCTGCCAGTATGTCTTGAATTGGTGAGCTGGCTGTGATAGGCCGTGTACCGGAGGGTGCATGTTCGATGCCATAATAGAAAGAGGATTGGTGTAAAAGGATCTGTCCATCTGTTGGAGGCAGGTAGCATCGGGCATTAAAAAATATGTTATTGGCGAGAAACACCATTCAACTCACCGCCATTGGTGCATTGAGCTTTTCGAAGGAGCTCCATACGGATCACAGGGGTTTTCGAGAGAAGGCCAGTGAGTAGTGGGAAGGCGCTGGCAGAGGACAAACGTGGTCAGGCTGCCGGAGTGAGACTCTTAATCAAACAGAAATGTAAGTCTTGTGAGATATCCGCATACATTTGGTGTTACGAGCGAGCAGCTGTGGTCGATTTTCGATTTGTTGTTGCGGGGCAAATCTGAGTTAATTTTCTGACTGAGTGCCTTGGTTTGCGTGGCGCTGCAGTTTTGCATCCAGTTTAGAGCCGCAGTTCCAGGTCCTTCATCAAGCAGTGGGGGCCGTGGTACTTCAGCCGAGACCCCACTGTGGCACGCAGTTCACCGCTTTGCAGACTCCCCGTGGTGTGTAGTAAGCATTTCGATCCTCCTGCTTGGCAGGAACACTGGATGCGAATTGCTCACAACATACAGTGTTCACCCCTGTAAACAGCACATCACAACTCTATACATATACAGCGCATTAGTCGTAGTTCGCCGTTGACTATGTATCAGTCCAGTGAGTTGTAGTCAGATAGTATTATTCACATCGTAAGTGGTCCGCAGCTCGTGGTCTAGCCGGCACGATGTTCGATCAGAGGGATAGCTACCCTCTGTAATGAATTGATCAACGATGAACTCGAATAAGCGTCATGGGATGTCTACCCCGAACAAGTACAACGATCAATAACGAACAAAATGAGCCTAAAAAAAAAGTGGCTAGTGTTGCTGCCTCTGAATCACTGAGTCCTGGGTTCGATTCCCGATTGGGTTGGGGATTTTCTCTGCCCGGGGACTGGGTGGTTGTGTTGTGCTCATCATTTCATCATCATCATCATCATTCGTGACAGTGACTAGATTGGACTGTGTAAAAAGTAATTGGACTGTGTAAAAATTGGGACTTGATATTGGCGCTGATGACCGCGCAGTTGAGCGCCCCACAAACCAAACGTCATCATCATCACATCGTCAGTGGGAACTGTGGGTAGTGACTCCACCCATCCCCGACTTTGCCAACTGCAAAGCAGCACTTTTTGTAATCATTATAATTAACAATTATTTATGTTTGCTCATCGAATTTCGCTCTTGTGTTTTCGACAATAAATCTGTGTAGTCGCACTGGATAACATTAACTTCAATAGGAATCAGATCCTGTAAGCCTTTCGAAATTAATTTGTGTGTGAAATACTTAAAATAGTTGAAAATCTGTTACGTTACATCCACTTTAGTTTCGGCTATAGGACTAAGATATTAAATAGTCAGACCTTCATAGTCTATACTTTTACAGTGGCTTAGCTGAAGGGCAGTTCTTTCATGAAGAGTATCAGCTGATGGATAGAAATATCTCACATAACCGAAATAAACGTACATCACAGACATCTGTGAAGTATTGCAGGCCCTCCACTGTTCACAAGCTATATTAATAATTTAGGAGATAATCCGAGCAGCCCTCTTACATTGTCATGTATAATGTTGATATTTACCATCTGGTAAAGTCATCAGATGGTCAAAACTAATTGCAGAGCGATGTAGATATAGTATCTAAGTGTCACTTACTAGATACCCTATAATAGTCTTCCATTCCGATTCAGAAGTTTGAAATTTGGTTCAAGCATGCCTAAAAACTTCCTCTTCAACGCTGCGAAAAAATGGTCCTTGCAACGTCACACTCTGGCTCGGTGACGCTTGAAGGAAGGTGTCGATACATGCGAAAAAAACGATAGAGCTCCGAAGTTCACATGAGATGTAAGGTAGGGCAATCACGTCACATTGGCACAAACTTTCATCACAGTTTTGCCCAATGCCACCGTGGTCGTGTCACACGGTGAGAACGTCGCCACTCACCCTCTTACGCACATTTCACACCTTCATTTCACGCCTCTGCGATGGAGGTCAGTACTGCGACGCCCGGCGTTGAAATCACGCGGTTTTTAACATGGATGGCCGAGGAAAACATTTCAGACACCCCGCCGATCAGTATCGATACGAAAAGGTTTCGGGGGCGGGAGGGGATGAGGAGGGGCATAAATCTCGTCAATGAAAGCACGTCTTTGTTTGAGTTACTGATTCCCGCAACACATGTCGAAGTCGAAAACGACAGTGCGCAGTGCCGGATGTGTGGGAATCGACTTTGCCACTGCTGACACCTGCCGGAATGTTCTCTATGGACATCGTGGGCCTGCAGCCACACCGAACGTGATCGCAGCCCTGAGGAATGCAGAGCTTCCGCAGTGTTTGCTCTGGTGTATTAGGTGGGACCATAAGGGACAGTTCAGAACCATTCGACTCAATTAGAACGTGATCCGAAGCAGCAAAGTGTTTATAACATAACATAGCGCCTCATAATTTTTTTAGTTAATTACATAATTTAAGTAATATCTTGCATATGTGTGTACTTCATTAATTCTGTCAGTATTCACTATTTAAAAATTGTAATATGATTATGAAAATGTAATTGAATAATAATATAGTGAAAACACTCAAGTAGAAACGCTACTGAAGTCAGGGACAATCGTATTGTACAGCATCCAAAAAATCTGTTTCAAAATTGGCAATACCATTGTTGGGCACGATCGCGAGCAGGGCTGTAGTGGAGAGGGAAGTCTTCTGCGGTGAAGTATGAATGCAGAGCGGCGGTGCTCAAGGCCATAATGAATGTTTTCGAAATGTTGTTTTAAGCATGGCAAGGCAGGTGGACGGATGAGCAAGCACATACCTGTGCACAGTACAAAGCATATATGAGGAATTTGTAACTGAAGAAAAGTAGTGTGTGGCCGAAATTATTAAAAGTTGTTCGCCGTTAAAGGAGAGCCTATTGTCAATAGTGGTCGTTACAAAATGCATTACTTTACACCCCCTGTAACTCATCACAAACTAAGATCAAGCTAGCTGTCCAGTTATGTACACAGCTTGAACACTGTAATGATTTTTTTAAATTGAACTATAAATATTACGAATACTACTGATTACCCAAATTCATTAGCTGTCAGCAGGGTTCCATCATAATTGAAAGATATGAAGTTATTTCAGTGGACAGAAATTTAATTACATTTGCAGGTAACTTGGATCAAGTAGTAATATTTAATGTTCTTTGTGCATTGTAGTGTTACTACTAAATCCAATTAGTAACTCAGTGAAGATAATACAAATTAAAAGTTACGGCAAGTAATTGACAAAGCAAAGTGAACATTTCATTTTGTGTAAAGTGATTTCTATAATTTTTATTGTGTGTTTGCAAATATTTCGTGTTTATGACATTGCAAAGGTTGTCGCCAAGGAAACTATTACGAACTTCTCTGAAGTTACTTTTATTACGAAACAGTGACTGTTCGTGGGTATTTGCTTCACAATACCTGACGACAGATAGCACTACAGTGACTTCATTCAATATATCTCGCATGATGTGCAGCTAGTAAGTAATCGTGGTTTTTTTTTTAAATTACAAGTAATGTCAGTATTTTGTTAATTAACAAAAAATCACTTTATCATACGTGGCATTTCATTTAAACGCCCACGTGTGCAATTTCGTCCGACAACTGTCTTCCTATAACTTTGTAATTAGTACGTGACTTCAGTGTCAGTTCAGATATTAAACATTTTTAACTCTTGTTCGCTTTTGAGCTGTGGCAGTAATTTATTAATCAGCAATCCAGATTTCATACAATTTCAGTTACTTATCCAAAATTATAGGTAGCCATAGTAAATAATTTAACTTCTTACAATATTTACTTTTCGTCCACTGTCGTACTCGGCAAACAGCTGTGCGATACAACGTTCGGTTATAGCCGTCACTGCATTCTTCCGCTTAGCATTATTCTTCAGAATCGATGCCTTTCCTGTTAAATAAGAAACATCACAACAGGTTGGAACGACAGTGGCAATGAAACGGCAGGCGCAACTCAAGCCCTGTGTGGAAGGCCCACACAGGTGTGTTGGTCCTGCTTAGACACAGAAAGCAGCAAGACGGACGGTGGGGGTACCTGAGCGCTGGAGCACAATAGAGTCACGAACAGCTGGTCTTGTAGCCGGATGGGAAGGATTATACTCCGTAAACTACGAAAATCTGGGACGCAGCTGAGAGGAACGAGGAAGCGTCACCTTGGAAATCACGCAGGCTGGGTTATTTCCGCGGATTTTTACTCAGATGCGTACCATTGTATGAGTATACGTATTTCCTCGCAAATTTCCGCCCCGGACGACAAAGACTAAAATAGGGTTGGTCGGCGTTCGGAAGAGAGGGAGAATATTCCGTGGTTTCGGGAATAGGATTCGTTTCGGAATTACGATGGTGGGGAGCCTCGCCTCGCTGAGAAGCCAGCGGTAGACAGACGTGGTCTTCCATCGTGAGCGCCCATGTGTGCCGGTCGCTCGGTATCAGCTTTGTTGGTACGGACGGACTTGCTGTCTTTGCTCTCAGGAGAGTTTATAGTTAGAACAGTTAGGCACTGTACTGTTGCGAACATATACGATTGTGGACTTCATCTCATGGTTGGAAGTCGTCGTTGAGTACTCAGCGTTCAGTAATTGAGAGCACTTCTTCTGCCTATACTTACGTTGAGACGTTATCTGAACTCCGTCGTTGTGGCTGGGAGTTCGCGTTTCTCGTAGAACACAGGACAAGCCTGTATTAGAGTATATTCGTCTGAGGACCGCCTTCTGCCGTCCTAGTGTTTGAAAGAGTTTATTTGTGGCTGGAGTTTTTTCATCGTCGCAGACGAGTACGAGAACCATCACTTCGATGCAGCGGGCGCAGTACATACGGTGATACCGTAAATTGCTTCGGCTAATTAGGGCTATAAAGCTAAACAACTGTGAATACGTTAGTTTATTTCCACCGAGGTTCCACACCACTGTAGATTATCTTTGAAAGTAGTGTCTTCTAGTGTTTGGTACGTAGATGATGTCAGTCATTTCGTGTTATTGATATTAGATCGCGCAGTCATAATAAGATGCAGAGTTGGTCAATTGATTAATAATTTTACTTAGGAAATATAGATAATTGTACTGAAAGTGTTGGTTTTAATCTATAATAAATATATATTGGACAACAACGTTTATCATTTAGTAGTAATAGTTGCCTTGATCATACATTTATGTTTAGATTGTAATTTATATATAAAAAGAGAATGAAGAAATCTTAAGATCTGCTTCAGGGGGTAGTCAGACAGGACCAAATCAACATTTTAGAGTTTATTATTTTCCGTTGCGCACATTCATTTTACACCCGCCTTGAGTGGCATCTTGGAATCTATGTAAATAAACAAATAATAAATCACGAACATTAGGTAACACGAGTCCTTAACAAACTGATTAAGGTAGAGTGTATGTGAGTTACATGTTTATGCTTCGAAGCTGCAACAAATCCACTAACGAGACTGCCTGCACTACTCTTGTTCGTCCTCTGTTAGAGTATTTCTGTACGGTATAACATCCTTACAGGGGAAGATGATTATTATAATAAAATAAGAGAAATTAGATCTCTCACGGGAGGTTTTCAGTGTTCGTTTACCTGCGCGCTCGTCCAAAGTAGAACGGTACGGAAATATTGTGAAAGTGGTTCAATGAACCTTCTGCCAGAGACATATGCGTGAATTGCAGAGCAGTCATGTAGATGTATATGCAGATGAAATCTGGCAGCGCTGTCCGTAATATGGGAGGAGCGTACGGCTTGACGAAACCGACAAGTCTAGAGTGGCAGAGCACAGCATCAATGAAGGACAAATGCGTGGTTTTGAGCAGACAAAGGCTCTGTGCCGCGCCATTGGTTTCTGAAATTCGGACACCAAAGAGGCAGTGGGAATATAAGACGAACATTTCGACGGAGAGGGCGGTTTTCATTTGAGCTCTGCAGCGGATGTGGTGCTAGGAAAAAACACAAAGGACACATGAACCCCCTCCACCCCACAGTTCCGCCTCACCGCCCATGGCCGGAAGCACGAGATTAGCCTACTCATCGGGCCTACGGCGAGTAGGCTGGCTGTAAAGGAAGAAACCGGACATAAGCACATGTGGCCCGAACGCAAGTAAAATTGTAAAATACCACACAAACAGGTATAAATGCTAAGAACTAGTTGACCATCAGATACCAGATTACGCACCAGAAATGCCCTACAAACGAGACATAGATCAGAGCATACAAGAATTGACCCGAACAGTGACCTCCTGTAGTGAAATAGCTACGGTGAAAAGAACAGTTGAACCAGAATGAAACGACCTCACACCACATCTTGCTCAGCTAATTGCAGATAAAAAACGTGCGAGAAAGATCCGGCAGCATTTCAGGGATTCCCAAGTCTAACATGGTGCAGACGGCTATACAGATCCGCCACCGACTCCAGCTGCTACAAAACGCATGGTTGGAACAAGGACTAGCAGAATCTGGAGAAAACCCACACCGTTTATGGCAAAAAAAAGAAAAAAAAAACAAGGCCAGGAGACAATCCAGGAAGGCCAACACTCGTCTCCATGGGGAAACGGCATCGTTTGCTCCCCAGAAGAAAAGGCAGACGCCATAGCAAACACGGTAGAGCGCCAATTACAAGGAAACGTCGCGGAGGACGACGAAGAAGAACTCGAGCAGAACGAACGGAAAGTGCGTCGATACCTACGAAGTCAAGTTCAAGGAAAACCAGACATATCCTTCGAAGTTGTCAGAGAGCGCGCAGTGAGCGCTCTTGTCAGGCGAATCGGCAACGCTAAAGCCACAGGTCCTAATTGTATGAAGCCTCTTTCCCTCAAAAATCTCCCATAATCGGCCATATCTCACCTCACAACCAGCCTCAACAACATCCTAGAGCTAAAACATTCCTCTTCAGCCTGGAAGGCTGCAAAAAACATCTCAATTCCGAAACTAAACAAAGGCCATTTGTTCGCACAAAACTACAGACCAATCTCCCTCATCAACCATCTCTCCAAAGTCTTAGATATCTTAATCCAAGACCCCTTAACGAAAACAATCTCTTTACTCCAGAAAAATCCGGTTTTCGTGCTGGCCACAGCACCATTCAGCAAGCCATTCGCCTGGTGGAGCACATACGCAATGCAAAAAAACCAAGGACACAGCAGTGACGAACTTTTCTTAGACATGGAAAAGGAGTTCGATCGTGTTTGGCATGCCGGCCTACTATACAAATTGTCGAAACTTAACTCCCCACTCCACATGTTAAAAATGGTCAAGTTTTTCTTGTCTAGCAGAAAGTTTTTCTGCTCGTCAGACGGGGCAGACAGCTCTACAGGAGACATCGACGCGGGAGTACCCCCAAGGTTCCGTGCTCGGCCCCTTCCTGTTCCTCATATATACCTGTGACATACCTAAAGAGCCTGGGGGACAATTAGCGCACTACGCAGGTGACACTGCACTGGACAACAACGGCTGAAACATCAACAACATCAGTGCCAAACCTCAAAGACAACTGGATCAAGTTTTTAAGTGAAGCAACCTGTGGAAGATTAAAATAAACACACAAAAATATTAGGCCAAACGTAAAATACCAATCCGGAACAATGAAGTGAACAACGTAAATCTACCACGGAGAAACTCAGTCAAATACCTCGAACTTACAACTGACAAACATTTAATATTTAAACAACACATTTCAAAGTCATGCAATAAAGGCTCAGTAAGACTCTTCCAATTATATTCATTACTGAAGGGCAAAAGGCTCTCAACAGAAGCAAAACTTCACACTTGTAAGGCAATCATACAGCCGGTAGTGCTTTACGGCTCAGAAGTCAGGAGTATGGCAGCTGACACGAACCTACGAAAGATCTAAAGAACGTGCTAAGAATAACTGCAGATGCTCCTAGACATATGAGCAATGAGGAAATCAGAACCTCGCTGAGTCATCCGACGATATATCACACCATTAAGCAAAAGTCCATCTCATTTTACGAATCATCCCACGCCTCATCTCATCAGCACTCTTGGTGGGGAGCCCCATCCAGATCACGAAACTTCTATCACCACCATTCACCGAGATCAAATCACTATGTAGTTAGTTGCCACCACAATCATATCCAGGGGAAGAAACTCCAAACCATTTTGGAAGAAACTCCCGCTATTTTGGAAATCATTTAGCATAACTAAGCGAAAGACAGAGGGATATAAGAAGCTGGATCTTCTTGAAATACATTGGTGTAAAGCCTAGCCAATTCGATCCCGGCAGCCCAACACTTTGCTTCATAATGATGAGTATGAAACGCGTCGAACCGTTGAGACAACACGCCATGATAACAAGAGAAGATTTCGTTAACAGGTTATTTCCCTGGGATGGCAATGTTCCCATCCCACTCATTCGAGGAAACACTAAGAAGAAATTCCAATCTGAATCCAGGATATAGGCGCAAAGTCTGGTGTTCAGAAGCCTTGCGTCACCACATTAGAACGTCCATTTCGTTATACACTCTACAGTCACATAAATGTGACCACCTGTTAAAAGCCAAAATAACCACCTTTTGCAGCGCGGAAACCCTCAATACGTGAAGGAAGAGAGTCAACAGGATTCTGGAAGGTACCGACAGGGATATGGAGCCACGCAGACTCCAGTACAGTTGGCAGCTGCGTCAGGTATCTCCGTGACACGAATAGCCAGAGGAGGTCCGACAGATCCTCGATTGTGTATAATTGTGGAGAGTTTGGTGAGCAGTGGGACATAGGTAATTCACCCTGGTACCCTTTCAACCACGCACATACACTGCGAGCTGTGTGACACGTTGCTTTGTCATACTGTTAATTCAAATCGTACTGAGGAAAAGTGGATCGCATGTATCGACGAGATCGCCCAGGCAATGTCACGAAAGCATTCCCCAGACCATAACACTCCATCCTCTGGCCTGCACCTTTCCGACGATAGTTTCATGGGGTTTGCTTTCAAGGTTTCACGCCGTACACTCCACGGCCATCTGTCCGATGGAGCATAAAAAGTGTTTCATCCGAAAAGGCCACGTGTCACTACTCAGTGGACGTATAGTTGCGGTATTAGCGTGCAGATTCCAACCCTCGTCGCCGATGAACAGCAGTTAGCGAGAGTGCATGAACCAGATGCCTTATGTGGTGACCCATACCCAGAAATGTATTTGAACGTTTTTTGAGGAGGCACTGATGGTAGCCCCTTGGTTTATCTGGGAGCACGGTTCCTCAACAGTTGCTCATCTATTCGCGTCTACACATCTTCACAGCCGTTGTTCACCCCTGTAATCCATGGTCCTTGGTGCACCACTGTTGTCTCGGTGCACAGTATACTTTAACCACAGTGGCATGTGAGCAGTTTACAGACTTGGTCACTTCGGAAAATCTTCCACCCTTGGCCTGAAAGCCAGTGATCATGCCCTTTTGGACGTCAAATAATTAGCTCCGTTTCCATATTAAGACGATGACTGCAATCCTGTCCACGCCCCCCCCCCTCCCCCCCCCCCCCCCCCCTCACTCCACGGCACTCTTTACGTAGACTCCACTGCTAGTGCTGCCAACAGCCATCTGTGAGTTGCCATTGCGCATTGATACCGAACATAGGTGGTGGTCAGATTAATGTGACTGAACCGTATAGTTCTGTTGACTGATATCTCGTTCACCTCTTCTTTCACTCTTGCCGTAAGTGTGATGCGGTACGAATCGGGAAACTGAATTTGTCTCACACGATTGTTAGCTTTCTCCATCTCTTGAAAGATTTCTCGCTACCAGACTCGTTATCATGAGCTGGCAAATCATCTGAAATTGAAATTCTCCTGACCAACCGGAACAGTGATTCACTACGATAGCTCGCTAACAACTCTGCCGACCGACTCCTACTGCCCGCGACGTTAGACGCATGGCAAAACCGGTCCACTTTGTGATCAGAGATGCAGTTTTACTTATTCTAAAAAGTCTACACTATTACTCTGCAGGTTCGATGCACATATCGAGATACCGACGAGCTGTGAGGAAAGTATCCTTTTAATCATTTCTCGCGTCGCCGCCCAAGTACTGGCAGTGAAAATTTCTTCCTCGAACAGTATTCGAACCAGTTTCTCCGGAGTCGAGCGCCAGCGGATAGACACGAGCTAGCGACCTCTGCTGCAGTGGCGTGTACTTCGCTACGCATAAGCACATTGGAGAAAAAGTTGGCTAAATTATCTCGAAGAGACGACGTGTTACTACTGAGTAACTCCAACTGTAGCCTTGATAATCGCCTCAAGCCGAGGTGGAAGAGATTCCACAGATTTCGTGAGGTATGCCATACACAACTGAAACCCCAACCATTGACGTTTAGATCCCGCAGCGCTAAGAAACTGCGAGGCTATAGATTGCTACCTTTCACCCGTTGCTCCAAAGTAGTTCCAAATGTTTTCTGTGAGATTAAGACCAGATGATTTAGAGAAACGGATAGAGGTGCGATGCGTTTGCTGAATGTGAAACCACATGCATGTATGCAGTCCTTTGATTACAACTGAAGTCGTTTTGCAGGACGGAAGTGGCTACGGCATTCTCGTCATGAATATGTAGAAGAAAGTGCGGTACACTATAAGACAAAAAAGGTCGCACCAAGGAGTAGTTATCCGAATGTGAAGGAAATTGGTAGATGAGATGGTCATCTACAGACAAACAAATGATTACAATTTCGAGAAAATTCGATGACTTATTCAAGAGAAAGAGCTTCACAAACTGAGCAAGTCAGTAACCCGTTGTTCCACCTCTGGCCGTCCGTAAACAGTTATTCGAATTGGCATTGATTGATAGAATTGTTGGATGCCCTCCTGAGGGATGTTGTGCCGATTTCTATTCAATTTGAGTTTTAAAAATCTTCAAAATGACGAGCTAGTTGGAGGGCCCTACTCATAATTCTCGAAACGTTCTTAGTTGGGGAGAGGTCCGGCGACCCTGCTGGCGAAAGTAGGGTCAGGCAAGCACGAAGACAAGCGGTTTGAAACTCTCGCCGTGTGCAGGCGGGAATTATATTGCTGAAATATAAGCCCAGGATGGCTTGCCTTGAAGGGCAAGAGAATATCTCTATGACCAGAATATCTGTATGACCAGATTGTATTTCTCTCCAGTGATTAGCCCCGCTTCCAATTGAGACCGAATGACGAGCAAAGACAGAATTTGCCAAGCCGAGTAACTGCTTGCGTAAGGGCCAGAGGTGGACCAACGAGTTATTGGCTTGCTAGATTTGTGAAGTGCTTTCTCTTGTATAAATCACCCTTTTTTTAAATTGAAGTCATTGGTTTGTCTGTACATGTACATCACATTTACCGATTTCCGTCCCGCGGATAAATCCAGCGTGGTGAGACTTATTTTATTTTTTTGTTAAGATAAACATCTTGGTTCATATTCACGGTATCATGAATGAGGGGGCATTATTCATGATACGAAAACCATCAAAGAACCACCTCCGGCCATAAGGGGATTCTCCGGTCTCGCAGACTGTTTTTTATGCTCATGTTCAAATCTTTTTTCTGCAAAAAAATTTCATATACACTCCTGGAAATTGAAATAAGAACACAGTGAATTCATTGTCCCAGGAAGGGGAAACTTTATTGACACATTCCTGGGGTCACATACATCACATGATCACACTGACAGAACCACAGGCACATAGACACAGGCAACAGAGCATGCACAATGTCGGCACTAGTACAGTGTATATCCACCTTTCGCAGCAATGCAGGCTGCTATTCTCCCATGGAGACGATCGTAGAGATGCTGGATGTAGTCCTGTGGAACGGCTTGCCATGCCATTTCCACCTGGCGCCTCAGTTGGACCAGCGTTCGTGCTGGACGTGCAGACCGCGTGAGACGACGCTTCATCCAGTCCCAAACATGCTCAATGGGGGACAGATCCGGAGATCTTGCTGGCCAGGGTAGTTGACTTACACCTTCTAGAGCACGTTGGGTGGCACGGGATACATGCGGACGTGCATTGTCCTGTTGGAACAGCAAGTTCCCTTGCCGGTCTAGGAATGGTAGAACGATGGGTTCGATGACGGTTTGGATGTACCGTGCACTATTCAGTGTCCCCTCGACGATCACCAGTGGTGTACGGCCAGTGTAGGAGATCGCTCCCCACACCATGATGCCGGGTGTTGGCCCTGTGTGCCTCGGTCGTATGCAGTCCTGATTGTGGCACTCACCTGCACGGCGCCAAGCACGCATACGACCATTATTGGCACCAAGGCAGAAGCGACTCTCATCGCTGAAGACGACACGTCTCCATTCGTCCCTCCATTCACGCCTGTCGCGACACCACTGGAGGCGGGCTGCACGATGTTGGGGCGTGAGCGGAAAACGGCCTAACGGTGTGCGGGACCGTAGCCCAGCTTCATGGAGACGGTTGCGAATGGTCCTCGCCGATACCCCAGGAGCAACAGTGTACCTAATTTGCTGGGAAGTGGCGGTGCGGTCCCCTACGGCACTGCGTAGGATCCTACGGTCTTGGCGTGCATCCGTGCGTCGCTGCGGTCCGGTCCCAGGTCGACGGGCACGTGCACCTTCCGCTGACCACTGGCGACAACATCGATGTACTGTGGAGACCTCACGCCCCACGTGTTGAGCAATTCGGCGGTACGTCCACCCGGCCTCCCGCATGCCCACTATACGCCCTCGCTCAAAGTCCGTCAACTGCACATACGGTTCACTTCCACGCTGTCGCGGCATGCTACCAGTGTTGAAGACTGCGACGGAGCTCCGTATGCCACGGCAAACTGGCTGACACTGACGGCGGCGGTGCACAAATGCTGCGCAGCTAGCGCCATTCGACGGCCAACACCGCGGTTCCTGGTGTGTCCGCTGTGCCGTGCGTGTGATCATTGCTTGTACAGCCCTCTCGCAGTGTCCGGAGCAAGTATGGTGGGTCTGACACACCGGTGTCAATGTGTTCTTTTTTCCATTTCCAGGAGTGTAGTTCTTTACTAAACGCAGTACATATTTTCAGTGTTGTGGATATAACTTTTGGCCTTTAAATTGATGAGCACTTGCATCTCAAGACGGCGGCCAATATACCTCTGCGCGGATGGCGTAACTAAACAAAAAAATGGTTCAAATGGCTCTGAGCACTATGGGACTTGACTTCTAAGGTCATCAGTCTCCTAGAACTTAGAACTACTTAAACCTAACTAACCTAAGGACACCATACGCATCCATGCCCGAGGCAGGATTCGAACCTGCGACCGTAACGGTCGCGCGGTTCCAGACTGTAGCGCCTAGAGCCGCTCGGCCACCCCGGCCGGCGTAACTCAACAGTTTGCACAATTGAAGAATGAAGTATACGCCAAAATTAAAGACACATTTTGTGAAATAAGCTCCCTATGGCGTGAACCTAGAAAACCATATTCCCTGAAGTGCATTTCAAAATGGCCACTTGGAAACACAGGTACTGAATACTGTCCTATTTTGTTGACTTTAAATGTAAATGATTAACAGACATACTGAAAAATGTATTGGTTTTTTGACAATCGCGCCGAAATTACAATGGCTATTTCATAAAATCCAAAATGGCATCCAATTTTACTGAGCAATATTTTTGAATCATGCGAACATGTTCAATAAACGTTGTCTCGAGAAATACGTTTTTAATGTTCTGAGTTAGATTTTTGTGTATCCTTATATACAATTTTTCAACTTGGATGAATCTGCAATTCCTGTTCCACAGAGTAAACATTCTTCTTCTTCGAAGATATTTTCTAGAGCGAACGTCTCTCTAGCCGCAGTTCTAGACTCGATGCTGCTCTTTAACGATCGCTGGTCCGAACGCTTGAGCCATTTCGCGCCGCTTTTCGTAGTGAATGAGCAAGCCGGTGTGCCGATTACGACTCCCATGACTTTCATGCTATGCCAGACATCCATAAATCCGACATTACAAATGAGGCACACCCTGTTGTTAGCAATTTTGATGACTCTTACACTCGAAGACATGTGTTTTGGAGCGTAAGTCCAAATTAATGGCCGGCCGGTGTGGCCGAGTGGTTCTAGGCGCTTCATTCTGGAATCGCGCGACCGCTACCGTCGCAGGTTCGAATCCTGCCTCGGGCATGGGTGTGTGTGATGTCCTTAGGTTAGTTAGGTTTAAGTAGTTCTAAGTTCCAGGGGCTGATGACCTCTGCTGTTAAGTCCCATAGTGCTCAGAGCCCTTTGATCCACTTGAACCAAATTAATGAATTCAGTGCTTCATTGTTGTTGTGCATGTAATTTTCATGGTACTCTTCATCAGACTGTTGTCGGTCAGATGTGTGTACAGATCAGCAATAGCTTCTGGGCTTGCTTCCATTTACACCGACTTTCAGAAGAGTAATCGTGCTGCGGTTTGTAATTCGTTGAACTGCTGTGGTGAAGAATCATCATAACAGCTTTTTTTCACCTCACTTTTGTCGAAAGCATATACCTGAGACATTGACTGGGCAAGTACAACACTCATGTAGTATCTATACAACACCGCACGGATTGGCCACCGAGCGAGGTGGCGCAATGGTTAGACACTGGACTCGCATTCGGAAGGACGACGGTTCAATCCCGCGTCCGGCCATCCTGATTTAGGTTTTCCGTGATTTCCCTAAATAACTCCAGGCAAATGCCGGGATGGTTCCTATGAAAGGGCACGGCCGACTTCCTTCCCCATCCTTCCGTATTCCGATGAGACCGATGACCACGCTGTCTGGTCTCCTTCCCCAAACCAACCAACCAACCAACGGATTGGCCATGCGGTTTGAGGCGCCATGTCACGGATTGCGCGGCCCCTCCCGCTGTAGGTTCTAGTCCTCCCTCGGGCATGGGTGTGTGTGTGTGTTGTTATTAGCAAAAGTTAGTTTAAGTAGTGTGTAAGTCTAGGACCGATGACCTGAGCAGTTTGGTCCCTTAGGAATTCACAAACATTTTAGTGTCTATACAACAGCTATAGTATAGTACCTATACAACACCTATAGTATAGTACCTGTACAACACTATATAGTATATAATACAACGCCTATGTGGATATTATCTTCGACCTAGAATGTTACAATAATTTCACAGACAGCGAAATATCGATCGGAGTCGCAAACGCCCAAGCGCCGAGAGGAGCTATAATGTGTATACATGTACTTCATTTGAGACTTGATTTTATTATAAAGGGAATAATTTCCCGACTAAATCATTTTGATCCAATATTCTTAACACTACAAGTAGACAAAATACGCAAAAAGAAAACAATTTTTTTTGAAACCATTAAACCGGAAAACCCTCTTATATATAGGCTCCACATACTGGTGGTGAAACACACTGGGACCTCCCGTTCCGTTCGACGCCGAGGTGCTGTTTCAGTACAGCTGGAGAGCCTCTGCCATGCTGTTCGAGTTTAAGGAGAACGCCAAGTGGGCTGACAGGTGAATGGGAATTTGGATTGAGGAGGGAGGCGTGCTACAGTTGTCCACGTAGTTATGCAAACCCACTGTGCCAGGAAGGTGTGATGGTTAGCGTTTCTGCCTAATGAGTGGGAGACCTGGATTCGAATCCCAGCGTTAGTACAAATTTGTATTTGTCGCCTTAATCAGCATATACATATCATATGTGAACCCTTGCATTTCAAAATCATTTTCATCCATTTGATTCCTTCGTTAAGCTCATCGTAATATATAATCATATAAGCGATAAGACACTCGTAGTCCATACTGGGTGTTGAACCTGAGATGCAAACAACACAACAAATGTTGAGAAATACTGGAAGAGGAGAAGCAGTACAACAACTAACTAAGAGTTGGCAATATTTTGTATCGTGCCACAGCAATGAGCCTCAGTCATGTGCATGAACCGTGAATAACAGGTTATACTGCTTATGTTCCACAACTACAAAACAGTCCTCATAGTGTGATTTATCGTCCTTCAATTTGTCAGTGAGGCCCTAAAAGTCCATTATAATTGACAATGCTGTGACAAGGAATTGCTCGTACCTGTTGCTCAGGAAGGACTATTTTGTAGCTTATCTGGACGAAAATGACAAGGATATCTTCATTTGTTTAGAAAATCTTCATGTTATTCTTGAAAGATAGAGTGCTCTCCACTACTATAGCACAAAAATTTTGTTCAGCGAAAAGGATAACAAGTTACACAGCCGTTTCTTAGACGCCACGGTGTATTTTTTTTTTTTTTTACCTCTGTCGGCCTGGGTTGTTGAGAAATGACTGAGCACCACGTCGCTACGCAAACAGAGCCTGGTGATCAATGAACTGCCCGCCCTCTTAGCCTCTGGTGGCACACATCATTAGTCCGCTCTCCTGCCGTGGCTGCCTAATACGAAATCGATACCCGGCCATTATGCGGCGGCAGTCTGCGTCCTCTACCCTTACCTTATTTCCTCCTCGCTCTCCCCCACCCCCAGTGCTAACTGGTGCTATTACCTCATGACGCAGAGTTGTGAGGTCTTCGATTACTTTTTTATGGAGATGAGTCACGAATTTATTTTATTTCTTACTGAATTGATATCGCCCAACATGTCAACTTGTTTCCTGGGTGAAACGTGCGGTGGATGGGGTGGCTGTTCCTTGACCTACAGCTAAATATACAAGGTGATTTTTCTAAATGGGGATAAACTACAGAGGGAATATGGATCGATAACGAGCAAAAAAGCTCACATGTGTGAAAATGCATGGGTCTGTGCTACAAGGTATTTATTAATATTCATGACTCCTGCACAGTACCAGTTCACGACATTCTGTGATAAGAGGCCGAATCAAAAGGTTGTTTGAATACACAGCCACGGGCCTCTAACCGCGGGTGAACACGGCATACCACTGACTGACGCATTCGTTCAAATGTGCCATCCTGCAAATGAATGGCGTCACAGGCAGCATGCATGCGCTGCCCTAGAGTCTGAACGTCGGGGATGGTCTCTGCATACACTTTTATCAGGTGCTGTCACAAGTAGAAATCTAGAGGGTTGAGGTCCAGCGAGCGAGCGGACCATGAGATTAGACCACCTCGTTCGATCCACAGGGGTAGCTGTCGTTGAGGTGCCTCAGCACGGAAATGTGAAAGTAGCCTGGAGCACCAACAAGTAGAAGCTTCACTACCCATAGTACCAGCAGAGACACGTCTTCCAACAGGGGAGGCCAGATCATTCGCACAGGTGCAGATGTGCCCCTCCTATGAGACATTGGGGACGGATGACTGGTCTCACGAGGCAGTGTCAATAATCCCCCTCTCACACACTGAGGCTGAACGGGTGCTGGTGGTTCGCTACCACCACAGCATGGGGGCTCTCCGTAAGCAACAGGTGGATGCTATGAATGTTCACAATTCTGTCCATCATAAAGGTAGCCCCATCAGCAAACAGAAAGGATGACAGAAATTTCATATTTATGGTGGCCTGTGCCACGAACCAGCGACAAACCTGTCGACGTGGAGTAATAAGGCCTGAAAGCGTTGTAAGGATAGGGGAAGTGCCGGTTGTCGTGGAGAATCGTGCACAAGGTGGTCTGGCGCATCCAAAACTAGTCCTAATGATAAATTTGTAAAAATTATCACCTGAGAAGGAGTAATATGGATACATAGGAAATTAAGTTTTAGATAGGGTTTCTTCTTCATGAAAATCGATCCATGATGGCAACCATGGCAAAAAAAAAAAAAAAAAAAACAATCTATAGATCAGATCGAAAAATGTTAAATGAGGAAGTTGTAGGGGTTAAAAAATCTATCGATTGCTTTTTTATAAGTATCAGTTGCTTTCTAAAGTTTCGACCGTTAAAAATCGGGTTCTCTATAACTCGTTAACATTCACGTTTCCACTTGTTTGAAAAATTCAAAAATACTAACTAGTTTTCGAGAGATCGAATTTTTAAGAAAACTCCTCCTGAACAGTCCACGAAAGCCCAGTGGTACCGACCGGCCGCCGTGTCATCCTCAGACCGTAGGTGTCACTGGATGCGGATATGGAGGGGCAAGTGGTCAGCAAATCGCTCTCCCGGCCGTATGTCGATTTATGAGACTGGAGCCGCTATTTCTCAACCAAGTAGCTCCTCAGTTTGCCTCACAAGGGCTGACTGCACCCCACTTGCCATTAGTGCACGGCAGACCGGATGGTCACGCATCCAAGTGCTAGCCCAGTCCGACAGCGCTTAACTTCGGAGATCTGACGGGAACCGGTGTTACCACTGCGGCAAGGCCGTTGGCGATTTTTTAAAGAAAGACGTGATAATTGGTTAGCGGATGGCCCTACAATAACGGTTTTGCACTTATTTTCATCCCAAAGAATTTTCCGATTATGCTATTAAAATAATTGCTATTTTATTAATTGTAGGGATAAGAAATGACTTTGAAAAACTTGCAATTTCGTCGGGCTCGTTGTTTTTAAGTAACTCAATTTTTTCAAGAAGAAATACAAGGATATGTTTTATTCGTTTTTGGTAACAGCAGCTGAGTAGAGAAGTGAAGCATGGAAACGCGCAGTGCGTCAGCTGGAGCCATCGGATGAGCAGGGGAACCGGCGTTCGGTCGCTCCGAAAACTGATCGTAAAATGTCAGCGCTTCCATAATCTTTGATATCTCAGTTTCTGCATCACGTAGAAAAATGGATTTGTACTTACTGTGTGGTAGATAGACGAGATCAACATGAATGTTATAGTGAGACGCAAAGTAGCCCCAGAAATATTTAATATTTATTTAATTTACATTTTGTTAACGTCATTTTAAAATTTGGATTATGGCAGCATTGTTTTTCATGCAATATTTTCAATATTAACCTGCCTCAAGAGCAACACCGAAAAATGTTAGTAGCGTAAAAAAATCTTTTCTCGGTTTCAGAATTTCTTTTAAAATTAATGAAAATCTTTTAGAAATTTCTTTTTATTAAAGGCTATTTTCATAAAATACAAAATGAGATGGTTAATTAGAAACAACACCCCCAACAAAAATGAAAGTTTGACCCTGACAATAAACTCGCAAAAGTAATTTAAAAGTGTTGTAGCACAACTCCTTGCGAAGAAAATATGCCTAAAACCGGTATTACAGGGATATACGCAGAGAAGGACTAGCCAGTTATCGAGAGCGCGTTTTTTTTTTAACAATCGATAAAATTTGAAAAGTAATATTTTAAAAAAAAATTCGCACAATTACTTTTTGACTTACCGCGAGCTAAACGAACAGTAAACAGCAGGTGTTGGAGAATGGACTGCAAATCAATACCGACAACAATAGTTCACGTATACATGCCGACGTCGCAAGCAGAAGATGCAGAGGTAGAGAAACTATATGAGGATACTGAACGCGGAATACAGTTCGTACAGGAAGATGAAAATCTAGCAGTCTTGCGGGACTGGAATGCCGGTGTAAGGAATGGAGTAGAAGAATCGGTTACGGGAGAATGTAGGCTTGGTAGTCGGAACGACAGAGAAGTAAGTTTGAGTTTTGCAATAAATTCTAGCCCAGTAATAACGAATACTCTATTCAAGAACAACAAGAGGAGGAGCTATACTTGGAAAAGCCCGGGAGTTACCGGAAGATTCCAGTTAGATTACATCATGGTCAAACAGAGATTCCGAAGTCAGATATTTGATTCCAAGGCGTATCCAGCAGCTGATTCTCAGATCTTAATTTAGTGACTATGGAGAGTAAGTTGAAGTTCAAGAGACCATTCAGGAAGAATTAATGGCAGAAGAAGTTTGGTAAGGAACTAGTAAGGAATAAAGAGATACGCTAGAAATTCGCAGAGGCTATAGATGCTGCGATATGAGTAGCTAAATAGGCAGTTCATTTAAAGAGGAATGCACATTCATAAAAAGGGGAATCGCAAAAACTGGAAAAAAACATAAATGCAAAGAAGTTAACTGCGAAGAAACCATGAGTAACAGAAGAAATGTTTCAACCGATTGACGAAAGAAAAGGAAGTATAAAATTATTCATGGAGATTCAGGAATACAGAAATTTCTCATGTAGCATTTTTCGATCGGAGCTATATTATTTTGTTTTTTTGCCTATTTAAGCAAAACATTTTTGGATCTTTTCGAGTATTTTCGGCCATGTTCGTCATCTTTGATCGAGTTTCATGGAAAAGAAACTCCGTTGTAATTTGATTTCCTATATTCCCGTACTGTTTTTCAGATAATAATTTTTGTAATCACTTATCCGTAATGTTTGGATTATACTGGAGTGTGTTGATATTCTATAGTGTTCAACGCATGTGCATCCAAGACTTTCACGCTCACCCTGGTCACAGATTTCTGAGGTGACTAGCAAAGCGTTGCAACACAGCAGTGTTAGAAGGTAGACGTCGTGTTTTCGGTTGGCCAGACTTTTCCTTACGCACAGTCACATATTGAACAGTACCGTCGGCTTCAAATTTATCCCGAACGATAAATTTTTGTACACGTTCGCGGCTGAGCTCCGTACACATTACGCCATTGCCGTTGTACCTCCACCATGTTATCGTACATCCAGTACAACTTCAATACTGCCTTGTGTTGCTCAAACGACAGTCTTCCTTCATACATTACTGCAGTGTCATCTGCTGGAAAACGTGAACCAGATCTGTTGAGAAAGGTATGGACTACGATAACGCGCAAAACAACAACGATACGTCGTTTTGATCTAAAGATATTAACTATGAAAGAGTGTCTACATTTTTCTGGACCCCTCTGTATGTGTATATGTCACATTTTCTTCATTCGATAGTGTCGATATCTAAAGAATAATTGGAGGAAAGACTGGGAATCCATCGTAGATGAAATGTTTGATTTGTGGAAGAAAATAATATGAGTAGTGATTTGTGGCCAAGAGCACGTACACATTAATGTTGGAACTATCACGTCTTGACGATGTTAAAACTAAAGAAATGTTGCTCTGGTAGGCATTCCAGTGCTTAGTGACGGGAACCACTATTTAGAACAGATAGAAGCTTTGATCACTGTTTACAAGCAACCATTTCTCCCTATGTTAAGGCATGCGCATGACTGACCTAAAGTAGTCATGCAAAAATCGATGGTCTAAATTGTTTCCTCTGTGATACTGAGACGTGTCTGCTTTATTAAGCATTTTCATTTTGCTCAAATTATGACTTTTTTCCTGTAGGTCGCAATACTCATATTTTCCATACTGCGCCCGAATAAGCTATAAGCAGTTCAGCTCAAGCGATATAAGCTCTGCAGGAAACTCTTTGCTTGATCACTGTGACAGTTTTAAGTCTTTGACGAGTCAGTTTGCTCACGCCCACTAGAAGTCGTTCCAAAGCTGCTAGTCATGTGGGCTTCCTTGTTTGAAGGAGTTCAACCATTCGGTCTGTATGTTCCATTTGGTTACTTGGATGGAGAAGTCGAAGAGGCGTTGCTCTGTGTTGTGACGTGGAGCCGAAAGCTGCCTTTGTTCGATGGATGTTGATACTGTGGAGCAGATACTACAAGGCAATGGGTGAAACCATTACAACTTCTTTGCAGTGAGGTTAGTTTAACAGTACTTAATGAAGATTTTTCCGTGACCTGGCATCGGTTCACATGCTTCTGCGAAGTGAAGTAGGGGCCCTTATGTTGCTACTGCATAACTGTTTGGAAGCTAGTTATTGCATCTCTCATACATGATTATCCTTTGTGGCATTATAAATTTAAAACTATTACTGTCTCCTAAACTATAAAGATAAGTTTTCTCGATAAATTAAAATTGTTTGTTACGAAGAATTTGAACTCCTGCTTGTACAGTCAAATCTTGGAACTGTAAATTAAAATATCCCTACGGTGCTGTAAAGTTAACTCTTTGTATTTACTGATAATATACCGCTTTTTTATTTACTTCTCTCAGTTTCATTTATAAACGAACCTTGTCATACCCCTGTATTTCGGCCTCTCGAGTCGACCACGTTATTGGGCCGCGATCGTGTTACGTTATGTGAGCGAGCTTCATGACTTACCAGCATTCTGATGAATAGGGTTCAGGTGATGAGCAGTCACTAGGCAATATTAATAACAAGCAATCGTCCTCTGCAAGCTGTTAGGTTTCAGGTGCTGAGAAAGGTACGCGAACGTGTGGTGCATCGCTGCTTTTTATTGAGTATTGGAGACCCTGAATTCAAATACAGTTACGATCTAAGTATAAGAGAGATCACGCTTTAGAATCTCATGATTAATGGCCTTCTTACGCTTACACAGTCGGGGAGACAGCCCCATTTTACAGTTCGACGCTCTAATCCGAAGGCTAACACATGTTAATGTATCCCATTGCCTTACCGAATTAATATGTTCACTGTGTAATATGCAAATATTAGATACTCACGTCCATTTCTTTCCATTGTGGCCGGCCGAAGTGGCCGTGCGGTTAAAGGCGCTGCAGTCTGGAACCGCAAGACCGCTACGGTCGCAGGTTCGAATCCTGCCTCGGGCATGGATGTTTGTGATGTCCTTAGGTTAGTTAGGTTTAACTAGTTCTAAGTTCTAGGGGACTAATGACCTCAGCAGTTGAGTCCCATAGTGCACAGAGCCATTTGAACCATTTTCATTGTGCTAAACTTATGGAAGTATGTTTGTTGCTTGACTACTTTCTATTCAGTTCACGCGTGAGATCGTGTTTCTAATTTATTCTGCATGTCTTGAAAGTGGCATGATAAATTATCATTAGTTTGGGAGCAGTACAGGGTATTGTAACACACACGAACACAAACACATATTTCAACATGAAGAACGACCTGTATTTGTGGTTCGTATTTACTAAGTTTAATGTAGAATTAGAATACTCCTGTTCAACTGCTTACTTATGATGCTTTCGGAGAATTGATTTAAAAGTATCTTATAATAAATTTAGGACTTCTCGTAAATATTATGACACTTGCAAAACTTGCAACCCGGAGAAGATATATGAGCTATCTATAAATGATCTTTTTCCTATAGTTTCGTACATGATCACATAGAGATGCGGAAGAAGACAGTCCCTTACATGAATTCTGACTATGAGTGTATTGTGTGGTAATTTCTACACGTCGGGACGTGGACGCAAAATAGGGCCTGTTTAAGGTCCTAGTGAATGTTTCTATAAGGGGTTGATAAGTAAGTCCACAAAGGAGAAATAATGCTTCATGGATGAACGTGATAGAAAAACTGTTGATGAAGCATACCAAGAAATTTGGGTATATGGTTATGGTATACGCTAGGAATGTATTGGTTTCTGTATTTCAAAGAAGCCATATATACTACTCTCAATGGTTTCTCTGGTAAGTCTGGGATGAAATGTGGACTCCAGCGATTCCTGAAGCAGAGCAGTGATAGATTTCTGTAGCTGCACTGTAGCATTGCCTTTCGGATAACGCAGGAGTCAAGATCAAATATTGCATTCAGTAGCGTTGTACGCCTCATGTGCGTTAGGCGTCCTCTACACAGTTCAGTACCGAAGGCTGTCAGACTTTCGTTCCCACGGTAGCGACTGAAAGTAAGCGTTCACTGGGCCGTTGCGAGGAGCCCGCACGAAACCAATAATGTGAAAGCGGTGCGTTAACGGTTCACAGAAAGGAATCGAGAGAGCCTGAAGTGCAATGGCTGAGCGCCCTCAGAATAAGGTTTGAAACTGAACGTGAAGGTCCATCTTCTACACTAATGCGTGACAGTGATGTAATTATTGTTGCTTGCAAGCTGCTTGATGAAGCGGAAAATAAGAAGGATGTAAGCACAATGTCTACAACCGAAGATTCGATAACGGAGAATTTCCTTTTCTGTTTCCAGATCTCATGTAAGATAACATAAAATTATTTTAGTATCGTTTTAGCATGATATTCAGTATCGTATCACTGAATTAGTAATTTAGTATTATATTCACGAGAAGTTTTCTGCTCTTCTTGACTTTTTTGTAATCGAACTAGGCAAATAATACTATTCGGAAAGGCTGTTCGACCACAGGAAAAAATATTACTTATTTTGGAGTACACTTATTCTTTAAATCTGTCACTCTATTTTACTTTAACATGGAACATTACAGGGACTTCTATCGTTAATGAGTACGTGGCACCTTCCGATACAGGTGCCACTACAGAAACATTTTTTTCTTGAGGATTGAAGGAGTTTTCTAAAAATGCCAATTCTCTTATCTCTTGCAGTTACCACGTCAAGCGCCTTTCTTTTTGTATCAATCTGATCTCCCAATCACAAGGTTTTGGCCGACTATGCCATATGATGAAATCTGCTAGATATCTGCCAATTTTAGCTGTTTTATCTGTCATATTATTTTTACTTACTTAATATTCTCGAAGAACAGCAGCTGCGAATGGTTCTTCATTACCGTGTTTTTTCCCGCCGCACGCGTTTTCTACAGGGTTATTCATAAGTACATCTGAGGTTTCATAAGATAACTGCGCGAAAACTGTTAGACAAAGAGAAAAACATTACATATCTACACCTACATCTACATGTCCACTCCACAAGTCACTTTTAAGTGCCTGGCAGAGGGTTTATCGAACCATCTTCAAGCAATTTCTCTACATTCCATTCTCGAATAGCGCAAAGGGAAAAAACTAACGCTTAGATCTTTCAATGCGATTCCTGATTGCTCTTATTTTATTACGATTATTATTGTTCCCTATCTAAGTGGGAATCAAAAAGTATTTCGCGTTCCGTGGATAATTATGAAGAACATGTGGGCTCATACTTTTGTGAATTTAAGGGGATTCCAATTATTGAGGCATTTAATGCGCCTGAGTACTCTGACCTATCTGCCTTCGAGGCCATTAAGTTCTTGCATTCTTCTCCTTCCCTTAATAGACCATCCAGGAAGCCCCTAGAAAAAAGAAGTTTTCGCAACAGAAATGTCATGGAAATACGAAGCATGCAGGAATTGCAAAGTAGCATCGAACTTACACTGTCTGATCAAAAGTATCCGGATACCTATTAGTGAGGATTAAAATGAGGTGCCTCCCACCTTTCAGCTGTATGACGTCTTCATCTCTGCTGGGGGCACTTAAATGAGGTTTCTATCAGTGGAGGACTGCCAGCCCATTCTTCCCCAAGAGAGGAAGCCAGAAAAGGTAGTGGTGAGGATGGTGCAGTCTGGAGCGTAGTGAACATTTTAATTCAGTCCAAAGATGTGACACTGGTTTATTTCAGGAATGTTATTGTCTACAAACTGTTATCTCACAGCTACTGCTTCATGACAGGGTGCATCGTCAGGGTGAAACAGTCATCGCCTCCGAACTCTTCCTCTACTGTACACAGAATACAATGCTGTAAAATGTTCTCATTTCCTCTGAGAACAATATGGGGACCATAACGAACCACGAAAAATACACCCAAACCATAATACCGCTTCCTCTGTACTTCGCTGTTGGCACTACATTTGATAGTAGACAAAGATCCTAAGGAATTCCCCAAACCCAAACACTTCCATCGAGCCACGCTGGGTAGCCGCACGGTCTTGGGCGCCTTGCCACGGTTCCCGCGGCTCCCCCCCGTCCGAGGTTCGAGTCTTCTCTCGGGCATTGGTTTGTGTGTCGTGTGATATTCCTGGCTGTGACCACCAGTATTTTATTTTGCTAGAATGTCGCCTTGATGCAGCTTGATACACGTGATGTAGCATATGGTACAAACTTGGAGTGAGGTACTAGCGACAGATGGTGCAGTATGTACCAGCCAATTGTACTGAACTTGCTTCTGATTGGTCGGAACATTCGGGTGCTACGTGCCAAAACGCCTAACTTCTCTTATTAATTATTTATATACTTTTCGTTGTACTTAATCCAGCTTTTAGTAGGATAATCACTCATTGTTACCCTATGAGTCTATCGGTTTTTTTTGTTAAATTTCACTAGTTTTGAGAAACATAAAAGTAGCGATACTGCAACCGAAGGGCTTCTGGCACCTTCTGGTCGCTTTGACGCGCCTGGGAGACGTAGTACTTCGGCTGCACTAGTCACTCTGTTTCGGGCGCTCTAGAGGGACAAACATGTAACACTGTTTCGGGCGTTCTTCAGAGCAGAACATGTCGTACTCTGTATCGGAAGTTGGATGGAAAAGTTACCTTACAATTAAGAGAGCTATGTCGAGTGCTGTAAAAGACAGTGAAAAATGTGTGAATATTTAAATGATAACCAAACAGGCAACATTAATGAAAAGTGTCGCCTACCATCATTGCCAGTACTACCGATCTTGGCCTCTGTAGATACAGAGACTAACTTGGGCAAGTGGCATCCCATAGAAAGCACAATGACAGGTTCGAGATGGCAGCATAGAAGCCTCCGCCGAAGAAGATCCCACGGCTGACGAGCTGTCTTCTGCGCTGGGGACACAACCTTAGAAGACGACCGGTTGGTGCAAGGAACGGTGGGAGACTCTTATTCAGTCTCTCCAGCTTCCGGATGTGACTTCCAAAGGACATACAATTTATAGTTGTCCTTAGCGTAAGTTAGATTAAGTAGTGTGCAAGCCTTACCACGTATTTCCAAAAATTTCCTTCCATTGGACTGCCACACTTTACAGAGTGAGTCATCATCGAAATAATTAATCCACCGTCCAGAAGCGTCGCCCTTTACGCCACCTGAAACGCCACCTAGCGCTGACTACAGAAACGTGTGGCTTGTGAGGAGCTGTTCGACTATCGCACCACATTATTTTTAGCTCCCTCTACACAGTCATTGTGCAAGTTGTACTGTTGGTGGCACTCAGAGACTCGCGAGTGATTTCTCCGCTGGTTTCATGCAACTTTTTACAACCAACTTCCGCAGTGGTCAGTGGTTCCTGCCCGTCAGGACGTCAGATCTGTTTAGTCTTGGTTTACTGCGCTTGTGTCTTCGGATTTCCACATCGCAATCACATCAAATAGTCGACGTTGCAGCTTTGGATGGGCTGAAATGTCCCTGATGGATTTGTCGCTCAGTTGACATCCAGTGAATGGTCCACGTTCCAAGCCACTGAGCTTTCCTGAGCGAAGCATTATGCTGTTAATGCTTCTATACTGACAACGTAATATTCCGCACATCCCTTTACACTGGCGTGTGCACTTGTCGTGATATCTAGAGGTGAATTCCGCATTACATAGTGCTGTCCTGATTGTTTTGATCAGATTTGTATCACGGAGGAGGAAGAGCTTACTGTTTAATGTCCCGTCGACATCGAGGTCATTAGAGACGGAGCACAAGCTCTGAGTAGGGAAATATGGGGAAGGAAAGCGAGCGAGCTCTTTCAAAAGAACTATCTCGGCATTTTCCTGAAACGATTTAGGGAAGTCATGGAAAACCTAAATCAGGACTACCAGACACGGGTTTGGACCGTCGCCCTCCCGAATGCGAGTCCATTGTGTTAACCACTGTGTCACCTCGTTCAAGATTTAGCTGAAAACGACATCGTCTGAGTCACGGGGCATTTCTGTGTGTTTACGGAACAGAAAGGGCGAGAAATAGTGTAAAAAACTTTGTCACAGAAAGCAAACTGGTCAGCCGTCTTCATGTGCAATAACGAGCAAAATCAAACAAGTGCGTTCCTGTTGTAGAAACTGCAGAGAATAAAACAATGCAGTGCGATCAGCTAATGAAGGACTGCGGTGCGTCCCAGTGAACGTTCAACGTTTAACATAAACGAGACCATTACAACTAGACATGTCAAAGCTAGACGCAACTAAAAACAATAAATGTTGCCACTTAGCATTCTAGCGATGGCTTCCACATGCCTATTACGCTGCACATTATCGGCACCTGTCCTTGAGAGGGGTATCAGCCACACTGAAGATTAACAAGGGTGGTGTTAAAATCATCATTCACAAACGTTTGGGCAAGTATAAGGTCAGTTGTGCTGCACAAATTGCCAGGAGGTAACACAGAGAGTAACTGCTGGGGATATCATCAAATTGCAACTGTAACAAATTAACACAGGAAGTTCTTATTCTTTCTTACTTCACTCGCTTTCTTCCCTCTGGATGTATCTGAGATCGGCATGTATGTAGCTTTAAGTCAATTATGAATAATAATCTTGTTCTTGAGCAAAAGTTACTTGCTTTTTGTTGAGTACGTACCTTAAATACCACTAATTTTCAGTACAAGTTTCTTACATGTTTGCCGGCCGCTGTGGCCGAGTGGTTTTAGGCGCTTCAGTCCGGAACCGCGCTGTTGCTCCGGTCGCAAGTTCGAATCCTGCCTCGGGCATGGATGTGCGTGATGTCCTTAGGTTAGTTAGGTTTAAGTAGTTCTAAGTTATAGGGGACTGATGACCTCAGATGATAAGTCCCATAGTCCTCAGAGCCATTTGAACCATCTTACATGTTTCAGAATTTTAATTCCACTGGAAAGCGAAAGTTTGACGATGCGACGGCTATGCGCCATCAGCGTGCTATTATATGCAAATCTGCATCCTTTCTCATAGAAACTGCACTCTAAATAGTCCCATTATTCTTGTTATGCACTGCGACATATTTCATCGCATTGTGCTGCTCTTTCCACAACTATTCCTGCCCCTGGTTTCGTCATAACAGGTAAAGTAATGGGAACAACCCACAGAATCAATTTCAGCGGCGACTTTTGCTCGAATCATATCTTAACTGCAAACGAAACATCATCATTCTCACACCCGCTGCAGCCTCACAAATTTATGCCACATCAGAATAATTAGTATTTTCAGGCACAATGCAATATTGCATTCCATTTTTATTTTGATGTTACTTGCGGTATAAAAAAATCACACAAGCAGTATCGAAACATATTAGGATCAATTTTTTAATCCAACCCAGTTAAACGTATGACAGTTCCAACCAGTACTATACAGGGGGTGGGGGGGGGGGGGGGGGGGGAGGGTAAGAAATAGCCTCTAAAACTTGAAAGGGTGTTGAAAGGCAAGTTACTTGAGAAACAATTGTTAAGAAGAAATTCTATTCGTTACACCGTTTCCGAGATAATTAGCATCAAAGTAATTTTCTATTTCGCCGTAACTGTCGTCAGGGAGTGAGACTGAATGAAATTTAAAACGTTAATTTGACACAATAAAGGCTCGTCAAGTCACAGTCACAAAAGGTTACGTGACTAGTTTCGACGCCCTGAGTCGTTATTTTTAAATGTCATCACAAACCTGGAGAACTGCGTTAATAATTGCAACCACATTTCTTTCAAATAGGGCGAAATATACACTAAAACCAGTAAACTGAAGCAAAGGCAGCAAGTACGTGTCACAAAAGTCATGATAATTTTTGGTTGATCTGTCATTTCACATCTTAACGCACTGTGTCCCGATGCAGTTTTCATCTACGCTGCATCAAGGTGCGAAATGACTGATTAGTCAAAACTTTTCATGACGAATTCTGACCCGTTTCTGCTGCCTTTGTTTCAGTTTACTGGTTTTAGTGTATTTTTCTCAACATTTGAAAGAAGTGTGATTGCAATCACCAATAATGCAGTTTTCCATGTTTGTGATTAATCTTGAAAAAGGCGACTCAGTGCGTCGAAACCAGTTATGTAACCTTTTAAAAATTTCTTTGCTTCAGTGACCGTTTGTGGTGTCAAATAAATATTTTAGCATTACTGTGAAACAATCAGGCAGTTGTAATCGCAAATTCAAGCGGCCACGTTTAGTGTCTGTTGTTCTTACAGCGTAGATGATAGCACAAGACACTGCTCAGCCTTTAGCCAGGGCTCGTTCCTCAATACCGCCTCACGTCAAATTTTTGTATCCCTGTTTTCTTCGGTTTTTGGATCCAAACGAAGAAAACTTTTGGTGACACCATCCATGGTGGTTTCTTGAATTTGCGAGCGCAACGGCCTGATTGGCTACTTCAATACTGTAATTAACAATTACTTCTCAGCACAACATATTCCGCAATACCGTCATCAGCTTCTCTAACTGTTTCTGAGCACTCTGTATACTCAGAAACGCAGTCAAGCCAGCAGGGAATAAAGTTACTATTAGGAATTAATGTACATATACACGTCCATAGGTGGCGTCTTGTTTGATTTCTTTCTCGTTTCGTTCAGAAGAGGCGAACATATTGAGATTCGTAATGGAGACACGTTCAAGGTTTAACGATCTGTTCAGGGCTATTGTCAGCACAAAGTGGTGTGACGTGGATCTACTATGTTTGTTACAAGCTCATGACTGAGAGTAAGGACCAAAGCACAACTCAGTTTCACGTGCGATGCACTGGAAGTGTAGGATTTTTAGTTGCGACGGGATCTTCTCATGAAATTTCAATCACCAGTTTTCTCCTCCGATTGCGAAAACATTCTGTTAGTACCCGCCTAGATAGGGAGAAATGATCATCACGATAAAATAAGAGAAATCAGGGCTAGCACAGAAAAATTTAAGTGCTCGTTTTTCTCGCGTGCCGTTCGAGAGTGGAACGGTAGAGAGACAGCTTGAAGGTGGTTCATTGAACCCTCTGCCAGGCACTTTAATGTGAATAGCAGAGTAATCACGTAGATGTAGATGTAGAAGCAGGTTATTTCTTTTGTTCTTCGGGAGACACCACGTATCAGGCAATAGAGTTTACATTTAATCCTGATTCTGAAGTTCATCAACATCAGCTTGAAGCATAAATATTTTTGTACGACACCATAAGCACAAACTTTATAAAGTCAAAGGCTGCAGGGGATAAAGCGACCTTCAGGAATGACAGATCCGATACACCGGCAGAGGTCGTGTATTACTTGAATTATAGCGAGGATCATTCATTACACAGCAGCAGCATCTTCAGAAGTTCATTATTCTGATCGGGACATGTTGAACATAGCGACGCATAAATATGCGACGTCACGATTGTAAGTACAGAGCCATATGTCTATCACTGAATCCCCTGTTTGCTCTAATGTGTGAGACGTCTTTCCTAAATGGCATTAACTCAGAATGAGTGCATCGACTATCATGAAAGGACAGGTACCTTGTTTGCTTACAAACATTACACTTCGAATATTAGTGGAATCAGGGCTGAATGAAAGTGTTCTGGAGCAGAAGTTGTTCCGCAATCGCTACAGCGTTCCATGCTCCTCTGTCCGGTAACGCCATCAATAAAACCTGTGTTGTAGCAGCGTAATGGAAATTCAATACGAAGATATTAGCGTTCTCCTGCAACACGTGCTCACTGCGAATTTAGGAGCCATTAGCATTCAGTGAGCAAAGAGCTGATATCTGATACACCTTCCGTTTCTGGATGCGCATCTTATTACTTGATGGGTAGTCTGTACCGCAACTTTTTGTGATTACATATAGAGATTTGTTCATGAAATAGTTACATTTTCATCGAGTTTTTAGTGACCGTTGTTTACTGAACTCTGGAATATTTCCATGAATTATCAAATAATTAGGGTCTATATCAAATTTTCAACTATATTTGTGTATCATGCACGCTGAGGATACTTCTCTAGCAATACACAAGCTGTTGAAGTTATAATATCATCTTCCTGTCCGGTGTGTGAACATATGAGATGTAACGCAATGAGCATACATGCACCTGGATGTAATTTGTCGTTAGCATCAGAATATGGCAATAAGAGTCTCGTATAATAAGCATGTCATGTAAGCATTTAAAAATATTTCCAAGTATTTATATTGGACGTCGGGATCCCACTAGCTTATGACATATCGCACCGCAGCAAGAACAGCCAAAAACGATTTTTTTTTCATTTTATGTCACTGAAAAGCACGTTTCAAATGCCGCAACGTATGAAAAACGTTACATCTCTATCTCGCAATTTATCCACTTCAAGGCAGTTGTCAGTTTTATTGTAGGCTGCTTCATGAATCGCCACGGCAAGAACAGCGTGTAAATTTCTGCTATAAAGGAGGTTCGTATTTTCTCTTTTCCCAGCGAAAACTATTGCTGCATTATATAAACTCATTTATAATTATTTATTTTCATAAACTGCACACTTAAAATTGTGCCTAATTGATGTTCCTTATTAAATTGTATTAATATACATAATTATAATTTTCCATTTTCTGTTTTCTAAAAAAATTACTACAGATTTTGAATTATGGAATTTCGAATGACGTATTATATTACAGTAAGTAAAAAGAAAATGTTATTTGTGGTGGAAAAGTGGCAGAAGTATAACATGAAGTTTATTAACGAAACGAAAACAGTTTTTAGAAAAGCGAGAAAAGTGACACAGTTCAAAAAACTAGTTAATAACTACCTGATAACACCTCTCAATCGACGAGAAGAGAACATGTCTATATTAATATTGTGTAGACAATGTGTAATTTACTGTCAAAAATACTTACTCCAAATTTAAGGGCTATCTATATTATTTCAATATACGTTTAACAGATTTCTTTACGTCGATTTTTCTCAAACGTCACATTTTTTAGTTGTGCTACAGTTCTTTCCGGAGTGCGATATGTATGATAACCAACGAACATTTGTCTTCAGAGAAACATAATTCTAAGCTCAGCTATAAGGAAAGTTGTGATTTTCCACACTTTTCTGGTTGGATGTTGCTAACCATTAATCATTTACCCTTGTATATAACTGAAAATCATGAAAATGTGAAGGGAACAGTGATGCATGTGACAGATTACTACATTGTGCGGTGTTCAATACAATGTGTAACGTACTTATTTTTGGATAAATTACTCACAGGCAAAGGTGATGCAAAGAAATATCCCAAAATGCTCCTTGATAAATTACAGAGGTGAAGGAGGAAAAATGCTAACAGAGTAGGAATTCTGCTACAAAAAATCTACTGAAAAGCGACAGAATAAAAGGCGATGCAGGTAAGAAAGCTGATTGAATAAAACAGTTGTTCGCATATCAAAAATTATCATTGTTGGGGATTTTCCTGAAACTAAATGCTTGAAACATAGATTCGCACATAATTGTCCGAGAACACGGAAAGTTCCATAATGATACGGCTTGAAACTTTATTAGCGTCGTGATATAGATAAATGTTAAAAATTAATTTGGCGTTAACTGAACGAAACGAAGAAGCACCCCGAAGATTATATGAGGAGGCTAGCAAACAGGCGATCGCTATTCAAAGAATAGCTTGGTTAATGGCCACATGCTGAAGAATGCAGTAACATTTTATTTGGTACAGAGAACAGCAGCTGAAGAGAAAAAACTGTACTGGTCGGGCAAATATTGTACTAATACAATTTTGTAGGCTGCTAGACGAAGTACTAGTATGGAGAAAAGATTTTTAGCACATGATAGGAAGAGATGGCATCAGACTAGTCAAAAATTTGTGGATTCAGTAAAAGTGTTCTGCATCTCCACGTTACAGCAGGTACTGACTTAATGCTTAGGAATGACTATAGCACTCTGAATAGGACCTATCACCTTGCGGAGAAACTATAAACGGAGAACATCGAGCAAATGGAGTACCTGTTCGTTCGCTAGCCCTGTTTTCCAACGTTCGTTGAATATTCTTGTGGAACGAATTGTACTGACTATGTGCCATCTTTCTTTGAAAGAGAAGCGAGGAATGGAACAAAGCGCTTCCAGAATTTTTGGATAGCCGCTTAAACAGCCGTTCTTCCACCCTGCTGCCCACGGTCGTAGTTAAGGAATTGAATGTTCCAACATCCATAGTGTCAAGAGTGTACGAGGATTTCGAATTTCAGGCATTACCTCTCACCACGGTCAAAGCAGTGGCCGACGGGTCTTCACATAACTACAGAGGGCATCGACGTTTGCGTAGAGTTGTCAGTGCTAGCAGGCAAGCAATACTGTGTGAAATAACCGGAGAAATGGGTTTGGGACGTACGACGAACATATCTGCTAGGATAGTGCGGCGAAATTTACCGTTAATGAGCTATGGCAGCAGGCAGTCGACGCGAGGGCTTTGGTCGACAGAACATCGCCTGCAGCGCCTCTCCTTGGCTTCTGGCCATATCGGTTCGACTCTAGACGACTGGAAAACAATGGACTGGAAAAACGAGTTCCGATTTCAGTTGGTAAGAGTTGATGTAGCGTTCGAGTGTGGCACAGACTCAACGAAATTATAGAAGCAAGCTGTCAACAAAGCACTGTGCAAGCCGGTGGTGGCTCCTGAATGATGTGGGCTGTGTCTTCATGGAATGGACTGGGTCCTCTGATCCAACTGAACCGATCATGTTCGGCTACTTGGGGACCATTTGTAGCCATTCATGGACATCTTCGCCAATTGTTCACGATTGGTTTGAAGAACATTCTGGACAATTCGATCAAATGATTTGGCCACCCACATCGATCGACATGCATCCCAGCGAACATTTATGCACATAATCTAGAGATCAGTTCGTGCTCAAAATATTGCACCGGAAGTACTTCGCAATTATCCACTGCTGTAGAGGCAGAATGGTCAATATATCTACAGGAGACTTACAACGACTTGTTTTGTCCATGTCACGTCGAGTTGCTGCACTACGCCGCGATAAAGGAGTCCGACAGGAGGTATCCCATGACATTTGCCACGTGAGTGTATAATTACCTTGATTGGGTAGATTTCTAGTCCATTCTGCCCTGCTATTTTCGTGACAGAGAATTCATGTTTCACCACTGAAGTTCAATTTCCTAGGTGTTCTACTGCTATGTGTCGTGTAACAACTGCGTTGTCAACACAAGAATACAGTAATATAGTATCTGTAGTTCTTTTGTTTCAGTAGCTCGTCGAGCCTTTTTTAAGCGTTGGATACGATTCAGTCAGCCGAGCTTCAGTCACCCATACAGAATTTAGATAGGTTTCACACATGATACTTCGCGAACAGGTGACGCAGATGAATACGTAGGATCTGTCTTTTTAGATTTATTAATGACGTTGGACAGTGTACCACAATATCAACTGTTAACTCAGGTAAAATGCACTCAGTGTCGCAAATACGGTATTGGGTCTATCAACAGTGGACTAACTGAATACAGGACAAAGAAGAGAAAATAATATCGATTGGGCCTCAAGGAAGCGTAAGAGTACGATCAGTGATTTCTTAGGTTAATAGCTGATGGTGCTGTTGTCTACAGGAAAGAGTCACCAGTTTACGAATTTACGGTTAGACAGACCAACATATCGGCCTACATTATACCCTTTGGTGTATCGAAAAATAGCTGTTCTTAAGCAGAGAGAATGCATAGATGATGCACGTATGAAATGACGTATTCGAATGCGTTATAGTATGACACTTTGTTTATTTACCTAGAGTTACAAATGTGAACCATTACGGAATGGGATGAAAACACGAAGACAGGGTTAGAGGAGAAGTAAGATATGTAGCAATGATTCTGGTAGACCGCAGTTCATCTGTTAAGGAAAATCACATATATAGGGTGAGTCACCTAACGTTACCGCTGGATATATTTCGTAAACCACATCAAATACTGACGAATCGATTCCACAGACCGAACCTGAGGAGAGGGGCTATTGTAATTGGTTAATACAAACCATAAAAATGCGCGGAAGTATGTTTTTTAACACAGACCTACGTTTTTTAAATGGAACCACGTTAGTTTTGTTAGCACATCTGAACATATAAACAAATAAGTAATCAGTGCTGTTTGTTGCATTGTAAAATGTTAATTACATCCGGAGATATTGTAACCTAAAGTTGACGCTTGAAACCTCCGACGTTCAGTTGCGTGTTGTAACAAACACGGGCCACGGTCGGTCAGCAGCATCTGCAGGGACATGTTTACGATGACGACCTTGTTTACGAATGTGGCTGTAGTGCACTATTGTGGTTTGGTCTAGCTGTCGCAGTGTCCGCATGTAGCGCTTGTTGCTATTGTTATTCTGCATTCGTCTCCGCACGCAGACCAACTGTAGGACACCGTGTTACCAGACGTCAGTGATAGTGTAGTGTTGTAGGAACTGTGACCATGGTGTATTCGAACTCTGGAAAGGCAGAGATGATACTCATCTATGGCGAGTGTCGACGAAATGCAGCTGAAGCCTGCAGGGTGTATGCAGAACGGTACCCGGACAGAGAGCATCCAACGTGCCGCACTTTGCAAAACATCTACCGCCAACTGTATGCAACAGGTATGGTCGTAGCACGCAAACGGGTCCGTAACAGGCCCGTCACAGGAGAAGCGGGTGCAGTTGGGGTGTTAGCTGCTGTTGCCATGAGCCCACACATGAGTACACGGGACATTGCGAGAGCCGGTGGACTGAGTCAAAGTAGTGTCATGCGCATACTGCATCGTCACCGCTTTCACCCGTTTCATGTGTCGCTACATCAGCAATTACATGGTGATGACTGTAATCATCGAGTGCAATTCTGTCAATGGGCATTAACAGAGAATGCGTTGCAGTTGTACCTGTTTACCGATGAAGCGGGTTTCACAAACCACGGGGCAGTGAATCTACGGAACATGCATTACTGGTCCGTGGACAATCCTCGCTGGCCCAGACAGGTAGAGCGACAGCGACCGTGGACTGTAAATGTATAGTGCGGCATCATTGGAGACCAACCTCATTGGTCCTTACTTCATTGCAGGGGCCCAAACAGCTGCAACATACATCGCGTTTCTACAGAACGATCTGCCAACGTTGCTCGAAAATGTCCCACTGGAAACGCGTCGACGTATGTGGTATCAGCATGATTGTGCACCTGCACATTCCGCAATTAACACTAAGCCGACCCTTGACAGGATGTCCGACGGGCGTTTCATAGGACGTGGAGGACGCATAAAGTGGCCAGCCCGTTCTCCTGATGTTACACCTCTGGACTTCTTTCTGTGGGGTACGTTAAAGGAGAATGTGTACCGTGATGTGCCTACAACCCTAGAGGATATGAAACAACGTAATGTGGTAGCCTGCGGCGACATTACACCAGATGTACTGCGGCGTGTACGACATTCATTACGCCAGAGATTGCAATTGTGTGCAGCAAATGATGGCCACCACATTGAACATCTATTGGCCTGACATGTTGGGACACACTCTATTCCACTCCGTAATTGAAAACGGAAACCACGTGTGTACGTGTACCTCACCCCTCATGGTAATGTACATGTGCGTCAGTGAAAAAGACCAATAAAAATTGTTAGCATGTGGACGTAATGTGCTGTTCCAGTCTCTTCTGTACCTAAGGTCAATCACCGTTCCCTTTGGGTACCCACGTAATTCGGTGCTCTCCGATACACACGATCGAATAGCGGAGGAGTGGTACTCAAGCGTCAACTGTAGGTTACAATATCTCCGGATGTAATTAACATTTTACAATGCAGCAAACGGCACTGATTACGTATTTGTTTATATGTTCAGATGTGCTAACTAAACTAACGGGGTTCTATTTAAAAAAAATTGGTTTGTGTTAAAAAACATACTTCCGTGCATTTTTTTATGGTTTGTATTAACCAATTACACAAGCCCCTCTCCTCACGTTCGGTCTGTGGAATCGATTCGTCAGTATTTGATGTGGTTTACGAAATATATCCAGCGGTAATGTTAGGTGACTCACCCTGTATAAGATTGTAATGTATCGTCAGATCCCACATTGTACTGCCGAGATGGCTGAATGGGTACGTCCCGAATGGCACTGCCGAGAATGATTGTGTTTTATGGATGGGCGCAGTATAGAAACAGGATGGAACACACACTTTGTTGCAGACTTAACACTATTTTTACCGAAGCCTTAGAAGGCGGGATCCAAAGAACTGCCACTCAACAGACGTTCTTTTGATGTTTCACCCTGTCAAGATTTTTTGTGAGACGCCTCTGTTACTCTCCAGACAGGTGTGGGAAGTACAAAACAATCAGACGAAGAAGTGTTTAAGAGCAGAAAAAGGAATGTTACATGGGTGATGAAACAATCTTCTGGAGAAAGACATAAGGATTATCTTCGCTGCTGAACATAAAAATGGTATGACAGGCATATGATTTAGCAGCATTCCTTTTGAATATATCACTATGTTCGACAATAATGGAGGCCATTCATGACGTAAAGAGTAGCTGCGGAGAAAATTGTTGATAACGAATTTGTTTTGTGAATGTCTACAACCTTGTTAAGGGTTAAGTTAGACTTCATATTAGAGCTACATTTAGTCACTTTTGTTTTCCCAAAACGTCAGAAGATCTTTCTGGGAACCAGACAGCTGCTGCTACTCAACAGCTATTCTTTTGACGTTTTACTCCGGCACGAAAGTTTCAATTGATATATGAAATTATCGTGGCCTTTCAGGGTACTAGGAGCGGCGTTCAATAAGAAATGCAACACATTTTTTCTGAAAGCTGGTTGGTTTTATTCAGGATTGCAATACACCATATCATTCTCCATTGTTTTGGCTAAAAATTTCTATTTCTCGACATAATCTCCTTTCAATGCGACGGCCTTATCCACCTAACTGGAAGGACTTGCGTGACTGCATAGTGCCACCCTACTGGTCGACGTGTGAACCAACGTCTTGTGCATCAATAACCTCCGCATCATCCACGTGCTGTTTTCCACGGAGCGCATCATCCATTGGGCCAAACAGATAGAAGTTGGAAGATGCAAGATCCGGATTGTAGAGTCGATGAGGAAGAACAGACCACTGAAGTTTTATGAGCTCCTCTCAAATGCGCAGACTTATGTGAGGTCTTGCGTTGTCATACAGAAGTAGAAGTTCGTTTGCATTATTGCTACGATGAACAAGCTCGTTTCTTCCATTTTCTGACGGTAGGACATTTCACTTCAGTGCTGACCTTAGCTCCATGTGGAAGGACATCAAACAGAAAAACTCCTTCAGAGTCGCAGAAGACCTTGGCCATGACTTTACTGGCTGAATGTGCGGCTTTGAACTTTTCCTTCGGGGGAGGGGTGGCATGGCGCTACTACATGGATTACAATGTTGTTTACGGTTCAAAGTGAAGAACCTATGTTTCTTTGCCTGTGACGATCTTCGATAAAACATTGCCACCATTAGCCTCGTAACACGCAAGCAATTTCGCACTTATGGTCCTCCCTTGCTGTTTATGATCTTCTGTTAGGAGGTAAGGAACACAACAGGCACTCACCTTTGACTACCCCAAGTTGTGGTTGAGTGTATCAGCACTACCCACCGAGACGTCCTGTTGAGCAGCGAAGTGTTTCATTGTGACCCTTCGATCACCCGGAACAGGAGTGTCTGCACGTTACAACACTGTAGGAGTCACAGCTGTGTGAGCCCGGCTGGAACGCAGAAGATGGACAGGTTTGCGCAACCTTGTTGCAACGATGACAGACGGGTCGCCCAACAATTCATCGTGTTTTTGTTCACTGCCAGGTCCCTGTAGACATTCTCCAAGTGCCTATGAATATCTGCTTTGGTTTTCCGCCAAAAGAAACCCAATGACAGGACTTGCTCTGAACGCTTCTCCGTTACATACACTGCTTTGAAAGTTATGTATAACACCGCCGCCTATCGGAACTTTATGAAACAATATGCGCTGAAACGGGAATCTTCCACGATGTCCCACAACAAATTCCGCATTTTGTCAATGGAATTTTCCAGACAAAAAAAATGTGTTACATTACTTACTGAACGCCCCTCGTACGTGTATAAAAGATCTACGTCTTGAACTCATCTTCGGAACTCAAGTTGCTGAAGCATGCCACTAAATCCAAGAGCGTCGGTTTGAACACAGACATTGAGAAAGGTTTCATTGACAGAATGCGGCTGCCAAAGAGAGAAGACATGACTGTGGATTTTTCTTCAACATCATTCTTGGAGATAATTTCCTGCCTCTATTCCCACCTTCACCTCCAGCGAGGGAGAAGGCTGAGATCCTGTACGGCAGTTATTTTCAGCCAAAAGTCCCAGCATGTTGGGAGAGTGGCAGTTCCGTATATGGGGAGAGTACAACTAATTACAGCATTTGCCACACAACAAAAGAAATTCCCTAAAGTGTATAGCAGAACGGGGGAATTGGGACTGTCTAAATTTATTTATGGGAGAACTTGCTTGTGTGTTTGTGTGCTCTGTGTCAGTATAAGTGTCCAGAATTATAAGTGTCCTGGACTAAATCCCAAACTCACCCACAGCGTCTCAGAAAGTGACTGCAAGTGACCCTGTTAACGGCGATGATCTGACCGTCGGATGAGATCGTTAAGATCGGCAACTCACATGATACTATTCAAGACGAGAGATCTACGTGCTGGCACTGTGTTTTTCTTGGCTCTTTTCCACAAACGCAACATCAAGCTCGACATAAAAGCGGCACAGTAACCTATACAAATCAGACACCAACCCGCGCAACACAATTTAAGGATCACCTACTTCAAAACCCCGTAACTGCCTGCCTTTGTAAAGTTGTAGTTGTGGTTTTCATTTCGAAGGATGGTTGGGTGCAACTATCCTTGCTACTTTCTCCAGTGCAAGCCTCTTCATCTCCGAGTAACTACTGCAACCTACATCCTTCTGAATTAGTTTAATGATTCATCTCTTGGTCTTCCTCTACGACTTTTACCCCTCCCACTTGCTTCCCCCAGTACTAAACTGGTCATTTTTGTTCTTCAAAGACCCTTTTCTTGCATTTGTCAGTCTACATTTTATACCCATCTAATCTTCAGTATTCTTCTCTAGCACCACATTTCGAAAGCTCCTCTTCTTGTCTAAACTATTCATCGTCCACGTTTCACTTCCATACATGGCTACACTCCATACAAATACTTTCAGAAACGACTTCCTGACACTTAAATCTACACTCGATGTTGACAAATTTCTCTTCTTCTCATTTTATATTCACTCTATTTCGACCATCATGAGTTATTTTGCTCCCCAAATAGCAAAACTCATTTGCTACTTTAAGCGTCTCATTTCCTAATTTAATTCCCTCAGCATCACCCGATTTAATTCGAATACACTTCATTACCCTCGTTTTGCTTTTGTTGATGTTCATCTTATATCCTTCTTTCAGGACACTGTTCATTCCGTTCAACTGCTATTCCAAGTCCTTTGCTGTCTCTGATTGAATTACAATATCATCGGCAAACCTTATAGTTTTTATTTATTCTCCCTGGACATTAATTCCTACTCCAAATTTTGCTTTTGTTTCCTTTACTGCTTGCCCAAAATACAGATTGAATAACATCCGGGATAGGCTACAACACTGTCTCACTCACTTCTCAACCAATGCTTCTCTTTCATGCTCCTCGACTCATAACTGCCGTCTGGTTTCTGTACAAACTGTAAAAAGTCTTTCGCTCCCTTTATTTTACCCCTTCTACACTCGGAATTTCAAAGAGAGAATTCCAGTCAACTTTATCGAAAGCTTTCTCTAAGTATACAAATGCTATAAACGTACGTTTGCCTTTCCTTAAACTATCTTCTATGAGACGTCGAAGGTTCAGCATTGCCTCGAGTGTTCCTAGATCTCTTCAGAATCGAAATTGACTTTTTCTCGACGTCGGCTTCTACCAGCTTTTCCATTCTTCTGTAAAGAATTAATGTCAGTATTTTGCAGCCGTGACTTATTAAACTGATAGTTCGATAATTTCCACACCTGTCAGAACCTGCTTCCTTTGGAAATGAATCTTCTTGAAGTCTGAGGGTATTTCTCCTGTCTCATGCATCTTGCTCACCTGATGGAAGGGTTTTGTCATGGCCGGCTCTCCCAAGGCTATCAATAGCTCTAACTCCATGGGCCTTGTTCGACTTAAAATCCTCATTTTCATCTCCGTCCTCTTCCGTTTCCCTCAAGTACATCTTCCATGTGTAGACCCACTATACACTTCTTCCATCTTTCTGCTTTCCCTTCTTTGCTTAGGACTGGTTTTCCATATGAGCTCTTGATATTCGTACAAGTGGTTCTCTTTTCTCCAAAAGTCTCTAATTTTTCTCTAGGCATCATCTATCTCACCCCTAATGATATATGCATCTACATCTTTACATTTGTCCTCTAACCATACCTGCATAGCCATTTTGTACTTCCTGTCCTTCTCCTTTTTTAGACATTTATATTCCCTTTCTCCTCCTTCACTTATTGAATTTTTATATTTTCTCCTGTCACCCATTAAATATCTCTTGTGTTATCCAAGGATTTCTACTACCCCTACTTGATCCTCTGCTGCCTTCACTATTACATCTCTCAAAGCTACCCATTCTTCTTCTACTATATTCATCCCCCTGTTCTTCTCAATCTTTCCCTAATGCTCCCTCTGAAACTCCCTGGAAGCTCATGTTCTTTCAGTTTATCCAGGTTCCATCTCCTTAAATTCCTGCCTTTTTGTAGTTTCTTCTGTTTTAAACTGTATTTCATAACCAATAAATTGTAGGCACAGTCTACATCTGCCCCTGGAAATGTCTTGCAATTTAAAACCTGCATGCAAAATCTCTGTCTTATCGTTATGAAACCAATCTGAAACCTTCCAGTGTCTCTAGGCCTACTCCACGTACACAATTTTCTTTCATAATTCGTAAACCAAGTGTTAGCTATGATTAAATTATGCTCCGTGCAGAATTCTACCAGGTGGCTTCCACTTTCATTCGTCTCCCCCAAGTCCATATTTATCTACTACTTTTCTTTCTCTTCATTTTTCCTACTATCGAATTCCAGTCCCCCATGACTATTAAATTTTCGTGTCACCTAACTATCTGAATAATTTCTTTTATCTCATCATACATTCCCTCAATCTCCTCCTCATCTGCGGAACTATTTGGCATATAAACTTGTACTGCTGTGGTCGGTGTGGGCTTCGTGTCTATCTTGGCTACAATAACGCGATCACTATACTGTTCATAGCAGCTTATCCACTTCCTAATTTTTTATCAATTGTTAAACCTACTCCTGCACTACTGATGTTTGATTTTGTCTTTATAATATTTATAACCCTCTATTTACCTGACGAGAAATCCTTTTCCTCCTGTCACCGAACTTCAACCATTTCCTTTCTTAAATTTTCTAACCTACCTGCCAGATTAAGGGATCTGACATTCCACGCTCCAATCCGTAGAACGCCAGTTTTCTTTCTCCTGATGACAACGTCCTCCTGAGTAATTCCCGCCCAGAGATCGGGAATATCTTACCTGAGAGGATGCCATCATCATTTAACCACACAGCAGAGCTGCATGTCCTGTTGTTTCCTCTTGCTTTCACCCGTTCCCAGTACCAGCACAGCAAGGCCGATTTGGTTGATGTTACAAGGCCATATGAGTCAATCATGTAGACTGTTGCTCCTGCAACTACTGAAAAGGCTGCTGCCCCTCTTTAGGAACCACACGGTTGTCTGGCGTATCAACAGATACCCCTCCTTTGTGGTTGCATCTACGGTACGACTATGTGTATCGCTGAGGCACGCAAGGCTCCCCACCAACGGCAAGGTTCATGGTTCATTGTGGGGGGGAGGGGTGGACGGGGGAGGGGGGAAGGGGGAAGGGGGGAGGGGTGGAGGGGGAGGGGGGAGGGGGGGTGTATTGCTATGGCGTAAAAGCGTGGCGTTCTGAGCCGTCGCCCTAACGATCGGCGACGCTTCTAAGGCAAAGTGTCGAAAAATGTGAAAAAAAGGCAAGTGTTCAGACGTTCCTGTGACGTGTAAGGTTAGTTAATAATGTCAAATTTGAGCCAAATTTTACTACAACCAGCGCAACACAATCGTAGATGTGCCACAGAATGGGGAGGTCGCTATACTCCCACTGACCCACATTTCTCCTTTTTCTTGACGCCTCTGCGATGGTGACACCCTCGACATCTAGAGATGAAATCTCGCTGTTTTTTACGGCTGGCCAAGGAAAGCATTTCAGATATAGCGCTGCTCAAAAGCGACACGAAAAGGACTCAGGGGTTGGTACAAACAGCATAAATGAAACCAACCCTTCCCATGGTGCGTGATTCTCACACATTTCGCTGGTAAAAATGCAGTTCGCAGTGTTATGAGTAACCGACAACGTTCGTAACAACATTAGACACAGCTAAGACGCCCTTCTCTAGGACATCGTCGAGCTGCAACCAATTGAACTTGATCTGACCCCTTTGGAGTGTAGCGTGATTGCAATTATTGCTGTGGTATAGAGGGGGAGGGAGGGCATTAGGGAGCTTCAAAACCATATGACGAAATCTGAACGTGATTTGAAGCAGAAGTTTACGCTTTTTCAACCATCCTGGTTCGCGTCATCCAGTGGCGTGTACGCAGGTGGGGAGGGGGGAGGCTGGGGCGGGGTGCGACAGAACGACAAAGGGTCCTTCTAAGACTCCCAGTTTGGCAACATCGAGATGCCATCCGTGCAACTTTGTTGGGAACTTTAAAAATGTCGTTGTACAAAGACACCCATTTAGTGATTGCTGTGTTTCGGTGTGACAGGCATTCCTTTCGACAGCCCTTAGATCTGCATTCTGGCAGCAGGCGCTAGTTCAACGGCGTAGCGCCAATCAGCTTAGCTGTGTCGAAATGTTTGCCCGTAACGCCAGAGCCTAGAATTCAGTGGATGGCTGTCTCTGTACGGGGACATTATTAAAACGCCCAAGAAGCGTACGCGGGTGGCAGCGAGGGTGCTGCCAAGTTGGTTGGGGGGAGGTAGTGGGGGGGGGGGGGGGGGGAGGGAGGCGGTGTCTCAGAAGGATCAATTGTAGTTTTATTGCCACGTGTCAATGTTGCACCCTGCCGCGATCACGGCACATAAGGGTGCTGATTCAGGCGTCGTACAACTTTCGTAAAATGGTTCTGAAACTTCCGTAGTGGCTCCACCCTGTATAGCACAGCAAAAATTGCTACCGCGTTACTTTCCAAAGGGGCCAGATAATACTCAGTGAGGCTGCAGCTCCACGATGTCCTTAGAGAAGTGTTGAATCGTCTGGGGCGTATCAGCAGTGTCGATCGAAATCAACCCATTGACTTATTAATATTTTTCCCCATAGTCGACCCTATATTTACTACTTAAATTTATGAATGTCGGCGTATTTCGTCTTACACACTTTTCTGAAAATTATGTAATTTTATAGCAACTCTGTTTAAAACCGCCCTTACTGTTAAGTGATGTGATGTGAAGATAACACGTTTCTGACTCTCATGCTGTGCATCATTTTTCTTCTTCCTTTGTTTGCACATTACAAAATTTCTGGAGCATGTTTCCTTGATGTGATATGCGGGGAGGAGGGGGGGGGGGGGGGAGAGGAGGGCTGGACCTGAAAACGACTGCTTATAACTCGTAAATTATCGAACGAAATCGAGTGTGTTATAGACCGATTTCTGAGCTTTCCAGTGGTATATAACTTGTTAGGCCATATGTTAACAGGGAACAAGAAACACTAAGCAGAAGCTACGGCTGCTCGGCCCGTCTCGTAGCCAGCATTGTAATAACGGACATGAAACCTGGCGGCCGGCTGTGAGCCTATGGGTTAAGAGCTTCGCCCTGCTGCTCATCGCGCTGCAAACTGTCGCTTTCGACTCAGAAATGTGGGGGAATCAAAGCCCCAAGGAAAGGCGTGGTTTCACTGAAGCACTTTGTTGTGTACATAGTTCCGCGTAGTCAGCGCGTACACAACTTTCCCACTAGACCGCGCCCCGCTAAGCACAACAGCGCAGGCGCAGCGCTCGTCCGTCTCCGCACTACGAGATTGCGCTATCTTAGAGACGGACCAAATTCTGCTTCCGCCGATCCGCGTATTAATATGTAACGCAGCCATTGAGATTGCTGCTAACGTAGAACCTTTTCTCCTCGCGGATCACACTCGCGCAGTGATACCTGAACGTGCAAGGTATTATAACGAGTGTACAGACCTCCGATTAGTCAGTCTGCATTTGTCTGCACCAGTCTGTACCAGTCTGCATTAGTCTGTACCAGTCTATAGTCAAGTTTCAGTCTGCACCTAATAAGATTACCATATTCCTGTACATAGCCATGAAGATAATTGTATAGACACTCTGTCAAGTATCAGATATATGTGAGAATAAGATTAACGTACCAAGACCAGAGGAACTTCAGATTGTCAATTGTAAATAGTATCCAGAACCAAGTTAAGTTATTTTTATGCTTGTTATTATTTTAATAAATGTGTTCGAACATTAATAAAGTTCTGTTTAAAGTTGGTTACCGTCACTCTGCTACTCTAAGCGTGCAAGTGGAATTTCTATCGTCTGACCTAACTTCAGAAGATAAACACGCCACGATAAGACTACGAGACAAATTGCTGACACTCGCCTACTTCGTTAGAGCGACAAGACAAATAATCTGATGGTGTGTGTACCGAAGGTCTTACAGTACGCACACCACATACTTTATGCCGCCCCCTGAGACCCTTTCGTGTCGATTATGAGCGTGAAATGTTTTCCACGGCCACTCATAAGAAAGCAGTGTGATTTCAACGCTGGGCGTCACTGTTGACCTCCATCGCAGAGGCGTCAAAAGAAGGCGTGAAATGTGGGTAAGAAAGGGACCGGCGACCTTCCCATTGTGTCAAACGCTGTGGCACTGGACAGACTTGTGAGAATCTGGTGCGACTGTGACATAACTGATCCAGCTTATACGTCACATGAACTTCTGAGGTCTGGCCTTTTTTCCGCATGTGTCGACACTTTGTAGTCTGAAGCATCACCGAGCCCGAGACTGACGTCGCAGGACACCACGCTTTTGCATTATTACAGAGGAAGATCGTAGGCACCTCTGAGCCAAATTTCAAACTTCTGCGTCGCAATGGGGGTCAATTACTGGGTTTCGAAGTAGTGGCCCTTTAGTTATGTTACGCGGTGTATTAAGATGCGGCACATTTAGCAAAAGAAAAATGCCAACAAGCGCAAAGAAGTTAAACCATTCCAATGAAGGCATGCCAGCTCTCCGTGTCGGTCAGCTAAACATGCCATACAAGTAGTAATACAGGGTGAGCGCAAAGTCTTGCCCTGACGGTAAAAATTTAGAACAGAATAACCGTTTGACGTAATAAGTTACATTTGATGCCGTTACATAGGTTAGTGTTACTAGCTGTTGTGACCAATAGATGGCGCTAGTGCTCCACAACACCAACGTCGTCTGTTAGGTCACGTTAGTTGCTGGAGAAACGGCGTCGAAGCAGGAGAAAGCGCAATGTGTGCTTTGGTTTTACGAAACGAAATCTCCCATCAGTGTTCAGCGTAAATTTCGGGCTTCTTATGGGCACAGCCCTCCTGACGTTAAATCAGTAAAGCGATGGTATGCAAAGTTTAACGAAACAGGCAGCGTTGAAGATCGTCCTCGAAGTGGCAGGCCTCGTGTGAGTGATGCAACTGTTGATCGTGTTCGGCAATCGTTTCAACGGTCTCCGTCTAAAACAACTCGTCAAGCATCACGTGAACTTCAAATACTGCAAGCAAGTGTGATGAAGATTCTTCATGAAAAGCTTAGGTTGCATGCTTACAAAGTGCAAATCGTGCAGGCCTTGCAACCGAATGATTTTCTGACACGTGCTGAGTTTGCAACTGAGATTCTAAACAGGGTCGATGGCACTAACGATTACTTAAATCGCATGTGCTTTACCGGTGAATCCACCTTTCATGTCAGTCGAATGGTAAATAGGCATGAAGTCTGTATATGGGGTTCAGAGTCTCCTTATACTACCCAGTCACAGCGAGACAGCGAAAAAGTGAATTTTAGGTGCGGCGTCAAGCATAACAAGGTTTTGAACCGTTTTTCTTCGCGGAAAAATCCATCACCGCTAACATTTACTTAGACGTTCTGCAACAGTTTATTCCCCCACAGTTAGAAGAATATCAACCATGGATAATTTTCCAGCAAGATGGAACACCCCCTACTGGGCTTTGATAGTGCGTGATTTTCTGGATGAAACATTTCTGGATCGGTGGATTGTAAGGAATGGTCCAACACCCTGGCCACCCCGCTCTCCAGACATTACGATAGCAAGGACAGAGTCTTCGTCACGCCAGTTGCTGACGTCGACGAACTGGAGGCTAGGATACAAGCTGCTGTGGGTACTGTGACAGAACACATGTTACGGAACACCTGTCAGGAACTGGAATTCCGCCTCGACATTCTCCGAGCTACCAAGGGAGCAAACGTTGAGGTTTACTAACGTAAGTGGTCTTAAAAAAACTAGTAACACTATCCTATGTAACGGCATCAAATGTAAATTATTATGTCATACGGCTATTCTGTCATAAATTGTTATAATCAGGACAAGACTTTGTGCTCACCCTCTATTTTATTGAAGCACTTGGAGTCGCTTAATGTTTCATAAACTGTGTCCGAAGTAAACAACTTCCTTTTGTTCCAGGGCACTCGTCGAGCATTCACTCTTAAAATCTCTCCCACTTAATCGTATTCCGTAACTACAGGAAGCATACTGATTTCCTAGTAATCAGCAGAAACTTGGTCTCATTTAAGTAAAGACCATCGTTATAATTCCGAAAACGGAAAAAATACACTTGTTCCGATCAGAGAATTTTATTTACTTGTGTTGCACACATAGGACTTCGTATTGTCCATGTCAAATATGAGGACTAGTATTCGGCTAAGCATGCTGCTGTTGGCTGATATCTGCATGCAGGATATGAATATTAATGTACGCTCTACGTGGTAATAAGCTATGCCTGCTAACGGTGTCCGAGATACCCGCCAGAGATGGTTCCTCAATATTCATAAGCAGCACGCAGTCTGCTCGAGATACCCGCAGCTGTCATTATCTGCCGTTTAGTGGTCGATAAAGGGATGCTAGGCTGAAACGCACAGTGTATGTGGCAGAACAAAGCGTGTGTGCGATCGGAGGATATGAGGTTATTAATCATGTCTAAACGTGAATTTGCTATTTATAAAGAGATCTTAATGTAAATTGGCAAATGATTAACTCAACTGATGTTAAAGCAAAACAGTGAGATTACTATGCCATAGATGCTTTATCTTAAACCGTAGTTTATTGCATACGAGCACTGACGTGCGCTGTTCGCACTTCTTTTTAGTGTCACGTAATAGCGTTTGGCAGAACCAACAACTTTCCTTTGTGGAGCCCTCTTACAGGACGTTTCTAAACATTTATAACAAACTTTGGGGAGTGATCGAAATTCTGTCGTTTAGTGTACAAAATACGAGTTTACAGTGTATCGGATGACATTCAGTATTTCCTATAAGATTGTTGTCAGCGGGAAAAATTTTTAAATACACGCAAAGGAAAGGTAGGGAGTATCCCATATGATAATGTTTACAATGTATACACTGTGTTAAAAGAGTGCCACTTATTCATGTAGGGAGTAGTAGCGGTTAGAACTAGAAGTTCGTATATTATAATGATATGTCTGGAAACCAATACATGAAATATGGGCTAAGCAGACAGTAATGGCTATGCTGCGTGTGGTTAACACGCACCCCGAAACTTACTTCAGCCCTTCTTCACAGGGGATCACGCACTCTTTCAAACACACGTGGCTCTATCAAGACTGGGTCACTTGCATTCATCACACACCGCTGTAAAGTCTGCACATTGTCGATGGGCTAGTTTCACACACCAACGCGCTTAAATGTTCCCATATCCAGAAAGACAACGGATTCAGGTCCACTGAAAGGAGAAGCCATGCTACTGGACGTCCTCGCCCACGAAACGTTACTGTCGCACGCTCCGTTTAAAATGCTGTGGTGCACCTTCGTGCGAGAACCACACTTATTGTCTCTCTGGGAGGCTAACGTTCTCCAGTGCAAATGGTAATTTATTGAACAGAAATCGGCACTGCAAAACACCTGTTTATCTGTTTGCTAAAGTGTATACCTCTAAGAAATGTCACTGACAGTTCCTGCTGATACGTTGGTACTGAATCGATTCAGAAGCCCCACATCAATCACGATTCCTCGCGTATACGCACCTTCCCGCACATGAGTATTTTCGTTATTTACTGTGCCGTCCCTCGTGATCCTCCCTCATCTATAAACAAAATTATGGCTGTGAACTGCGGATCGTAGCACAATATCACGGTGGTCTGCTCGTTTCCGCGAAGGTCCGATAAGCACTGGGGATAACCCAAGAAGTGGAAGGCCATTAACTGCAACAGACTACACCTCTCAGGTTGTTGGTAATGCCATTTTGAGAGCGGATCGACGAAAAACATGTGAGGAAACTGCATATGAGGCCAGAAGGTCTGTCACTTCAGTTTACAGAAACATAACAGAAAATATTACATGAATGAAGAGCAGAAAGCAGCTTGCAATAGAATTGCTTCGACTTTACCGAGCAGATGGAGAACAGTTTATGAAAAAAAAATTTGCACTTGATGGGACCCGGATACGAGACTTTTAGCCAGAACTGAAGTCTCAGTCATCACAATGGAAAAGTTCTGACTCTTCACGCCTAAAAAATTCCGCCGCTAACAATTGAAGGTAAAAGGATGACGATCTTAGCGTATGGTATGAAAGGGGTCATAGCTATAAATAGAGTGCCCAGTGACGTCTGTAACAGGCTCGTACTACAAGCTATTTCTGCAAAATGTTCTTCTCCCGGAAATTCGTCAAAGAAGGCCTGGTATACTTGCAGCTGTTGTCCTCATTTTGCACAATAATGCAAACCCTAGATTGCCCTACCAGTGAGAGAAACGCTCGACAAATGCGGATGGGAAAATACTTCCCCAGCCACCATACAGTGCTGTTATGAGTCCACCAGACTTCGATTTGTTTCCCAAATTGAAGGAGAATGTCTGTGAGGAACGTTTTTATACAATCGATGAAGATTCCATTGAGGTGACCCGAATAACCAGACAGCTCGACAATTAAGGTGCCCTACCCGAAATACGGAAGTTGCCAAAGCGATGGGTAGCTGCCAAAAGTAACAATGGAGACTATATTGAATATTTTGTAAAATATTTTCTTCAGATTCAACTTGCAGCCTGCAGAACTTTTGAAATGACTTTCACGGTTGTAGGACGTGCAGAAGACAGTTTGAGACTAGCTGGAGAAATCTAAGGAAAATGCAATCCATCCAAGAAAAAAGTGGCTATTTTGGCCGTTTGTCGATAAATGCTTCTTAGCCTCAGACGTTTACAAAGTAGGCTTAACGGAGGAGACATAGAAGATCCTAAACAGAGCTAATATCTCGTTACAACTTCGTTTAGTAAGACCGTTACAGAGATGCTCATCAGACTCTAACAACAAGCCCTGCAAAAGAAGATATGTGCATCATGGAGAAGTTTACTACTGAAAGTCTCCAAGAGAGGACGGGCTGTATACCACTTCCTCCCGCGTACGTCTCGTGAAATGACCACAACGGGACAATCAGTGAAATTAGAGTTCATACATTCCTCCCACACACCATTCCTGAATGGAACAGGATTTAGGGGGAGGCTATATTGATACCAGAAACTCCCTCCGCCACATACCATTAGATGGCGTGTGGAGTAAATATGCGAATCAAACAATGAAAGCGTATATTCTGCATGGTTTGCGCTCCGTTTCAAGAAAAGCTAGTTTTTCACGTATCTCAATCTCAATGCCCTCATATTTCTCAAGTATCGTGTGTGGCATACAATAATAAGAGTACAATTATGCGAGTTGATTCAGTGATATATGTGGGTTTTGCTTGCAAATATAATTGCTAATAAGGTTCATAGCAAAGAAATGATACATTAAAATGTACTGCCTGATGCCGAAGTTTTACTGCGTGAATAGCCAAAATGTAGCAATTGATACACATTTTTTGTTACTTTCTGGCGAGGGCCAGTGAGGGGAAGTTTCGAAAAGATCTGACTACATGGGCAAAATTTGTTGCAAGCCGCTATGTGCTCTCATCCTTCAATACTGAATCAATATAGTCTACGTAATTTGCGCACCGTCGGTTACTCTGCCTCCAGACATATACACAGTTTTTAACTTTAATAACTGACTTATTGTGTTCCAACTTTAATATAAGATTGTACCTCTTAATGGGAAGGTTATGACAGCATTTTTAAATTTTAAATTTGGTCTATTATCATATGAGATACAGAATATCAAATTTTTGTTGCTCCTGGAAGCAGTCAGATAGGAACCAGGTAGTGGGTCTGTTGACCGTAGCCGGTAAGTAATACTGATTGTGAAAGTTTGTATCTTCACAGAATATTCGTCTTTCTTTTCCATGGTAAAAGTGCACTTCCGAAAGGAAGCACAAGTCCCTACAATACAGGACTTGACACTGATAATGCTATCTCGATACAGGATAACTGCAACGGTTTCAGTTTGCTCCTACCCCACAGCAGTGAAATATATTGCGACAATTTGAGCTAGTTCTAGTTCACTTCCTCTGGCTTCCCATGTGGGAACACTATCGGAGCGAAGTCTCCAAGCAACGTCGCACATCGATTCTGTGAAGAATACATCAAAACATCAAACAGCAGATGTAACAGAGGCTTTAGCAAGTCTGCCTTACGCACGAGTAGGAATAGTGAGACACGAGTTCTCGCTTTTACATTCCGTTTTACATTTAATTTTCCAAGTAACGGTTCATCGAGTCAAACAACCGTGTTTGGCTCTATATTCTATTTCTATTCCCATTACTGTTGTGTTGTGTTACGAAACAGGGCTGAAATCGCAAACAGGAGCCTTAATCTTGCCGATGTAAGATCGTCTAATGCGAAACACATCTACAGACGTACACAACAACTTACGAAAAAACAATAACAATACTCGCCCCATTCATTGTTAGTACTTTTCCTTCATACGTTTCACATGTGGCTCAAAGCGGCGTCTGATTTCACATATTTTACATAAGGAACGAATTAAACATGTCACACATAATGGACAAAGTTTCGAGATTGCAGCTGCATGACGTCGACTTCTTCCCTCGATATTTCGGCTGTCAACCATGCAACCATCTTCAAGTGTGCGTTTAGCTCTGTAGATTGATAGTTCACGTCGCTATACTGAAAATTTGCGTGGAGACGGATGCGTAGAGGCAGCCGCTGCTTGAGCGATGTTTGTTGAGTTTCGTGCCTTCTTCGTGTATTGCTCCACCTAAGCCTCAAAAGTGCGTGCGTAATGGTGATACTACATACGCGATCTCTGAATGCGGGCTCGCGGAGCTAAGATTCAGACGTGAAATTAATAAAATTAACTATCATTAGAAGTGTCATTAGTCATAGAACGTTTCCTTCCTGTATATATTACGCAAATCACTGGTTCCCACGCCTTATACTATTGAAAACCGATAACAGGATTAATCAGATCCTCCGCTAAACGTATATCTACTGGCTCCTTAATTACATAATCCCAGAAGGATTTCGTCAAGGCCAAGATTTCAACGGCAGAATAACCAGGAAAGACTTTGAGGAGAGAGCATCTGATTCGGCAGAACTTAAACCAAAACTCTTTTAACGTTATGTAGATGATAATTTTTGCAGTGTGACCCCATGGTGAAGAAGAACCATCACGCTTTCTGCAGCAGCTGAATTCAGTCACGAGAATATCAAATTTACGATGGAAGTGGAGAAAAACGGCTGCCTGCAGCTTTTGGATGTGTTGGTCTGTCATAATATCGATGGATCACTCGAGCATTCCGTTTATCGTAAGCCCACATATACAGACCCGGTATTTGCAGCCACCACCCATCACAAACTATGGGCATTCTTCGAACATTGGTGCACCGAATACATGTTGAGTCCATTCTGTCTGATGTAGACAGCTTCGCAAAGGCCGTCTCCATGGATAATATCCATATTAGATCAACGCAGTTTTGAGAAGGAAGAAATCACCTACAAAATCAAAAGGAGAAGGAGCGGTTCAAGTCCAGGGGGTGCCTCCCTTACATCGGCAATATTTCGACTAAATTAGACAGAATCTTAAGGAAAGATCATGCCACTTCCTCACACTTGCAAAGACTTACGCGCTTCTTGGTTCGGCGAAGGATGACCCAGGATTGCCGAGAGCTAGAATCTACAGAATACTTTGCCAGTGTGGCGAAGCCTACGTTAGTCAGACAACGCGCACAGCGTGTGAAAGGCGCTTTGAACATGATCGCTAGATGTGCCTTTCACAGCCGTGTAAATAAGCCATAAACCGAGCATTGTATGTCAACAGGACATTCCAAGGATTATTCTTTTCGGTATAAAGTTAGCGAGGTAAACTAGCAGTCTCTAATGTGTGAATTCCTAAGGGATCAAACTGCTGAGGTCATCGGTCCCTCCATTTACACACTACTTAAACTAACTTCTGCTAAGAACAAAGTACACACGCCCATGCTCGAGGGAGGACTCGAACCTCCGGCAGGAGGGGCCGCGCAGTCCGTGACATGGCGCCTTAAACCGCGCGGCCACTCCGCGCAGCCAGTCTCTAGTATTAACCACACACTTGAAGATGGCTCAAGGGCTGTCAGCCGAAATATCGTGGGAATAAGTCGTCATTCGGCTGCAACCCCGAAACTCCATGGAATACACTTTAAGCCGGTAAATTTCGCATATCATGTAATGGACATGTTCAGCAAACATTTTAGCCATACAATGCTTTTACGTAGAGGAGATAGTACACCTACGCTGAAATCTGTCAGACTCACCCGAAGAGTCTAGTGCTCCCTGTAAAGCACAAAGCCTCTCAGCGACTGCTTGGCTATTTTGGTGCCATGACTCACCTTGTTGACGGCGACGAGGCTGGCGCCGCAGTTGATGAGCATCTGGACGGCGTCCCTGTGGCCGTGCCACGCCGCCATCAGGATGGGCCGCATGCCGTACTGTGGACATAAAAGCACCACGTCACCTGTCGTTCTGCCCTACACGTCAGCTCTTATTTTATTTGGTTTTTGGCTCAGTGATTTACGAATTTTCTTGAAATTTACAATGTAAGGATACGCGTACACTGACGGAAAAGAATCGCAGTGCCAAGAAGGACTCGTGCGACGTAAACGAGAGTTGATAGACGTGTTGTGAGTGTGTGGGTTTTATTTTGTGAAGTTGCACAATGGATCGATCCAACAAGTACCCTTTGGCTCCTGCAAGAAACAATTTCCACCTCACACTACCACAGAAGTCAGAAAGACGCTCCTAATGTACCAACAAGAACTGCCTGAAAAACATTCCGCAACAAATATCTTCTGGAGTCGTCCGCTGTAAGGAAAAGACACAAAAATATTCTGTATATTCTTACGTAACTAGTGGAATAGTTTTATATGGGAATATTGCTAATTAATGTAAGAAAAACACTAAACGAACGAAAAATATTATTTACTACAAAAAATTCTGAGAAATGTAGTGAAACTTTTTCTTATAGAATAATAAAAAATTTCTGGGTTCTTTTCGGAACAGTAGATTGCCTCTTGTAGATAGGAATGCTATTATTTTACAAAGTATGGAAAGGTTCTTTTCCCCTTTTCTTTAAGAATGTTATTTACTCGGCAGAATGGATGAGGGCCACGCCTACAAAACTTTAATAACTTTTCTAGGTACGGTCAAAGCTGTCGGATGAGAAATGTAGTGGGGTGTACTGTTAGGGAGGACAGATGGGGCTTACATACGCTGTGGCGCACAATACCTTGAGCTGCGACGACTGCTGCCTTCGAGCCGGCCGAAGTGGCCGTGCGGTTAAAGGCGCTGCAGTCTGGAACCGCAAGACCGCTACGGTCGCAGGTTCGAATCCTGCCTCGGGCATGGCTGTTTGTGATGTCCTTAGGTTAGTTAGGTTTAACTAGTTCTAAGTTCTAGGGGACTAATGACCTCAGCAGTTGAGTCCCATAGTGCTCAGAGCCATTTGAACCATTTTTTTGCTGCCTTCGTCGCTCGTTGCTGACAAATAACACAACTATCTCTTTCTATCTGGATTGTCCTTCGCCAATCAAACTCTCCCTACGCCTTGATGAAGACAAGGACTCCTATCCGCCCCTAGTCTGACTATTCGCGTGGTACACCAGTCAGATAACCATTCCACCGCGATGCCACTCAATCCTCGCTCGCAGGCATTTAACTACTACTGTGTCCGTGTTCACACCGCACAATAAGCGTGGCGGCCAACACAGTGAACAACGCTTAATCGCGGGTGACTCAATATAGAGTGTCACTCCGATTCGCTAACGACAGAGGTACTCTCTAAGTACTGAGGAGAGACTTTGTTCCTCGCTCTTTGCGTACACGTACGAGCGCATTCGCTATCGTTATGTGTTCCCACTCCAAGAGCGACAACGAAACGGCCGCTTTTTCTGGAAAAGTTGCAAGGCTATATCATTCACTGTCTTCCCTCATTCCTCTCACTCTTTGCGTCAGAAATATTCCGCCAATCAGCGTTGCTCTTTTCAACGGGAGAATGGCGTTTCATTTGAGTCGACTAATGCGGAAATCTGTAGCATCTTCGTTAGGTGTACAGTGTCCTCCTGTGAGAACTCCGTAACTACGCAGTCGGTCCGTGAAAAAATGCGTCTTCAGGGCGCTCCCACACAATGTAGCGGAATTTGCTTTTAAGTCGAACACGAGGGTCGTCATCCCTTCGCTCCCGCAAAAGCTGTCTTTTTTCTGGGCCGTCGCTTCGGCCAAAGTAGGTATGTTGTTAACCCACCCCTCTGAAGGGACAGTCTTCCCAGCGGGCTGGTTTCCTCTTTAGACCGAAAATTCCTGTGCCCGTCATGTTGTGTACGCCAGCCTCGACTTTTTCAATCTCGGTGCGCACTTGCAATTTACTTATTAAATTTGCATATCACTTACATGAATTCACACAAAATTGACTCTACCTTATCGAGCTTCGGTTCGAATGAAGCGTCTTCATGTGCAGAATACAATTGTGAGGATGGAATCTGTAAGAAATGAAGGTCAGGAGACCACGCCACCTTACAATGTTTCAACTGCTAAAAGATGATGTAGCGCCACAATCAGTATCAAGTCAGGTTTGTTTTAGATACCCGTTGTAACGGCCGTCAGCGGTAGTTACCTTTCAGATTGGACGTGATGAGTTGATGCCAATAAATAATGTCTTTAAGGCGCCAAAGATGCCTTTAACGACACCTCATTGAGCTTCATCGAGGTCTTGTAATAGGACTACGAGAAACTTGGTGTTCCTTTTGCAATATTTCAAAAAGACTCGGCAGAAACGTCGCCACTGTTCACAACTGCTTGCATCGGTGCTCTCGAGAAGGTACTGCCGCAAGAAGACCGTGCTCCAGACGTTCACTTGGCATTATCGAGAGAGGAGACCATCGTGTTTGGCATATGGCTCTGGTGCATCATACTGCTTGTGCAGCAGCAATCTGACCAGAGGTTGGCAAAACAGCGAGACAAATAACTGTTACAAATACTGTTACTTCAAGGACAGCTCCGAGCCACATGTCCTGCAGAATTCATTCCACTGATCACAAACCACCGCCATTTGCGACTTCAGTGTTGTCAAGTGGAAGTTCATTGGTGGGCAAAGTGGAAGTCTGTTTTGATTTCTGATGAAAGCTGGGTCTAACGCTGTGCCAATGATGGCCGTTTTTTGGTTAGATGGAGGCCAGTTGACGGCCTGCAACCAAGCTATAGCCTCAGGTGTGATTTCGGACGATTGCAGGAACGACGGCCGGAATGGCCGAGCGGTTCTAGGCGCTACAGTCAGCGCGGTTCTAGGCGCGACCGCTACGGTCGCAGGTTCGAATCCTGCCTCAGGCATGGATGTGTGTGATGTCCTTAGGTTAGTTAGCTTTAACTAGTTATAAGTTCTAGGGGACTGATGACCTCAGATGTTAAGTACCATAGTGCTCAGAGCCATTTGATTGCAGGAACGCTCTCGTGGTTATCCCACGCACCCTGGCTACGAAACTATACGTCAGTCTGGTGATTCGACTGTTCATGGATGGCAACATTGCAGGAGATGTTTCCCAACAGGATAGCGCTCGCCCAAATATCACTGTTCTAACTCAACATCCTCTGCAGAGTGTCGAGATGTTGCCTTGACCTGCTCGATCACCAGATCTGTCCCCAGTCGAGCACATATGGGACACCATTGGATGACAACTCCAGTGCTGTCCACAAATAGCATTAGTACTGGCCGATCAGAGTTACCAGGCATCGAACTGCATTCCACAAACTGACATCCGGTACCCGTACAACACAGTGCCTGCACTTTTGCATGCCTGCATTCAAATTTTTGGCAGTTTAACCGGTTATTAATTTATCAGTATTTTTCACATTTTCAATGGCTTATCTCGTGCTTACATTAATCTGTGATCTTTCAGTTTCAAGCATTGAAAAATATGTTGCCTAAACAAATGTACTGCCGAAATTTCATTACTCTACATTAATAATTTTTTGGTGTTGCGATTTTTTCCCTCATTGTATATGACTGGTAGTGCAGTCTCCTGTACTCAACAGATACATTTAACACACGTCCGTGTGGTCCCGCGGGTTGGGGCCATTACTCGAGGAGGAAGAAAACCCATTTCGATCAAGTGGCTGAACCAATCTCACGGTGTCTCTCACCCAACAACGTCATGCGACTCCTTCCATTACCATGGAAATTTTGGTATTTTGCAAGGATATTTTAAGATTGTACCCGTTTATTTCGTTTAGCCAATTGACTGTTTGCTGGCTGTCTTCCTCACTGTGAGGTGTTATTACTTTATCATCTGAAAACAGCAGATTAGGACAAGAAATATCTGAGCGCTTACTAGTTTTTTCAGCAAATGCTATTCCACGTCCACGCTGTAAACCCTGGCATGCCACTCAGGTTTAATGTATCAGAGGTGAGAGGATAAAATATGAGCCTCCAGTTCCTTAAAATAAAACATTTTGGCGGAGGGAGACAACTCTGACAGTAAACTGGCAGGTGAGTATGCCACATGGTAGCAGCCCACCTACGAACTGTCGCAATTATGAAGTAGCATTCCATAGCAGAGGGAATCCTTTTGTACTCTCATAGTCTTCACGACGATATCATTAAACACCCGAGCAATATTTGCGCCTCGAGGCTCTCTTCGATCGTTTGGCTATTTCGGTGGTGAGTAAGTTTCTAGTCCAGAACTGGTCCAATTTCTCCTGCAGTTGAAGTATTGCCGTGGTCGCAGGCACTGAACTGCACGCGGGTGCGTCAGCGCAGTGTTGTGTTCTACGCACAGAAGATACAGAATTATTTGTGATGTGCTCGTTGGCATGTGGAATTTCTGTGCAGCACTGACGGGGAAAAAGGCGATGGCTGGACGATATTTGGCCGAAATATCAGTCGACAAAATGGTATTTATTAGACAAACGTAAAACCGTTGCCGTACAGGTTAAGGTATCTAAACCAGGCCACACCGGAAACAGTAAATATATCGATATGTAGTTTTCAAATATATAATGTGGTGAATCTTCTGGCATTCGCAAGTAGTGTTAAACGTTATTCCACGTATCTAGTTTTTCTCTGGGGTAACCTTATGTTTTTCTCTGTGCCATACAGGCCTTCGAGAAAGGCTTCAGTGACATAACTAGTGTGCAATCGGATGAAATAGTAACAATATAAAAGCGCTGCAAGCGACTGCCCTTTCGCGAGGAGAAGAGGACTCACCAACGTCTGCCGCACTGGACCAAATATAAGCAGACACGAAACTTTGGTACGCTTCGAGGTTTTATCATTATGACTGTCATTTCAAGAGCTCAAAATATTGTCTTTGTGTATTAGCTCATGCTATACACCGATTCCCCACGGAAAAACAATACGTAAATTCAACGTGTTCATCTGTACCTGTCGGTATTTCTCTTGTCTTCTGGAATCGTTGGTGCTTCCTTTCTTCTTATTTTCCCAACGGGAGTCCAGGGATGTTAAGTCTTGTGACCTTACAGGCTATTTTGAGTTTCCTGGACGAACGATGCAACCATCACGAAATTTGCGCATGATTTCTAAACGATGCTCCTATCATAAGCAAAATATTGTCTAGAAAAGTCACATCACTTTGAAGTTTTCATAGAGTTCGTTCAGGGAAGTGTAACCGATTTTGCAAGTCATTGTCACGAAGCTGTTGGCATAGAGTAAAGTGGAATGGGTGAAATGCGTTACAGATGACTGCTATTCAAGCTGCCTCCTACTAACGCGTGGGTTCTTTGTTACCTCAGCTAAAATCTTAATTTCATCACTCTCATCAGTTGCTGATATTTTTCATCAGGGTATTTTTTTTCTTCACCCTTAAAGATAATTGAAATGATTTATAACATGTCTGTATAGGCAGATCGCGAGGCCGTGGCACGATCAGGATATTTTTCAGATACAATCTAAATGTTGCACTAATATTCTGACGACATTTCTCATAAACGAGACCGACATCCACTTTTACGACTGCCTTGTACATTGTAAAAGTCTGAACAGCTTCATTAGTAAGTTGCCTGATCGCTACAACAGCAGAGCAGGGTCTGCCGGGCTTCAAGCACAGAGCTAAGCTCAGGAGCCAAACCACTGTTACGTGTTTGCTTAAATGTGGTGCAAAAGTCTGTGGGACCTCCTCTTCCGACGTCGTGGCAGTGGTCTGCAGCGCTGTTAGCTAGTTACTATTTGGTGTATTTCCACACGTATAATGTCGGTGAAGTTCTCTTCGAAGCCCTGTAAGGGAAGTGTAATAATTCGCCACTTGAAAACATTAAAAACTGCTTGCATGTGTTCGATAGTTAGCCACATTGTCACTTATGACACAGCAAAAACTGGAACTCAGTTTATTTACTTGTTATACACTGAAGAGCCTAAAAAACTATTGCATTTGTCTAATAACATGTAGGGTCCCCGCGAGCACGCAGAAGTGACGCATCACGATTTGGCATGGAGTCAGTTAATGTCTGAAGTAGTGCTGGAGGGAATTGACACCATGAACCCTGCAGGACTGTCCATAAAACCGTAGGAGTACGAGGGGGGAGATCTCTTCTGAACAGCACGTTACAAGGCATCCCAGATATGCTCAATAATGTTCAGGTCTGGGGAGTTTGGAGGGCAGTAGAAGCGTTTAAACTCAGAAGAGTGTTTCTGCAGCCAGTCTGTAGCGTTTCTGGAGGTGTGGGGTGTCCTGCTGGAATTGCCCAAGTCTGTCGGAATGCATAATGGACAAAAATGGATGCATGTGATCAGACAGGATGCGTACATACGAGTCACCTGTCAGAGTCGTCTATAGGTGTATCATGGTCCCATAAGCAGAATCAAGGCCGGTTCTACCGCAAAGTACCGTTATCCAAGATGGCGGCGATGACATCATCCTAAATGGCGGCCGTTGCATCATCTGATAAAATGGTTCAAATGGCTCTGAGCACTATGGGACTCAACTGCTGTGGTCATAAGTCCCCTAGAACTTAGAACTACTTAAACCTAACTAACCTAAGGACAGCACACAACACCCAGCCATCACGAGGCAGAGAAAATCCCTGACCCCGCCGGGAATCGAACCCGGGAACCCGGGCGTGGGAAGCGAGAACGCTACCGCACGACCACGAGATGCGGGCGCATCATCTGATAACGTCATCCACGATGGAGAATTTTGGCGGGACGTTTGAATTTTGGCGGGAAGATAGGTCAATTGGGCTTACCTCCACTAACCTATCCCCCCTCCCCTGCGTGCGTTCCAGCTGTGCAGTGTCCTTTATGTTTTGTTGTTAGTGATCACTGCGCATCATGGTCAGCTTTGATGTGAAATCACTATTTACGAACGTGCCAGTAGATGAAACTATCCGCATCCTTCAGGAGCATGTCTCGCCAGACGCATGTGATCTGGTTGAGTTGTGCCTGACTTCAACGTACTTCAAATGGCAAGGAAAATACTACGAGCAGACAGACGGCGTAGCAATAGGGTGTCCCCTATCTCCGTTGGCAGCCGACATATTCATGGAAGCCTTTGAAGCAACGGCCCTTGGTTCAGCTCCCTTATGCCCACGTTGCTGGTTCAGATACGTGGACGACACGTTCGCTATATGGCCTCACAGTGAAACGGAGTTACACAAGTTTCACGAATATTTGAACAATATGCACGGGAAGATACAGTTCACGCTGGAAGTAGAAAAGAATGGTGCTATCCCATTTCTAGACGTCGAAGTGTACAGGAGAACGGAGGGCACAATGGGTCACAGACTATATCGCAAGCCTACACATACAGACAGTCAGTTGCGTGCCAGTGGGTGTGTTGGACCTTCCATCGACCTACGGACCCCCTTGGAGATGTCTCCCGCAGTCGGAGACGAAACGTTGGGAATTGAGACAAAATTCATCAACCGACCACTGCATAAAAGCCCGGATAATTATAATGGACATGAGACAGGTATCTGCACGCTCAATCCTACCACCACCCAGCGCAGAAGAACTCTGTCATCCGTTCTTTGGCAAGCCATGCGCAGCGCCTAAGTAATGCTCAAAACATCACACCTGAGCTTGAAAGGTTACGCACAACTTTTCTAGCCAATGGCTACAGCCATAAGTGGATCAACACAGCTCAAATGGCTTTCAGCACTACGCGACTTATTTTCTGAGTTCATCAGTTGCGTAGAACTTAGAATTAATTAAACCTAACTAACCTAAGGGCATCACACACATCCATGCCCGAGGCAGATTTCGAACCTACGACCGTAGCGGTCGCTCGGTTCCAGACTGTAGCGCCCAGAACCGCACGGTCACTCTGGCCGGCGATAAACACAGCCTTGTCGACGAACACAAATAAGAAAGACAAGCAATAAATAGGCAAACTGCAGCCAACAGTGCGCTTACCTTATGTGAAGAACGTTACTGACCGAATAGGCAAACAACTTCGCCGCGTTGGGGAGCAGCCTGTCTTCTATAGTGGTCGTAGGATCCAGGACGTGCTAGGCTCCACGAAGGACAAGGTGGTTGCGTTACACACTGCAGGCGTTTAAAAGGTGGAATGCGGATGTGGAGAGGCATACATCGGCGAAACTGGTAGGCCAATAGCAATGCGCATTCGGGAACACGAGCGTTATATTCGTCTAGGACAACACAACAAATCCGAAGCGGCAGAACACCAGCGAGACTGTGGAAAAGAAATAAAATTCAGCGAAGCTTGTGTGTTGACCAAGCAGCCAATTATGACGAAACGCAAAATCAGAGAGGCCATCGAAATACTTAAACACCCTAACAACATGAACAGGGAGGATGGACTCAGGCTTGCCCCATCTTGGTTGCCTGCAATCAGAGCGCAACACGAGGCACGAGCACTACCGGCGAGTAACTGCCGCCGCGCGGCCGACGTCGAGCAGTTGGTAAACAGCAGCAAACTTCTGATTCGACGGTGACACAACACAAGAGCCAATAGACAACAGAGGTCATGTTCTCCATCCTCCGCAATAACCTATTAAAATAAAGTTCCCTCTCCTTCTTCCTTAAGTGATCAATGAAACAAACTACCTTTTTAAAATTATGATGTAATGGCATGCGCAGGGAACACTAACAACAAAATATAAAGCACACTTCACAGCTAGAACGCACCATTAGACCCAGAAGAACGCTGCTGCAATCGTGGCCGAAACGTTGGTTTTTCTCCAGCAGCAGTAATTTTTACATTATGACGCGGTACCATACCCAGGAAACTTTTATGTCGGCTGACTCTGGCAGCGGAAGCCTACGCAATTATAGTAGTATATTTATCACACTGTTACAAAACACACGCTCTGACACATTTGGTGTTATGCCACACAGCCACAGATCTGTAAACTACTTCTAAATAACGCTCTGCAGACACGCAAACAACTCCTAAAGTACCGAACTAATTTCAGTACAGACATGAAAACTCCTCCTAAATAATGCAGTACACTAATATATAGACAGGCTCAGTACTCATAAACTGTCCAAATAACGCATAGTGCAGCCTACAGACCTTGTAATCTCCCCACGGAAAATTACCCTCTACCACGCAATAATTAATAATGGTCAATCAAATCATCCACATTTATTCACTTTTGAAAAGTATCTGATCGGATTTTCTAGTAATATATGCGCCGACAGCTCGTCGACGCCAAGGTATTTTTCTAGTACGTTTATTCTTTGGAATAACAGAGATACATATATGTATTCTCCATGGTTATTATAGAGGGGTAAGAAGGACAGCTTCGGAAATATCTGTTGGAAGATTGACGGGCTTCTAAAAGAGACATATTTGCTTTTCTTCTCGCTAAAGCGAGCTATTAACGTTTGTGCCACTAGTGGGTTATTTGCAGAGAGAGAAAGACTGTAAACGCAAATTAAGTAAGACTTGGAATCAACAGAAAACGGAACATGTAATGGAAATGGATTGAATATACAATTTTCCTCAGAAATAAGGTTTGTGACCCTTTTATTCTAGAGTGAATGACGAATGAGTTCTTTGTCTGAATCATTGACGATCGCCTTGGCCCTGTAATTAGTGGGGAAGTTTCAGCTGTGACAAAGAGAGCCTGCAGTCACCGAGTTTTTATAAAATCGTCCAAAAAGGCTTCGTCCACATCTGAAATTCAAAATCTGTCGTAAAATGAACGAATTGTTCAAACGATCGATTTTCCCAACTGAATGCAGCGCTTAACAATAACAACAAATGTAAAGATCTTTTCCAGCAAGCCAGCCGCTGAATATTAAGACGAAGGGCTCCACCAGAGATTCTATTGGGCTGATTTCACGTAAATGAAATATTATATTTAAAACTGTACATAGATAAAGGACAGAGAGAGAGGGAGAGAGCGAATGAAATTCGAGAAAATACTCAGAATCCTCCATTAGTATAATTGTTTACCTGTCTTATCACGGATCAGCCTAAAGATAAAACAGGAGGCCCTAACTTTATTGTACCGATTTATGTGTGAGAGTGAAGGGGTAATAAAGGCGACAGATACACCTCTGTACAGACAAAACATTACACCAAGTTAGCGGCAAGCTGCATTCACATATATTCATCAGTCAGTAATATAGATATAAAGATATTCTCCCAATAACATTATATAATTCATTATAACCTGCTCGCAAAATAATGCAACAGACACATGCAGGCACCACCCGCCAGCCCCGTTTGCTGGGTTGCAAAGAAAGCTACTTCACATATTCCCAGAAGTCGAGATCCACCGGCATTTTCAAACCATGCACAGATACCCGCAAACATGAGGTGGCGACATCCCTTTCATACTTGACACCTGAGAAATTCCTCTCAAAATATGTGATCAGCTAGACACCGTTGCTGAAGTAACTGGATGGGAGCGAAGACCTATTTGCAGAGCATAGACGCTCCAAGAGTGCACGCACATCCACCCCACCATGAGCCACCACCAGACACATGTCAGTGCGAGCCACGACTCTCACGCTGCTGCTACCTGCAGTGGAAAAGTGACAGTTACTTCTATTTTCGGGTATTCAGTTAAAGTTCTCTGAGTGTTATACAGATGTCACACAACTCCAACATGCACTCACACCAGTTCCATATGGGAGACACCTCTGGGCAGCATGTGTATTTTACGATTGCTGATGCGCTCATGTGGTGTGTATCCAAACTAGATACAGATACTACAAACCGAATCAGATCCGCATCCATCACATCTATCACCCGAACATGCTATCATCGTTATTCTGTACCATACAACAGAAAAAAATTACGAGCTACAAAAGCTCCACTAACTACTTCCGATACAGAACTCACCTAGGCGCCGTTGCTGGTGCGATGATGCATAGCTGTGATGTGGGTCCGGCACAGAAAGAGAATTTTTGCAATACTTCCCAGAATGGCATTCCTAACAGTACACCCCGGCCATCATCGAATTTACCTGTCAAATGGCTGATAGTGACGATGCGGGACGATGCTTTTTAATATACAGCTTCTGATCCATTGCAGAAGTCAGTTTATGGTTTCATCACCCGTACTGTAGGAGGCTGGCCGTATCCTACAGACTATACTTTGAGTCGCAAGAGACACTCCCTGTCACACTGTGCCATTGTTTGAAATATTGTTTTCTAACACTCTTTGAACACTGCAAAACATTTTGTTTTTCTGCCACAACTTTGAGGTCTGTATCTGGTCCTAAATTGACCTATAAGACGCTAAGATCCTCAGCCTGCCACAGAAAACTAGACATTGTACAATGTAAATCATATTGTTACTGTGGCTACCGTAACACGCCACAAACACTGGATGATTTTAAGTAAAAGAGAGTTACAACATAAGCAAATTGGGGGAATTTTGCAGCGTTGTGGTTGGTTTCCAAACTACAATCCGAAAGCGATTCACGAGCTTTACATTAAAATTTATCTGTCATAGTTATGGAATAGCTGATGACTCTACGTTCCATTTCGACTGATTCAACATACTGTAGTCAGGTACGCGGTCACTGTTTCTGTACTATCCAACCCAGAAGCTGTTGTCCATCCACCAAAACTCTTTCTCCAGCTCAAACAAGCGATGTCAGTCAATCATTATGTGGTAATCAACAGCATGCAGTGGACAGATTGGGTGGAAAAGACACCAACGATGTACTCTAACAATAGGCATTACAGTTGAGAGTGCAAACAATTTTAGCAATTTTAGAGTAATTTCAACACTGACCAATGATGTGACAGCATGTTTCCCAGTTTCAGTATCGTAGCTAAACCACCCTTTCTCCACTTTGCTAGTATCATTGTGAATGTGGAAAGATGACTCTGCAGTATGTCCATTCATTGTTAATTCTCGAACACATACACCATCAAAGTATATCAGACAGTGCTCTACATATTTCTAACACTTCGAGGATAGTGCTTAATTTACGATCTGTCTCTGTGTGTATGGGAGTCACAGAGAATTCTCACTGTCTTGGGGTAGAATTAGAGAGTGAGAGACCCTCCTCAAACTGTCGTTGACCAATCCACCCTGCAGCACCATTACTGATTCAGTCTGCAACCGACCAGAAGTAGGCCGCTACACATCACGTCTCGTGACTGAATAGAGCTTTCCTAGTCCTCACCCATCCAAGTGCCCAAGATTACTCGAGATGCGCTGTTAATATTCCAAAGTAAGAAATATATTTCAAGTGGGTGACGTAGATGCTTCTTCCCAGTTTCTCTACTACAAAGTATATTATCGAATGGTGAAACGAAAAAACTACTTCCCTAAAACATACGAGTACAATATAGCTTTCTGGAGATGTATAGCGCCCACTGTTCACATCCGATCACAGCTCGGAAATTATACTAGGCCTGCATCAGTCCTATATAAAATGATCGTTAGTAACAGCGAATACCTCTTACAAGGAAACAGATAAGCGCATAGCAGCAGCATCCGACATGTGATAATTACAAGTCATTCCGCCACTATCTCTGTAAATAGCACATCTGTCAGGCAAATGTATACATGAGGATTATAGTGACTCACGGGCACCTATCGCTAACTTAGTTATGAACCTGAAGACTCGATTTTACACCCAAGATGCGACTGGATGATGGAGTTCAATGCATAAATCAAAGTTCGTTTAAAGGAAAGTGCCATGTTTCATCATATATGAGATGGAAGTCCTCTGATGACCAACAAGTTTGCCATTAACGAGTGCAAGTAGACAGCGATTTAAATCACATACAGAAGACGTGGTTGTATACCAGTCGAATGCTGGTTATTTCACGTGACTGATGCAAATTGACAAAACAGTGGAAAAATTGACCTGTAGCAACTTTTCCCTCTCTAGAATGCATGATCTTGTGGTAGTCCTGTGTACTAGGTCATTTGGACTCTAGATCTTGTGGTGGAGACACTGCCTGCAAAATAAACACTTATGTACAGCACAGGCAGAGTCCTTTTCCCCCCATTTCCCCCACCCAGAACGTCATCTTGGATTACATCACAGAATGGATGACTGTGGTCTCTGGTGGTGGTGCTGTGTACTGGACCTGGGCTTCATGGCGAACACACTGTTTCCCGCCATCTTGGATAACTGTACTTGTGTCATCAGCTGACGTCAGGTAGCCATTGGGTCTACACCTCATGGTGAAGACACTGTTTCCTGCCATCTCGGATAATGCTACTCTCATCAGCAGCCGACGTCATAGTGGCCATCTTGGATTACATCATGGATGAGACCACCCTCTGGTAGCAGTACTAGGTCAGTTGGAGTCTGGACATCGTGGCAAACTTCCTGGATGGTGGTACTGCCTCTAATTGCTTAAATAGAGACTGGTGCATGAAAAATAATAAAGACTTATGTCCAGCACAGGTCGAGTCCCCCCTTCACCATTTCCCAGGATGACATGGTGGTCAGGTGACTTAAGTTAGTGGAGGTAGTCCAAGCGCCCTTTCTTTCACACCATTTTCTTAGGTTAGGAGACATTACTATGGTGTGATGCATTATCCCAATGGAATTTGTATATCCCGCCATTTTCTGGGAATGGGAGGTGAGGTGGGTTAGGTTAGTGGGGTAGCCCAATTGACCTATCTTCCTGCAAAAATTCAAACTTCCTGCCAAAATCTGCTATTGTGGTTGATGTCATCAGATGATGTCACGGCCGGCATCTTGGATGGCGTCATCGCCGCCATCTTGGATAACAGTACTTTCGGGTATAACTGGCCTTGCGCCAATACTCCCATATCATTCCAACTGCACACACCCCACACTATATCAGAGCCTGAACCAGATTGAAAAGTACCCCGCTGACATGCAGGGTCATTGGATTCATGAGGTTCTTTCCATACCCATACACGTCCATTGGCTCGGTAAAATTTGAAACGAGACTCGCCCAAACAAGGTAACATGTTTCCAGTCATCAACAATCCAATGTCGGTGATGACGGGTCAAGCCAAGGCTTAAAGCTTTTTTGTTGTGCAGTCATCAAGGATACACGATTGGGCCTTTGAGTCCGAAAGCCCATATCGATGATGTTTCGTTGAATGTTTCACGCACTGAAATCTGCCGTTATTTTCCAAAGGGTTGCACTTCTGCCACGTTGAACGATTCTCTTCAGTTGTCGTTGGTCGAGTTCTTACAGGATCTGCCGTTATTTGCCAAAGGGTTGCACTTCTGCCACGTTGAACGATTCTCTTCAGTTGTCATTGGTCGAGTTCTAACAGGATCTTTTTCCGGCCGCAGCGATGTCGGAGATTTGATGTTTTATCTGATTCCTGATGCCGGTACATTCGCGAAATGGTAGTACGGGAAAATCCCCACTTGTTCGCTACCTTGAAGACGCTGGGTCCCACAGCTCGTGCGCCGACCATAACACCACGTAAAGACTTGATAACCTGGCATTGTATCAGCAGTAACTTAAGAACTGCGTCAGACACTTGTCTTATATAGGGGTTACCGACCGTATTCCGCCTGTTTACATATCCCTACATTTGAATACGCATCCCTATGTCAGTTTCTTTGGCACCTCAGTGTACATTGCGAATGCCTTGTCTTCGCTGACTCATACATGTACGTACCGATATGGAGCGATGAGAGGAATCCCTCAGAAATTCGAACAACTTTCTAATTTGCTTATCAGAGACACAAAATACTGCATTTTATTCACGTGATGTGGGCTGATCTTTTATTAATATTAAAATCTAGATCACTGTAATGTTTATAAAAGGTACCAAGCGATTAAAAGCTCGAGATGTGGGTCAGGAACGTCTGAAATCTGGTAGTCTCAAATACTACTGTATCAGCTGGTAAGTACTGCTTCGCGCGTTCCGTAATAGAAATCTGACGAAAAGAAAATGTTACGTTCCTTATGTTATCAGATGGGATGACATGTACGAAACTCATGACACAAAAAGAACAGAGATCTGCAAAGATAACTTTTACGTATTACATATTCAGTGGTCTGACAGCCTACTGAGTAGGAAATCAACAAGTATGTGTGGTTCTTAGATATGAACAAATATCCTAAAACTTAGAAATTGATACACCAGTAAACAACATCATAAAAGTGTAACACTGTACGCCAACAATTAAAGCGGAAAAGAACATAATTAGGCGCCGTTACCACATCTAGACCTAACTGCAGCAACTCTAAAGAAAATCTAATTTATTTCTGAAACATAGATTACAATCGCGTGTACCATAGGCCATAAATTTCTAAACGAGCTAGGCTGCCTAACATTACGTTTTATCCCATTCAGATCTAAAACAGAAAGGGGCCGGCACAGATGAGTCGATAACCGCAGAATTATATATCACACAATTTCCTGCTGCTTTCGTTCCGTATCAGTACTCGTAAGCACGCAAAACCGCGTGTAACGATGTCCATCATGTCTCAGTAAAGGTCAGTTTCATAAACGCCGTACTCGTGAAAACGACGGAAGAATTGCCACTGCATAGTAAATTACACCGCTCTGTGAATTAGTAGACGCGGCAGGCTGTAACACGTTAGATCCTGTACTTCAAACACGATACGACTGAAGACAGGAGTTGCGTGCTAATCATTGTTCAAATAGAGATCTGTCGCGTCTTAAAGTTTACCGTAGAAATTTAAAAACATAGTACAGTATATAACCAAGCGAATGCGCGAATGCTGCCATACGTGCAGCACGTCCTACAGTTTTGGGGATGAAATTATTTAGATGTAAAGAGCCAATGATCGGAAATGTACGCACTCTAAGACAAAAAGAAAAGAAAAAAATTGAAAACGTTGCCCACGAAGTATGGAAATCGATAGATGTGATGGACATGTACAGACAAATAAATGATTACATTTTCAGAAAAACTGAGTGATTTATTCAAAATAAAGAGCTTCATAAGTTGATCAAGTCAATAACGTTGTTGATCCAAGCGCCCTACCAATAAGCTCCGAACGTTCTCAACTGGGGAGAGATCTGGAGAACTTGCTGGCCAAGGCAGGATTTTTCCAGCACGAAGACACGCAGTGTAAGCTCTCGCCGTGTGCTGGCAGGCATTATCTTACTGAAATTTAGTTTCAGGGTGGCTTTACATGAAGGGCAACCAAACGGAGCGTAGAATATCGTTGACGTACTGTGTGCTGTAAGGGTGCCACGGATTACAACGAAAGGTGTCTTGTTATGAAATGAAACTGCACCCCAGACCACCACTCCAGGAGAAGAGCGTGAAGCACGTTCAAGTTCCCGACGAACGAGAATGGGCACAGTGACAAGCAGAGAAATCGAAGAACGACGAAGTGAACGGACTGAAGAATCATGAATTGCGACATAATCTGATAATACAAAACTGCGAACTCAAGCCAACCATGAAAATATCACCCTATTACCATGTAAACAGTACACCCTAACAAATGACGAAAGAATGTAACAAACACAAACACGTCGTAACTGGAAAAACGGACAACGTCAGCCAATTTTGCAAAGCCAAAAAGTTCAGTCGAGAAACACTAGGATTCTGTTGCAAAAATGGAAAAATGCCATTACCACCATCGGAAGAACGTCCGCAGGAATTTTTACATTATATGACCTGTGAAACTCCAGAGCCAAAACAGTTTCTTTAAAATATAAAAAGGTGTAACGCCTGCTTCCCAATTATTACCTAGACTAACGCTTCGACCTATACAAACAGAAGAAATCGATAATGTTTTTTTCCATCCAAGGACAAATCTGTCACATTATGGGATCATTACTAACACTTCCTAACGAAGACCATAAATTTCTGCAAGTATATTTCATCGGAAATAAAGGAACAGGAATCGACCAATGATGCGCAAATATCAATGGACTAAGTCGAGAAGTAACCTGAGATATACAGAGGACCTTACACGATTGATACAATCAACTGATTGATATATTAAAAACTGCTCTAGACCGAATGATTTCTAATCGCTATAATTCGAGCCAACAAAAGACCACCTGGAGAATACGAATGTCGATTTAATGCCCCTCAGACAGATGAAGTCGCCGTTGTAATTGTGGACAGTGAAAACACAAGCAGTGACATAACTGTACAACACCGAATTCAACGACGACATCTTCAATGAAACACTCATTAGCCTAGAAGATAAATGTTTAGCAATAATCAGCTAGAACTTAGTACAACTTGGGATGCATGAACCACGAAAAGATGCTACCAGTGTGTTAAATTTCTAAATTACAAAGATGAAAAGCTACATCGACGAACTACTTCAGTTCAAAATGGCTCTGAGCACTATGGGACTCAACATCTGAGGTCATCAGTCCCCTAGACTTAGAACTACTTAAACCTAACTAACCTAAGGACATCACACACATCCATGCCCGAGGCAGGATTCGAACCTGCGACCGTAGCAGTCGCGCGATTCCGAGCTGAAGCGCCTAGAACCGCTCGGCCACCGCGGCCGGCAACTACTTCAGTACATTGCTCACAACAAACCACTTCTCAATGACAACCAAAAGGAAATTTACAGCGTTATCATGGGGACAGGATCGACAACAACACTGGCGGAATTATTTACTTGGACGCATCAGGAGGCACCGGGAAAACGTTTCTAATAAATCTACTACAGGCGGAAATACGTGCTAAACAGCCCATCTCACTTGTCCTGGCATCATCCGGCATAGCAGCCACACTTACGGAAGGAGGACGAACTGCCCATTCCACCCAACGACTTCCGTTGAATATACCCGAGGAACAATTAAACAGCCGGCCACTGTGGCCGAGCGGTTCTAGGCACTTCAGTCCGGAACCGGGCTGCTGCTACGGTCGCAGGTTCGAATCCTACCTCGGGCATGCATGTGTGTGATGTCCTTAGGTCAGTTAGGTTTAAGTCTAGGGGACTGATGACCTCAGATGTTAAGTCTCAAAGTGCTTAGAGCCATTTGAACCATTTTGAACAATCAAACAAAAAAAGTGCAAATGTGTGTGAAATCTTATGGGACTTAACTACTAAGGTCATCAGTCCCTAAGCTTACACACTACTTAACCTAAATTATCCTAAGGATAAACACACACAACCATGCCCGAGGGAGGACTCGAACCTCCGCTGGGATCAGCCGAAGAACAATCCCGGTTATGTAAAATCCTAGGGGCATCTGGACGGGGTGAACCTTTAAAGCAGACTAAAATAATCTTGTGGGACGAATGCATAATGGTGCATAAAAAATCTCCCAAAGCCATGGACAGAACACTACGATACTTGCTAGGAAATTCTGAGGTGATGAGAGGAGCTCTATTCATACTCTCAGGAGAATTTCGACAAACATTTCCAGTTATCCCCAAGCCAACACCATCAGGCACCATCAATGCATACTTAGAAGAAATCACATCTCTGGCCACATATACAAATACCGCGACTAACAAAAACTATCAGTGTTGAACTATCGAAAGGCGAAACAACAGCACATTTTGCCCAAAAACTTTGGCAAATAGCCTAAGGCGCATATTCAACTGACCGGACGACTGGCCTCATTAAACTCAACGGTGATGGCTCTGAGCACTATGGGATTTAACTTCTGAGGTCATCAGTCCCCTAGAACTTAGAACTACTTAAACCTAACTAAGTTTCAAGATTTTAAACGTACCACAAGTACCCTCTCTCGACGAAACCATCTGCCCTAGTGCTTTCACACTCTCGTCACGATAGTTTATAGGCGAAGTACTGATGCTAAACTGTGTTCGCATCGACCCTGTGTCCATAATCATGTTGTACAAATGGTGTCTTAACTACTGACGACGCCTTTTGGCAAAATTGTTTTATTAATTTCCATTGCAGGATGTAATTTTAGATTTTTTACTTCTGATGAAGGTATATTTTTATATACCGAAACCTTGGTCAAGAATTTTAATAAATCTTTATCCTGCAACTGTTTTGGCTGTCATCATTTACCGTGAAATACCTAACTAACTTAAGGACATCACACACATCCATGCCCGAGGCAGGATTCGAACCTGCGACCGTAGAGGTCGCGCGGTTCCAGACTGTAGCGCCTAGAACCGCTCGGCCTCGACGGTGATGTCTGAAACATAGCCATGCTGAAAACGAACTCACCGATCAAATTTATCGAAGCATTGTTCACAATCATACCAATCCGGACTGGTTGTTTGAAAGGGCAATTTTGGCAACTATAAATAATATCGTAGACGATATCGACTTATATATTCAAAAGAAAATACCGGATGGAAATAAAATATACAGATCGATCGACACGAACGTAAACGTTGAAAATGTGTGAAATCTTTCTACAGAATTTCTAAACTCTTTGCAAAAGCCAGGAATGTCACTACACTGCGTTCGACTTAAAACTGAATCTCTGATCATACTACCCAAAAGTCTCATCTCACCAAAACTATGTAATAAAACAAGGATGATCCTCAAACAACTGTCGAATAATATCATTGAAGACGAAATTGTTACTTGAAAGTATAAAGGACATACGCTATTTATTCCCAGAATATCACTGATCTCTGCTGAAATGCCATTCCAATTTAAAAGACAGCAATTTCCAATCAAATTAGCCTATAATTTTACAATTAACAATGTGTAAGCACGAACTTTAAAATGTTGCTGCATCAGCCTCAAAGACTCGCTTTTTTCACCGTGAACTACACGTAGCTTGCTCTCGAGTAGGAGATTTGAAAAATTTGCACACGTATATCCTGGATAACAAAATGAAATATGTTGTTTATAAAAAGATATTGTAAATAGTTGTAATATGTTTTCAATATTTTTTTTTTACTTCTTATACGTACTTTAAAGTTTTTTACTCCAACTACCAAACAATCTCATATCAACTCCCGAGAGAATCCAGGTACCACAGCTAGTTTAATTATATATGCATCGGTGTCAGATTCAGTCTGGAAAATTAGTAAGGGTGTGGCAGGGTACACTGTGGTGAGGTAAAATCGTTCAGAATACAGTTGTATATGATAACTGACAACCTCAGCTGCCGACAGGTGTTGTTGATATACTTCGATGTGGACAGCTGAAAATGTGTGCCCCGACCGGGACTCGAACCCGAGATCTCCTGCTTACATGGCAGACGCTCTATCCATCTGAGCCACCGAGGACACAGATGAACAGCGCGACTGCAGAGACTTATCCCTTGCACGCTTCCTGTGAGACTCGCATTCCCAACCGTCCACAATTCTACATATGTATTGTACCTTATAGACGTTTGCCCACCCACTCATTACTCGCACACGCTTTGGCGATACCCATAAGAGTTTGGGCAACCTGTGCGCATTCGCACAGACGAAGGTCAATGGCTGGGTCGCCTTTAACTATTATACGAAGACAGTAACTTGTTCTCGTAAGAACAGTTACTGTTGATGACTGTGCAGCTTTTCCCTGGAATAAATGATAACTAACTGACAACCTCAGCTACCGACAGGTGTTGTTGATATACCTCGATGTGGACAGCTGAAAATGTGTCCCGACCGGGACTCGAACCCGGGTCTCACGGGAAGCGTGCAAGGGATAAGTCCCTGCAGTCGCGCTATTCATCTGTGTTCTCGGTGGCTCAGATGGATAGAGCGTCTGCCATGCAAGCAGGATCCTGTCGGGGCACACATTTTCAGCTGTCCACATCGAGGTATATCAACAACACCTGTCGGGAGCTGAGGTTGTCAGTTTGTTATCATTTATTCCACGGAAAAGCTCCACGGTCATCAATAGTAACTGTTCTTTCGCGAACAAGTTACTGTCTTCGTATATACAGTTGTATATATTGCGCCGATTCTGAATTAATTAGCACTGACGTTAGCCAATCTGGTCGTTGTGTACTCAAATTACAGCAGAGTCAGTTTCGCCAAAGGTGTGCTTTGTTTTGTTTTTTAAAACGAAACATGAGGGCGATAGAAAATTGGCCATGGGACGGTACGGTGGATCGAACACGAGCCAAAAGTTGAGCAGTCTCGTGCGCTATCATCTACGCTATGAGAACAACTGACGCCAATCGTATATGGCGAGCCGCTGGCATTTGCGCCCGCAAGGGCCTGATTGCCTGAATTCGATTTTAATTAACTCGGAATCGGCCCACCGTATCGAATTTTTTTCTTAGCAATTATTCCTCAGCACAACCTACGCTGCAATACTCTTACAAGCTCTTCAGATTGTTTCTGATCAACCTCTATAGGTAGTTAACGCATGACGGGAATCAAGAATCTCGACGATTTTGGCGGTATCGATACCGACAAAATATTGGTCCCAGGAATTGCAAGACTTTCCAGAATGTTTTAATTTTAAGTTTAAAATTTAAAGTGGTCTAACAGACGGACGGAGAGGCAGAGTGATAACAGATGTCCGCAGCTCGTGGTCGTGCGGTAGCGTTCTCGCTTCCCGCGCCCGTGTTCCCGGGTTCGATTTCCGGCGGGGTCAGGGATTTTCTCTGCCTCGCGATGACTGGGTGTTGGGTGATGTCCTTAGGTTAGTTAGGTTTAAGTAGTTCTAAGTTCTAGGGGACTGATGACCATAGATGTTAAGTCCCATAGTGCTCAGAGCCATTTGATAACAAATCACAAAAAAGAAAATTTTATGTTATAATTACAAATTAACGTTTTTTTTTCTTTTTTTGTACTGTGAAACCTGGCTTCTTGCCTAATTTCATGGTTCTATATCAACGGGAAGTGCCATTTAGGTTTTGATGAGTGAGTTTATGAGTGTCAAAGTATGTAACGTAAATGGCCGTCTCTTTTGAGTGAATTAACTTCGAAGCTAACGTTTTTTACACCTCCCAGGGACAGTAGATCTTAGTATGTGACGTAAATCTTAACACGCTACGGGTGTCCGTTTCTGAGAAAAAGGGTTCTTAACAGAGAGACGGACAAATATAATGGCTCCATTTTTACCGACTAAGAATGCAACTGTAAAAATAAATTTTTGAGTGAAGGCCTTATTTTCATATTTCTCCTTTATTAGCTCACGTGATCGATGTCGAAACTGTGTAACTCCATTTTGAGATTTACTTGTGACAGTCCAACTCAAGCGGAACACTGAAGTACATAGGAGTCTAGTGATGCAAAATGTAGTCACATCGAAGATTAGTAGTGGTACAGTCAGCCTGAAATATGCCTGTCCTTGTTTGCACGCAATGCAAAGACGAAAAATAGTGCTAGTGAAGTTTCATGATAGCTGAAAGAAAAAGTAAGTGACGACACTACAATAGTACCATTGATTTTCCATTTAGTTATGTTTTGGTTTACTTTATGTAACTCAGTGTTTCGGTTGAATTGGGCTGCCACAAGTACGTCAGAAGCTGAAATTGCAGAACTCCGGAATCAGTCATTCGAATTAAGTATAATCAATACAACAGCTCACTGGTTATCTACTAACTGTATATTAATTACTCACTACTCACGAGTGGTTCCTTATTATAAAGTAGGAAGGGCTTTCAATAAGTAGTGCAACGTATTTCTTCATTGCAAATTTCGGTTGAAGAAGCGCGGAACTGGTTCTAGACATCGTGGAATATTCCCGCTTCGCGAAGTTTCAATAGTTGGAGGCGCTATACGTAGCCTCAAATTGGCATCCGTAACAGAGGTAGCTTCCAAGTAGAGAGCTGTCATCGCTTTTGTTTTGGTGGAAAATCAGAGCATCACAGATATTCATAGGTGCTTGCAGTATGTCTACGGAGACCTGGCAGTAAGTCGATGGCGAGGCATCACTCATCATCTCAACAAGGTCGCGCAAATCTGTCCAATCTCCCGCATGCCGGTCGCCTGCAAAAAGTTGCGACTCCTGAAATGATGAAACGTGCGTACACTCTCGTTCGAGGTCATTGACGGATCAGAATCAGACACCTTACTATGCAACAGGACGTCTCTGTTGTTAGTGCTGACACACTTTTCCATCTATTGGGGTACTCAAGTGTGTGTGCCCACCAGATTTCTCGCCGCTTAAAAGGAGACCATAAAGAGCAACGAAGGACCTTCTATTGCTTGCGCGTTACGAGGCTGACCATGACAATTTTTCATCTAATAACGTCACAGGCGATGAAGCATGGGTTCATGACTTCGGACAGGAAACAAAACCGCAGTTCACGCAATTGCGTCACACCACCTCCCCTCTGATGAAAAATTTTGAAACCGCACCATCAGGCGGTAAACTCACGGCAGAGTCTTCTGGGACTCTGAAAGGGTATTCTGATGTGCTCCATCGTGGTGCAACTATCAACTCGGAAGTCTATTGTGCTACCCTCAGGAGACTGAGTAAACGATTTCGGCGTGTTTGTTGCCAGAAAAATGCAAACAATCTTCTACTTCTCCGTGACAACGCAAGGCCACTCACAAGTCTGCGCAGTGGAGAGGAGCTCTGAAAACTTCACTGGACTGTTCTTCCTTAACCATCCAACAGCCCACATCTCTCACTCTCAACTTCAGTCTGTATGGCCCATTGAAGGACGCACTCTGCAGGAAGCAGTACGTAGATGGAAATGCAAACCAGCGATTGGCGTCATTGGCCAGGAGGCCCCTTGCGGGGCAGGTCCAGCCACCTAGGTGCAGGTCTTATTACATTCGACGCCACATTGGGCGACTTGCGCGCCGGATGGGGATGAAATGATGATGAAGACAACACCCAGTCCCTGAGCGGAGAAAAATCTTCGACCCAGCCGGGAATCGAACCCGGGCCTGTAGGACGGCAATCCGTAACACAGATCACTCAGATATCGGGGCGGACTAGTACGTAGATGATGGCGAGGTTACTGATGCAGCAGGACGTTGTCTCCGACGTCGATCAGTAGAGTGGTATCAAGTGAGCATACGAGACCTGCCAGTGTGGTGTCGTAAGGCTGTCGCTTTCAAAGAAGATTATGTTGAAAAATAGGGTTGGGTAGCCCGAAGTGTGGCGAATAATATGGTGTATTGGAATGATGAATAAAACCAACCTGCTTTCATAAAAAAAGTGCGTCACATTACTTACTGAACGCCCCTCATATTAAATCTAGGACCATGTACGATCTGTATACATTTGACCTTGCAGGTTTCGGGCACCTTCGAGTAAGTGGTTGTAAAACAAGTGGGTGACAAACATACACTGGGGTCTTTACGGTAGATACACAAGGCACTGCCTAGCAACGCGCTGATTGTTCGACCTCACTGAGTTTAATATCTAAAACGGCTTGGCAGATGATGTACATGTGTACAAGAGAGGCGTACCTTGTCTCGGGCCTCTATGTCACACTTGGCGGCGATGAGCATCTCCATGATCTCCGTGTTGCCTCGGGAGGCCGCCCAGTGGATGGGAGCCCGACCATACTGCAACAGACAAGGCATAGCCACCTTAAAAGACAGACACAAAATCACGCAATTTTCTGTTTACATTTTATTTAAATGAAATACATTCTATATCAAGTACAGTGTTTCTCAAAAAGATTCATCCGCATTCATACCTTCTACATACAAGAGGATGGATCTTCGAGGTAAATTTTATCTTGCGCATAGGAGTACAAAACCCCTGGAGGACAATCCGATTTTACAATGGTATATCTTGTATATCTTTCATGTACAGGGTATTCCATTTATCTGATGACCGCACCCGCCATCAGGCATCAGAACCGCGCAGGCTGATCGAACGCGTCCCGCGTCTCCCTGTTGGTGCCAAACTACCCACCTTCTCGGCCAGCCTCATTCGAACTGTGAAATAAACATCACGTGTGTATGAGTGAAGTCTTTGAACGCAACAGTGGCAATACCGAATCATTCCATTCCAGAACGAGTGTTTGTATACGATACGAACTTCTTGCACCTATACACGGAGAGCTGTTGAGTTACGTGGGCTAAGACTCTTCAAAGTAACAGCAGTGTCAGATCTTAAACCTATTGATCCTGCGCACAGCAATAGATTTTCCGAACGGGTTTTGAAACTAGAGAAGTAGATCCTTACCTCATTCTGTCTTCAGATGTGACTCGGTTCCATTTACACGGGTTGTTCATTCCCAAAACTGTCGACGATGGAGTGCCTATAAATCTGTTTTTCTTCGTGGGGAACCCATTCAAGATCAGAAAATAGGAGTGTGGTGGGTAGTTAGCGGTGACAGAACAACAGGTCCAACTTATTTTAATGACACAGCTAACAGTGAAAGATACGTGCAAAATATTTTGCATTTGTTTTTAAACGAACTGAGTGAAAGAGAACGAAGCTTCCCTTTTTTTTCCAACAGGATTCGGCAAGGGCTCATAGGTCATAATTCACGATGTATTCCATGACAGACTCATTAGCAACAATATCTGACTTGCTAGAATCCGAGTTTAACCCAATGCGATTTATGTTTGTGGGGAAAACTAAAAGATGAAGAGTATGCAACAAATCCGCGCACTTAACACGAGCTCAAGGACAATACCTGCGAGTCAATTTATTCAAGTTCTCAAAGATAATTACACGGTGTGATGCGCAATTTCTTGAGAAAATGTCAGAAATGCGTGTAAAACAATGGCAGACAGCTCCAGCATCTCCTTGCATCGCGTGGGTGAGTAGAAAATTGCATGAAAACTGCATGAAACGGCAAATGTGGGAAAAGTTGGATTTTTGTTTCGACGCCTTCGCTAAAATTCATCCCAACATTCTGTCTTCACATAGTAAATGCAGCCCCGGGAGAGTGGATGAATCTTTTGGAAACATACTGTATTTCATTGATAATATCGGTTTCGGCCCATCCAGATCATCTTCAGATGAAAAATATTCCGATTACGATTCATGTCACCGGCATCAGCTGACAGGACCTCAAGCTGTCATGCTCTGACAGTTACAATGTGAGCCAAAACACTACGACCAGTTCCCACAGTGAGAATGAATGGTGGCGTTTCCAACACGTGGCGCGGTAAGAATTATAAATAATAGGGGTAGAAACGCATGGGAGATCATTCATACGGGTCACAAATGGGGATTGCACTGACACAAGCGACTGACAAACGGCATATTTTTATGGCCCCGCACTTGAGAACAAGCATATCGGAAATGGTGAACCCTGTCGACTGTTCGAATGCTACGGTCGTGAACATTGATGGAAAGTCGTAGAAGGGTGAACACGACAAGCACTTGGATATTCACGACCGATCACAAAACGTGGAGGTCAGGGACTGACTCTAAAGCAGAATAGGCGTTGATTTGCGGCAGATCTGACGACAAAGTACTTTGCTTGTGCAGGCACAAATGCTTCGCAGCGCACTGATCAGCGCACACTTTTCAACGTGTGCATTCATATCCGACAACACCTGGGTGTTCCCAGTTTGGTACAAAGACATCGTCGTCCACAGTTGCAGTGGAAACGGGATAACCGAGATTGGACTGGTGATGAATGGACAAGTTGCGCCTGATCGGATGGATCACGTTTCCTGTAACTTCAAGTCGATGGTCAAGTCCACATAGGCTGTCACCTAAGCGAACGGTTGCTTGAAACATGCGCCGCGCCACGGACAACAGGGTCATTCATTTGGGCTTCCATGGGACCCGTGGTAGTAATCGAACGCGTCATGAAAACTGTGTACTACATCAAAATCACTGAGAGCCACTTGTCTGCTTCATAACTGATGTCTTCCCCATCGGTGCTAGCATCTTCTAGCTGGTAACTGTCCTATTCACACATGCTGCATTGGTTTCAGGAGTATGACACTGAATTCACGGTGATATATTAGCCACTAAATTCACCTGATTTGTAACTAAATTCACATAATCTGAAACCAAATGAACATACGTGTACGCCATTGTGCCTCATATGTGCCCCCACGTACCACTGGCACTTAATTTATGAGATCTGCGTTACCATGACTCAGATATATGGTGCTGCGTACCTCCAGAAGACCTGTCGAAGACTCGCCAAATCCATGCCACACAGAATAGCTAATGTGTTGCATTCTAGAGGTGGAAAAACACGCTGCAAAGCAGGTAGGCATAATGTTTTGTCTCACCAATGTATTCTACTCTGCATATTTTAATTCTGAAGATTGTCTATTCCAGCCTGGACCGGTCATATCGGTAAATCACATAATCTACACTGTACGTCGTTTAGAAATTCGCAACTCAAGCTAACTTTTTCCCCAGGCGCCACTCGAACTCTGTACAAACGTTTCTGAATGTTTGCCCTCAATTTAGTCGTGTGGTAGTGGTACTCATTTTAATATTCACAGTTACAACTGTATTGTTCAGTGAAAAGACGGTAATTATTATGAATCTTCATCTGCAGGAGACGCTGCTGCGTTGGTTACTTCACTACAGTGATAAATAGAGTTGGAAATCTACGGTAGGCTATCGTAGAATAACGCAAGTAAACCTAGACTACGGTAATTTTCCTACAGCTTTGGTAAGTTAAGGTCATACCTGTGTTACCTGTATATTAGGTGTGTTGCATACCAGTTGGGCGTTACCTCTTAACAATTGCTTTGTTTGCGTATGCGATCTGTCTCTTGCATGATTCTTCTAGAATTCGGAAGCAGTGAACTGTTTAGAAACTGAATGACAATTAATTACTTAAAAATTAACTGTATTCATAGCAAAATTGAAACTGTCAGTGTTTAATTCGGTTTTTTTCGAAAATTGTTGCTTTATAATATGAAATAGAGGGACGTTACAGTAAAAATAAAGAAAACATTACAGATTTTTCATGTAGCGCTAGAAAACGGATTTTCCTCAATAAAAAGGTAAAATAAAAAGGATATCGCAAAACAGGAATTCATGAAACACCGCTTTAATATTTCGTCAAATTTACATGAAACATCTGTCTGTTATTCATAAACAACTTTTGCATTTATCAATAATAACAGGCAACTCTTGCCTGTGATCACGATAAAGGACGTTCTTTTGAGTACAAAATAACGATATATATGATGTTTGAGCATGTGAACTACACTTGCATCAAAAGTAGTTGATTTGGTTACATAAAAACGCAGAAGTTGATCATAAAATGCAATTTGTATTCTGTAGTGGTATAAGACACACAATGGAGTAACGTGAAAGATACGTGCAAGACAAACAAGCAGACAAACAAAAAAGCAAAGAGCTCTCAGTTTCTCTCTGACACATTCGTGTGTCTTTCCCTACCAATGCTACTAACACTACCGGTAATACTACTATTTACTATGTTACTTATGTTGTGTACCAGAACTACCGAATCACGGTGTTAGTAGAGCGTAGGTATAATCATAAGCTGAAAACTTATCCAATCTACCGCAGATACCATATAACACCCGTTGTGGAAGATGATTACAGTGAATTTCGCTAGGAAGAACTTCAGTAAGATTAACGCACAGTTAAAATAAATTTATGGTTCGTTATCTTTTTCCACGCCAATTCATAACTCTGTGGATAAGGTGCTCCATTTTCGCAACCGCAGAGCGCTGATATAATTCTCTGCTTCTCATAACTATTCCCGGGAGTTGCAAGTTCACTCTTTACGACCACCAAATGGCGCTCGCAGATTAGCGACCTTCATCTGAGACTCTTAGAAGCCAAGGGGTATAAGCAAGAAAATGTTAGTTTTGAGTAAATGATGTTCAACGTTGAGACCAAAAAATTCCATGAACAACTTGAGGAAAAAATAATTATTTGCAGACTTTTGAGACTTTATTGCCTACCTTATGTAGAACAATCAGTGCTGAATTTTTCCCGTTAATAATCTTTTATTAATAATTAAAAATGATGGATCTTAGCGGCATTAATAGGAGCACTTCAATGGCAGGCAGTAACTTGCTACTTGAGGTGAACACGACTGGGTGTGCTCAGTGTCTGTTTCTAAAATCCTGCCAAGTTCATTTTCTGAGTAACGATTAACTTCTTCATGATTCTGATTAACTGGCTGCAGCGTTCTTGTAGCTTCATGGTATGGAAGCCTCTGGTAAAATTAATCATGTGCTGATGACACAAAGGGAAGAAGAGTATGTATATCTCTGTTCTTCAGATATGTCAATTCCCATTTTTCGTTATCTAGTTCTAGAGCAGGGAACACTTAATATTTCTGCCACAATGATGTACTTTCTTATGGTTAAGCGTTTGAAAATCTTTAAATTTCTCGTCGAGAGATACTTTGTAAACACGATGAAGAGTGACTCCTTTTGAAAATGCATTTACTACATTTTTCTAAAACGTTTCACTACGTGTTTGAAATAATTCTTGAGTCCACTTGGTGTGATAAAATCACCGTCAATCATCTAGACTACCTTAAATTTCCTGCTGGCCTTTTAAATGAGCAATGCTCGCTAATCAGGTACGAAAATCCAATTATTTTTTCGTGGCAACTTTCATAATACTTTCAAAACCTTGGTCGCATTCCATATAGGAATGTCTAGAAATTATGAATTTGTGATCTACAGTTTCATTGTGTGTGATCTTGGCAACGTAATGCCAGAACTTTACAATATATTTATTTTTACATTGATACCCAGCATCGTCACTAAAAACTGTGATGCGTTTAACTGATGTGGGCAATATACACACATAGTGTAAAAGACATGAAGCAATTTCTTGCCATCCGCTAGCGAGCTGACTCTCATGTCATACGTACATTTTGCTATTTGCGAACTGTCATATTCTGAACATTCTTTTGCATTATTTTTTTTTTTGCTCTCTAGCGACCTGTTCCTTACGCAAATATAATTCTATTTCAAGGGTCAGAGTCTGAACATTTTTGGTCTCGATGAACTATCAAATTCTGCAACATGTCACACGTCACAAATATCAGCACAATGTGTATAGAAACCCAGATTGAAGCCCGTACTGAACACAAATGTATAGTAACCCTTTTTAACAGGTGGTAAATTATTATCTGCACAAAACTCTTTATAGAGTTTAGTCATAGTCCACAGGTGAGAACATGTTTTTATAGTTTAAAACCATCTATAACAGTAAAGAATTGCCTAGGAAACAAAATAATAACGATAAATCACGAAAAAGCAATACAAATATTTAAATTAAACGATTTTTCATAAAGATTCTGCCAGGAAAACCAAAACTGCTTGCAGTCTCTTGGTAGCCAAGAGATAAAAGTGCACTTCTACATTTTGAATTCAAAAGAAAATATGAACTGTCTTAGCAGTTTTCTTTTCAACCACTAGATGTCAGCGCCAGGATGCTTCTTACTTGTATCTATTCGCCACCTAGACTTGGGTCTGTTTTAACTATGGATAACTACACTTGCCTCCAAAATTAAAAATTTTTTCTTATACCCCTTAGCTCTCATTTCAAATTTTACGGGAGCTTAAAATACAGCTGAGAACTGTGTACTCCAACGAGAATTCCCCCCCCCCCCCCCCCCTCCCCAACGTGGTATGTTGCAGCGCGGCAGTTTATTTTGCTGTGTGCAAATATGCAGAAATAAAGGTGAAGGCAAAAAAAAAGCAATATACGGAGACCTGCCGTTAGTCGTTGCTGCAGGGTACCATTCGTGCGAGTAACGGGTCAAAAGTGGACGGCGTGGGTGGAGACCAGGTAGTGGGGCGGAAAGGGTGGGTAGTAGATAACAGCGATGTAACTTCGTGACACGGAGTGCCGTACCGGGAAGCGGTCACGGAAGCTTGCGGTACGCAGGCAACGATCTTGCCGACTAGGCTATCCAGGTAGGGCGCCCAAAATGGTGACATAAAATCTACGTAGCAGGTTGGCAAATACTGTATCTACAGTGTGGTTAAATGTGTCTCATAACTTTGGACAAATAGGAAGAAATAGAGGAAATATTTGAAAAAACTTTTAAATCCGGTTTTGGAGATAAATGGAGAAAATTAAATAGCTTTAATGAGTAGGAAATGATGATGTGTTTGAAAGAGGAAAAGAAAAAGGTTGTTCAAAGCCATGTTGAAAGAGGAAATAAAGCTGTGTTGGACACACTGTGTGACTATTCATTTGTACAATAAACTATAAAGTTCAGAGGTACCAATCTGTTTAATTCTCAGAACCTGCAAAGTGAAGATTTGGTACAGTACGTGGCATTCCAGCCTGTGATCGTGACACTATTACGTACAGTAACCGTCAAAGAATTTCGCAACAAGCCTCAAGAGCAGCTAATCCCTTCTGCGCTGCGACGAATCTGCTGTACGGTGGTTTTATGTTTGGCTACTCTTAGCTTCTAAGTGTTTTGAATGTAAATAACACGATTAAGCTCATTATGAAGGTTGCAATTTACGTTCGACGAATCTGCTGTACGGTGGTTTTATGTTTGGCTACTCTCAGCTTCTAAGTGTTTTGAATGTAAATAACACGATTAAGCTCATCATGAAGGTTGCAATTTACGTTCATTTTGTACTGTACGAAACGTTTAATTTGTAAATAAAGACCTAGATGGCTGACAGTTGGGATTTCTGTGCATTATACGAACTTGTACAAACTCCATCGCTTGTTGCTGGCAGCTAAATGGTACTCGCTCTCCGTAGACACGTTCATTAAGTGGTACTAAAATCCAACTCTCCGTCGTGACTTTATTCGTAGAGTAATATGGTTGAAACGTAACAAAATTAAGTGTTTAACTAATCCGTTATTGATGCCTGTACTATAGAGCAAAACTATTGCGCAATTTGACCTATGAAATTGTGAGTGTATGTACCCCTAAGGAAATACGAAACTGAGCTGAACTAACATGTTGGTGTTGCGATCTTGAGTTGAAAGACCGGTTAGACGCAGCTGTCAACGCCAATCTGTACTGTGCACCCCTCTTCATCTCTACATGACTATCGCAACCAACATTGTTTTGATACTGCTTACTGTAGAGATGTCTTGGCCTCCTACTACAGTTTTAACCCCCCCTACCCTCCTCCCAAACACATGTGTGTGTTTCTCTTCATTCCCAGATTGACTGTTTCTTGATGACTCAGAATGTGTCCATCAACCGATCTCTATTTTTAGACAAATTGTGCCATTAATATCTTTTTTCGCCAATCCGATTAAGCATATCTTCATTAATCATTCAATATACCCATCTAATCTTCAGCAATATCCAGCAGCAACTCTTTCAAAAGCTATTCTCTTGTTGTTTGAACTGTTTATCATCCACGTTTAACCAACGTGCTCAGCAAAACAGCAAGCAAACATCTTCAGGGAAGAAATAATATTTAAATTTGTTTTCCATGTCAATAAATTTCTTTCCAGAAGAAATGCTCTTCATTGCATTGTCAGTCTGCTTTTATACACCGTGTACTTCGGCAATCTTCTGTTTATTTGCTGCCAAAAGAAGGAAACTCATCTACTAAATTCATTGTCACATTTACTAATCTAATTCCCTCGACATCCCCAGCCCTACATCGGTAATGCTGGAATTCAATATGGTGTTGGCCCGCCCTTTGCCCTGATGGCAGCTTCCATTCTCGCAGGCATACGTTCGATCATGTGCTGGGAGGTTTCTTGGGGAATAACAGCCCATTCTCCATGGAGTGCTGCACTGAGGAGAGAGGTATCGATGTCTGTCGGTGAGGCCTGGCACGAAGTCGGAGTTCCAAAACACCCCAAAGGTGTTCTATAGGATTCAGGTCAGGATTCTGTGCAGGCCACTCCATTACAGGGATACTATTGTCGTGTAACCACTCCGTCACAGTCTGTTAATTATGGACAGCTTCTCGATCGTGTTGAAAGATGCAATCGCCATCCCCGAATTGCTCTTCAAAAGTGGGAAGCAAAAAATCGCTTAAAACATCAATGTAGGCCTGTTCTGTTATAGTTCCACGCAAAACAACAAGGGGTGCAAGCCTCCTACGTGATAAACACGAGCACACCATAACACCACCGCCTCAATATTTTACTGTTAGCATTACACACGCTGACAGATGACGTTCACACGGCATTCGACGTACCCACACCCTGGCATCGGATCGCCACATTGTGAACCGTGATTCATCACTCCACACAACGTTTCTCCACTGTTCAATCGTCCAATGTTTAAGTTCCTTACACCAAGCAAGGCGTCGTTTGGCATTTATCTCCGTGATGTGTGGCTTATGAGCAGCCGCCAGACCACGAAATCCAAGTTTTCTCACCTCCTGCCAAATTCTCATAGTACTTGCAGTGGATTCTGACGCATTTTAGAATTCCTGTGTGATGGTCTGAATAGATGTCTGCCTATTACATACTACGACCGTCTTCAACTGCCGGCGGTCTCTGTTAGTCAACAGACGAGGTCGGCCTGTGCGCTTTTGTGCTGTACGTGTCCCTTCACTTTTCCACTTCACTATCATATCAGAGGCAGTGGACCTAGGGATGTTGAGGAGTGTGGAAATTTCGCGTACAAACGTATGACACAAGTGACACCCAATCACCTGTCCACGTTCGAAGTCCGTGGAGCGTCCCACTCTGCTCTCTCACGAAGTCTAATGACCACTGAGGTCGCTGATATGGAGTACCTGGCAGTATGTGACAGCACAGTACACCTATGAAAAACGTATGTTTGTAGGGGTGTTCGGATACTTTTGATCACATAGTGTATCTTGCTTTGTTCATGGGCTGCTTATAACCTTTTTTCAAGACACTAACCTTTCCGTTCAACAACTGTCCCACGTTCACTGGCGTCTTTGATGTAATTACAGTGACGTCGGCAAACCTTAATATTTTAAATAAGTCTTCCTGTACTTTCCTTTCCTTTGTATCCTTATTCTTTGTTTTCCTCTTATGTTTCCTCGATACATACATTGCATAATGTTAGGAATAGGTTGCAACCCTGTCTCACTCTCTTCTAAACTATCGCTTTCTTTTCGTGTTACTCGGCCCTGTAGATAAAGTTTGGCTCTCTTAATTTTATTCCTGGCACCTACAAAATTTTAAAGAGTATATTCGAGTCACCGTTGTCACAAGTTTATTGTAAATCTAGCAATACTATACATAGATCAGTCTTATTTCGTTTGTCAAATATGAGTCATAAGGTCAATACCGTCTCACGTGTTTATACATTTCTCCAGAAACCACACAGAACCTAACCGGAGCTGGCTTTCAGCTTTTCCTTCTTTTTTCTGTACATAATTCGTCGGTATATCGCAATCATGATAGTTCAGTACAGTTCGCAACTGCCAGCTAATGTCTTCTTTGGAACTGAACTTAAAAAATTGTTCATAAAATCTGAGGGTATTTCGCTTGTCTCAGATATCTTGCATAGTTCATGAAATGGTTTTGTCTGGTTGGCCCTCCCACATGTCTCATTAATTATGAGGGAACGTTGTACGCTCCAGAGGCCATTTTCCACTTGAGTCTTTAAGTGGTCTGTCATATTCTTCCAACAATATATCTCCCATCTCATCTTAATTTGCTTCCTCTTCTCTTTCGAGTCGAGTTGGCCTCTCTTAAATGAAAGATGCGAGTGAAAAGTGCAATGAATGGCTTTAGGAAATAAAGGAAACGAGAGCTACAAACAAAATACCCTAACTGGCCCGCAAAGTAATCACCATTAGCTACAACACATTTCTGACACCGATTGTAAAGATGTTGGAAACTATCAGTAAACGCTTCTTGTGCCGTCTCTCTATGCACTGTGATCACGCGTTGTTGGTTATCCGCGTTATTACAGTCGATGGTCTGGAGAGCAAACGACGCCTATCTTCTTCCCCACCTCTCTCGGTCGGAAATTCATGAGCGACTACAGAAGAAGCGTTTGCTGCCAATTCCAACAGCTCTACAATCGCTGTTAGAAGTGTGTTGTAACTAATGATGATTACTTTGAATGTCTGTAAGGGTCTTTCATTCGAAACTCTTGTTTCCTTTCTTTCCAAAGACCATTCGCTGCACTTAACAAGAGCACCTTCTAGGTCCTCTATTTATTCAAATGAGCTTGAAAATGGTGTGAGATATGCAAAATGTCTATGTTATTAGGCTGCCCTTTTGGTTTGTCTCATATGTCATACAAGAATGCTAATTCTTTTAAATGAAATTTAAGGCAAACCAGTAGGCATCCCGACTATTTAAGCACTGTATTCCATTTAACCACCTGCTGCACAAACGGCGCAGGCGAAATCCTGTCAGTCCTGAAGAGGACTGTACTGATTCCAGTTCCGAAGCAAGGAGGTGCGGACAAGTTATCGGTTTAATACGTTATGGCTACAGAATAGTGACATGAATTATTTGCAGAACACTGGAAAAACTGGTAGCAGCCGACCTCGTGGAAGTTAAGTTTGGATGTCGGAGAAATGTAGGAACACACGAGGCAATACTAACTGTTCGACTTATGTTAGAAGATACGTTATATAAACGCAAAATTACCACTATACCATTTGTACGCTTAGAGAAATCAGTAATCACAGCTTTTTGGAATACACACTTTAAAATCCTGAGCACAGCAGAAACAAAATATGGAGAAAAAAAGGTTACTTACAACTTCTCCAGAAATCAGACAGCTGTTGTAAGAGTCGAACGGCATGAAAGCGAAGCAGTGATTTGAAAGGTAGCGAGACAGGTTTGTAGCCTATCCCCGTTGTTATTCAGCCTGTAAGTTGAGCATGTTCTAAAGAAAAAGACAAATTTGGATAAGGAATGTAAGTTGAGGGAGAGGATATAAGACTTTGAGGTTTGAAGGTGACACTGTGCTTATAGACAGCAATGCACTTGGAAGAATAGTTTAGCGGAATAGACATTGTCCTGAAATAAGGGTATAAGATGAGCACCAACAAAAGCAAAAGAAATGTAATGGAATGTAGTCGAATTTAATCAGGTGACGCTGAGGGAATCAGATTGGGAAATTAGACGCTTAAGATACTAGATGAGTTTTGCTGTTTGGGCACAAAATAACCGGCAGAGGTCGGAGTAGAGAGGATATAAAATGCTAACTGGCTATAGCAAGTTTCTCAAAAAGATGAGTTCGTTAACATCTAATATACACTCATGTTCAGAAAAAAACAGAACAGTTTGAACTACTTGAGATAGGACGTTCATATTCGCAGGACATGTACATTAGTATGTTCTGCAGCAATGATTAGCATTTGAACCATGTCGACCTGCGGTTCCATGGTCAACATCGATATCGCGGCGCAACACTACCTACCGGTAAAATGTGCCTGCGGCTCTCGATGCCGCTATAAACCGAAGGTAATGGATCATTCGGACTTGTGCAGACGTGCAGGATGCCTCGAAGATCTGTGTGCGAAACGTACCGTCAAATTAGTCAGTTTTAAAGAGGGCACATTATTGGCACGAGAGAATGTGATGCATCCATACGGGAAACTGCTGCTCGTGTGGGACGAACTGTTTCGGTAGTGCAACGGGTGTGTACAGAATGGTTCACGAAAGGTCGTAGAACACGACGAGATGGGCGGGGTCACACCATCCAGATTAAGAAGATCGACACTTCGTCCGAACGGCATTGCAGGACAGAACTGAGTTCTCTTCGACTCTGGCGCAACAGTGGAACAGTGTAACACATCGTACCCTACGAGGGCTGACAGTCCGTCGCCATTTATTGATGGGTTCCGTGCGAGTCGACCACTTCTCCGCCTACCTTTGACAAAGGTGCAGAAACATGCTACAAGGCAATGATGTATGGAACGACGTCACTGTGGACAGGAATGGCATCAGATAGTGTTTTCGGACGTATCCATTTCCTATTTGTTTGAAAATGATGGCCGCATTTTGATTCGCCGCGGACAGAGAGAGCGGCATCACAGTGGCTGCATTCACACGAGACATAACGGCCTTACGGTGTGGGGTCCTACTGGGCACAACCACAAATTACAGTTGGCGTGTGTCCAGGGCACTATGATGAGGGTGACCTACGTGAATGACATCCTGCGACCCTAGCAATAACCTTTTTTCAAGACGCCTCGGACGCCATTTTTCACAATGCACGACCAAAGGCTGCTGCAGGAACACGTGCCTTCTTGGTGACAGGATATCAGCCTTTTACCCTGGCCCACCAGATCACCAGACTTCTCACCCATCCAAAATGTGTAGGGTATGTTGAAAAACAGGTGCAGTGCTGTGACCCAACGCCAACCACCATAGAAGAAATTTGGAACCAGGTGAATACAGCATGGATAGCTATATCACAGGACTGATTTGACGCGTCGATACCATCAGCATGGAACAAGTGATCAGGGTCCATGGCGGACCCTGTGCTTATTAGGCATGCTAAACTGAGGTGACTGAAATGCTAATCATTTTTGCAGACGATACTAACGCCCCATCTTTAGCCGTTAAAGATGTTCAGTTTTTTTCTGAACATGAGTGTAAATTTGTTAGGAAATATTTTCTGAAGACACTTGTCTGGAGTGTAGCTGCGTACGCAAGTGAAACATAGACGATAAGCAGTGCAGAGATACAGAGAACAGAACTTTTTGAAATGTGGTGCTACGGCAGAATTCTGAGGGTTAAATGTGTTACTAATGAATAGGTCCTAAACGGGTTGAATTGCGGACGAAAGAAATTTATGGTAAAACGATATCGTTCGATATGACGCATTCAGAGACATCAAGGAATCATCAGTTTAGTACAAGAGAAAAGTGTAGGGGATAAAAATCGTAAAGCGAGACCAAGAGTTGAACATAGTAAGCAGGTTCAAATGTACAAATACGTCGTTTGCAGTAGTTATTCCAAGACGAAGAGACTTGCACAGCATAAAGCAGTATGGAGAGCTGCATCATACCCCTCTGCTTACTGAAGACCACAACACCATCATCCCCTGTAAAGGCTATTATCTCAGTGTTTATATGGACTGAAGAACCAACAGATAATGTATTAAGTTAAAAAAAAGTTCTCATATTACTTAGTGATGCTGTACTATATGGTCTAATTTTTTGGAGTCCTAGAAGAATTATTTACATAGCATTTATTTTCCGAGAAATTATCCTTTTTAACATTTGCTTTTCTGGTAATACAGAAGGCTACAATTCTCACTATAGCTACTCTTACCGACAGACTAACAAATCGGATCTATATTGACAAACTTTACGCATTAGGATCTTGTTGGCCCGTAATATGAAGATATAAGTAACCTAGCGAGCACATTCCTAATGTTTGTACATTGCATCTAAATCGGAAATAATGACCACTTGTCCCGTTCGAGCTGATTGATTCTGACACAAAGTGTTTTTATGTTATTTACAAATTGCGTTGGTACTTTTGGCTACACAGTCTACAGACGCTGTTCCCAACGCATTTTGAAGAGGAAAACAATCGCAATAAACTTAACGTAAACGGATAGAATCTTGAGCGGCTGAAGTGATTTTGATGAGGCAATTTTCATTGTGTGGACAGTAGTTATTCGACGTTAGTCATACGCATTTCTTACGTATTTCTCAGTTATATGAGACTTCTACAGATCACATCCACAAATTATTCGCTGTTCTGCAATGGCACTGTGCTTTTCTACTGCTGAATATGATTCTCCAGCCTGGTACAGGTCATCTCATGCCAGACAAGTAGACATTGCTCTCAAAGAAACCTGCAGGTTGATCACAGGTTGCTTAAGACCTACCACAACTGATAAGCTCTACTGCCTGGCTGGAATAGCGCCACCATGGATACGCAGAACAGTGGCTGCCAACAAGGAGAGACTGAAAGTGGAACAGGACAGTGCATGGACATAATCCACCACAGCAACGGCTGAGATCGCGAAAGAGCTTCCTGCGAACATCCGAGAAGCTCACCATTTTACCAGAGAAGGCAAGGCTGGAGTTATGGAAGAAGTCGACGCCTCACCTGCAGACGCCAGAAGCTGAAGAACTACCACCTGGACACAACGAGAGCTGGCTGGTGTGGAAATCTTTAAACAGATTATGATCAGGTGTTGGACAATCCAGAGACAACCTGAAGAGGTGGGGCTTCATAAGATACGTCCTGTGATTGTGGACAAGAACAAACCACAAGCCACATGCTCCAGGGCCTTTTGTGCCCTAAATCCTGCACGAAGATTGATCTCCTGCAACCCACTCCAAGCGCCTTGGAGGTTACAAAGTACTGGGCACATGTAATGCAAGGTGTTTCAAAAATGACCGGTATATTTGAAACGGCAATAAAAACTAAACGATCAGCGATAGAAATACACCGTTTGTTGCAATATGCTTGGGACAACAGTACATTTTCAGGCGGACAAACTTTCGAAATTACAGTAGTTACAATTTTCAACAACAGATGGCGCTGCAAGTGATGTGAAAGATATAGAAGACAACGCAGCCTGTGGGCACGCCATTCTGTACGTCGTCTTTCTGCTGTAAGCGTGTGCTGTTCACAACGTGCAAGTGTGCTGTAGACAACATGGTTTGTTCCTTAGAACAGAGGATTTTTCTGGTGTTGGAATTCCACCGCCTAGAACACAGTGTTGTTGCAACAAGACGAAGTTTTCAACGGAGGTTTAATGTAACCAAAGGACCGAAAAGCGATACAATAAAGGATCTGTTTGAAAAATTTCAACGGATTGGGAACGTGACGGATGAACGTGCTGGAAAGGTAGGGCGACCGCGTACGGCAACCACAGAGGGCAACGCGCAGCTAGTGCAGCAGGTGATCCAATAGCGGCCTCGGGTTTCCGTTCGCCGTGTTGCAGCTGCGGTCCAAATGACGCCAACGTCCACGTATCGTCTCATGCGCCAGAGTTTACACCTCTATCCATACAAAATTCAAACGCGCAACCCCTCAGCGCCGCTAGCATTGCTGCACGAGAGACATTCGCTAACGATATAGTGCACAGGATTGATGACGGCGATATGCATGTGGGCAGCATTTAGTTTACTGACGAAGCTTATTTTTACCTGGATGGCTTCGTCAATAAACAGAACTGGCGCATATGGGGAACCGAAAAGCCCCATGTTGCAGTCCCATCGTCCCTGCATCCTCAAAAAGTACTGGTCCGGGCCGCCATTTCTTCCAAAGGAATCATTGGCCCATTTTTCAGATCCGAAACGATTACTGCATCACGCTATCTGGACATTCTTCGTGAATTTGTGGTGGTACAAACTGCCTTAGACGACACTGCGAACACCTCGTGGTTTATGCAAGATGGTGCCTGGCCACATCGCACGGCCGACGTCTTTAGTTTCCTGAACGAATATTTCGATGATCGTGTGATTGCTTTGGGCTATCCGAAACATACAGGAGACGGCGTGGATTGGCCTCCCTATTCGCCAGAGATGAACCCCTGTGACTTCTTTCTGTGGGCACACTTGAAAGACCAGGTGTACCGCCAGAATACAGAAACAGTTGAACAGCTGAAGCAGTACATCTCATCTGCTTGTGAAGCCATTCCGCCAGACACGTTGTCAAAGGTTTCGGGTAATTTCATTCAGAGACTACGCCATATTATTGCTACGCATGGTGGATATGTGGAAAATATCGTACTATAGAGTTTCCCAGACCGCAGCGCCATCTGTTGTTGAAAATTGTAACTACTGTAATTTCGAAAGTTTGTCTGCCTGAAAATGTACTGTTGTCCCAAACAAATTGCAACAAACGGTGTATTTCTATCGCTGCTCATTTAGTTTTTATTGCCGTATCAAATATACCGGTCATTTTTGAAACACCCTGTATAAATACAATTTGTGTGTATATATGTACATATTTATTGATGTGTATAGCTACTGTAAATTTGTATGTTTCTGATTCGAGAATAGAAAAAAAAAAAAAAAAACAGATCACCGCTCTCAGTTAGGAGAGATTCTTCGTGGAGAGAGTTTCGAATTCTTGTGCGAAGACGCCCATGCCCTCGACGACTCGGCAGCTGAAGCAGCGATTGCAGATAGAGCAGCACCTCGCCTGTTGACGACTGCGTGACTCAGCAGTCAGCGGGCGTTCGTTCGGCTGCCGCATCTTTACCACTGGCGGCTCCCATCTGGACTGCGGCTGCTCTTGCTGACGTCACGCTCTCCAGGACTGACCCGTGAACCTCCAGTTTCCGTTGCCACTCTGGTATCAATCTTTTGTCCGCTAAGCAGGATAAACGTTCTCGTTTTACAAGTCACCTATAGTCACTAGTTGGTTTATGCCCTGTCATCAGTGCGTAATCACAACTGCTACATAGCATACTGTTGGTACGCATTCTCTGCCTTATCTTACGGAATCATTTTTGTGATCAGAAACAGTAATTATTACCACAATATTCAAATTAACATAAGATTTTTGTAAAGAAATTGTGGTGTCAGCGCCAGACACCACACGTGCTAGGTGGTAACCTTTAAATCGGCCGCGGTCCGCTAGTATACGTCGGACCCGCGTGTCGCCAGTATCAGTGATTGAAGACCGAGCGCCGCCACACGGCAGGTCTAGAGAGACTTCCTAGCACTCGCCCCAGTTGTACAGCCGACTTTGCTAGCGATGGTTCACTGACAAATTACGCTCTCATTTGCCGAGACGATAGTTAGCATAGCCTTCAGCTACGTCATTTGCTACGACCTAGCAAGGCGCCATTATCATTTGCTATTTATCTTGTGATGCATGTACCGTCAGACCGATGTTCACCAATTATGGATTAAAGTTAAGTATTCCAGAAGCTACGTACCTTTTTTGCTAGTATAATTACTTTAACTGTTCCAGACCTCACGCCAGCCTGCGTGAGCTTAAACGCGTGCCCTTCGGCCTCCCGTCCTAGTGGATTGGCTGTCTTGCCAGTCCACAAAAGAAATGGTGGATTGTGAAAGTTCGATTGTAAAGCTGATGATGGCTACTGCATCAGGAAGCTGTGACAGCACAGCTTTGCGTACATCCATCCAGCGTCGTCACATGTTAACTGTCACATGATACTACCCTGGTATGGTTTCTCTAAGGAACAACACTCGTCCTCGAATAGCATGCATCTCTATGAAATTCCTGCGTCATGAGGAGGTCCTTGCTTGGCAGCAAGATCCCCAGACCTGTCCTCAATGGACCTGGTGCGCGACAAGCTCGGGCGTCAGCTCCGTCCGTCTGTCATTATCTGGGATATCGAGGGCCAGTTAGAACAATTGTGGCCCAAGCACCGCTAGGGAGGATAGTGTATTTTCCTATCCAAAAAGAAGTACACGAATTCATGTTTCACAGAGTGCAACATCTTACAGATAATGCACCAGGAGCGTGCTCTTACTGCCCATTTCGCTATTCATGAAATTCAGTTTTGTTATAGTTGAAATTATACCATTTAACCTCTGAAAGTTTTCGGACAGCCGAGTGTGTTATAGCGCCGCTTCCGGGATGGGAAGGAGAGCCAGCCCCGAATCGAATCTACCCGGCGGATTGACGACAAGGGTTGCTGCGCTGAACAGCCTGGATGTGATTTTTAGGCGGTTTCCCACATCCCACTAGGTGAAAACCGGGATGATAGCCAAGTCCTTCCTCAGTTACACGAGTTGTAGACATTTATAAAACTCCCGCTCATTTTCACATGAATAAAACTAGACGAACACGGTTCGTACCGTGGACTAAGAGGTTGGCTACAGGAGGGCATCTGGTTACCAATCATGCGAACTCTGTAAATAACCATACCGACCCTGCGCTTATGTGGGACAAAGGCAAAAAAGAAAAAAAGGATGAGTCTCTCAAAGTGTAAAATTTCATTTCACTTTTTTTCCTCTCTTTCGAGGTAAATAGAGCTTTGTATGGCATTATTGGCAGGTCACATAGATAAATTTTAGAGGTAAGTTGATAAATTGTTGTTGAAGCAGTTGCGATATTTTAGGGAGGCAAGTTGCTACATATTCAGGTCAAGTTGACAGATTTTTGGGGAGTAAGTTGGCACAGATTACAAGTGCACACAACACAAAAAAAAAAACACACATTGTTTCTACATCTGCCTCATCACACTCTCTCTGATTTATACACGACAGAAAATCAAATCTCTCTCCTTGTAATGTCATTTTAACGAGTCAACAACATTATAATATTTATTGCAGAGGGAATTCATTTTCCCTCAAGATTCCACTGTGCAGCACCAGAAAAACGACAACATATTTTTACTGTGCTGGTGGTGGGCATTCTGATCATATTGTATGATAAATGCAATTCTAAATGGTTTTGTGATGTCACTGTTTACTTTGCTATTTCTCAGCATTCTCTAGGCTGTGAGACAGATCTGCAGTGCTGTTGTAGATGAATATAATGTTGTCAGTAAGTTAGCTGCGTGTATTTTAATAATTTGTACACACAATTTGTCTGCAGCAGTGTTTAAATGCTTCGAATGGCTCTGCGCACTATGGGACTTAACTTCTGAGGTCATCAGTCCCCTAGAACTTAGAACTACTTAAACCTAACTAACCTCAGGACATCACACACATCCATGCCCGAGGCAGGATTCGAACCTGCGACCGTAGCGGTCGCGCGGTTCCAGACTGTAGGGCCTGGAACCGCTCAGCCTCCCCGGCCAGCAGCAGTGTTTAATTTGAATGTCACAGGACTATTGAACTTTTGGTTGTAGAGTCTAGTGTTGGATGTGAGAGTAATACTGGTAATTTTTGGTGCATTTTAACCTGTAACGTAGGCCAGTATTTGTGCTCATGAGCATGTTTCTGTTACTTAATTTAATATACTTAGATTAATTTAAAGTGTGGTGCAAAGATTGAACTACGGAGCTCAACTAAAGTATAATTACTTTCATTAATGCCAGTAGATGAGATGCGTGTATTTTAATAAGACTGACAATTTAGAAGTGAAAATATTTAATTTGAGGATTCACAGAGAATCTGTAGTACATCAATCAAACTTTCATTGTTAATGAGTGATTCTTAGCGTAATGGTTTTTATCAGTAGTGCCAACAACCAATCTGTGTGAATGTTAGTATGTAATGTAGACAATTTAGACTGGAAAATATTTAACTGGAAGATTTATTGTGCAGTTAGCAAAATCGTACATACTTTAAAAATATTTACTTTTCTCATGTTTTCGTAGAAATCCTTAATAACTCTTGCATAGCATAAAAGCACGTAAGCAAAATATATTTTAATCAGATTTACAGACAATATGGATGTGTAAATACTGAAGAAGGACTATTGCATTCCAAAGTGTGCGAAATCTTACGTATTACAGGAATACAACCTTATTTTGCTCAGATTTTCGTAGGTGCCTGTAATTTACTTACACCTTATGTTTAGAAACCTGCACGTGCTTGCATATTTTTGTGCTTAATAAATGATAAAAATTTTTAGCTCAGAATCTATTCGCGACATATCCTTCCTGTCCTCATCTTTGTAGATGTTACATGTCTGACCTCAGTCAACGTCTTTCGTCGTATTTTTATGTGTGTATGCGTGTAAGCAAAGCAGTTAATCTACACTTCAAGTGATTTCTTACTGCCTAAAGTAGTTTTGCTGTTAAAGTGGTAGAAACATCTTCATTCCTTCTAAAATTCATGTCTGTATATGTTATTTGTGTGAGTGTGATATTTTACCTCGCATAATATTATTTCATTATTCTGTTGTTTAGTGGCTGATTACAGAAAATATAGTCTGCATATGATTTATAGAGTCTTAATTCCGACTGGTAAACATTTTAGACAGCAATAGTTCCGGTTGCAGCAGTTTGTTTCCATTTACATTCGACTATGTCCAATCATGTATAATAACTGCCAATATGGATCATTAATTATATAGTTTTCTGGTGATAGTTTATCTTCATCCACCCGTAAATTGTTGGGGAAATATCTTAATTACCTTCAGAATGCCTGCATGTTGTGTGTTTGCCCAGTCTGTTTACCTTTAAAGCGTTCGTATTGGTCTTTTAGGCCTATCTTTAAGCGTCAAATGAAGGGTGTGGGAAAACACAACGGTAACCCATTTTATCTGTGAATGGAGATATTCCATCGGAAAAGTTTAGAAAAACATTTCGTTCATTTTATTATTTATGCAACTGGTAGTCACTGTACAACATCTTCAGCACACAAATCAATGGAAAATATGCAAACTTTGAGTTAATAATGTCCAAAACCATATCGTTTCCTGGCAGTGGCGAACGTATTATGTGGCATACTATTGTTTTCCTGCTACAAACACAGGACAACTAAAAATTCTCACATTTCGTCTGCAGATGCACCTACATACTCATCCTCATTTGTAGATGTTTTCTTGGTTGTTATTGCTTTTTAGAATTTGTGATAAATATGTTGAATCCAGCTCAGTGCAGATATGAGGTTTTGCTTCTTCTTCGAGTCAACTGACCTGGAATATTTCTAAGGTTGTAGGGCGACCTCATTTGTGTAAAATAACTTTATGCCAGTCTTCCCCATGAAATGTATTTGATACGAACAAGATTCCTGGGTCATCTGCATCGAGAAGGAGTCGCACAGCGTTTCGCAATAATACCTTGTGCCCTTCTACTGAGATATTCTTTTGACTAAATGTAGATCTCATGTCACTCATGCATACAAAATTTTCTGATGACGTAACATGGACGCAAAATGGTCGCTTTTGGCCACAATTCTTCTTGTCCACCCAGTCTTGGGGGCATATACAAAATGCACAGGTCGGCGAACATACTGCTCCACAACAGCATAACATCGATCGCTTGGTAACATGGCATGTCCAGGAAGTGGGAAGTGGTGGTCAGTGGTGGAAAATCTTCCTTTTGCTGTAAGCAGCATCCAGACAAACACAATGTTCCAGTTTTTTTTTGGTCCAGAGCAGTTGTCTGAAATTGCAATCAGCTTATTCCCTCGTATATTATGATCTTCAAAATACTTCAGTAAGCAGCTGCCTATATCCTCTGTACCCCTTGTGCTACCATTTCATCCCAAACAAAGAAATGACCTGGTGACGAATTACTGGGGTGAATGCTGAAGTTATATTCCACAGTTTCCTCATATAGAACATTGGACCTGTTTAGGAGTGGGCAATATCTGTTGTAGCTCGGAAGTTATTACATAAATGTTTTTATAGAAAAGTGCCTTCTGTGTTTGCACTTTCACATTATCTTGATCTGCCTGGGCATTTCTGAGATGTAGCTCCTTCTGTAAATTTATTGCTCTTAATTTTTCCAGGTCTTTTTTTGCTTCTGTCAGTTGAATTTCATTTCTATCGTATGTTGTGCAAGTATTTGATTCTGGCAGTTTGAATGAAATATTGAAATCTTGAATGAAAATACGATGATACTTATCAGACGACACAGGCTTCGCTTTGATATCAGGACAGTATTCATCTTTATAATGGCTGTAGCAACTTTGTATGGAATATTCCATCGACACACAAAATTTTTCACCATTGTCTTTTCTACTGTAGTGACTTTTGTGTTTTGGAATACCTTCTATATGTTTTTTGACTAATTGTATGTCTTCCTCTGAGTAGGCATGTAGTCTATTTGTATTTGCCTCTTCTATCTTCTGGTGGAGTAGTAGCCCCTGTTCGCATTTTGGATTTTATGTTTTCTTCTCTACCTCTGTTGTGCTGCAAACCATGGACGCTTAAAAATAAATGTTAAAATGTGTGTGAAATCTTATCGGACTTAACCGCTAAGGCCATCAGTCCCTAAGCTTACACACTGCTTAAACTAAACTATCCTAAGGACAAACACACACACGCCCATGCCCGGGGGAGGATTCGAACCTCCTCTGGGACCAGCCTCACAGTCCATGACTGCCGCGCCTTAGACCACTCGGCTAATCCCGCGCGGCGATGCTTAAAAATGCAGCTTTGCAGTCATCAGTGCTTGTGCCATCTTTTATAGCACTGCATCGTGTAGTATTGTTACAGCTGCTAATTTGATTGCCTGTATATCTTGTTTTTATGGGTTCTCGCCGCCTGGAACCTAGCAAACGAGCATTTTGTCTACTGAAGTCCACAATGTTCCAGAATGACTCTGTATAAGCTTCTCCTCAATCCGTTCATAACACTTATTAGAACATTTACAGGAAGCTCCAACTAAACTTCTCGGCTGGATCACTGTATCTTATTTTATAGTATATTCAAATCCACTACTCCTTGCAAGTTTCTTCTTTTGTTGTTTGTTCAGTAGTTTTTTTTCTTTTTCTCGATGTTTTCATTGTGACATCATCGTTCTCAGGGTCAGTTCTGTTGCACTCCTCTTCATTCTATTAAAAAATATTTTTTATGGATAGTGTAATATTAAAAAAGTGCTGTTAACCAATAAAATAGTACCCTCATCAACGATAAGATGAATAGAGGGTAACCCACAAATACGAGAATATTTCTTTTTGTAAACATCCTATGATTTACAGAGGACAATGTAGTTGCATTAAAAGACGTGTTGACTACCCTCGTATCAATACTTTGTAAAAAAATTTGAATATAGAAATAAAACACGTAGCCTGACTATCTAGCACAAAGATAATGGTTACCAGCTAATAACAACATGATGTGTGAAACAAAACTTCTTTGACTTGCAGTAGAATTAATATAAGTAGAATCTTCCAGCTCCTCGTTTAAATTGAAATCTGGATCATTAACGTCATCATCAAAACAGTCAGAATCACTGGAATCACTACATAATTTACTTGAAATTCCAAAAATATCACAACTTCCTTTACTGCAATCTGCTGCTGCCTTCATTTTGAATTTGTAGGTTACCATTGTTTCTGACCAGCGTATGTGAGTTCCCACAGAAACAAATGAACATCGTGCTACCATCTGTCATCAATAAGATGACCTCGTTACACCACCTAGCTTGGATGAAGGTTACTATTGTCTTACTGAACTTGGTTGGAAAAATTTAGATTTGACTGTTTCCATTATCTTTACCCATACCCTTCAAATGTGCGTTATTTTTCTTAAGTCATATATGTTTGAGCATGGATGCAACAAATTTTAGAGTTCACATTTATGTTTTAGACACTTTACTGACTTAACTGACGCACTTTTGCGGTCACTTCAAATTTGTAAGGTATATGGTAACTCCCAACAGGTACCACAGTGTGGTACATAATTAACTGTAGCCTCTGTTGTGTCTTCCACTATGGCACAACAATCGAAATCTGAATGATTACTAGTGCAACCATCTATTGGCGAAGACGAGTACAAATCAGCAGTTGATTTTATTTCAGGTTTGACAGATCGTGTTTCACAAATGCATGTTACTAATTCGTCAATTTCATTGTAGAAGCCAATGATGGTTTTTAACTATTTATGGAGAGAATGTCTTATACTTATTCTAGTACTCCATAGCAAATGGTATAGACCACCGAATGAAATTCACAGATGCATCTGGCGAGCTAGTCCTTAATTGAGTTTTTGTAGTCATTAATGAAAATATATTTGGTAATATTTTCAGTGTTCTTGTGTGTGCTTGTGTGTCCACAAAATGTCGTGTGACTAGGGGCTCCACTCGGGTAGACAGTTCACCGGGTGCGTCTTTCGATTTGACGCCACTTCGGCGACTTGCGCGTCGATGGGGATAAAATGATGATGATTAGGACAACACAACACCCAGTCCCTGAGCGGAGAAAATCTCCTACCCAATCGGGAATCGAACCCGGGCCCTTAGGATTGACATTCTGTCACGCTGACCACTCAGCTACGGGGGTCGGACTGTGTGTCCATGGAATTCAGAGGCAAATATTTTACATGAATATCTTTGATGTTGGTGCCTGTGAAGGTTCGATAATATATTTGAATGTGTCTTTTTTACACGTCATTTTAATATCGTGCTGTGATTGGCTCCAGAGAAGGTGGGGGTGGGGTAAGGGGCGTTGTGGCTTGTGTTTTTGTTGTCATTTCTATCACTGCTGGGTTAGTGTCATCATCTTCTATTTTGATTGATGGTTTCATTTTAATACTGCGCTATAATTGGCAGCAGGAGGATGAGGTGGAGGAGTGGGGTAGGAGGCAGATGAGGCGGAGGAGTAGGGAGGGGACGATGGAGTGGGAGGGGGCGTCGTTTGATGATATTATGCGATTGCAGCACCAACATGTGGCAGAAACGTGAACTGTGTCTCAGAGACCCCATAGACGTATTATTTACGTACCTGTATCCTGCATTTATTTATCTCTAGTCTCTACTCAGAAACACATTTACACTAAACTGTTCCGTATGGCAGACACGTTCCTGTGGAATGACCACTAATCACTTATCTTTTCAAACAAGAGATGTCCGTGGATATGGTGTTGCTGTGCTAATGCCGCTTTTCTTACATTTATATTATTTAATACACGTGACTTTTTTTGTACTCACTGTTTCTTCATTATTCTCCACATCTTCGTTAGATAATAATTTAATTATAGTTACCATTACTGATAATGACACTTTCGTTCACAGCGACATATTGTACGCCATATCCAAGTTATCTCTTTTTCCCTAAAATATCTATTGCCACATTGATGATAATTTTGTTTTCACGTTGAGTAATAGTGGTAACGTCGTAATAACGAAGGTTACGGAAATATATTTATTACTGTTTACGTGCCCCCTGCCAATACTCGATATCGTTAAAAACGTCAGTGATATGATCAACGGACGAAAAGATGTTTGAGATAATACACCTAAACAGGGCACCATTTACGATAACCGACTACTGGAAGAAAACTGAAAAACAGTACCACGCTGAGAAGAGTTTTAATCTTCTCTGTAGCGTGTTCTGAATTCTAAGATAAGTAATACTGTTTATCAATTAATAAACTTCCTTCATGTTTGCCTAATAGTGCTCTACATGCAGTATGCCTCGTTCTGGAGCAGTTTCCATGACTGAGGGCGAAAATTGTAAACAAAATTCACTCCAAAGTTCCAAAAACTATGGAAACAGTATAGCGTCTGGTTGATCAGTGTTGCAGAGTTACTTTATATACTGATAAGAGCAGCTGTCTTTACTCTGTACGAGTGAAAATTTCCGTTTTGCAATATACACACTGACAGCACTGCCTAAAGCAATAATGCGCGCGCAGCCGGAAATCTGCCTTACGAAAGAGTTATTAAATTTGTGTGCAGCGAAGACGGTCCGCGCCGCAGGCATTAGCGGAGAACGCAGGCGTACGTGCGTAAATATTCATTACGGCGGGCGGACCTCAAAATAGCCTGAGCGTAGCTAACCCTCTGCGGCGGTAAGAATTTGCATTTCCTTCCTGGGCGAGTGTGTCGGCTCCAGCGAGTGTAAACTTAAACAAATGGCGGAGACGCCTGAAACGCTAGTGGACACGCGACTGTTCCCCAGAGCTGCGTTTTAATGTTCACACTTATCGTCTTCAACACAAAAGCAACTTTTGTCATCGCTACAATAAATTAAAATGAACAGCTATTTAAGAAACGTAGCAGTTCACAGTTTTGCAGGAGGGTGGTAATGGATATGTAACTATAATCCCTACTGACAGACTAATTCCGAATGAAAAATTTCTTGCTAAATTTGCTGCTGGTAATTTGTAAAAGGACGCGTACTTTCTAGCCCTTTGCTGAAAACTGGTACCGTATTTTCTCGTTCTGTGTAGGTATTGAATTTCTTTCAGAGTCTCTGAAATCCCGGTCCTGGCGTAACTTCCCATCCTGGTGGACCCGTGGGGCATCCGAGGATTTTCAGGGATCTCGTCGCTTGTGTGCGTTGCTTTCGGTGCTCTGCTTTGGCGACCTGTATGGGCACAGTGGGGCTCTCGCTTTGACGAGGGATAGCAAGCTGATCCGGGGTCCGTGTTCTCTGACGGATAAGCGCGGCATTATAACTCTTCGTCACCTGGCGATTCATGAGTATCAAACGACACACACACGCGCACACACACACACACACACACACACACACACACACACACATACACACACACAGACACACACACAGAGAGAGAGAGAGAGAGAGAGAGAGAGAGAGAGAGAGAGAGAGAGAGACAGAGAGGGAGAGAGAGAGAGAGAGGCGAATGTATCTCCAAGCGTAAAGAAGTGTGCGTGTGTGTGTGTGTGTGTGTGTGTGTGTGTGTGTGTGTGTGTGTGTGTGTGTGAGTGTGTGTGTATGTACTTATGTATGTATGGAAACCTGGTCGATTGTGTGGATTTGTTCAAATAGATATTCAAACATCCCTACCGTCACTTCGGATGCAAGATATATCAGAAAAAACTCTGTAAAAGCTATATTAGTTTCAAATGGATCTTATACGTATGAACATACTGAGAGAAGAAATACTATAGGGATAAGACGTGCCTATTTCATCAAAAGGTAAAGCGCTGACAGCAAGAGGTTTATGTAAAAATCGTCATTACATATATAAAAAGGTACGAGTGGGGTAACCACGACAGTTTTCGATGAAAAACTTTAATTCATAGATTAATCGTATAATTAAAACTCAGTCTTAATTAATTTGTTTCATTGTGTAACTCTTCAGGCTTTCCCGGCGATCTAATGACATCTTGGGTTGTCGGGTGTTCTGCCGGATATCAGCGTCGTACTTGCACGATATTTCGGTCACGTAGCTCGAGACCTTCATCAGGTGCGACCTGATTAATTACTCAATTAGGACGGCGACATAATAAATATTACATGCATCCACGAGTCACTGAGGTGATAAACGAGGAAAATGTGATGTCGATACGAGTGTTGTAAAGTCACACGTGTCAGCTATTCAGTCAACAAGTGATAGTCTTTTAAGAATCCACTGATATTGTCTAAGTTAAAATTAGAGTTGAATATCAGTCCCTACGCTAATGAGCCATGGATTACGTTCGTTGTTGTGAATATGAGGTAACAGTGGTTGTTGGAACGGCATATTGTTCTTTAATGGTAGTAGACGAAGGTGCACATGCGCGATTTGTTCAAAATGTAAATGAACGTGCTGTTTATGTACTTTTTTTTTAATAAAGTGGCACAGCAAAGTCCTACTAGTTTCCCATGGGTAATGTTTCGTTTCCGATATATTGTTATTTGAGCGTAAGACATAAAAAAAATTACTATCTGTAATTGTGCAGATATTTTACATTAGTAACAGTGGAACGTGCGATTTTAGTTTATAAGTAGGAAAAAGTATATAGTACCGTCTGAACTTTCCAAGCACGCTTACGCAGATCAAGTTCAAGGTCGTACTATGATTATTTCTCCCGAATAAATAATGGAAATAGATCGCTTGACGATGAACTAGAAAGTCCTTCGATTTCAACTGGTAGCGTTCACATTTAAAAAATCAAGCATATGGCACACACTAATCGTCGTCTGTGATAGAACTTGCAGGTGACGTCGTCGTTTTACGAGCGAAAAGTGGGAAGAAGATAGATTTAGTGTTTGTAAAGAACTGACAGAAAACCTTGACAACGACGAAACATTTTTGAGAAGGCTCATCAAGAAATACAGTGAAGGAAAAAAACGCAACCCTCAAAAAATATAAATGTAGATACTTTTGTCCAGGTGAGATTCTGAAGTGATTAACATTGCAAGATCACAGATTAATGTCAGCGCGGGACAAGCTACTGAAAATGTGAAATCCTGATACATTACTAATCGGTTTAACCACCAGAGTGTTCGATCCAAGCATGCAAATGCATATGCATCGTGTTATACAGGTGCCAGATGTCAATTTGTGTAATGTAGCACCGTGCCTGTCACTCCTGGTCGGTCAGTACACGAATGGTTGATGCTGTTTGTGGATAAGGCTAGAGTTGTCGTCATCCGATGATGTCCCATACGTGCTCGAATGGAATCAGATCTGGTGATGGAAAAGGCTAAGGCGACATGTCGACACTCCGTAGAGCACGTTGGGTTACAACAGCGGTGTGTAAGTGAGCGCTATCCAGCTGGTAAACACCCCCTGAAATGTTATTCATGAATGGCACCACAAAAGGTCGAATCACCAGACTGACGTACAAATTTGAAGTTAAGGTGTGACTGGCACCGAGGCGGAACCAGGTGTCATCAGAAACTGGAACAGACCTCCAACATGCCCTCCAATGAGCTCTCGCTTGATATCACTGAAGTCGCAAATGGCGGTGGTTTGAGGCCAGTGGAATGCACGCTACAGGGCTGCGGGCTCAGATCTGTCCTTGAAGTAACCGATTTTCAACAATTAGTCGTGACACTGTGATGGCAACTGCTGCTCAGATTGCTGGTGCAGGTGCAGTACAATGTGCCACAGCCAAAGGCCGAACGCTACAGTCTTCTCTTTCAGTAGTGCCACGTGGCTGTCTGGAACCCGGTCTCCCTGCGATCGTACTTTCTCGAGACCACCAACGCCAGTAATCATCTACGGTGGCTACATCCCTGCCAAGTCTTTCTGCAATATAATGGAAGGCACATCCAGTTTCTTGAAGCCCTGTTACACGACCTCTTCAAATTCAGTGAGGTGATTTTATTGGCGTCTTTGTCGACTTAAAGATACACTCCTGGAAATGGAAAAAAGAACACATTGACACCGGTGTGTCAGACCCACCATACTTGCTCCGGACACTGCGAGAGGGCTGTAGAAGCAATGATCACACGTACGGCACAGCGGACACACCAGGAACCGCGGTGTTGGCCGTCGAATGGCGCTAGCTGCGCAGCATTTGTGCACCGCCGCCGTCAGTGTCAGACAGTTTGCCGTGGCATACGGAGCTCCATCGCAGTCTTTAACACTGGTAGCATGCCGCGACAGCGTGGACGTGAACCGTATGTGCAGTTGACGGACTTTGAGCGAGGGCGTATAGTGGGCATGCGGGAGGCCGGGTGGACGTACCGCCGAATTGCTCAACACGTGGGGCGTGAGGTCTCCACAGTACATCGATGTTGTCGCCAGTGGTCGGCGGAAGGTGCACGTGCCCGTCGACCTGGGACCGGACCGCAGCGACGCACGGATGCACGCCAAGACCGTAGGATCCTACGCAGTGCCGTAGGGGACCGCACCGCCACTTCCCAGCAAATTAGGGACACTGTTGCTCCTGGGGTATCGGCGAGGACCATTCGCAACCGTCTCCATGAAGCTGGGCTACGGTCCCGCACACCGTTAGGCCGTCTTCCGCTCACGCCCCAACATCGTGCAGCCCGCCTCCAGTGGTGTCGCGACAGGCGTGAATGGAGGGACGAATGGAGACGTGTCGTCTTCAGCGATGAGAGTCGCTTCTGCCTTGGTGCCAATGATGGTCGTATGCGTGTTTGGCGCCGTGCAGGTGAGCGCCACAATCAGGACTGCATACGACCGAGGCACACAGGGCCAACACCCGTCATCATGGTGTGGGGAGCGATCTCCTACACTGGCCGTACACCACTGGTGATCGTCGAGGGGACACTGAATAGTGCACGGTACATCCAAACCGTCATCGAACCCATCGTTCTACCATTCCTAGACCGGCAAGGGAACTTGCTGTTCCAACAGGACAATGCACGTCCGCATGTATCCCGTGCCACCCAACGTGCTCTAGAAGGTTTAAGTCAACTACCCTGGCCAGCAAGATCTCCGGATCTGTCCCCCATTAAGCATGTTTGGGACTGGATGAAGCGTCGTCTCACGCGGTCTGCACGTCCAGCACGAACGCTGGTCCAGCTGAGGCGCCAGGTGGAAATGGCATGGCAAGCCGTTCCACAGGACTACATCCAGCATCTCTACGATCGTCTCCATGGGAGAATAGCAGCCTGCATTGCTGCGAAAGGTGGATATACACTGTACTAGTGCCGACATTGTGCATGCTCTGTTGCCTGTGTCTATGCGCCTGTGGTTCTGTCAGTGTGATCATGTGATGTATCTGACCCCAGGAATGTGTCAATAAAGTTTCCCCTTCCTGGGACAATGAATTCACGGTGTTCTTATTTCAGTTTCCAGGAGTGTATTATTGACTAACATCAGTTCATCAAGTCCAATCTCAAAGGTAACTAACTCTCATAATATTTATAGCTTGAATTTAAATTAAATGGAATTTGCATCCTGCTATTGGTGCTACTAGCGCCACTCTTGTGCGACTGGTGCGAAACTGAACTAGACATCATCTTTCAGGTATAGATACACGCCTACCAACTTTCGTTTATGTCGCACAACTCCATCCTGGTGCTGCGACTTAAAAAAAAAAAAAAAATGTTCAAATGTGTGTGGAATCTTATGGGACTTAACTATTAAGGTCATCAGTCCCTAAGCTTACACACTACTTAACCTAAATTATCCTAAGGATAAACACACACGCACACACACACACAGCCATGCCCGAGGGAGGACTCGAAACTTCGCCGGGACCAGCCGCACAGTCCATGACTGCAGTGCATTAGACCGCTCGGACTTTTTTCTGTCAGTGTATTTTTTTAATACAAAATAAAAATATGTGCTGACAGCACTCCGTTTAGACATCATTCATCATTTTAAGAATTTCCCACGGACGCTGAAGGACATATTCACAGAAACCTCCTAGAACCACTTGGCTCAGAGGAGAGGAAGACTTCACGAGATACAGACTAAACGCCTGTAAATTTAAAAAGTAACATTATAATAAACGTTCGGCAATTTCCCTACAGAGATTGTATGGTGATGTTATGATCAGTTTAAAGTTCAATTAATTTCTAGTAATAGCGACATCTGTCAGAGACATATCAAAAAAATCTGAATACGTATGGTTATGTTATTGAGTATGACATTCATGAGCCTGCGCGTAACATTTGCCGGAATACTTTCACAAATACTCGTATAATTTACTACATTATGAGGGCGTCTCAAAATGAATATATCGATTACAAACGGCTTGAACTATTAATTGGATTGTGATACATCGACGAGAATTGGCGGTAATGTAAAATAGTGTTCAGAACCTTGATCATGTCGAAAGCGCAGTGAACAGGAAGGCGGCGCACACATAAGTGAATAGTTCTGTGTCGTAAATGCAAGTGGCATATTCCGTACAGTAGACATTCTTTGTCTTAGAATTTAACCACTGACTTTCTTTCATCAACAAACTCTTACCTGTACATGTTTAACCAACGAATCATGGAACAGCTTCATCACGATTCTGCAGCTTACATTTTTAACAAAATGTCCCCCTCCCCCCCCCCCCCCCCCTCCATATCTGCGAAACAAGGTTCGCACACTTTTAAATCAACGTCTCTTAAGCTATTGGATCGGTTGTACTGGATGTGACTACACAGTGTTCTGCTACTGGTCACTTAGATCTACGGTCCTCACACCCGATCCTGACGTCCAAGGATTTCTTTTTGTAGGGTTATATCACAGACTTTGTCAAAACACGCGCTCACGTCGGTGGTTCCAAAAAGATCGTGAAATAAATTATCGCTTAGATGTTGTCAGTGTGACCAAGGAGAGCCATATAAAACAACTACAAACTAAGTAAACTTTTGAACCATCTTTTATGTTCTCCGTAATTCTCATTAATTAAATTTTTAGTCGTTACATTAATTTTTAATTTCCATGTATCATATTCAGATGGCACAAATTAAATTCGCGTCTAGTGGTAACGGTATTTTGCAACGCGTGTAGTGCTGTGAAATATTGTGAGTGTCGTAAGTATTACTGTTAACCTAATGAACCCTGGAATGTCAGCGAACTTGTCGGACAAGCGTGCTGTGGAGTGAAAAGTTGTCATGTCAAAACAAAGCGGACAGCAAGACCAACTGCGGTGCTGAAAGTCAACGCTATAGGGAAACAGGTCGCAGAAGTACCCGCGAGCTGCAGAAGCTCCAGTGTGGTGCCGAGGTAGACGACGAAGTTGCACGGACCATTGTGGCCGTGCAGACAAGAAAGCAGCCATCCACACGACGGTCAATCGCACGATCTTGTACACGTTAGCCGCTTCAGGTGACCATTTTCTGTTCATTTACTCCATACACGCGTAATGTTGTAGCAGCGGCTCACTTTAGTGATCTCGTCTCGACGGGACGTTAAAATTCTAATCCATTTTTATTTTTTTATTTTTTTTGTGAGATGACGAGTCGGTACCCACAGAAAGATCATTCTACCCCATTCACTCTCGCTCACTACATCCATTGCGAAGTGCATAGGACATCAATTTGTATCACATGTCGGAATCTATTTCTCAAGGTTTCTTCCCGTTTCTTTCACGTAAATTGGGCGGCAAGAAATGTTTCTTAAAATATCCTGTGGACATTAACACCACGACTGAAATAGGGCACGTGACCCTTGGCACTGTACGTTGGCGCAGTGGCAGAGCGTTGCATCATCTGATGAATCCCGATACCTTCTTCATCATGCCGATGGGAGGGCGCGAATCCGTCGTCTTCCAGGCGAACAGCTCATTGATACGTGCCCTGCGGGACGGACACAAGCTGGTGGCCGCTCCATTATGCCGCTATCGACAGGGGATCTCAAGTTGATTCCGTATTTCTAGATTTCCGGAAAGCTTTTGACACCGTTCCTCACAAGCGACTTCTAAGCAAGCTGCGAGCGTACGGGGTATCGTCTCAGTTGTGCGACTGGATTCGTGATTCCCTGTCAAGAAGGTCGCAGTTTGTAGTGATAGGTGGCAAATCATCGAGTAAAAGTGAAGTGATATCAGGTGTTCCTCAGGGAAGCGTCCTGGGACCTCTGCTGTTCCTGATCTATATAAATGACCTGGGTGACAATCTGAGCAGTTCTCTTAGGTTGTTCGCAGATGATGCTGTAATTTACCGTCTAGTAAGGTCATCCGAAGACCAGTATCAGTTGCAAAGCGATTTAGAAAAGATTGTTGTGTGGTGTGGCAGGTGGCAGTTGAAGCTAAATAACGAAAAGTGTGAGGTGATCCACATGAGTTCCAAGAGAAATCCGTTGGAATTCGATTACTCGATAAATAGTACAATTCACAAGGCTGTCAATTCAACTAAGTATCTGGGTGTTAAAATTACGAACAACTTCAGTTGGAAAGACCACATAGATAATATTGTGGGGAAAGCGAGCCAAAGGTTGCGTTTCATTGGCAGGACACTTAGAAGATGCAATAAGTCCACTAAAGAGACAGCTTACACCACGCTCATTCGTCCTCTATTAGAATACTGCTGCGCGGTGTGGGATCCTTACCAGGTGGGACTGACGGAGGACATCGAAAGGGTACAAAAAAGGGCAGCTCGTTTTGTATTATCACGTAATAGGGGAGAGAGTGTGGCAGATATGATACGCAAGTTGGAATTGAAGTCATTAAAGCAAAGACGTTTTTCGTCGCGGCGAGATCTATTTACAAAATTTCAATCATCAACTTTCTCTTCCGAATGCGAAAATATTTTGTTGAGCCCAACCTACATAGGTAGGAATGATCATCAAAATAAAATAAGAGAAACCAGAGCTCGAATAGAAAGGTTTAGGTGTTCGTTTTTCCCGCGCGCTGTTCGGGAGTGGAATGGTAGAGAGATAGTATGATTGTGGTTCGATGAACCCTCTGCCAAGCACTTAAATGTGAATTGCAGAGTAATCATGTAGATGTAGATGTGAAACATTCACGTGGGCAGCAGAACGTCCAATGGAGCTCATTCAAGAAACCGCCACGGCCAAGGAGAATTGTACGCTGGTTGTACACCACGGAAACCCCTTCATGACGATCATGATTCCCGACAGCAGTGGCATTTTTCAGCAAGATAATGCGCCATGTCACAAGACCAAGTTGCTTGATGTGCTGACCCAAGAACTTTGTCACCTCAGTTTATACCATCAAATGGTTCAAATGGCTCTGAGCACTATGGGACTTAACTGCTGAGGTCATCAGACCCCTAGAACTTAGAACTACTTAAACCTAACTAACCTAAGGACATCAGACACATCCATGCCGGAGGCAGGATTCGAACCTGCGCCCGTAGCGGTCGCGCGGTTCCAGACTAGCGGCTAGAACCGCTCGGCCACTCCAGCCGGCGTTTGTACCATCACACAATAATTGCCTGTGTTATTATGACCTTCAATGTTTACCGTGGGAAGATAGGTTAATTTATGCAAACTACATCGTTGATTACTCATTTAATGCACGTGAATCAAATTAATTTCTCTGTGAGGCTAGTTGAGCGTGGGCGCGAAATTATGGAGGCGTGCGGATGCGGCTACAGCATAATGCCTCCGTGGCCCGTGGACAATTGGCGACACAGGACTGTAGGTATTGCTGCTCAAGAAGAGCCGTACCCCGTCCAGAACAGCTGTGCATGATGCTTGCCTCGCTGCAACGCCGCTTTCAGTTGAGTCACAGCCATGTTCCGTAGGAGGAATTCCTCGCCTCGTAGAAAGACACCGACCAACACAGTTATAATGAGACGAATGGAAGACCGCGAGATCTCGTCTCTGTGTCTTATAAGGGCTTTGAAACCATTCCCGTGGCGTACAGTTCCGTACCTCTACCAACACTGACACCGGGACACACAGTATGCAGTATGGGTTGTTACAGCGTTTTTATCCTACAAACATAGAAAGCGAGTAACTTCTTTTTATCCATGAGCTACGGTTTGTTATTCTAGCTGCGTGCTACGTTAAGGTGGCTTGAGGATTTCACTGTATACCAAGAGACAAAACATGTACCTGAAAACTAGCAAAAATGAATTACGAAATTTTATTTTTTTGAGTCATTATTGAAAACCTTATGATTACCCTCCTAGAGGCTCAGTGCTTTATGATTACTCTCCTAGCGGCTCAGTGAGGTTCAGCTATTCTTGTAGTATGCGGAACAAGTGCTCTTTTGGTGAGAAGCAGAAAGTGAGTGCGAACTCAGACAAAAGTTTATGGTAACTTGAGGCTTTTAGGCGATCCTCAGTGACTGCCCAAGCAGAACAAATGATAGAGCACTGCAAGATACAGTTGTAACTTGTCGCATGAAAAAACTATGATAACTGGAGACAGTCTTCCATATCAACAACTTGAGGCAGAAAATCCTTGACATCTTAAGTGCTACGATCGTATAAGCTCATTTGTAGGTACATCAAAAGCTGGCTTGTGTTGAATGACAGTACATGAGAAAATACAATGTTTCGCACACAAGTTTCATACGAAAAGCTTCTGTGCTTTAGATTTTTTTCTCCAATTCGTGGGATCCACATTTTGTGGATGAACTAGAGGTAGAGACCAAATGCAAAAATGAACAAATTCGTATAGCGTGACTGTGAGTCCCTGAAGAGGAATGCCTACAAGGGGAGGGTCTGACTTAGAGGTCACCGATTTTGATCATACTTTAAAAGGACGAACTATATTGTAAAGAGATACGATTTCGGCTTTTTGCTAGACACCACACAGTTTTTGAAAAAATCGAAGTCGATGACGAAAAATCATATTTTCAATGCTGCATTCAAAAGATCGTCTAGAAACAAATACTTTTTATTGGTGTAATACTGGGTTCAAAGTTAATAGTATTCTAATTATTAACGTTTTTGTGTTCTCGTGCTGTAGCCAGGGTACACATCATTCTACGCATCTGGTAAAGCAAGAACGGTGATCGGGTTGTTATGAATTACAATCAAATAATTTAAAAAATAAATAAACAAGTATAATAAAAATTATATCACCAGGGGTCTTATCGCCATGAGAGATTTTTGGAATAGTTGACAGTAGCCGAAACCGGTAATAGTGAAATGTAAAAGATTGTGAGATCAAGACGGTGATAGTTCATTTTTCTATGGTAGTCTGCGCCAAGTAGGGCATTTTATTTGAAGATTGAATTTAGTTAGATAAGTAGGAAAATATAAAAAATAAATAAATAAAAGGCGCCCATGGCAGTCGACTACCGAGCTCTTCGTCCGCGTTCGATTCTTAGTCCCTTTTTTTTTAATTCAGTATTTTTTCGGTGTATCTGATAATCGAAATATGTTTCTTTGCCTTTTTGTTTGGTTAAAGTATGGAGAGGTGTGATTTCTTCTTCTTCATGTGCCGTCTCCTCTAAGAAGGTTGGCTGTCATCATGGCAATTTCTGATCTTGATTTGGCTGATCTAAGGAGTTCTGACGTTGAACAGTTGTACCAATTTTTTAAATTGTCAATCCAGGATGTCCGTCTTCTACCCCTCGTTCTCTTCCCACAAATTTTCCCTTCTAGTATTATTTGCAATATTTTGTAATTTACTCCCCTAATAACATGGCCTAAATATTGTAGCTTCCTTACTTTAATAATTTTAATTAATTCTTTTTCCTTTCCCATTCTTCTTAGGACATCTTGATTAGTAATCCTCGACACCCAACTAATTCTAAGTATTCTTCTATATGCCCACATTTCAAAAGCTTCTAAACTGTTCATGTCCTTCTTTTTCAATGTCCACGCTTCCATTCCGTATAATAATTTTGAGAATACATAGCATCTTAGCAACCTCATTTTTGTGTTTAAACAAATGTCTCTCGAACAGAATGCATTTTTCATCTTATTAAAGATACTTCTGGCCTGTCCTATTCTCGATTTAATTTCTTCTGAGCTTTCAATCTCCTCATTTACAATTGTTCCGAGATATTTAAATTTACGTACTTGATCGACTCTTTCCCTATTGATTGTAAGATTTTCTTGTTGGTGTGTTTTAGATATCACCATGAACTTAGTCTTGCTTACGTTAAGAGTCAAGCCAAATTCTTCACTTTTTTCTGCGACTTTGTCAAGAAGTAATTGTAGATCTTTGAGGTTTCCAGCTAGTAGTGCAGTGTCATCAGCAAACCTAACATTGTTAATGTTTAGCCCATTCACTTTAATGCCAGCTATTTCATCTGATAGAGCTGCCTGGATTATGTCTTCTGAATACATATTAAACAATAAGGGTGAGAGAACGCAACCTTGTCTCACACCCCTCTTTATTTCTATATCATTCGATAACTCATTTTCTACCTTCACGGTTGCGGTTTGATTGTAGTAGAGGTTATATATAATGCGGATGTCTTTCTTATCAAGTGTTTTCTTTTCTAACAATTCTATGAGATGATCATGACGAACTTTGTCAAATGCTTTATTATAATCCAGGAAGCACACATATAGTGGCTGGTTAACCTCCATACATCGTTGCGCTAATATGTTAAAAGCAAACAATGCTTCTCTTGTACCGAGGGAACTTCTAAAACCGAATTGTGTTTCACTTATACCTTCTTCTACTTTTTTGTATATTCGTTGGTGTATAACTTTTAGAAATATCTTTAAGGTGTGACTCATTAAGCTTATTGTACGGTGATCATTACAAGTTTTGGCATTAGCCTTTTTGGGTAATGTAACAAAGGTAGATGTCAACCAATCCCTAGGAATAATTCCCGAATTATAAATATCATTAAACAATTGTACAAATATATCTATATGGTCTATTCCTATGAGTTTCAGGATGTCATTTGGTATCTTATCCGGTCCAGGGGCTTTTCCTGTCTTTGATTTGTTGATAACATGTAATATTTCTTCTTTCAATATGCTTGGTCCTCGTTCTCCGATCATGTTATCATAAAATTTTTGATCTTTTCTTGTATCTTCAAATAGTTCTTTCACATATTCTGTCCACCTGTCCAGTTTACCTTCAACATCAGGAATTATTTTGTCATTTTTATCTAACAATAAACTTGTACTTTTCTTTTTATTAAGTCCAGCTAAATCTTTAACTTTTTTGTGTAAGTTGAAACTATCATGTCTTGTTTCGTAACTCTCAATTTCAGAGCATTGTTCCTTGTACCATTCTTCTTTTGCTCGCCGTGTTTCTTTTCGTATTTCTGCATGTACTCTTTTATACTCACTTTCATCTCTATTTTTAAGTATTCTTCTTTGTTCCATCAATTGTAATATCTTCTCTGTCATCCACTTCTTTTTCATGTTGTTGTGTTTGGTCGCCATTGTGTTTTTACATGCATTATTTAATGTGTCTTTTATAAGTTCCCATTTGCCATCAATGTCTTCTGTTTGATTATTCTTTATCCTAACTAATTCCTTATTAATCTCTTCAGAAGTCTTTTGTTTAGTCAAGGGGTCTCTTAGAATACTTGTATTTATATAGTCCTTCTTTTGTTTCTTTTGTATGGCTTTCAGTTTCACATGGAACTTTGCTACTAAAAGGTTATGATCAGAAAATATATCAGCTCCTGGATATGTTTTCACACCATGAATAGAATTTTTTTACCTCTTGTTTATAAGTATGAAATCAATTTGATTTCTGCAAACTTCTTCATTACAGTCTCTTGGTGATTTCCAAGTATAAAGTCTTCGTTTAGGGAGTTTAAAAAATGTGTTTGTAATAGACAGATTGTTTTCCTGGCAAAATTGTGACAGCAAATCTCCTCTTTCATTTCTTGTTCCTAAACCAAAAGGTCCAATAAGATCACCTTCACTTCCTTCACCTATTTTGGCATTAAAATCTCCCATGATGGTAATAATGTCTCTGCTTTTTGAGGTTCCTATTGCTTGTGTTAATTCTTCATAAAATTTTCCTATTTCTTCTTGGTCTTTGTCGGCTGTTGGAGCATAGATTTGGATTAAATTAATATTTGTTTGTTTCGTTTGTAAATGTAGACTGATTACTGTATCTGAGATTGGTAAAATGCTTTTGACAGATTTACTAGCATACTCATCTAAAATTATTCCTACCCCATTCCTGTGCTGGCTATCAGAATTTCCCGAGTAATATACTTTCATGTTGTCAATGGTCATTTCTCCTGAGTCAGGCCATCTTGTTTCACTTACACCCAAAATGTTAATTTTTAGGCGTTTCATTTCTTGTATAACATTATTTACTTTGCCTGGTTGGTATAATGATCTTACATTCCAATTTGCTATTGTTGCATTATTTTTGTATTTACTTGTGGCATTGTTCAAGGCTCTCCCCCCCGGAGGTCCGAGTGGGGGAGTTGAAACTGCCATGATGAGTTTTCCTGGGGATATCCATTGGATCTTTAATGCTGTGGTTTCCCGTTGCCTTCAGCATCCTATGCCGTTGACCACCCTTGGTGATTCTTCCGTCTTTAGGAGTGATTTCTCACTCCAAGGACAAGAGGGTGCCCTTGCTCTACCAGCTCATCCGCCCTCTAGAAGGTCGTTGGCTTAGTAGAGGGTTCTCCTTATATTAATAATCAAATAAGTAGGTATAATATTCTAACAGTTATTTTGATTGTGATACATAGTACAAAAATAAACCTAAGACATGTTGCGTAATCCTAACTGATCGTCTATTCTTGAGTGCTCTCGCAAACAGTGTGGTGAAACTTATCATAGAAGCAGGCAAAACATAAACATTCCACACACCATGCGCAATACACGAACTAAAGATCGCTCCATTGACATATTTCCAAGTATATTGTTCGTGGGAAACATAGCTGATTCGCGTTGCTAAATGCAGACCTGCCAGATACCACTTTGGATGCGTAACGCGTATAAAAGCATATAGACAGGCGCGGACAAATGGTTACAGAACAATGCCTGAATTTTGATAGCATCCGCTCGATACGTAATTCTCTTCTCTGCTGTGATACATTTAGACGATCTTTCGATGTACAGCACTGAAAATACGATTTGCCACCATCAACTTTGACCTAGAATTTTTTTAAAATTAGGGAGTGTTTCAATCGAAACACGTATCACTTTATTTTCAATATAGACCCTTGCAATGCTTGCTCAAAGTCCCGGTACCCTACACATCGGACTCTCCCCTTGTTAGCCGCCTTATCAATTGAAGACGTTAAGTCTGAAAATGAGTCCGTGATCATATTTTGGCATTTTATTTTACAGGACCGTCTTGATCTCACAATCTTTTACATTTTACTATTACCGGTTTCGGCTACTGCCATCTTCAGGTCATAGTGCACTCTGCTGGCCTCAGTTTCTGCGTACTAGTATAAATACCAGACGCATTCTCATGATCACCAGCATTAACTATGTACCTCCATGTTTAGTTTGACGTTGATACTATATCAGAATATTCTATGATCTGAAGATGGCAATAGCCGAAAACGGTAATAGTGAGGCGTAAAAGTGTGCGTGATCAAGACAACCTGTTTACCAGTTCATTCAATAGGACGCCACTTCGGCGACTGCTTGCTCTTAACCCATATATAATCACACGGTCGATAACGGTGCTGCTGCGACCCGAAAAAGTCAACATATAATTCTCCCCGGTCTTGTCAGAAGAAGACGTGCGCTTCGCACAAGGAAAAGTGTCAATATGTTCCGCAAATCTAAGGTAAATTTGCATCACAAATGCTTCTAAGGTTTCACGTTCTATGTTCCTTACCTACCTAATACACGTATGATTACTTAATAGTTAATAGCTTGTAATAATGCAGAACGAATATCATAGTCCTAATAATGAACACAGATTAGCCTAAAATATGTATTATTTTGAGTCTTCCTGTTCGACAGCAATGTACGATCTTTTGCGCCCATCCGGGGTCACTGTCGACGCACTGCAAAAACCTTCTTTCAGAACTGACAATTTATAAATTACTGTTACAGCTGTTATCCGTAGGCACTAATAAATGACGTATGTGAAAATCATAAAACTCCATGCCAAAAGAAAAGTTCTGGGAATATATGCTTTAACCCATCACAGTAATCCAACTGGGGAAACGGGAACTACAGTTTAAAGTGTAATCCGAATCCCGTGTCGTTCCTGGGATATCTTCACATCACTGAGATGTGGAGGCTAGTGCAAGAACTGAAAAATTATGGTGTCTGACCGGGATTAGATTCCATGACCTTGCGGTCTCTAGGCCCACCCTTTATAACTGCATACTCGACTATATCAGAGAAAATGGTGAGAGATTTGTTTGATCCGCATGTAAGCCTCAGACGCTGAAAGTTAGTCTTTGGTTTTGAAACAGAATTAGGAAGTCAAGTTAGGCTGTAACAAAGAAGCATGAATATGGAGGCTGTTCACTGAAGTTTACTACCGCATTGTGTAGTGTACTTCGCAGCAAATCCGGATTAGCTGTCGCTAATTTAAAAAAATCGTGGGATTCGGAAGTAAGCAATGGCTTTGTGATTCCATCCGTCATACACAGCTGAAAAATATATTCAACTCGCTCGTGTAAATCTAAATTTTACAAAACCCTTGCATTGTGAACGGCTTTCCCCGGTATTTCCTGCCATCTCGGGAAGGATGCGTGCATGAATGGCAGAACTGAAACAGAGGCGCTTCCTGCCTCCACAGTGAAACAACTCTGGCGTGCCTATACGTTGCGTCGCTTATCTGCCGGCCGGGGAAGATTTTTTTTAAAAAAAAGGAGAAAACACTCGCAACAGCAAACCATTTATGTGCACTGACACTGACTGGAGATTAGGCACCTCCCGCAGTGTAGGACAAAATTCTGAGCCTACCAACATACTGTAAACTCAGCGGACCTCGTGAATGAATGTACGAGTACACTGAGGTAACAAAAGACGTGGGATGGCGACGTTAGACGGCGGTACTACCGCATACACAAGATATAAAAGGCAGTGCGGCGCTGTCATTTGCGCCCAGGCGATTCATCTGAAAAGGATTATGGTTGCACGATGGCAATTAACTGACTTTGAACGCGGAATGGTAAATAGAGAGAAACACGTGAGACATTTCATTCGAATATCGTTAGGGAATTCTATATTCCGCGATCGAAAGTGTCACTAGTGTACAGACAACACCAAATTCCAAGCAGTATCTCTCACTATGGACAACGCCTTCACTTAACAACCGAGAGCAGCGGCGTCTGTGTGAACTTGTCTGTGCTAAGGGGCAAGCAACACTGCGTGAAATGAATCTGAGACCGTTAGAACAGTGCCGCGGAATTAGCAGTTAACGGGCTATGGCAGCAGACGGCCGACGCGAGTGCCTTTGCTTGTAGAACGATTTCGCCTGTAGTGCCTCTCCTGGGCTGGTGACCATATCGGTTAGATTCTAGACGCCTGGAAAACCATGGCCTGTTCAGATGAGTCCCGACTTCAGTTTGTGAGAGCTGATGGTGGAGTTCGAGTGTACCGCAGACCCCACGAAGCCACGGACCCAAGTCTTCAACAAAGCACTGTGCAAGCTAGTGGCGGCTCCATAATGGTGTCGGCTGCGTTTGCGTGGAGCGCACTGGATCGTCTGGTCAAAATGAACCTATCAGCGACAAGAAACGGCTATGTTCGGCTACGTGGAGACCATAATCAGCCATTCAAGTACTTCATGTTGCTAAACAACGAAGGTACATTTGTCGATGACAATGCGCCATGTCACTAGGCCACATATGTTCGCGACTGGTTTTTAAGAACCTTTTGGGTAATTCCACCGAATGATTTGGTCACGCAGGTCACCCGACATGAATTCCATTGAACATTTTTGGGACGTAAACGTGAGGCCAGTTCCTACACAAAATCCTGTACCGGCAACACTTTCGCAGTTGTGGACGGTTATAGATGCAGCATTTCTACTGGAGACTTCCAACGACTTTTTGAGTCCGTGCCACGTCGAGTTGCTGTACTTCGACGGGAAAAATGAGGCCTACACGATATTAGTGGTTATGCCACGACTTTTGTCACCTTAGCGTAAATTTTACATATCCAACATGGTACTTTTCAATGTACAAATATGAGAATGTGTTTTAACACTGAACACAAGAACGTTGATTTCACAATGAAAATTGGCAACATAACTATAAACAATTTTGATATCAACGATCATTTGAATAGCGGAGTTGTTCTCCACGAGTGAAAAGCTATCTTGAAAAACTATTGTGCTATCATGAATCTTAACCCTAGATTTTTTAAAATAAATTTACTGATGAAAGTGAATCTGAAGATAGGCATGAGGTGCGGCCGTAATAGCATTCGGAACTTGCTTTGCTAAACCATGCATCAAAGTCTTCTCTGTAGCACTGCATGATTCAGTAGTTGATTTTTTTTTTTTTTTTTTTTTGACTGGGTGTATCACAAGAAAGTAATGAATAACGAATCAGGGTAAGTAAGAACTCACTGATCCTGTTAGCCACAAAAACAACAACAATCTGAGATGTAAAACATACACAAACCAAATACAACTAAAACAAAAAAAATACTACACACACGCGGAAAGAGAGAGAGAGAGATAAAGAGAGAGAGGAAGAGCAAAAAATAAATAAGTAAATTAAAAACAGTGACCAGTGGAAGAGAGGTGTTAAGTCGAAATGTGTTGATAAAAGGCTGAAAATAGGACATGGATACGCAGATCATCTAACTACACTCCAGGACGAGAAATATGCACTAATAAGATCACAAATCATAAGCAGAAATTAATAGTAACTTGACATCACGAAACTTGTGCTAGGAAAGTTGTTTCTAACGTAACAACATAATAATAACAAAAACTTTCATGTAGTAACAAGTCTGTAATTTGTATTGGGTTTATGTTTAAGTCCGTAGTGTTTTTCCATAATTTTAACAAACACAAAGATATATATAATAGAGACTTTAATGATCAACAATAAAGCGTGTACCATTATTTATTGCAGAAGAACTGAGCATTCTACAGATATCATACATATGTCATTTTGAAGAGAGACACTCAAAGTTTTTTTTTTTCCATGTATACCGCCACAGCGTAGTTCGTGGGGACATGAACACGGAGCTGCCGCATCGATGGATCGTCCGTGCTACGGAAGGGGACAGCTGTTTCATGACATGGCCTCCCTGATCACCAGATCTCACTCCGTGAGACTTTTTTCTGTGGGGACACATCAAAGATGTGGAGTATGTACCGCCTCTACCACGTAATGTAACAGAGTTCCGGGAGAGAATACGGGAAGCGACTGCCACAGTCGACGATGCCATGCTGGGACGGGTATGGCAAGAATCCGATTACCGTATTGGCGTCTGCCGGGTCACTTATGGTTCACTTATCGAATGTTTGTAAAAAAAAAAAAAAAATAAAAAATAAAAAAAAAACTTTCTGAGTTCCTTTTCAAAATGAAATATGTATGACATCTGTACAATGTTTAGTTCTTGTGCAATATACAATTGAAAGTGTTCCCCGACTACACGTACAACCTGTAGAGTTTTCCATCGCTGGAGTAACTTTTCGATTCCGCAACTGAAGATATCATATGGTTTTGAGACGAAGAACTCGTCGAGCCATGTTTGGAGTGCATTTCCATCCGGAAAGGAGACGCCTCTGAAGGCTATTCGATAGTGAGCGGAAAAGGTGAAAATATGAAGGCGCGAGATCGGGTGAATAAGGTGGGTGCGGCATGACTTCCCAGTCCAGCTACTGCTTAGTGTTTATTGTGGGTGTGGCAGAATGGCGGCAGGTGTTATTGTGTAGTAGCATCAGTTCGCGCAGTCGTCCTGGTCGTTGTTCTTGGACTGCACCTGCAAGACCTCTCAGTTGTTGACAATAAATGTCTGCAGTGATGGTAAAACGCCGGGAAGCAATTCGTAGTTCACCACATTGTCGCTGCTCCACCAGATGCATAACATTACCTGATGTTAGCGTAAAGACACCATTTCTCGTCACCAGTAACGATACAGGATAGGAATGGTCGGTGTTGTTCACCAGCCAGTTGATGACGAGCAAGCAGAGATACACGTATGGACATCAATTCATTTTTATAAGTTTGGGTTACAGCGTAGGATACTCATACATCCGAGTTTTGAACCGTCCCCAGTGCATGAAAATGTCGCACGATGGTGAGCTTATCACAGCCCATAATATTTGCCATTTCTCGAGTACACTGATGTGGACCATTGTGGGTTAATGCATTTAAACGAACTTCTTCAAATCCCGAATGTCTTCCTGAACGTGGTGAGAAAAATTTTTTTTTTGGTCATCAGTCTACTGACTGGTTTGATGCGGCCCGCCACAAATTCCTTTCCTGTGCTAACCTCTTCATCTCAGAGTAGCACTTGGAACCTACGTCCTCAGTTATTTGCTTGACGTATTCCAATCTCTGTCTTCCTCTACAGTTTTTGCCCTTTACAGCTCCCTCTAGTACCATGGAAGTCATTCCCTCATGTCTTAGTAGATGTCCTATCATCCTGTCCCTTCTCCTTATCAGTGTTTTCCACATATTCCTTTCCTCTCCGATTCTTTCTGCGTAGAACCTCCTCATTCCCTACCTTATCAGCCCACCTAATTTTCAACATTCGCCTGTAGCACCACATCTCAAATGCTTCGATTCTCTTCTGTTCCGGTTTTCCCACAGTCCATGTTTCACTACCATACAATGCTGTACTCCAGACGTACATCCTCAGAAATTTCTTCCTCAAATTAAGGCCGGTATTTGATATTAGTAGACTTCTCTTGGCCAGAAATGCCTTTTTTGCCATAGCGAGTCTGCTTTTGATGTCCTCCTTGCTCCGTCCGTCATTGGTTATTTTACTGCCTAGGTAGCAGAATTCCTTAACTTCATTGACTTCTGACAATCAATCCTGATGTTAAGTTTCTCGCTGTTCTCATGTCTACTACTTCTCATTACCTTCTTCTCCGATTTACTCTCAAACCATACTGTGTACTCATTAGACTGTTCATTCCGTTCAGCAGATCATTTAATTCTTCTTCACTTTCACGCAGGATAGCTACGTCATCAGCTAATCGTATCACTGACATCCTTTCACCTTGTATTTTAATTCCACTCCTGAACCTTTCTTTTATTTCCATCATTGCTTCCTCGATGTACAGATTGAAGAGTAGGGGCGAAAGGCTACAGCCTTGTCTTACACCCTTCTTAATACGAGCACTTCGTTCTTGATCGTCCACTCTTATTATTCCCTCTTGGTAGTTGTACATATTGTATATGACCCGTCTCTCCCTATAGCTTACCCCTACTTCTTTCAGAATCTCGAACAGCTTGCACCATTTTATATTGTCGAACGCTTTTTCCAGGTCGACAAATCCTATGAAAGTGTCTTGATTTTTCTTTAGCCTTGCTTCCATTATTAGCCGCAACGTCAGAATTGCCTCTCTCGTCCCTTTACTTTTCCTAAAGCCAAACTGATCGTCACCTTGCGCATTCTCAATTTTCTTTTCCATTCTTCTGTATATTATTCTTGTAAGCAGCTTCTCTGCATGAGCTGTTAAGCTGATTGTGCGGTAATTCTCGCACTTGTCAGCTCTTGCCGTCTTCGGAATTGTGTGGATAATGCTTTTCCGAACGTCAGATGGAATATCGCCAGACTCATATATTCTACACACCAACGTGAATAGTCGTTTTGTTGCCACTTCCCCCAATGATTTTAGAAATTCTGATGGAGTGTTATCTATCCGTTCTGCCTTATTTGACCGTAAGTCCTCCAAAGCTCTTTTAAATTACGATTCTAATACTTGATCCCCTGTCTCTTCTAAATCGACTCCTGTTTCTTCTTGTATCACATCAGACAAATCTTCACCCTCGTAGACGCTTTCAATGTATTCTTTCCACCTATCTGCTCTCTCCTCTGCATTTAACAGTGGAATTCCCGTTGCACTCTTAATATTACCACCGTTGCTTTTAATATCACCTGTCCGCAGCTCGTGGTCGTGCGGTAGCGTTCTCGCTTCCCGCGCCCGGGTTCCCGGGTTCGATTCCCGGCGGGGTCAGGGATTTTCCCTGCCTCGTGATGACTGGGTGTTGTGTGATGTCCTTAGGTTTAAGTAGTTCTAAGTTCTAGGGGACTGATGACCATAGATGTTAAGTCCCATAGTGCTCAGAGCCATTTAATGGCACCAAAGGATGTTTAGACTTTTCTGTATGCTGAGTCTGTCCTTCCGACAATCATATCTTTTTCGATGTCTTCACATTTTTCCCGCAGCCATTTCGTCTTAGCTTCCCTGCACTTCCTATTTAGTTCATTCTTCAGCGACTTGTATTTCTGTATTCCTGATTTTCCCGGAACATGTTTGTACTTCCTCCTTTCATCAATCAACTGAAGTATTTCTTCTGTTACCCACAGTTTCTTCGCAGCTACCTTCTTTGTACCTATGTTATCCTTCCCAACTTCTGTGATGGCCCTTTTTAGAGATGTCCATTCCTCTTCAACTGTACTGCCTACTGCGCTATTCCTTATTGCTGTATCTATAGCGTTAGAGAACTTCAAACGTATCTCGTCATTCCTTAGTACTTCCGTATCCCACTTCTTTGCGTATTGATTCTTCCTGACTAATGTCTTGAACTTCAGCCTACTCTTCATCAATACTATATTGTGATCAGAGTCTATATCTGCTCCTGGGTACGCCTTACAATCCAGTATCTGATTTCGGAATCTGTGTCTGACCATGATGTAATCTAATTGAAATCTTCCCGTACCTCCCGGCCTTTTCCAGGTATACCTCCTCCTCTTGTGATTCTTGAACAAGGTATTGCCGGCCGGAGTGGCCGAGCCGTTCTAGGCGCTACAGTCTGGAACCGCGCGACCGCTACGGCCGCAGGTTTGAATTTTGCCTCGGGCGTGGATGTGTGTGATGTCCTTAGGTTAGTTAGGTTTAAGTAGTTGTAAGTTCTAGGGGACTGATGACCTCAGAAGTTAAGTCCCATAGTGCTCAGAGCCATTTGAACCATTTTGAACAGGGTATTCGCTATTACTAGCTGAAACTTGTTACGGAACTCAATTAGTCTTTCTCCTCTTTCATTCCGTGTCCCAAGCCCATATTCTCCTGTAACCTTTTCTTCTACTCCTTCCCCTACAACTGCATTCCAGTCGCCTATGACTATTAGATTTTCGTCCCCCTTTACATACTGCATTACCCTTTCAATATCCTCATACACTTTCTCTATCTGTTCATCTTCAGCTTGCGACGTCGGCATGTATACCTGAACTATCGTTGTCGGTGTTGGTCTGCTGTCGATTCTGATTAGAACAACCCGGTCACTGAACTGTTCACAGTAACACACCCTCTGCCCTACCTTCCTATTCATAACGAATCCTACACCTGTTATACCATTTTCTGCTGCTGTTGATATTACCCGATACTCATCTGACCAGAAATCCTTGTCTTCCTTCCACTTCACTTCACTGACCCCTACTATATTTAGATTGAGCCTTTGCATTTCGCTTTTCAGATTTTCTAGTTTCCCTACCACGTTCAAGCTTCTGACATTCCACGCCCCGACTCGTAGAACGTTATCTTTTCGTTGATTATTCAATCTTTTTCTCATGGTAACCTCCCCCTTGGCAGTCCCCTCCCGGAGATCCGAATGGGGGACTATTCCGGAATCTTTTGCCAATGGAGAGATCATCATGACACTTCTTCAATTACAAGCCACATGTCCTGTGGATACACGTTACGTGTCTTTAATGCAGTGGTTTCCATTGCCTTCTGCATCCTCATGTCGTTGATCATTGCTGATTCTTCCGCCTTTAGGGGCAATTTTCCACCCCTAGGACAAGAGAGTGCCCTGAACCTCTATCCGCTCCTCTGCCCTCTTTGACAAGGCCGTTGGCAGAATGAGGCTCACTTCTTATGCCGGAAGTCTTCGGCCGCCAATGCTGATCATTTATCAAAATTTACGCAGTGGCGGGGATCGAACCCGGGACCGAAGATGTTTTGGTTATGAATCTAAAACGCTACCCCTAGACCACGGGTTAAAACAAACCTAATTAAAACGAGAAAACCATTTTGTTGCCGTGCTCTGTCCAAAGTCATTATTCTCACATACGGTGCAAATGTTGCTGGGTGCCTCCGCTGCTGTCTTCCCTCTATTAAAATCATACGGAATGTCGGAAATGTTCCAATTACTTCATTTAACACTCCATTTTCCGGCGTCTACAGCTGCACTCACTATCTCCAAATGACAAAATGACAATAAGGAAACTAACATAGCAACAGTGAGTTACATATAAAAAACATCAATCAGTAAATTAATCTACAACAGCCGGAATGCCAACATACAAAACAAAACTGCTACGAACTTATGCATCAACCTACTATAACGCAATTATTACATACAAAAGCAAACTTTAATACAGAAGCTTCTCAAATAAACGAAGCGAAACGCGTATGGCACAGTTAAAACAGCCATTCATTTAGTTGCATTAGTTCAATCACAACTCAAAAATAAACGAGTAGAAGCAACTAAGGAACGACGTAAAAGCTGAAGAAATAACGATCATAAAATGGTTTATATCTCATATACAGTTATTAAAAATCTATTCTTGGTGTACATTTCAGAATGTGTAATGCTGGTTAACTGTCTCCTATCTTTAGCACGTTCACTTTCATGAAATATTTGTTGACTTGGTAACGTTTGCAACACTGCTCTTTTTACAATGATCCTACACCACAAAAATATTTAAATTTGAACTGTGAAGCATTCAGAATTGCGGATATCAGCGTACGCTCTAATTTTCTGTTCCAACATAGTAAACTGAAGTGAGGAATCCAATGCACAAATGTTCTTTTCTCTACAATAAGAAAAAATTCTTTATGTATGATATGCACTTGCACGAACTGCAAGTACGTATTTGATGACACATAGCACAGACACAACGTTTTAAGATCGATTGTTGGTACAAAAGAAATTCTGTCTGAAATGAGAAAAAATGCAAATTCCGTTCTTTCGTAATTTACGGATCTCATAAGGCTAGTTAGTGCCCCGGGAAAGACAGTTTATATCTCCAGCTGCATTAATTGCCTTGGCTACAAGGAATGCTTCAAGTTAATTACGACACTCCAGAGCTTATCAACCTTATTTAGTGACCTATTAAAGTCGATATTCGCTATACCTTTTTTACGGGCGCTAAAGCGGTGAACTGGAGCGTTATCTTCTATTTTATTATTTTGTTTACCTAACACCGCAAAAAATATTCTCAAGTGGTAATACGCTCCAAAGGTTCTCACGTTACTTCTTGCATTCTACAGAAGACGGTAAAAATAATATTCTTCAGTGTGCCACCTGAGACATAGTAAAGTAACCTCACAAATTAAAAAGCTACTAGGATACTCTTAGATTAATTTCAGATTTAAAAATCTATCTTGCAAAATAATCATTACTTTATTGTACTCTGTCCTTCGGGAAAGTAACCTTGAAAGTTAGCTTCCTTTCACTGTACGGGTTTCTACACTACTGGCCATTAAAACTGCTACACCAAGAAGAAATGCAGATGATAAACGGGTATTCATTGGAGAAATATATTATACTAATGTAATTACATTTTCACACAATTTACGTGCATAGATACTGAGAAATCATATACCTACAACAACCACCTCTGGCCGTAATAACGGCCTTGTTACGCCTAGGCATTGAGTCAAACAGAGCTTGGATGACGTGTACAGGTACAGCTGCCCATGCAGCTTCAACACGATACCACAGTTCATCAAGAGTAGTGACTGACGTATTGTGACGAGCCAGTTGCTAGGCCACCATTGACCAGACGTTTAGAATTGGTGAGAGATCTGGAGAATGTGCTGGCCAGGGCAGCAGTCGAACATTTTCTGTATCCAGAAAGGCCCGTACAGGACCTGCAACATGCGGTCGTGCATTATGCTGCTGAAATGTAGGTTTCGCAGGAATCGAATGAAGGGTAGAACCACGGGTCGTAACACATCTGAAATGTAACGCCCACTGTTCAAAGTACCGTCAATGCGAACAAGAGGTGACCGAGACGCGTAACCAATGGCACCACATACCATCACGCCGGGTTATACGCCAGTATGGCGATGACTAACACATGCTTCCAATGTACGTTCACCGCGATGTCGCCAAACACGGATGCGACCATCATGATGCTGTAAACAGAACCTGGATTCATCCGAAAAAATGACGTTTTGCTATTCGTGCACCCAGGTTCGTCGTTGAGTACACCATCGCAGGCGCTCCTGTCTGTGATGCAGCGTCAAGGGTAACCGCAGCCATGGTCTCCGAGCTGATAGCACATGCTGCTGCAAACGTCGTCTAACTGTTCGTGCAGATGGTTGTCGTCTTGCAAACGTCCCCATCTGTTGACTCAGGGATTGAGACGTGGCTGCACGGTCCGTAACAGCCATGCGGATGTCTGTCATCTCGACTGCTATTGATACGGGGCCGTTGGGATCTAGCACGGCGTTCCGTATTACCCTCCTGAACCCACCGATTGCATATTCAGCTAACAGTCATTGGATCTCGACCAACGCGAGCAGCAATGTCGCGATACGATAAACTGCAATCGCGATAGGCTTGTGTGAATGCTCTGAAAACCTAATCATTTGCATATCTCAGCAACTTCTTCCTGTCGGTTATATTTCGCGTCTGTAGCACGTCACCTTCGTAGTGTAGCAATTTTAATGGCCAGTAGTGTAATAAGCACCTTCACTGGACTGCTGCCAATTTCAGCACGAAGCGAGTGAGGATATCCCTGTGAAAACCAGTTCCGTAATACAGTGATGTGCGACGATCAGAAATACACCGCCGGAAAAGAAATGAGTACACTTGGAAAGACTACTTCGAATTTGATCCGATGACGGCACGTGCCACCTGGGGGATAGTAGATTGTACTGATGATGGTTTCAACGTCTTCCACCTACCGATAGCGTAGGGGCATAGCTGCCAGAACGCCATCTGTCTCTTATTCTTTAAAAGAGAAGGCTCAGTGTAGTGCTAAGGTGTGATGAAAGCAGGTAACCATGCCACGGTGATGCACTCGTGCTTCCTACAGCCAACTGCGCGATTTTGAAAGGGGTCAAATTGTGGCGTTCCGAGTGGCGCGATGGGTCATTTCGAAGAACTGCCACACAGGTTGGAAGTACTGTGTCAGCTGTGCAACGATGCTGGTATCAGCTGGCACATGAACATTCTCTCTCCCGTAGACGAGGTTTTGCACGTCCACACAGCCCAGACGCCCGCCGGGATCGTAGTATTGTGAGGGCAGCAGTGGAAGGTCGTAGAGCTACCACCGCACAGATAAAAGTGTTTGTGAACCGAGACGCGTCAGCACGAACTGTTCCGAACCTGTTATTAGCAGCAGAACTACGGGTACGCACACCTCACCGTCTTCCACTCACGCCACGGCGTCGACGTGCACGGTTCGACTGGTGCCGTCAGATGATCACTCGGAAGGTGGAATGACGTGCCGTGTTCTTCAGCGTTGAAAGCAGGTTCTGCTTGCACGCAAGTGATGTTCGTTTGTGCATACGACGTCGACCTGCTGAGCACTCTCTCGTATACTGCATTCGTCCAAGATACACTGGCCCCATGTTAGGCCTTATGGTCTGGGGTGCGATAAGGTGCAAACCTCGTTCACCTTTGATGTTTCTGGAGGGGACGCTAACCACCACTCGGTACGTGAATAATGTTGTTCACCCCTTCTTTTGCTATTTTTGCAACGAGAAGTTGACGTGTTGCTCCAACAGGATAATGCTCGTCTACACACAATGCCCGTGAAACTTAACATGCTCTGCAAATTGTATAGCAACTTCCCTGGACACTACGATCTCCGCAGTTTTATCCAATCGAGAACGTGTGGGATATGAAAGGATTACAAGCGATTCGTGCGACTCAGCAACCAATAACTCGTACAGAACAACGTGGATAGGCAGGTGTGGAATAACGCATTCCAGGACAATATTCGCCATTTGTACGATCGAGTCGATGCTACAGTCAGCGCTTACGATGCCGTCCGTGGAGACTACACCACGTACTAATACGGGTGTTAACAACTTGAAGCAGGACGTGGATAATGGGAACATTATTGATGCAACAAGACGCTGGCTCCGACTTCGACCAGTACCATGCGGGCATACAGGCCTTCCCAGTAAGTGGTGCCGTAAGGTCGTCGCATTGAACGGAGCTTATGTTGAGAAATAGGGCGTTTTAGCCAAAACACTGACCAGTAATATGATGTATTGGAATCGTGAATGAGACCAACCAGCTTTCAGAGAAAAAAATATTCTGCATTTCTTGCTGAACAGCCCTCGTATTAATTCAAAACGTATTAATTCAAAACTGAGCCATTAGGTTCTCGTAATTTCTCCAGTACACTCGAGTTGAGCAGTGACGCAATTAGCATTTGATTTCTTTTCCTGTCGAATCGCCCTAGAGGTTTTAATAGAACTGAGCCGCAGAGGTTGTAGAGATGTTCTAACTACTGCAGCGCAGATATGGGGCAGGATATACAAGCGTTTTAAGGTTGCGCAAAGCAATTACAGCTTGCGTTCTCCACTGTATACCGTGACTTTTTTAAGATTAATACTGTCTAGCGACAGAGCACGGCGATCATCATTTCTCTGTACTATTACATACTTTCTATTTTATGTATTACTTGGTGAGATATCTTACAGAGATAATCACGTAAAGGGTCGCCATATATTAAAGTGGGCTGCCGCACTCCATAAGAGGAGCAGAGTGCGGCGGCCCAGTTAACAGCAGGTAAGGGGGGCGGGCAAGTGTTTAATGAGGCCGGGCGAAGGCTCTCGTGCAGCTGCATCGCCTGGCGTTCGTTAGGTGGCGCATTTGTGTCGCACTGGCGGAATGCAGTGACCTCTCATTACAGTGACACAGTTGTACCAGCTCTGGGTTGTGCCTGCGATCTCACATCCGCCGTAGCTGTTGCCGTCTGCAAACCGAAGACTGCTTAGATACGGCTCTCCGCGCTTGCACAAGTCACTTCATCTCTGCTTAGCTACAGCAACCTACATCCATTTAAATCTAGCCCCGGGTATCCTCAATATACTAACCCGCTTAAAAAATTAGCTTTTCTTTGATTCCTTAGTATATGACCTCCTCAACAGATTCCTTCGTTTACTGAACTTGAACGATAATGAGATTTTGTCCGATACTTGATTCAGACCTCTTGATTTTAATCACCCTAGCATTCCGATCTTTAGCATTCGTCTGTGGTCTCACATTCGATTCTCTGCTTGTTTTTACAGTTGGCGACCACGATTCACTTACACTGAAGTATCAAAGAAACTGACATAGGAATGCGCATCCAAATACATAGATATGTAAACAGGCAGAATAAGACGCTGCGGTCGGCAACGACTGTATAAGACAACAAGTGTCTGGCGCAGTTGTTAGACCTCTTACTGCTCGTACAATGGCAGGTTATTAAGATTTAGGTGAATCTGAACGTGGTCTTATTATCGGCGCACTATGGATGGTACACAGTATCTCAGGGGTAGCGAAAAAGTAGGGATCTTTTGTACGACTGTTTCACGAGTGTACCGTGAATATGAGGAATCCGGTAAAACATCAAATCTCCGACATCGCTGCGGCCGGAAAAAGACCCTGCAAGAATGAGGCCAACGACGACTGAAGAGAATCGTTCAACGTGGCAGAAGCGCAACGCTTCCGCAAATTGCTGCAAATTTCAGTGATACGCCATCAAACAAGTGTCAGCGTGCGTACCATTCAACGAAACATCATTGATATGGGCTTTCGGAGCCAAGGGCCACTCATGTACTTTTGATGACTTCTCGACACAAGGCTTTACGCCACGCCTGGGCCCGCAAATACCGACATTGGACTGTTCATGACTGGAAGCATGTTGTCTGGTCGGACGAGTCTCTCTTCAAATTGTATACAGCGGATGGATGTTTGCGGGTATGGACACAGCCTTATGAATCGATGGACCCTGCAAGTCAGCAAGGGGTTGTTCAAGTTGGTGGAGGCTCTGTAATGGTGTGGGACGTGTACGGTTGGAGTGATATGGGAACCATGATACGTCTAGATACGACTCTGACAAAAAAAATGGTTCAAATGGCTCTGAGCACTATGGGACTCAACTGCTGAGGTCATTAGTCCCATAGAACTTAGAACTAGTTAAACCTAACTAACCTAAGGACATCACCAACATCCATGCCCGAGGCAGGATTCGAACCTGCGACCGTAGCGGTCTTGCGGTTCCAGACTGCAGCGCCAGACTCTGACAGGTGACATGTATGTAAGCATCCTGTCTGATCACGGGCATCCATTCATGTCCATCGTGTATTCTGACGGCCTTCGGCAGTTCTAGCAGGACAATGCGATACCCCAGTCGTACAGAATTTCTCCAGGAACACTTTTCTGAGTTCAAATACTTCCGCTGGGCACCAGACTCCCCAGACATGAACATTATTGAGCATATCTGCGATGCCTTGCGACGTGCTGTTCAGAAAAGATCTCTAACCTCTTGTACTCTTCCAGATTAATGGACAGCCCTGCAGGATTCGTGGTGTCAATTGCCTCCAGCACTACTTCAGACATTAGTCGAGTCCATGCCACATCGTGTTGCGACACTTCTGCGTGCTCGCGAGGCCCCACACGATATTAAGCAGCTGTATCAGCTTCTATGGCTTTTCAGCGTATATAAGCCTACACTGTAGGTATATATTTTCACAAAAGAATTCCTCACACTTTTATTTATTGTATCACTTAAATAAAACAGTATATTATTCATCGTTTTCATCTGAGTGTTTATTTTGTTTTCATGGCAAATGTTGCACTTACTCATAGTGGGTATTTCAGGGGCCCATAAAATTAAAAAAATTGATTTATTATACGCATTTCGTTACGAAGTATAAAGAGTTCCCTGGCAGCACATTTAAATCATCTGTTTACAATTATAAGGTTGTGATTTATCAAGTACTTTCATTTTTTCTATTCCTTTCGTATGTGTATTGGTTCCTCTGTTGACATTTGATGCACACGGTGCATGTTGTCAGTTCGTAGCATGTCACAGTTCCAACATGCTACTGCAAGCGGGTGTAAAATGAATGTGCGCAACGGAAATACTGAACTACAAAATGAAGATTTGGCCCTGTGTGACTACCCCCTGAAGCATATCTTAGGATCTCTTAATGTTCAATACCTCCTTCTTGGTCTTTAACGTATAAATTACAACATAAACATAAATGAATAATTAAGGGGAATAGTAACTACCAAATGATAAATGCTGTTTCTGGTTATACATTTATTGTAGATTAAAACCTCTTTAAATTACAAATGTTTATATATCAATGTCCAATGAACATAAAGAGATGAATTTCCTAACTAATACGATTGATCAATTGCCCAGATCTGCCCCTTTTTAAGGCTACGCGGTCTAACGTAAATAACACGAGACGACTGACATCACCCAAGTACCAAACTCCAGAAGACACTACTTTCAAAGTTGATCTGCAGTGGCGTGCAACATCAGTGGAAATAAAATTAACGTGATCACAGCCGTTTAGCTTTATAGCCCTAATAAGCCAAATCAATTAGCAATATCACAGCATGTACTGCGTCTGGTGCGTCGGACTGATGGTTCTCGTACACGTCTGCGACGACGGAAGAACTCCAGCCACAAAATCTAAAAAAAAGCTCATTCAAACACTAGGACGGCATAAGACGGTCCGGTGACTAGTATAATCTAATACTGTCTTCTCCTCTCTGTGTTCTACAGAAGAACGAGAACTCCCAGCCACAAGGACGGAGTTCAGGTAATGTCTCAACCTGAGTATATGCAGAAGAAGTGCTCTCAATCACTGAACGCTGTGTACTCAACGACGACTCCCTACCCGAAGGCGAAGTCCAGAATCGTGTAAGTTCGCAGTATTACAAGGCCTAACCGTTCTAACTAGAAGATCTCCTGAAAGAAAAGACAGCAAATCCGTCCCTACCAACAAAAGCTGATATTGAGCGACCGTCAAATTCGGGCGCTCAAAACGGAAGGACCTCTTCTTTCCACCTCTGGCTTCCCAGCAAAGCTCGGCTCCCATACCTTGTAACTCAGAAGGCGAGTCATATTCTCGAAACCACGGAATATTCTCCCTCTCTACATATTCTTCTGAACGCTGACCAACCATCTTTTGTCGTCCAGTGCGGAAAGTTTGCGAGGAAATACCTGTAATCATACAATGGTATGCTTCTCAGAGTGAAAATCCTCGGAAATAGCCAAGCCTGCCATTTGCGAGGAAACGATTCCTCGTTCCTCTCTGCTGCGTCCAAGATTTTAGAATTTCCAAAGTATTATCCGCTTATCCTTCCGGCGCTGCTAGGATACCGTCCGGCCACCGCTTTATTGTGCATCAGCGCTCAGGTGCCCAGACCGTCCGTCTTGGCACTTCCTGTATGAAGCAGGACCAACACACCTGTGCGGGCTTTTCCACCCAGGGCTTGAGTTACGCCTGCCATTTCATTTCCACCGGCGTTCCAGCCTCTACAAGTATAGGCAATCATTCATTACGCAATTTTGATAATAAAGACACTCCGTCACCATTCGTGCAATAAGCGTTAACAATTATTTACAAGGTGTGCGTGAAAATGTCACTCTTCTTTAAATATTCATATATACGATGTACCACCTACCAAATTATACCTAATTCCGGTTGTAAATCACGGCAAAGTATGTAGATGAGTGCTTGTAAGGTGCGAAATTATAGCCACCTTACACAGTTTTGCACTTCTCCATACGTAACCTTTCTTTCTGTGCAGTGCCCATTAACTTGTTTGGCTACTGTAGGCCTAGAGGGCCATGTGAATTGTAGAAGGTGAGAGTGGAGTGGGCCCCCCACTCCACTTCAGTTGGGAAATGGGAGCACTAGTGTGTGTGTGTGTGTGTGTGTGTGTGTGTGTGTTTTCTAATTATTTTTCCAATTTTTAAATAAATTTCAAGAAGATTTTCAATTTTATGTTGAGTTGTGAATTAGTGAAAATACTGTTCTATAGTTATTCTTGTTTTGGACATTCAGTTTTAAAACGCGGATGACATCTGCTTTCATCCGCATGACAAACATAATTGAAACTGGAAGTGAGCAAGAATGGCTGCGAATATACTGCGCAACAGAATTAAAGTCCCAATTTTTCGAAAGCCTGATGTTGTCTCCTACTGCCACGCATATGTGTGAAATTTGCCTCTGTAATGGTGCAAAAGCCTGTCGTACTATGACGTCACCCTCGTGCCCGACGACGCTTCAAATACCAAGGTGTCGACTCACCCATAAAAAGGCCAGACCTCACCAGTCCATGTGACGTGTGAAGTGGGTTAATGACGTCGAATTAGCACCAAATCTCACCATAGTTCTGCCCACCATCACTGTCGACGTGTCAAACTATGGGACGGTCGTCGCAGCCCCTCTTACTCATACAGAGTGTTTCAAAAATGACCGGTATATTTGAAACGGCAATAAAAACTAAACGAGCAGCGATAGAAATACACCGTTTGTTGCAATATGCTTGAGACAACAGTACATTTTCAGGCTGACAAACTTTCGAAATGACAGTAGTTACAATTTTCAACAACAGATGGCGCTGCAAGTGATGTGAAAGATATAGAAGACAACGCAGTCTGTGGGTGCGCCATTCTGTACGTCGTCTTTCTGCTGTAAGCGTGTGCTGTTCACAACGTGCAGGTGTGCTGTAGACAACATGGTTTATTCCTTAGAACAGAGGATTTTTCTGGTGTTGGAATTCCACCACCTAGAACACAGTGTTGTTGCAACAAGACGAAGTTTTCAACGGAGGTTTAATGTAACCAAAGGACCGAAAAGCGATACAATAAAGGATCTGTTTGAAAAATTTCAACGGACTGGGAACGTGACGGATGAACGTGCTGGAAAGGTAGGGCGACCGCGTACGGCAACCACAGAGGGCAACGCGCAGCTAGTGCAGCAGGTGAACCAACAGCGGCCTCGCGTTTCCGTTCGCCGTGTTGCAGCTGCGGTCCAAATGACGCCAACGTCCACGTATCGTCTCATGCGCCAGAGTTTACACCTCTACCCATACAAAATTCAAACGCGGCAACCCCTCAGCGCCGCTACCATTGCTGCACGAGAGACATTCGCTAACGATATAGTGCACAGGATTGATGACGGCGATATGCATGTGGGCAGCATTTGGTTTACTGACGAAGCTTATTTTTACCTGGACGGCTTCGTCAATAAACAGAACTGGCGCATATGGGGAACCGAAAAGCCCCATGTTGCAGTCCCATCGTCCCTGCATCCTCAAAAAGTACTGGTCTGGGCCGCCATTTCTTCCAAAGGAATCATTGGCCCATTTTTCAGATCCGAAACGATTACTGCATCACGCTATCTGGACATTCTTCGTGAATTTGTGGCGGTACAAACTGCCTTAGACGACACTGCGAACACCTCGTGGTTTATGCAAGATGGTGCCCGGCCACATCGCACGGCCGACGTCTTTAATTTCCTGAATGAATATTTCGATGATCGTGTGATTGCTTTGGGCTATCCGAAACATACAGGAGGCGGCGTGGATTGGCCTCCCTATTCGCCAGACATGAACCCCTGTGACTTCTTTCTGTGGGGACACTTGAAAGACCAGGTGTACCGCCAGAATCCAGAAACAATTGAACAGCTGAAGCAGTACATCTCATCTGCATGTGAAGCCATTCCGCCAGACACGTTGTCAAAGGTTTCGGGTAATTTCATTCAGAGACTACGCCATATTATTGCTACGCACGGTGGATATGTGGAAAATATCGTACTATAGAGTTTCCCAGACCGCAGCGCCATCTGTTGTTGAAAATTGTAACTACTGTAATTTCGAAAGTTTGTCTGCCTGAAAATGTACTGTTGTCCCACGCATGTTGCAACAAACGGTGTATTTCTATCGCTGCTCGTTTAGTTTTTATTGCCGTTTCAAATATACCGGTCATTTTTGAAACACCCTGTATTTCGCCCTTCTTTTGACGCCTTTGCGATCGAGATCAGAACTGCGACGTCTAGCCTAAAATCACGCGCTTTCCTTATGGGTGGACGACGAAAACATTTCACGTACTCCGCCGCTCAGATTGGATCGAGAATGGTTCAGAAGGTGGTATAAAAGCCAGTGAAACTACCGCTTCCCCTGGTGGTAGAATGATTTCCACACAAATGGTTCAAATCGCTCTGAGCACTCTAGGACTTAACATCTGAGGTCATCAGTCCCCTAGAACTACTTCATCCTAACTAACCTAAGGACATCACACACATCCATGCCCGAGGTAGGCTCTAACCTGCGTCGGTAGTGGTCGCGCGGTTCAGGAGTGAAGCACCTAGAACTGGGCCAGAGTGGCTGGCCTGATTTCCACACATTTCGCCGTCGAAAAGACAGTTTGTAGTACCATGAGCAACAGGGAGACGTTCTTGACAATTGATACTCTTGATACCTTCGTCAACCTTAAATCACTCTCGAAGGACGTCGTGGGCTAGTGACCCAAATGAACGTGATCTCACTTCTTTGGAGTGCAGTGTCACTTCAATCTTTGCTCTGGAGTACAAGGTGCAACCACGAGGGTCACGTTTCCTCCGACACCCATAAGAAAACCATGTGATTTCGACGCTGGGAGTCGCTGTTCTCTCTTCCATTGCTGAGGCGTCAGAAGAAGGGGTGATTTATGGGTAAGAGGAGCTTTGTCGACATTCCCATCGTGTGACACGTCGACGCTGGTGATGGACAGAAGCGTGGCGAAATTTCGTGCCATTGTGACGTCATTAACTCACTTTACGCGTCACATGGACTGGCGGGATCTGCCCTTTTTTTTTCGCATGTTGCGACACCTTGCTGTTTGAAACATCGGCCAGCCCAAGGGTGAAGTCACAGGGCGCTATCATTTCCTACCATTACAGAGGAAGGTTGTAGGCAACTTTCAGCCAAATTTCAGACTTACGTGTCTCAGTGGGAAACAGTTATGGGCTTTCGGAACAGTGATCCTACTACTTGGCTGCGCCGTGTAGCAACAATATACTTAAATTTATGTTTTATTGCACACTCATTTAATTGGAACACTCGTCTGGAAAACATTCAGGCACAAAGAATAGACTTGCGAACTCTATCAATTGTTTGCATGCAGGAAGAAAAAGCTTTTATCTCTCACTTAGGATCACTCAGTGTCATGCAGTGTCTCTGCTCCCCAGCAGGCTCAGAACTTACCACCTCACGTCCACGAGGTTCACCGCCCTTCTCCTCAAGCTCCAAGCAGCTCTACTGCATTACACCAACCGCAGGCCTTTTAGCCAGTCCGAGTAGAATATACGAGGTGCTATCCAAAATTTTCGGGATTGGTCCTGCCATCTGTTGAAAACTTTACCTTTGGACTAATAGTCACCATCACCCTCGAAGTCGTTCCCATCCGCACGTACACACGTCCCAGTGCTTCTGCCACTGGTCAAACGTTTTCTGGAAGTACTTTCTTCGAGGGTGTTTATCACCGCCAGCGATGCTTCTTCAATCCTCTCCAGAGTGTCGAACCGACAGCCTTTCTACTTGAGTTTCAGTTTTGGGAATAGCGCGAAGTCGCAAGGTGCCAAATCTGTCGAGTACGGTGGTTGGGGTGCAACCAGCATGTTGTTCTTTGCCAAAAAGGTCCTGCTGAGCAAGGACGTGTGACAGTGCGCGTTGTCGTGATGCAGCAGCCAGTTCCCTTGACGACAAAGTTACAACTGTAGTCGCTGCACGTTCTCACGAAGCCGTCACAGTAGTACACGGAATTCACTGTTTGGTTGGGTGGACGAATACTTTGTGCACAATTCCCTTGGTATCAAAGAAAACGATGATCGTGCTCTTCACTTTGCTCTTCACCTGTCTCCCTTTTAGGGTCTTGGAGAGTCCGGGCTCTTCCACTGGCACAATTGTTGCTTTGTCTCTGGGTCATAACCATAAATCCAGCTCTCGTCGTCAGTGATAACCCATGACAAGAAGGTTGGATCATCAGATGCACGCTGTTTCTTCTCATCGCCAGTCAAGATACTTGGCACAAATTTTGCGGCGACGTAATACACGCCCAATCCATCAATCGACATTCGTTGACGTGCCCCATAACCAATACCCACTTCATCCGCAAGGTCTTGAATGGTTCGACGTCGATCCGCACGAACCAATTGTTGAAGTTTGGCAACAATGTCTGGCTTGTGCACCTAACGGACCTTCCAGTGTGAACATCATCTTCGACGTCTGTACGGCCGACCCTGAACCGAGCATGCCACTCAAACGCACGTGTACGGCTCTCTGTTCTCCAAACACTTGTTGAATCATTGCAAGGGTCTCCGTAGCTATTTTCCCAAGATTCACACAGAGTTTGATACACATGTGCTGTTCTGATCGCTGATCCATCGTAAAATCGCCACACATCAAACACAGATTATTACAGAAATCACTGTGGACACACAACATCTTCTGAGCTGAAGGTCACTCCGCACACTGACTCATCAGATATGCAGCTCTCGCCACCTAGTGGTGCGAAGATCTACTACTCCTACTTTCCAGATGGCAGCACCAGTCCCGAAAATTTGGGATTCCACCTCGTAGGTGAGTACCTCTGGGAATTACATGTTGCAAGCTCTCTGTATTCCTACCCTTATACACCAATTGCTGCTAATTCTGGTAAAGAAGTGAATAGAAAATTGCTGAATAATCTGTAATCTATATTTATGTGTGGTAGTTCAGCAAGCAGTGATGCCACTTATAAATACTCTGACGAAGTATAAGATTGAAGGTAGTTTCAATGTGTCTGTGGCGTACAGTGACCTACGACAATAATCTCATAAAACGAAACGGGCAACCCATTTAAAAAGCATTGTCTCCAAAGAGAATAATTCAATGCAGAATAACATCCAAATACCCAAATCCAAACGATACCAGCAGCCTGGTTTCAACCAGCTGAGTTGTAGAGACTGCTACTAAATCTGGTAGGACATTTGATAAAATATTTAAAAAGCATGTCACACCATGGAAATACAGTACATACTACTCCTACCCAACATTTGCAGTCCACCTTAAACAGGAATATCACAGGCCAAGCACAATAAGAAAAGACATGAGCGTCATAAAAATCCATAAAATCAGATATCTGTCGACTTTTCAGTAAAACTATCGAATATAGAAAACACTGACATACGATTAAGACCTTAATGAGCAGGTAAATATTGCATAAAAAAGGAGGGAGTAATAATAGAGATAAACCTCCCGTCGATAACGGGGTCATTAGAGACGGAGCACAAGCTCGAATCACGAAAGGATAGACGAAGATATCTGGCATGCCCCTTTCAAGAAACCATGCGGGAATTTAGCTGGAGCCGTTTAGGAAAATAGCGGAAAACCGAAGCCTGGCGGGCCCATTAGGGATATGAACGGTTGTCATCCAGAATGCAGGCCTAGCGATAGATATTGGAAACCAATCGCTAAACAAAATCATTCAACAAATCACATAAAAAATAAAAACTTTTTCTTTTCCACATCTCTCTCTCTGTGTCTGTTTCTTTCTTCCTCTCTCTCTCTCTCTGCCTTCCTCACTCTCTCTCTCTCTCTTCCTCTCTCCCCTTTCTTTTCTCCATCTCACACCAGCTCACTCTCCCTTCCTCTACAAGATCTTCTGCAAGTCATTCATTTCACTTGCATATTAAATAAACGCATAGAAGATAACGAAACGCCGGCCGGGGTGGCCGAGCGGTTCTAGGCGCTATAGTCTGGAACCGTGTGACCGCTACGGTCACAGGTTCGAATCCTGCCTCGGACTTGGATGTGTGTGATGTCCTTAGGTTAGTTAGGTTTAAGTAGTTCTAAGTACTAGGGGACTGATGACCTCAGAAGTTAAGTCCCATAGTGCTCACAGCCATTTGAACCATTTGATAATGAAACGATGTAATACGAGTACAGCAGACCACACTGGAAAGGAACATTTTTAGATAAAATAAAAACCAAAACTAGCGGTTGAGCTGGCAAAACAATACACGCAAAGACATGTTTAGCCAGAATTATTCAGACAACGGTAGTGGTGCAACATTATGACATGTTCCTGATCAAGAAATGCGTGGTGCTACAAAGCAGTGTGGAATTAGGCAAAACATAGTAGCGTCAAATGAGGCAATATCTCCGATATGTGTAAGCGGACGGCGCTTTCTTTGTGCTATAATTGAACAAAAACGTGCAGTAACTAAACTCACGCCAAGTGAGTTTGGTAACGAACTATTCTTGGATCTAGAAAGCAGTCAAAATAGTAAATAAGACCTAGAAAGGAGGCAAAAATGTAAATATGTTTCATTACAGATGTTTTGTATGAATTATTCGAAAAGCGTTTGGTGACAAAAAAAAAACACATTTTTGTTGTTGTTGCACAAACTTATTTAAAACACTCATTAATCTCCATACTTTGTTGTGTCAGCAGTTACACGCAATGAAAACTGCACAGGCCTTCCCAACCTGAACAGAATCTGTTGTTAGACATTAGACTCTAACGTCGCTGCCGAGGCAGTATTCACACTTGAGAAGTCGGCTATGAGTCAGTGAAACTGTCTGTGAACGCAGTATCTATCATACACGGGATACAACCGGAACTGCAACGCCACCCTCGTCGACATATGGCTATCGGTGGACGCCGATATCTGCTCTGAATCTTTATCGGAATACGCAACGTGCTGGTTCCAGGGACAGGGAGATATGCCAGAACAGAACGGAATAAACGCACCACAATGACTGGTAAACGAACCTGGTTAAGGGCTTTCTCGCACATAAGATAAAGAACAGCTGATTCCGCACCTCCTTTAAATAAATACTGCAAACATTTACCATAATAATGTATAGATAAAAGATTACCCGATTTACATACGATATTTTACGTCTGTGGAAAAGGAGACAGCATCCATCTATCAAGTAAACATAAAAGCAACTGCAAACCGCGTATCCTGCTATAGGTGGGAAGAAAGCTGAAGGAGCACTAGAAGACGATGTAAATGCTTGATTCACGATAAAGGATGACAGCCAAAAACAGTTGCAGGATAAAAATTTATTAAAATTCTTGACCAAGGTTTCGGTACATATAAATATACCTTAATCAGAAGTAAAAAATCTAAAATTACATCATGCAATGGAGATTAATTTTAGATTTTTTACTTATGATGAAGGTATATTTACATGTACCGAAACCGTGGTCAAGAATTTTAATAAATTTTTATCCTGCAACTGTTTTTGGCTGTCATCCTTTATCGTGAAGAATTTCAACAGTTGCTGTTGCAGCCATGTTTAAAATCTTGAAATGCTTGATTCATCGATGTCTATGGAAGAAAGTATCAAGGTAGACTCTTCTATAAAGTTGAATGGAGCATACCCTTTGGAATTCTGAAATGATCAGAGATAGGACAGTGGGAGCAGAAGTTCATGTACAATGCACACAGGAACAAGATTGCAGATATACGAGTCGACGGGTGAGAAAGGTAAACAGAAATTTAGAAACCAAGAAATGGGGAGAGTGGTAGCCAATACCCCATGTTATTCAGTCAATGCATTAAGCATGCACTACAGGAGGTTTTGGAGTAGCGTCTCTTTCCGTAAGAAAAAAGTTTTTGGTCCCAGGTTCGAACCTCCCCACTAATTAAATTTTGAATAAAAATCATAAACAGTGGTGGCTGAAAACTTCCCGCTTAAGAAATCACTTTCAATCAGCCAACGGTCTTGCCAAAGAGGAGCGGATAGACGTTCTGGGCACTCTCTTGCCCTTGGGAAGCGAAACTGCACCTAAGGGCGGACGAATCAGCAATGATCAACGTCATGTGATTCAGAAGGCAATGGAAAAACTGCATTAAAGGCACAATGAGTATTCATAGGATGTGTGGCCTGTAATTGAAAAAGCCTCATGATGATTTGTCCATTGGCAAAAGATACCGGAATAGTCCCCCATTCGGAGCTCCGGGAGGGGAATACCAAGGAGGAGGTGACCGTGAAAAATAGACCGAATAACCAACGAAAACATAACGTACTACGAGTCGGGGCGTAGAATGTCAGAAGTTTGAACATGGCAGGTAATCTAGAAAATCTGAAAAGGAAATGCTAAGGACCATTGTAATTCTAGTGGAGGTCAATGAAGTGAAATGGAAATAACGCAAGGACGTCTGGTAAGGCGAGTTTATGGTAACACCAGTAACTGCAGAGCATCGTATAACGGGAGTATGATACGTTATGAACAGGAAAGTAGGTCAGAGAGTGAGCCACTGTTAGCAGTACAGTGATAGGATTGCTCTCATCAGACCCGACAGCAAACCAACACCGACAATGATATCTCAGGTACATGCTGACGTCGCAAGGCGAAGAATGTGTATGAAGATGTTGAACGCGTTATTCAGTGCGTAAAGGGAGTTGAAAATCTTGTAGCCATAAGAGATCGGAATATGCTTGTAGGTAGGGGGGAGTATAAGAATGGGTTGCGGGATAATATGGTTTTGGTAGTATAAACGATAGAAGAGAAAGATTAATTGAGTTCTGTAATAAATATCAGTAATAGCGAATACTCTGTTCAAGAATCACAGGAGGAGCAGGAGGTATACTTCGGAAAAGCGTGAAGAATCGGGAAGATTTCAGTTAGATTACATCATGGACACGCAGAGATTCCGAAATACTGGATTGTAAGGCGTGCCCAAGATCAGATATAGACTCAGATCACAGTTTAGTAGCAACGATAAATTGGCTAAAGACCCTAGTCAGAAAAAAGAAAGGCGCAAGGGAGTGGGATACATAAGTACTAAGGAATGAAGAGACACGTTTGAAGTTCTCCAAGGCTACAGATACTGCGTTATCGAACAGCTCAGTAGGCATTTCAATTGAAGAGGAATGGACAGCTCTAAAAAGGCCAATCACAGAAGTTGGAAAGAAATTAGTAGATTCAAGGAAGGCAGCTACGACGAGACCATGGATAACACACGAAATACTTCAGCTGGTTGACGATAGAAGGAGATACAAAAAATTTCAAGAAAATTCATGAATACAGAAATACAAGTCACTTAGTAACGTAATAAATAGAAAGTGCACGGAATGAAGGCAAAATGGCTGTATGAAAAATGGGACGAAATCAAAAAAGAAATGATTGCCGACAGGACATACAGAAAAGTAAAGACAACCTTCGGTGAAATTTAAATCAAGAGCGGGAACATTAAGAGTGCAATGTGAATTCCGGTGTTAAATACAGAGGAGGGAGCGGGTAGGTGGAAAGAGAACATCGAAGGCGTCTGCGAGAGGGAAGACTTGTCTGATGACGTGGTCGACAAAGAAACATAAGTCGCCAAGGAGATATAGGATCACTTGTTAAAATCGGAATTTAAACAGCTTTGGAAGGCTTGAGATCAAATAAGGCACAAGAAATAGAGAACAATCGATCTGATTTTGTAAAATGATTGGGGTGGATGGCAATAAAACGACTATTCACGTTGGCGCGTAGAATGAATGAGTCTGGCGCTGTACTATCTGACTTTCGGAAAAAACATCCACACAATTCCGAAATAGCCAAATCCGACAAGTGCATGAATTATCGCATTATCAGCTTAACAGCTCATGTATCGAAGTTGCTCACCACAGTAATGTACAGAAGAATAGAAAAGAAAATTGAGGATCTGTTAAATGACGATCAGGTTGGGTTTAGGGAAGGTAAATACACCAGAGAAGCAGTTCTGAAGTTGTGGTTGATAATGGAAGCAAGACTGAAGGAAGATCAAGACACATCCCAGGATTTTTCGACCTCGAAAAATTGTTCGACAATGTAAGGTAGTGCAATATGTTAAAAATTATTAGAAAAATAGAGGTAATCTATTGCGAAAGGCAGTTAATATACAGTATGTACACGAACCAAGAGGGAACAATAAGACTGGCAGACCAAGTACGAAGTACTCGGATTAAAAATTGTGCAAGATGAGGATACACTCTTTGGTCCCTATTTTTAGTCTATACCTCGAAAAAGCAATGAGAGAAATAAAAGAACGGTTCAAGAGTGAGTCTAAATTCAGGGTGAAAGGACATCGATTATAAGATTCGCTGATGACATTGCAAAACTCAGTGAAAGTGAAGAAGAACTCTAAGATGTGTTGAATGGAATGAACCGTGTATTGAGTGCAGAATATGGATTGAAAGTAAATCGAAGGAAGACGAAAGTAATGAGAAGGAGCTGAAATAAGAACAACGAGAAACTTAACATTACAATTGGGGATCACGAATCAGACGAAGTTAAAGAATTCAGCTACGTACAGAGCAAAATAACCTACGACGGACGGAGCAAGGAGGGCATGAAAAGTCGACTAGCACTGTCGATAAAGGCATCCCTGGCCAAGAGAAGTCTGCTAGTATCACAGGTGTTAACGTGAGGAATTAATTTGTTAGAATGTACGTTTGAAGCAAAGCATTGTATGGGAATCTGACATGGCCCGTGGAAAAATCAGAAGAGAATCGAAGCCTTTGGGATGTGGTGCCATAGAAGAATATTGAAAATTAGGTGGACTGATAAGGTAGGGAACGAGGAGGTTTTCCGCAGAATCGACGAAGAAGGGAACATTTGGAAAACACTGACAAGAAGAAAGGGCGTGATGATAGGACATCTGTTACGACATTAGGGAATAACTTCCATGGTACTAGAGGGAGCTGTAGAGGGCAAAAACTGTAGGGGAAGACAGAGACAGGAATACATCCAGAAAATAATTGAAAACGTAGGGTGCAATTGCTACTCTGAGATGAAAAGTTTGGCACAGGAGAGGAATTCGTGGCGAGCCATATCAAACTAGTCAGAAGACGGAGGACTCAATACAAATTATACAAGTCAAAAAGTGTGTGTCTGTGTGTTTGTTCTTGTGTTTGAGAGAGGAATAATGTATAGATCTCTACACCGCATTTTATTCAGTAGCAAATGTCCTTTTCCTCACAACCTTCATTCCCTACTTATGACACTTGTGGAACAAACTTTGTTCGTTTCAGGCAAATATCCCAGTAGACTGGGAAGGGGACAGAGAGAAATCAGATTGGGAGTATATAGTAGGGAAACTTTGGAAATATGTTGTAAGGATTATGGGACCAAACTGCTGAGATCATCGGTACTAGGCTTACACACTAATTAAACTAACTTAACCTAACTTACGCTAACGACAACAGACGCAAACCCTTGCCCGAGGACTCGAACCTACAACCAGGGGAGCCGCGCGAACCGTACAAGATGCCCAAGACCGCGCGGCTACCCCGCGCGGCGTATAATAGGGAATTCCCGGGCCCATCATTTGTCTTATAACCAAGGGAAACCACCCGAAAACCTTGGCGAGAATAGAAGGATGAGCAATATGTCCCAGACAAAATTTATGTTGTTGAATCTCACTGTCTTATCACTACAGGAGCTGCCGTCGTGTAGCGACAGAAGAGATATAAGCCTTGTTAAATAATGGATGATGGCTCTCGTAAAAAAGAGTTAAATGCAGACCGGCAACACCTAGATAATCTTTCCTTAAGAAGTGACGGGTCATTGAAGGATTGACGACCCTTATTTTGACTGATTTAGTAGCGCAGCAGTGCAGGCCGTTAATTCGAGCTCGCCAGTTAATGTTTCCGAGCAAACCTGTAAAACCATAAGTTAGCGCAACACACACTGCTAAGAGTGCGTGCGTTATAGCCGCGAGACTTCCACCCAATCGGCTTTTCGTTAATTCATTCATTGTTGTTGTTGTCTTTAGTCCGAATACTGGTCTGATGCTCCTCTCCAGACAAGTATATCGCATGTAAATATGTTAATTTCTGCATATCTACAGCAATCTACATCCACCTGAATCTTCTTACTGTAGTCTACGACTTTGCGTCTAGTAATTTTACGCCTCATGCTTTCCTCTATCTTCACTGGTTATTCCTTAACGCCTCAGAATGTATCCTGTCAGACGCTCCCCATTTTCAGTCAAGTTTGGCCACATGTAATTTTCTCCTTGACTCAGTGTCTCTTCATTAGTTGTACAAAATACCCATCTAATCTTCGACATTTTTCTCTAATACCATGTTTGAAAAGTTTGTATTATCTACTTCTCTGCATCGTTTATTCTTCACGTTTCATTTCAGGGCAAAATCTTTTAGAAAACAAATCCTAAGGCTTAAATTTCTATTACTGTTTAAACTACTTATTGTCTGCGTTTTATATTATCTCTACATTGGCCAAAAGCTAGTTATTTTGCTGCCCAAATAGCAGATCTCATCTACCAATTTTTGGGTGTCTTTTTCAGATATAATTCCCAGTTTTAATACATCTACATTCTGTTGAATCCTGTCTTCTCGACAAATAGGGGGTACGTAGGAAACCTGCTTTCTCTGACCGCTAGACAAAAATTCAAGCAAATCGTATTAGCGAATTTTATTACAAAAGGAAATGATTACAATACTTTGTGTTAATCAGATTTGTCGTAAGCAAAGGGCGAGAGACAAAGTAACGTTCTTCAGTATATACAATTCCTAAGTCGCTGGTCTTGAAGTGACTAATCTCGATGTTACTGCAGAAGTGCGCCCCGACTGATCGAGGCTTATGTCTTCTTCTCACAGAGGCCGCTGCTGTAGGGGTTGGCCATTGTGCGATTGGTTGACGTCTCCTTCACAGCCCTCTCTGCACCGTCGTTCCCGACTGCCGTGTGGGAGCTTGACTTTACGCCGGAACACATTCTCTAATGAACATTCTATTTTTCTTAATGTTCACCTTAAACCCCTATTATACGACTCAATTCAGCTGCTGTTCTAAGTCCTTTATCGTCTTTGACAGAATTACAGTGCCGTCAGTAAACCTCAAAGCTCTTAATTCTTTCCCCTGATCTTCATTTCCCTTTTCAAGTTCCTCTCAGTTTTCCTACCTTCCCTGCTCATTGTACAGGCTGAATAACATGGGGAATATGCTACAACCTTATCTCCATTCCATCTCAATTACTGTCTCACATTCGTGCCCTCAACTCTTTGAACAGCAATCTCGTTTCTACACAGATTGCAGATTACATTGCACTGCCTGTGTTCTGGCCCTCCTAGCTTCAGAATTTCAAAGTGTGCTGTGAACACAGTCGAGAGATGAGATCCTATACTCCGAGGAGCGTAGGGGACGATGCGGGAGACCCGCACCGCTGTACTAGCCGAGGTCCTAGTGGAGGTGGTTTGTCATTGTCTTCCTCCAACTGTAATGGGGATGAATGAGGATGACGATGACGGCACAACAACACCCAGTCACGAAAAATACCTGACTCCGCCGGGAATCGAACCTGGGACCCCGTGGGCGGGAAGCGAGAAGCTACCGCAAGACCAGGAGCTACGGACAACATAGTCAAAACCTCTCCTTAAATATACCAATATTGTACATGTATATTTTCTATATCTTATTAGAGAGATCACAAGGTCAGTATTGCCTCGTGTGTTCCTACATTTCTTTGGAACCCAAAGTGATGTTCCTCAAGAGAGTTTCTCACCTGTATTTGTATTCTCCTCTAAAAATGCGTACTATTATTTTGCAACCTTATCAAGCTGATGGTTCAGTAATATTCACATCTTTCGGCCTCCCCTCCTTTGTTTAGTAGCGACCATTTTCTCTCACCGTTTCTACTGATCATTTTCTAATTTCTTCAGTTGTGTGCCGTATCTCTTACATTATCGCAGGATTTCCGTTTGTATTTCTCTTTTTGCCTTTTCTTCCTCCACAATTTCGCCTCTCAAAGTTATCCATACATCTCCCATTGTATTCGTTTCGCCTTGTTTCACTCAATAGTTATGTACTGATATCTTTGAAACTCCCACCAACGGTCGATTCTTTCAAGTCAGAGGGGTCATACACTGAAGAGAAAAAAATCACCACACTGAGAAGAGTTGTGTGCCATAAACGAAGTTACTGGGCGTGTTGCAACATCTGAAAGGTCATGTCCATTAACATTTCGTGCCAGTAGCCCAAGAGTGGCGATAGTGGCCTATGCTGTAATAGACGTGAGCGTTAGTTGCCTTTGAGATTGGATGTAGTGAGCTGATGTTAATCAAGAGTGCCTTTAAGCCGAAAAAGATTCCGTTGTCAGCACCTCACAGAGTTTGGCAGAGGTTGCTCAACAGGGCTACGAGAAGCTGGAGGTTCCTTCTGCAATATTGCTGAAGAATTGGGAGGAATGCAGCCCTATATTGATTGCCCAAGTGGAACAGGCATGGAAGTCCATCCCACAAACTGACACCTGGCACATCTACAACACAATGGATGCATTTTTGCATGATTACAATCAACACTCTGGCGGCTACACCTGTTATTAGTTTATCAGGATTTCACATTTGCAACGGCTTATCTCGCGCTTACGTTAACCTGAAATCTTGCAATGTAAGTCACTTAAACGTGCTACCCAGACAAGTGTATTCCCGAAATTTCATTACTCTACAGTCATTATTTCTTTGGTATTGCGCGGTTTTTTCCGTAAGTATGTATACTCATTTTCCTGCTTTTCTGTAATTTACTGTTTTAATCTGTAGTTCACAACCAATAAGTTATGGTCAGAATCCTCATCTACTCCTAAATATATTTGCGGTGTAAAACCTAGTTTCTTAATCTCATTCTAACCACGTTCCGCTATCTCCATCTCTCTAAGGCGTATACAACCTTCTTTCACGTTTATAAAACCAAATGTTAGCTACGATTAGGTTGCACTCTGCGCAAAATTCAACCAATCTGCATCCTCTTCCTTCAATTCTCTTTCCTACTACCGAATTCTGGTCACCTAAAATAATTACATTTTTATTTCTCTTAACGGTCTGAATAATTTCTTTTATTTCATCGTATATTCTTTCTCCTCTTCATTAATTATGGTGCTTGTACACATATACGCTTGTACTACTGTTGATGGATGTTGGCTTTGTGAGTATCGTCGCCACAGTAATACTTCACTATGTTGTTCATAGTTGTTGACCGATATCACTATTTGGTATTCATTTTTCGGAAGACACTTGATACCTCTCAGGTATGGGGCTATGTAAATACTTGACAAGAAATGCGCAAAGAACGCCCAGAACGCGTAAATTTCAAGAAAACTCTCACAAATACAAATCTGGACCTAAACCTTAAAGTTCGATTGGTAAGATGCAACATCTGGTAGCGTACTTCTATGGATTCTGAAGAATGGACAGTAAATATGTCAACAGCAAAGAAAATAGTAGCTTTTAAAATGTGGATCTATCGCAGGATGCAAAAATAACTAACAATACATCGGTATGTATTGTTACGAATACACCAACAGCGAGAAGGTACAAGAAAAAAAAAGACTGCAGAGCCATGATATGTCTTGGGGAGCATCAAACTTGTCCTTCCAAAACTGATACTAGAAGGGAAGATCGATGGTAAAAGGAAAGGGTGAAGAAGGATATCTTGGTTGATAACATAAAGCAGCGAACAGAATTAATATGTGCATACATGAAGAAGAAGAAGAGGTAGGAGACGTTAACACTATCTGCTTTACCAGTTGGAAAACTGAACTCACCTGACCAAAAATATTGTTCCTCCTATCACACTTCTCTAATTCCCACGGTATGTAACGAGCAGCACAAGCAAAATTAATGCTTTTAACGGACTTCAGTACACGAAATGACCTGACGATTGAATACAGTATCGTCTACCTCATTACGTAATTGGTATAGACACCCGTAATACATCCGACCGAAGCGGTTTGACATAAAACGGCTTTTGAATGCAGCGGTGTTAGAGACAGATACGAGTCCTAGATTAATTAGAAGAAACTATATGAATTGACAATCTATCCTCAGAGCAGCTCAGTTTCGGAATTCTTATTACAATAATTTTTTATCATCATGCCTTAAGCATTAAGAATGCAACGGCCTTGCCGCAGTGGATACACCAGTTCCCGTCAGATCACCGAAGTTAAGCGCTGTCGTGCGTGGCCGGCACTTGGATGGGTGACCATACGGGCCGCCATGTGCTGTTGCCATTTTTTGGGGTGCACTCAGCCTCGTGATGCCACTTGAGGAGCTACTCGACCGAATAGTAGCGGCTCCGGTCAAAGAAAACCATCGTAACGACCGGGAGAGCGGTGTGCTGACCACACGCCCCTGCTATCCGCATCCTCAACTGAGGATGGCACGGCGGTCGGATGGTCCCGATGGGCCACTTGTGGCCTGAAGACGGAATGCTTAAGCATTAAGAGTATTGAAGAGATGTACAGTATCGGCACAACTGAAAAGCTTGTAAGGTTGTTGCAAGGTAGGTTGTGCTAGGAAACATATGTCAAGAAAGAAATTGGTTGCGTTGAGCCGCTTCCGAGTTAATCAGCATTGAAATTAGGCAGTCAGGCCGTTGCGCGCGCTAACTGAAGAGGCCCGCCAGAGACGGTGTCGCCAGACGTGTGCTTCGCGTGGTTTCCTAAAACCGAACAAGACAGTGATAAAAAATAGTGGACAAGGAACGATAGACCGAGATCCAAGGGTTGAGCAGTCTCCAGAGCTATCAGCTGGCACTAATTGCGTCTGGCGAGCCACTTGAATCTATGCTCGCAAAGTTCTGATTGGCTGCCATCAATGAAAATTAACTCTGAAACGGAGCTACGTATCGATTTTTTTTCTTAATAATTGTTTTTCAGCACAACCTACCTTGCGGTACTCTTAGAAGCTATACAGACTGTTTCTGACCATCTTGCAGAAAGTTCAATGGTGAGCTATGGTTAACTCCTTAAATTTGGAGCATGCAGCCGTACGAGTAAAAATTCTGTCACTGATATGTGGGTCGTGTATCATCCGCCTATCGTCGAGGTAAATCTGGAGAATGTCTCTAGGCACGTTACAAGGGTGGCGGAAAGATATGCGGCAGAAGTACCTGTGGAAAAATTGCCATTTGCACTGCTGCATGCGCGATGTTTAAAAGGTTACTCATTACCCCATTAAAAGCACAAATTGCATATCAAGAGCTAGCTGGTGCTTCACAATATTATTCAAGTAACGCAGGAATCTCTCAGAAAGATTAAACATATCCAGACGAAATACGCTCTAATAAAAAGCGCTGTACATCATGTTTGGTTCTATTTTAATGATAACCCTCAAACAACTGAAGGAACATTTTACTTCTTAATACCAGCACTGCACGTAGTGATCATTAAAAAATTTGAGCAATTTACAATTCCAGATTAAACCTGATGTTCAATATCCATACTATTACCTTACTTTCTGATCAAGTTATTTGGCTGTTCAATGACCTTTACAGGAGATTTATATGGAAAAATATTGAAATGTGCAGTAAAAATATTCTACTATAGCAAACGGTTTTACATTCAGAGGTAATCAAAATATTTCAATTACATCTTGCTCTTTCTTGTAACTATCGTTGCACGCTATTTTGAGCAAAAGCGGTGTACGATATATGTTGATTTGGAAGTTATGAGATGTGAGTCGGAAAACTCACGTTGTTCCTTGAGTTGACGTCGAGTGGCTCCTTGAGTACTTTGCGGACTCCTTCAGCGTCGTTCTTGATCACCGCCTCGTGCAGCATCAGCTCGTTCTTCAGCACTGAAATCAAAAAGGCGACCAGTGTTGGAGTATGTCTTATCTCGAGGTACCGTCCATTAAGTCAGTGGTACGTGTTGAAATACTGCATTCAGATAAAAGGTACCATCTCACTAGGTACAGACAATATATGCAACTGATAAAAGCCTTCTGGACCAGACTTACTCACTGGGACATTGAATTTCAGAATCAACTAAAACTTAGTATCTTATGGCAACATTTCAGTGACTCACAACTGGACTCAGTTAGCACATACAACTATGGGGATGTGAAATGGAATGGTCATTCACACTCACGCGGGTAATGGGTAAAAGACAGACATGTTGTATTACGCAGATGTGATTTCCTGTGGTCACGGAGACGAAACAAGATCTAGAGATGGTCCTCAGCACAATGGAAAGCATTTTCTGTAATCATTGTTCGTAGGACACTGAGAAAATGCAGTTTTTGATTAATTATCTCCTTTCAGTCATATGTTTCACATAAGTGGAAGTATAGGTGGAACCCAGTTTCAAAAACTGTCAAGTGGCACCAGTGAAAGAGGGATTGTCAACCATGATGCTATTACAGAAACGGAAGTGTAGGGTTCGTCAAAAAGTTTATGTGTTTCGTCAGTTGATAGACATTCCTTAATCACCTAATTATAAGACGAATGCTTTCTTCCAGGTGAGCTAAACCAGCAAGGTATGTGGCAGAATATTTATGAATTTATTACTGTAAACATGTGTGTCCTTAACAAATGAATCGTGCAGTTAGAGTCCAGTGCTGATTTAGAGAAACGAAGATATGTGAAGAGTAACTGTCCTTCCCTAAACAGCTCTATGGCCTCATAAATTGCTTAAAGTTGAAACGGGAAGACCAGTACGTTATAAGATGAATCATAGATAACAAATAATGGAGAAAGAGGGGAATACCTTAATCACATTTTCGATACGAGGAGAACAACTAGCTGACTAGGGTATGTTGCAGTCTCTGTGATGGGATTAAATCGACATACGAACTGGTATCATTGGGAACTGGAATTACTCAAACATGGGCGAAGACTGATGCAAGCACTGCTGAGTCATGATTAACTGTGTTTATGTGTCTCGACAAACAGGCAGGGTCCAGGTAGGTTACTCTCGCTTACCACGCATGGCGTTATTGGATTCCATTTTGACAGTATGGAGCTCCTGCAACGTTGGTATTGACTACAGAGTGAAAAAATGTTTGCACTAGTGTACTGGGGGAACTGAAGCAATGGTTTTAGGCCATGGGACACGCGAAGTTTCGATCCTGCACCTTGCTTCGCTAACTTCATCTTTGTACAGTAGACAGTTATCTGGACCACCGAAATCGAAATGCTTGTAATTTTTAATTATTTATGAATATTATTCTGCATAACTGTAGGCACCGAATATGAGTTACTGGAAGTAGATGAGCGGTTAAATATCCTCAAACCGTATACAGTAAGATTTATCATAGATGTAGCGGAAGTACTATACGCCGAATGTAACTTGGCCCTTTTCTCGTAGTGAAGGAATCGGTGGAAATCAGATGACTTCGGGGCAGTATTGAAAGTTTCCGCCCATAGCCAGCGTTACCTGCTAAATAATAGAACAGGTCTTGGGCGCTCGCAGAAATTTTTCAGAGAGATTCAAAAGTTACCATTTTTTTAACTAATTAGGCGAGTTTGAAAACGTGTCGTGCCTCAAGAACCAAATCTGACAAGAAATACAGAACACGCACTGCATCCCAAATGTTAATAGTTCTACTGATTATTTTCAAGTTACATACTCTGATAGGTATCTAACCAGTAAGCGTATTTCAATAGTATATTCAAAGTACATATTTTATATTATTAATATGAATATGTATGTCACCTTTTTGATTCTACAATCTGAAGTTATATCTTCACATAATCAAATTTAAAAAAGTAAACCAACTTATACTGTCTTTGTAGACTGGGAAAAAGCATTTGATGTTATCTGGCAAGAGATGTACACAATGCTGAAGAAAACAGGTCTAAAACACTCATGTGACACTCAGCTTCTATAAGAACAAAGTGGATGTGATTAGGTTCAAATGGTTCAAATGGCTCTAAGCACTATGGGACTTAACATCTGGGGTCATCAGGCCCCTAGACTTAGAACTACTTAAACCTAACTAACCTAACGACATCACACACATCCATGCCCGAGACAGGATTCGAACCTGCGACCGTGGCAGCAGCGCTGCGGACTGAAGAGCCTAGAACCGCTCGGCCACAGTGGCCGGCGGCTGTGATTAGGAATTTTTATGAGGGACAAGAATCAAATATTACAAACGGCGTGAGATAGGGATATGCTCTCTCCTCTTTTATTCAATGCTTACATCCTGGAAACTATTGATTGGCGACTCCATGGAGTGTCCTGTGCACCACGACCAGATAATGGATATACTTAGAAGGAGAGACAGCATTGGTCGTATTTTTTTGTTTTATTAACCGAAAAATCGATTTTCGGTCACTTAGTGACCATCCTCAGTGCTGTAATATATAATTTAAATTGGTAGGCACTGGTGTCAACAAGCTTAGAGCCATCACATAAATTGCTCAGTTCTTAATTTATGTGATCGCTCTAAGCTTGTTGACACCAGTGTCTACCAATTTAAATTATGTATTACAGCACTGAGGATGGTCACTAAGTGACCGAAAATCGTTTTTGCGGTCAATAAAACAAAAAAATACGACCAATGCTGTCTCTCCTTCTAAGTATATCCTGGAAACTATAGACCAGCGTAACTGCTGACATGGGGATCGAAATTAATTGGTAAAAGACAGACTTGTTGCATTACGCAGATGAAATTGCTGTGGCCACGGAGACGAAACATGATGTAGAGATGGTCCTCAGCACAATGGAAAGCATTTCCTGTAATGATTGTCGTAAAGGAATAGGTAGGTGAAAGACTAAATTTATGGCAAGCAGTAGTGAAGTAAAATATAAACCTCCAAGAAGAAGAATTGGAAGAGAAGAATTAGAAGTATCAGAGGAATGCTATATTCCGGAAATAAATTGTGAGTAGCTTACAGCAGACCAAAATCGCATTTAATTTGAGAAATAACTTATTCACCAACCAGATCGTCAGTCTCGGAATAAGGTAGTGTATCATGAAAGCATTTTTTTGGTGTGTGAAACTTGGATAATATCAAAACACGACAGAAGACGGATGAAAGCGTTGGAGATTTGGTGCTACGTAAGATGACGAACATCAGCTGGAGAGATTGCGTTACCAATCCAGACGTCCTGAGCAGAGTAGAAGAAAACAGATTTCTGTGGAGTCACATCCAAGCGGGAAGAAACAGACTCATAGAACACATTTTAAGATTCAACAACATCACTGGAACAATAGCTCTGTTTGAGGGAAGGAATCGCCGCGAACGACCAGGGATATCGTACATGCAACAAATTATGAATGATGTAGGATGCACTACACCTGCAGAAATGAAGAGGAAAGCGGACGGAAGAGGACCTTGGCGTAAGGCTGCATGCCAAACTCAGGACTGTAACTAAGAGAAGAGAATTAAATCCAGGGTATCCATTAAGTTATAGAATAAAGTTAGCAACTATTTTCAGAAATAATTTATTAACCCTTCAATAATGTTAGGCTGAAACTCACAACTGAAAATCAGAAATGGGAAGAAGAAAGTCAAAATGATTTTGAAAATCCTGCTGGACTTCAACAAAAATGCCATGTTAATACCTCTTGAAGCGGCTTAACAAGGAAAAATCTTATCAGTAGGCTTATTCGACTTTGATGCGATCTACAACAAATTGTTTGTGTATAAAACTTCACATTAAAGATGTTTTGTACTTTGTAGTATCATGATTTCTATTTACAATGTAGACTTGCAGAACCGAAATTAAACATAACTTATTTGGAACGTGATACATCTGTCGGTTGGTTAGGTACAGTTTTGTCCAGAGACAATATACGACTAGATGAAACTGCGAAATCTCCGAAAAACATCCTCAAATCGTCCTGTAGAATCAACTGCTGGACAGCACCAACGTAACCCTCGTCTCTTCAGTTAATCAAATTGCTGTGCAGCACGACAACTGGAATACACAATTCGTAGTTTTGAGACTGCATGTTTCACTGTGTTGCATCCATAGATTTTGTGAGCGTCTCAATCCTGCAGAACACATTTTATCTACCTTCAAATTTTACACTTCTTGTCCTCTTTTCTAGCAAAGAAAATGTTTTTGTTTTCTGTTATCGACTGATGTACTTGACGTTCAGTATAGATATAGACGCCTACAATATAGCTTGGCTGTATTCTTCAGCTTATACTAAAGTAGCTCTGTCATGTGAATCTGAATGCAGGATCAGCAAGACAGCTTGTGTTTTCTATTTTCCTAGTCAAATGGTAAACTACTGTTGCGAAACCGTCGTGCATCAAGCAGAGGGATCGTCCTTATGGGAATTGGGGACAGATGGCTGGAACATATACTGTTGCAATGTTTATGTATTGATGACCTGCGATGAAATCCATCCACCAGTGCGTTGTATCGGCTTTTTATGTTGCTCGGTAATGGGTGAATAAGGAAACAACCGAAAAAATTGATGACATTATTTATACATGGTTCTTTAAGGATTCATATCAGTCTTGGCAGCACATCTGCAGTGGAAGTGTTGCACTGTCAAGGAATTTCCCATGATAAGATTAAGAACAAAGAAATTCAAACATGCACACCACCGGTCAAAAGTTTTCGTTCACCCATAAAAAAAGTTATACACGTAATTTCAGTAAACAAACACACCGTAAAAACTTAATACATCAACAAAATAAATACAGTGTTTGCGTCTACAAAGTATTCACCCTTCGCCCTCAGAACAGCTGCACAAATTTTTGGAATACTGGAGACAAAATTTTGTCCAATCCAACGCATCTCTAAATTATTCTACAAATCTTCAGTATACGATCACCGCAATTTTCTGACCTCCCTATCCAGTTCATCCCATAAGAGATCAAGAGGGTTTAAGTCAGGTGACTGGCTTGGCCAAATCATATTCTTCAGTTCCCCACAGTTCTCTTATCTGTTGTCATGCACAATTTGCAAGCAGGTTTAGGGCCATTGCCCTGTTGTGGAACAAACCCGTGACGAATAAGTCTTCTCCAGATGGGACTGTACTGTTGATTGGGATCATGTGATATCCTTTCTTTAATATTCCATTAATTCCCACTGGATCACAGACTTAATCACCTGCAAGAAAACACCCACAGCACAACTGACCCCCACCCATCCATCCCCAACCATGCTTCACCGTTGGTGTCACATACTGATCCTCCTTCCAAATATTTCAAACTTAAATTCGTCCATGAGTAACACTTTGGACCAGTGCTCGTCGCTCCAGTTTTTATGCTACTGTGCCCACTGCAATTGTTGCACCTTACTTTGTTTGTGTAGTAATGGTTTTTTGCCGACTGTTCTCCCTTTAAACCCTGTTCACGGAGACGTCGTTGCATTGTTCAGAGACAGATTGGAACTACTTGAATACAGTTTACTTCCTCGTGAATTTCAGGTGTAGTGGCAGCGACTTTGAATAGTACTCAGGTCCCTGATTCGAACCTCGCCACTGCATAAATTCCGAATAAAACTAATCATCAATGGTAGCCTATGATTTCCGGCATACGAAACCTCCCTCATTCTGCCAACGGCCTTGTCAAAGTGAAGCGGACTGAGGTTCAGAGCGGCCGGCCGTTGTGGCCGAGCGGTTCTAGGCGCTTCACTCTGGAACCTTGTGACCGCTACGGTCGCAGGTTCGTATCCTGCCTCGGGCATGGATGTGTGTGATGTCCTCAGGTTAGTTAGGTTTAAGTAGTTCTAAGTTCTAGGGGACTGATGACCTCAGAGCCATTTGAACCATTTTTTTGGTTCAGAGCGCTGTCTTCCACTTTGGGTTGGAAACTGCCCCTAAAAGGCGGAAGAAACAGCAATGAACATCGGCATGAGGATGTAAAGGCATTAGAAACCATTGCATTAAAGACTTATCACGTGTATCCACATGACATATATCCTGTAATCGAAAAAAGGTCATCATGATCTCTCAATTGGCAAAAGATTCCGGAATAGTCCCCAATCCAGATCTCTGGGAGAAGACTGCCAAGTGGGAGGTGACCATGAGAAAAAGATTGAATAACCAACGAAAGGTAACGATCTAAGAGTTGGGACGTGAAGTATCAGGAGTCGGGAAGCTAGAAAATCTACAAAAGGAAATACTAAGGCTCAATCTAAATATAGTGGTGGTCAGTGAATTGAAATGGAAGGAGGACAAGGATTTCTGATCATAGGAGTACACGGAAATATCAGCAACTGGAGAAAATTGTATAGCGGGAATGGAATTCGTTGTGAATAGGAAGGCAAGACAGAGAGTGAGTTACTGTGAACGGTTTCGAGATACGGTGGTTCTCATCAGAATCGACAGCAAACAAACACTGACAACAATAGTTAAGGTACACATGCCGTTGTAACGAGCAGTGGTTGAAGAGACAGAGGAAGTGTATGAGCCTATTGAACGAGTTATGTAAAGGAGAGTAAAATATAATAGGCATGGGAAACTGGGATGTGATTGTAGAAGTAAGGGTTACGGGAAAATATGGTCTTGGTAGTAGAAACTAGAGAGGAGAACGACTAATTTAATTCCGCATTAAATATCAGTTAATAATAGCGAATACTCTGTTCAAGAATCACAACGAGAGGAGGTATACTTCGAAAAGGCAGGGAGAAATGGTAATATTTCAGTCATATTGCATCATAGTCAGTCAGAGATTCCGAAATCAGATGTTGGGTTATAGGACATTTCTCAGGAGCAGATATATTCTTAGATCCCAATTTAGTAATATCAAGAGTAGGCTGAAGTTTAAGAGACTGGTGAGGAAGAACCAAGGCGCAAGAAAGTGGGGATACGGATGTACTAAGGAACGACGAGACACGCTTGCAGTTTTCTTAGGCTACAGATAATGCGCTAATGAATAGCTCAGTAGGCATTTCAGTTGAAGACGAAGGACGTCTCTAAAATGGTAATCACAGAAGTTGGGAAGAAAACTGTAGTCACGGAGAAGGTAGGTACGATGATACCAGTCATAACAGATGAAATACTTCAGCTGATCGACGAATGAATGAGCTAGAAAAAATTTTTGGGAAATTCAAGAATACAGAAATATACTTAGGAACGTAAAAAATAGTAAGTGCAGGAAAAGAAGACAAAATGGCTGCATGAAAAATGTGAAGATATCGAGAAAGAAATGATTGTGGGAAGGACGGACTCAACATACATGAAAACCAAAACAACATTCGGTGAAATTTAAATGAAGGATGGTAACATTAAGAGGGTAAGGAAATTCTACTGTTGAATACAAAGGAGACAGCGGATGAGTGGAAAGAATACTCTGAAGACCTCTACGAGAGGGAAGAATTGTCTGATGACGTGATAGAAGGAACTGGAATCTACAGGGAAGGGATAGGGGTCCAGTATTAAAGTCGTCATTTAAAATAGCTTCGCCTGACTTAAGATCAAATTAGACAGAACGGATAGATAACATTCCATTGGTATTTCTAAAATCACTGGGGGAGATGGCAACTAAACGATTATTCACGTTGCTGTACCATTTGACTTCCGGAGAAACATCATCCACACAGTCCCGAAGAAAGCAGAAGGCTACAAGTGCGGTAGTTATGGCACAATCAGCTTAACAGCGCATGCAGCCAAGTTGCTGACTAGAATAATATACAGAAGAATGGAATAGAAAATTCAAGACCTACTAGAAGACAGTCAGTTTGGCTTTAGGAAAGGGGAAGATGCTAGAGAGGTTGTTCTGACTTTGCGGTTGATAATGGAAGCAAGACTAAAGAAAAATCTAGTTTTCACTGTTATTTGTCGACTTGGAAAAAGGGAGTGCCAGAGCTTCAAAATTCTGAGAAAAATGAGGGTAAGCTATAGGGAAGACGGGTAATATACAAAATGCACAAGAAGCAGGATAGAACAGTAAGAATGGAAGACCAAGAACGAAGTGCTCGGATCAAAAAGGATGTAAGGCAGAAATGCAGTCTTTCGAACCTACTGTTGAATCTAGGAATCGAAGAAGCAATAGGGAAATTTAAGAAAGATTCGAGACTGGGATCAAAATTCAGCATGAAAGAGATCAATGATAAGATGACATTGCAATATTCAGTGAAAGTGGAGATGAATTACAGGATGTATTGAATCGATTGATGGCGACTGGGTTCTTAGGCATTTGCAAAAGCGCGAAGTTACGTTGTGCCTATACTACAAATCCAAATGGAACTAACATGAAGACAAAACATTTGCAACAGAGAAATAGAGGCGTTCGACGAAAATATGGAAAACAGCGAGAAATGCGTACATGAACGTAAATTAAAGTGCGCTGTTTTAATTGGCCAAGAACTCAATACATTGCAAGTGTCACCCGTGGTCAGAACAGAGTTCTGTGCAGATGAGTTAATTATGTCGGATTCAAGTGAATTCCAACGTGGGCAGTTTGTGGGCGCTACCGTAACCAAGCAAGACGAAGTGTTTATTGTTACAAGAGACACCATATTGTGGATTTATGGCTCTTAGAGGGAAGCGGAAAAAATCATCTGCTGAGCACGGACGATGTGTGTGTTGAGTGGCCGTGACAGACGGTCACTGAATAGCATTGGGACAAAAAAATAAGACGACGACGGCTGCAAAGATCACTGCAGAACCGAATGTCGCTCCCGCGAATCTTGTCGGCACCAAAACAACGCGGAGGGGGCTCCATAAACTTGGAACTGCAGGACGAGCTGGAATAGCAAAACCACTGATGAACGATGCAAATTTCTCTAAAAGGTACCGAAGCCATGAAACCCGGGCTATGGAGCAATGCAAGGAACTCATTTGGTCGAATGAGTCTTGCCCGCGAAAGGCAAGGGTCCCGAGTTTGACTCTCGCTCAGGCACACAGTTTCACTATGCCGGGAAGTTTCATATCAGCGCACACTCCGGTGCAGACCAAAATTTCACTCTGGAAACATTCCCCAGGCTGTGGCTAAGCCATGTCTGCGCAGTATCCTCTCTTCCAGGAGTGCTAGATCTGGAAGTTTCGCAGGAGAACTTCTGTGCAGTTTGGAAGGAAGGAGACGTCGTACAGGCGGGACTGAGCTGCGAGGGAGCGTCGTGCGTCGTGCTTGGGCAGATCACTACGTAGAGCACTTGCACGCGAAAGATAAGGGCCGCGAGTTCGAGTCTCCGTCCGGCACACAATTGTAGTAAGCCGGGAAGTTTCATATCAGCGCACACTCTGCTGCAGATGGAACAATGAGTCTTGTTTCACACTGTTTTCAGCTTCTGACCAAATTTACGTACCAAGTGTGAAACATAATGGCGGTCTGGGCCTTTTTGTGGACAGCCATATCATGCTATTCGACAGGTCCCATGGTTACTGTGCAAGGTCGCCTTACTGCCAAGGATTGTGTGACCATTTTGGCTGATCATATCCATGCGATGGTACAAACTTCTTTCCCCAGTGCTAATTTTGTGTTCCTCAAGACGATAGGACCTCTGTTCACATAGCTCCCATAGTCCTACACTGGTTTTTTGAGCACGAGGATGAATTGTCGCTGCTCGACTGGATACCAGATCATCAGAACTCAATATCATTAAGGCCTGGTGGTCTGCTTCGGAGATGTACTGTCACTATTTTGCGGGAAAAATGATATAAGTTTCCCTGAAAAATGGGTTTCTCACGTGGTGCTAGGCCTGGTAATGCGTCGTGTTTTTGGTGTTTTCATACTTTCGTTCAATTTCTTAAAGCAGGGAGGAAGTACAGATGTAAGTTATATTGTAAACAACATAATTAAACACTGTATTACAGATACTTAAGAAATCTCAGACAGAATAGCACGACTTGTATTGTAAATAAACAAATCATATTCCACACAAATAACTGAGACTCCTCATCAACAATCTTTTTTCTTCGAAGTGTTGCAAAAACTAGTAAATGTCAGAAAATCTCACTACAGGATAGGAATACGGGACTTAAATGCAAAAGTAGGGCAAACCTAAAGGAATATGTTTTAGACGGAGTCTTTGGGTGTGCGTGAATCAAACGACCACACGTAATTATAATTTCTGAAGAAGACCTACTTGGAGCAGTTTTGACAGTTTATTAGAAAATGTTTTGTAATTCAATTAAAACAATGTGTAACAAACAAATCTAAATGAAGACTGCATATATTAACAATGAAAATTGGAACCATTAGCTGCGATTTGTATTTACGCATTCTGCTAACGACGGCTGGGTGGGTGATATGAGAAATAGACAAAGAATAAATTTAAATTTGAAAGCTTTTGCTAAACTCAACAATTTTCTAAACTAATTTTCGGATTTCCTCTGCTATAGGAAGCTACCAATCACTGTAGTTTACTACCTTTCACATGTAGCAGTGAATATGAGTTCTTAATGTGTAAATTATTTTTAAAAAATTATGGTTTCTCGATGAGCAGTGAAGGGATAGGGAAGAATGTTGTACCTTGTAACATTGTTTGCAATTTCGTCTGTATCCAGTCCTGTAATGGAAGTTTTAAGTATTTTTTATTCCACTTTTAAATGATACGATTTACTCACATAAGTGTGATGTAATCTTTATCTGAAATTTTAAAAAAAGTTGCCCAGAAAAAGTAAGGTTTTCAAATCGTAAAAGCCTGTTCCAAAACGGTCATCTAACAAGGAGTAAATATTCTTATCAAATTTGAAAGTATTTTAAACTTTAAAATGTGATAAATAGTCACTGAACAACGACTGATGCCGCCAGACCGTCACGGGACCAATTACGATGTAATCCATCCTAATACAAAATAAGTTTTGCATGATCCCGGTTCCCAGAACTCCAGAAGATAGACGTTGGCTGTGGCTATTTATATCACAGACACAGTCCCTTAGACTGTTCACAGATGACACTAAACCCACCAAAAGATGTGAACAACCATGCATGAGCAGGACGTATTAGACGGAGGGGGTCCGACAGCCGATCAGTTCCAGTTATTCCACCAGGAAGGAGGTACACAGCTCGTGTTGTCTGTAGTTCAATCATGCCTAGACGGTCAATACCGCGCTACGATCGCGTCTGCATTGTTACTTTGTGACAGGAAGGGCTCTCAACAAGGGAAGTGTCCTGGCGTCTCGGAGTGTACCAAAGCGATGTTGTTCCGACATGGAGGAGATACAGAGAGACAGGAACTGTCGATGACATGCCTTGCTCAGGCCGCCCAAGGGCTACTACTGCCGTGGACTACCGCTACCTACGGATTATGACTCGGAGGAACCCTGACAGCAATGCCAACTTGTTAAATTCTGCTTTTCGTGCAGCCACAGGACGTCTTGTTACGTCTCAAACTCTGCGCAATAGCCTGCATGATGCGCAACTTTACTTCCGCCGTCCATGACGAGGTCCATCATTGCAAACCACGACACTATGCAACGCGGTACAGATTGGCCCAATAACATGCCGAATGAACCGCTCAGGATTTGCATCATGTTCTCTTCACCGGTAAGTTTCGCATATGCCTTCAACCAGACAATCGTCGGAGACGTGTTTCGAGGCAACCCGTTCAGACTGAAGGCCTTAGACACACTGGCCAGCGAGTGCAGCAAGGTGGAGGTTCCCTGCTGTTTTGGGGTGGCTTTATGTGGGGCCGTCGTACGCCGCTGGTGGTCATAGAAGGCGCCGTAATGGCTGTACAATACGTGAATGCCATTCTGCGACGGATAGTGCAACCATATCGGCAGCATATTGGCGAAGCATTCGTCTTCATGGACGACATCAGTGGCGCGTTTGAGAACATGTTGTGACCTTCTCCTGCTTGCGGGAGAAAGTTGGTTCAAATGGCTCAGAGCACTATGGGACTTAACATCTATGGTCATCAGTCCCCTAGAACTTAGAACTACTTAAACCTAACTAACCTAAGGACAGCACACAACACCCAGCCATCACGAGGCGGAGAAAATCCCTGACCCCGCCGGGAATCGAACCCGGGAACCCGGGCGTGGGAAACGAGAACGCTACCGCACGACCACGAGATGCGGGCACGGGAGAAAGTGTTTCCACGGCCGCTAAACGGTTGTCCGACGAGCTGTTGCGAGGAAAAGGAGGTCTGGCTATCGTTCACTAGTTGGTGTATTAGTAAAAGGATAACGATGTCCGCAGGGATCTGTCCTACTATTTTATGAGATTAATATGGAGTCATTATTCGACAGTCTACAACGTAGAGACGACGTGCTACAAGTGATAGCCTAAGCAGACGACATACTCCTGTTGGTTGGCGGCCGTAGCCGTGAGGACCAGGAACCGAAGATATAGCGGCCAATGTCTTTACTATCAGATTAGTGAGGACACTTAATCAGAAATCCAACAGCAGTAATCAAAGGCTCACCAGTTCTTCGGGGACGTGAGGCACGATACCTGGGTGTCGTCGTTGATGAAAAGTGGAACTTCGCCACACACATCGAGACCGTGACACAGAGATCGCTGGAAGTACTTAATAACCTCATCGGAATCTAACAGAAGAGATTACAGCTCCCGGCGAACCTAATTAAACTGGATTACAACAGTATCCTTACTTACATCGTGAGTTTCAGGTCTGGAGTTTGGGCATACAGGTTCACGAGGGTCATGCCTGCCATGACCGTGCGAACAGTGCAACAGAACATGCTATCACTTCAATTGGGGCGTGCAGGACAAATCCGGGAGGGGCCTTGCTAGTGTTAATGGGGCCTTTGCCCACTCGACATCAAAGTGCGAGAGCAAGCAGCCTTTTACTGGGTGTAGAGGGGCAGAATTGAAAAGACAGCAGAGATCTTGAGGGTTCAAGTAGGAAACAAAATTGCGATTAGAAGGCCAGTGAACGACCTTTGGCATGAGACGTGGGAGACCGACGAGACAGAACGAAGAACACATCAATTATTTCCAGGCATTAGGGAACGGATGCAGCTTCAGTACTTCCAACCCAGCAGAGGATTCTTGCACTTTTTCACGGGACATGGGTCCTATCCGACATATTTGTGCCGGTTTGGGAAGCAGCTACGCCCTCGTGTGACTATGGAGTCTTGGAGGCCAATTCTCATCATGTGGTCTATGAGTGCCTCGTACCCGACGATGTGGCAGCTGATCCGAGACGTCATTTAATGAACCGTGACACCTTTCACCTGATCAGACATCAAAAGACCTCCGAAAACCTTAGCAGCCTGGCCAAAGGCGCCGGCCGCTTTGAGCGAGCGGTTCTAGATGCTTCAGTGTGGAACCGCGCTGCTGCTACGGTTGCAGGTTCGAATCCTGCCTCGGGCACGGATGTGTATGACGTTCTAGGTTAGTTAGGTTTAAGTAGTTCTAAGTCTAGGGGACTCAGGATGTTAAGTCCCATAGTGCTTAGAGTCATTTGAACCATTTTTGGCCAACGGGGTATCAGCTACGATTGTGGAGACTTACTTGAGATATAACAATTAACAGCAGAAAATGGAAAGAAAGGCACCCGCGCACTTGCCCTGTACCGGCGGGGCGTGGGCTGGCTATCGCCGTTACGGACGGCATACGTCACGACACGGAATAGGAGGGAGGTTCGTTTACAAGTGAGAAGGAAATTGCACCAGTCTTTTCATTATAGAAACAGATTAGTCTTAGCAGGAATAGTCATCTGTCAGCAGTAGTTAGTATCCCGCAGCGAAAGTTAAGTTTCCAGGGACACTGCGGTTAGTTCGGTTGGCACGGCCTGAATAGCAGATTTATGGTTAGCTGTCACATCTGTAACGCTGCAGGTAGTGTAGTACAGTAAAAAAAGTCAATTTGTAGTTTTCAGTAGAGTCAATAGTACAGTAAATGTAGCTTGCCCGTTGGAATCAACCGTAACAACTCTGCTAGACATTAGCTACACTTTGAATAATATTGTACTGTGTAGGAACCAATAATTAGTTAGGTAGTGGCTTATCATTGTATCAATGGCTTTTCATTGTATCAGTAACATTGTTATGAATAAAGAATTGTTTAAAAAGTAAAGGAAAATGTATTTAAAGAAACGCTGAACCGACTTTGATGAATGCGGAATGACGGTAGCCTCAACGCTGAGGAAGAACATAGGCTACTTTAGAAAGTGTGTAGTACAACATACTTATTGATTTGAAGAACGTAAAGCGAAGTGCGAAATATGGAACAATAATTACTCTTTGAAAAAACTATTTGCTCTTTGAATTTTGAACTTTGCCATATTTGTGAAAATGCGTTTCTTGTTCGATATATTCTACATAATACGATTCACCGTAATAAATTCAACGCTTATACAATTTACTCCGTGTTTAATCTGTACTTCCATACAAATATCAATCACATACGCGTTGCATTTTAGCCGCTGAGCAAATGGGTTCCTTACAGCTTCTAAGTCGCACTGGTGTTTGCGGAAACAGATCGTGGTCATGTGGTTAGTTTCCCAGACTCCCTGGTTCGATTCCAGAACGGTTTGGGTTTTTTTCCGCTCGCGACCGGATGTGTGTGTGTGTTGCGTTGATCGTCATCGACGTGCAAGTCGGCCGAAGTAGTCTCAAATAAAAAGAACATCGCGACCAGGGCCTCCCGGCCAATAAATCCATGCGCATATTTCATTTCATTTTACCAATATACTTGTGCACCCGCGGGTAACAGCTAGAATATAATACTATACAATTCTCAACGTGTTTAATCACTACCAATCCATACTTCCGTACTAATAAATGCGAAAGTAAATCTGTCCGTTACGTTTCCACGACTAAACGATTGGACCGATATCCTTGAAATTTGGTATGAGATAGCCTGAACAATGAAGGTAAAAATAGAAAACTTTACAAAGTGTATAGTACAAGATACCTACTGATTTTATATTAAGCGAATCAAAATAAAAATATTTATTCTTTGAAAAAGCTATTTACTCTTTCACTTTTCAACTTTATTATGCTTGAAAAAACAATGCTTTTATTGGTTGATATCTTCTACGTAATATGATTCCACGTAATCAATACAATGTTTATTGAATACTCATCATGTTCATGGCTCTGAGGACTATGGGACTTAACATCTGAGGTCATCAGTCCCTTAGAACTTAGAGCTACTTAACCCTAATTAATCTAAGAACATCACACACATCCATGCCCGAGGCAGGATTCGAGCCTGCCACCGTAGCAGTCGCACGGTTCCGGACTGAAGTGCCTAGAACCGCTCGGCCACCGCAGCCGGCTCACCATGTTTAATCTACACTAATAACAATATTATTAAATGCGAAAGTAACTCTGTTTATTGCTGAACCGATGATATACATATGCGAGTGACATGCAAAAGATGTTGGCGCGATGGTCGGCGAGTCTTACTGTCTATAGATTATTCCACGACAGTGCAAATCTAATGTTACTCTGTGCGCGGTTTATAAGTTGCTACACCATCTGGCACTGCTGGAGAGCTTTTGTAGAGATACAATAAAATCTGACGTTGAGTCTGAGTATCATATTTAAAAATATTACGATAAGCCAAGTAAATCTGATTCGACGGATACAGCGCTCTAAGAGAGCCCGAACTGCGAAAGTTACTCGAATCCAACTAACCTCGGAGCACCGGTACTTGGATGCAGAACTTCAGGAGAGCATAAGAGCTACAGAGACAATAGAGCAATCACAAACTTGTCGCGTTTTAGACGCTGAGCGCCACTCGTGTCTTACAGTTTCCAAGACGCTTGAAGACTCACAAAAACGGAGTCATTTAAATGCTGCACGAAATGGATCTACATGTGGAACGTGGGCGGATTTTGGTGATGCAGCGTTTGATTATGGTTTATTAAATGACTAATTAATCATAAATTAGACATCATAGGGGGATAGATCAAAAATGTTGGTTCTATTATGCACTGAAATGGAAGGAATAAACGGTTGGCATGTGTTGCTCTGGAGGGAAAATCTCATATTCAATGCTTGGTGAGCCAGAGGGACCCCTAAAAATTTTGTTAATGTACAAATGTAATGAATCTAGATATCTTTTAAATATAGTAAGAAATTATGATGCTTGCCTTCTGACGCGACGTACAGGAAAACGAACAGAGGCACATTCAGCTACATACCAGCACTACATACATTTTTTTATGCATACGCCTCTACACAACTGCACACACAGACATTTATACACCACTGGCCATTAAAATTGCTACAACTTGAAGATGATGTGCTACAGACGCGAAATTTAACCGACAGGAAGAAGACGCTGTGATACGCAAATGATTAGCTTTTCAGAGCATGCACACAAGGTTGGCGCCGGTGGCGACACCTACAACGTGCTGAAATGAGGAAAGTTTCCAACCGATATCTCATACACAAACACCAGTTGACCGGCGTTGCCTGGTGAAACGTTGTTGTGATGCCTCGTGTAAGGTGGAGAAATGCGTACCATTACGTTTCCGACTTTGATAAAGGTCGGATTGTAACTTATCGCGATTGCGGTTTATCGTATTGCGACATTGCTGCTCGCGTTGCTCGAGATCCAATGACTGCCAGCAGAATATGGAATCGGTGGGTTCAGGAAGGTAATACGGAACGCCGTGCTGGATCCCAACGGCCTCGTATCACTAGCAGCCGAGATGACAGGCATCTTAGCCGCATGGCTGTAACGGATCGTGCAGCCACGTCTCGGTCCCTGAGTCAACAGATGGGGACGTTTGCAAGATAACAACCACCTGCACGAACAGTTCGACGACGTTTGCAGCATCATCGACTATCAGCTCGGAGACCATAGCTGTGGTTACCTTCGACGCTGCATCACAGACAGGAGCGCCTGCAATGGTGTACTCAACGACGAACCTGGGTGCACGAATGGCTAAATGTCATTTTTTCGGATGAATCCAGGTTCTGTTTACAGCTTCATGTTGGTCGCATCCGTGTTTGGCGACATCGCGGTGAACGCACATTGGAAGCGTGTATTCGTCATTGCCATACTGGCGTATCACCCGGCGTGATGGTATGGGGTGCCATTGGTTACACGTCTCGGTCACCTCTTGTTCGCATTGACGGCACTTTGAACAGTGGACGTTACATTTCAGATGTGTTACGACCCGTGGCTCTACCCTTCATTCGATCTCTGCGAAACCCTACATTTCAGCAGGATAATGCTGATTGAAGGTCCTGTACGGGCCTTTCTGGATACAGAAAATGTTCGACTGCTGCCCTGGTCAGCTCATTTTCCAGATTTCTCACCAACTGAAAACGTCTGGTCAATGGTGGCCGAGCAACTGGCTCGTCACAATACGCCAGTCACTACTCTTGATGTACTGTGGTGTCGTGTTGAAGCTGCATAGGCAGCTGTACCTGTACACGCCATCCAAGCTCTGTTTGACTCAATGCCCAGGCGTATCAAGGCTGTTATTACGGCCAGAGGTGATTGTTCTGGGTACTGATTTCTCAGGATCTATGCACCCAAATTACGTGAAAATGTAATCACATGTCAGTTCTAGTATAATACATTTGTCCAATGAATACCCGTTTATCATCTGCTTTTTTTCTTCTTGGTGTACCAATCTTAATGGTCAGTAGTGTATTTTGACAAGTACACTAAAATACACAAAGAGTGTCCCGTGCCCCTAACGTAACAAAAATCCATATAACCAACTCGGTAAGCAGTATGCGTGTTTAAGAGTATTAGCCTGTCGGTCTGAGACCCTTACCATGTTCGAATAGTAAAAGAGATGTCATCATATGATCCTGGGAGGCCCAAAAATAATACTGATCCACATATCTAAACAAAAAGGTAAACGCAGCATAGTTTCAAACGTTCCTTAGGCCAGGACTATCTGGAAATCATACTTTTACTAGTATACGACCTGAACTTTCGTGTGTTGTTATTACTGTAGAATGAGAGTATTGCTACACACTGAATTGGAGAGTCATGGGATACCTCCTAATATCGTGTCGGACTCCTTAGGGCCATGTAGTGCAGCAACACGACATGGTATGGTCTCATCAAGTCGCTGGAAGTCGCCTGCAGAAATATTGAGCCATGCCAACTCTACAGCAGTCCATAATTGCAAAAGTATTGCCGGTGCAGGATTCTGTGCATGAACGGATGTCTCGATTATGTCTCATAAATGTTCGAAGGGATTCATGTCGGCCGATGTAGATGGCCAAATCCTTCGCTCGAAATGGGCAGAATGTTCTTCCAATGAATCGGGAAGAAATGTGGCCCAGTGACATACTTCGTTGTTTTGGAGCATGAAGTCCATGAATGGCTGCAAATGGTCTCCATGTAGCCGAACACGACCATCTGCAGTCAACGACTGGTTCAGTTGAACCAGAGTACCCAGTCGATTCCACGTAAACACAGCCCACACCATTAGGGAGATACCACCAGCTTGCACAGTGACTTGTTGACAACTTGGCTCTGTAGTGCCTGCGTCACACACGAAGCCTACCATCAGCTCACAGCAACTGAAACAGTGACACAGTTTTCCAGTTATCAAGGTCCAACCGATATGGTCACGAGCCCAGGAGAGGAGCTGCAGGCAATGTCCTGCTGTTAGCAAAGGCACTCGAGTACGTCGTCTGATCCCATAGCCCATTAACGCCAGATTTCGTCACACTCTCTCAACGGATACGTCCGACGTACGTCGCACATTGAGTTCTGCGATTATTTCACGCACTGTTGCATGTCTGTTAGCACTGACAACTCTAAGCAAAAGCCGCTCCTCTCAGTTGTTAAGTGAAGGCCCATCGGTCATTGCGTTGTCAGTGGTGAGATGATGATGTTTGGTTTGTGGGACGCTCAACTGCGCGGCTATCAGCGCCCGTACAAATTCCCAACCTTTGCTCATCCCAATCTCGCCATTTTCATGAACGATGATGAAATGATGAGGACGACACAAACACCCATTCACCTCTAGGCAGGTGAAAATCCCTGACCCCGCCGGGAATCGAACCCGGGACCCCGTGCTCGGGAGGCGAGAACCAGAACGCGAGGTCAGTGGTGAGAGGTAATTCCTGAAATGTGGTATTCTCGGCACACCCTTGACACTGTTGATCTCGTGATACTGAGTTCCCTAACATTTTCAAAATGGAATATCTTCTGCGTCTAGTTCCAAGTACCATTCCCGCGTTGGAAGTCTTTTAATTACTGTCGTGAGGCCACAATCACGTCGGGAATCTTTTGACATGTATTACCTCAGTACAAATGAGAGCTCCGCCAATGCAAAGCCCTTCCATACTTTGTATACGCGATACTACCGCCATCTGTATGTGTGCATAAGGCTATCTAATGGCATTTTTCGTCTTACATTAGCGTAGTTCACGCCAAACTCGGTCGTGTAATACTTAGAAAACGTTTGTTTGACGCAAGCTGTGCGACAGTTCTACACCAGCCAGCGTATGTGTCACATACAAGATATAGGATTAACAGAAGAAACAGATCTAGGGAACGAAAACTAGATTTAACAGCGAGATGTGTAAAGATTTAGTGCATTGTTCATTTTTTCCCACATGCTACTTGAGAGTCAATCACTCCTACATTTCATTTATGGGGAGAGGAAAATATATCTATTCCTCCTGCTGCAATATCCTCGAAGTAATTTCCTTAAACCACGAAGGTGAAATCTGCTGTGTTTCTCGATAACAACACTTCTTAATAGCGAAAATGTAGGCAGACCTAAATTACAGTTAGCCACAGTAATGACCAAGGAAACCCAGTATTGGTAGCCGTACTATGCTTGCTACAATACTTGCATGGTATCGGATTTCGATTTGAGCACACTACATTCCAACACAACCAACATGGACACTGTGCGAGGTTATGCCGGTGTGATCTACATATTACGTTACTGAGGAGCTTAAATTGCATTCGAAAAGTAAAACGGCCTTCTGAGACCACCCCAGTGTCTATATATAGGTGCTGTAACGACAAATAAGATATCTGACATTCGCATACAGCTTATAGTGTGTGGCAGACGGTAAGTTAACACCAGTCGGCTCCGTGCGCGTTGAAAGAAACCCTCACTACGGCTCTTTCGTGAGCCGTACATGCAACTCCAATTAATTATAATGTATTTACTTCCTCGTGAGGGACTGATTTTTGTGCGTAACACTACATACATGTAAGCTTTCTAAGTCTATGTTCCTTTATAATACTCATTCACTCACACATTCTTTGATTACAGCCGTGGCATTTTTTCTTAGTAAAACACCTTACAACGCTCCAAGTTAGTATCAAGAAACATACTACTGGACATTAATATTTGTAGTTTTTTCCTCTCAGAACAGAATGTGTGTTTTTGATAGGATAATTGTAACTGAGATGCTGTATTTTTCGTGTACCACACCGCTAACAATACCAGAAAACGAGCTTAAAAATCATAGTGATTTTCCGAAACGTGTCATGCAAGTGATAAACAATTCCAGTTTAGATCCTGTTCGGGGACTTAACAGCTGAGGTCATCAGTCCCCTAGAACTTAGAACTAATTAAAACTAACTAACCTAAGGACATCACACACATCCATGCCCGAGGCAGGATTCGAACCTCCGACCGTAGCGGTCGCGGGCACGTTAATGCCAGTAGCGTTGTGGGCACTGCTACACAGTGTTATGTCTTGTGTTGTTAGAGGTTCAAAACTGGTTCAAATGACTCTGAGCACTATGGTACTTAACATCTGAGGTCATCAGCCCCCTAGAAATTAGAACTACTTAAACCTAACCAACCTAATGACATCACACACATCCATGCCCGATACAGGATTCGAACCTGCGACCGTAGCGGGCGCGGGCACATTAATGCCAGTAGCGTTGTGGGCACTGCGACACAGTGTTATGTCTTGTGTTGTTAGAGGTTCAAAACTGGTTCAAATGACTCTGAGCACTATGGTACTTAACTTCTGAGGTCATCAGTCCCCTTGAACTTAGAACTAATTAAAACTAACTAACCTAAGGACATCACACACATCCATACCCGAGGCAGGATTCGAACCTGCGACCGTAGCGGTCGCGGGCACGTTAATGCCAGTAGCGTTGTGGGCACTGCTACACAGTGTTATGTCTTGTGTTGTTAGAGGTTCAAAAATGGTACAAATGGCTCTGAGCACTATGGGACTTAACTTCTGAGGTCTTCAGTCCCATAGAACTTAGAAGTAATTAAAACTAACTAACCTAAGGACATCACACACATCCATGCCCGAGGCAGGATTCGAACCTGCGACCGTAGCGGTCACGGGCACGTTAATGCCAGTAGCGTTTTGGGCACTGCGACACAGTGTTATGTCTTGTGTTGTCAGAGGTTCAAAAATGGTTCAAATGGCTCTAAGCACTATGGTACTTAACTTCTGAGGTCATCAGCCCCCTAGAACTTAGAACTACTTAAGCCTAACTAACCTAAGGACATCACACACATCCATGCCCGATGCAGGATTCGAACCTGCGACCGTAGCGTTCGCGGGCACGTTAATGCCAGTAGCGTTGTGGTCACTGCGACACAGTGTTATGTCTTGTGTTGTTAGAGGTTCAAAAATGGTACAAATGGCTCTGAGCACTATGGGACTTAACTTCTGAGGTCTTCAGTCCCCTAGAACTTAGAAGTAATTAAAACTAACTAACCTAAGGACATCACACACATCCATGCCCGAGGCAGGATTCGAACCTGCGACCGTAGCGGTCACGGGCACGTTAATGCCAGTAGCGTTTTGGGCACTGCGACACAGTGTTATGTCTTGTGTTGTCAGAGGTTCAAAAATGGTTCAAATGGCTCTAAGCACTATGGCACTTAACTTCTGAGGTCATCAGCCCCCTAGAACTTAGAACTACTTAAGCCTAACTAACCTAAGGACATCACACACATCCATGCCCGATGCAGGATTCGAACCTGCGACCGTAGCGGTCGCGGGCACGTTAATGCCAGTAGCGTTGTGGGCACTGCGACACAGTGTTATGTCTTGTGTTGTTAGAGCAGAAGGACTCCGGCGTACCAGTGAAAACAGCACTAATGACTCGTTGGTTCTATCTATATGCGAGTATTAGGGAAATGTTTCGTGTACTGGAAAGGAAATCTCTAGAGGTCGCATTATTGACAAAGTTAAGAGACCTGGCACTAGCGGCTGTCTGCAGAATGATTCTACTGCGGCCAATGCACATTTCGTGCAGACAGCACAAGAGAAATTAGAGCTAGTGTATCAGCATATATACAGTCACTTTTCCATCCCTACGTTTGCTAGTGGAACAGGGAAGGAAACTACTGTCAGAGGAACAAGATATCCTCCACCACGCACCACAAGGAAACTTGTGAAGTATGTGTGTAGACACGAACGCAGAAGAAAATTTTCTACACAAATTTGGAGTCATAACCGAAAATGACGGCATGATCACGTGACCAATGTACATTATGACGTCCATTTTAAGCGTCGCTCGCCGCCAATCACGAATATAATGTATACTTAAAAGATTACATACCATAACGTAAATGTGGCATTTATGGTTTACAGGAACGGTGTTCTCGCAGTTCTGAGCGTGTCTGAGTAGCTGGCATCCTAGTATGTGACGGGTTATTGACTTAGTTGCTAATTTCCGTAAGCAAGTTCTGAAGGAATGTGATACCTAGAGGAGAAAGCGTTGAATGATTTGTGGGAAATGCCATCAGCTACATCACAAGCTGTCATTTCCAGAATCACAGATCCATAGAGTGTTTACGGATACATGTTTACTGACCTTTACCGTAGCTGATATCAATTCAGAATATTTGCCCAAGTCTGCGGATACTTGTTGGGAGTTTCGATAGTTGCGGAATCGGATCCACGGTTCGACAGTCCAAATTTCTTGTGTCTAAACAACACGTATTAATTTTTCCTTTCTGTTACTCTTATAATAGTTTTGTAGCTAAGCTTTCTTTCCTTCCTGTCCTTTCTTATAATAGTTTAAAGAAACTGTTTGGTTTAATGACAATTGAATTAAAGTCTAATCAAAATAATATTCTTCAGTTACTTGTTCTAGCAAATACACTATTTGCTTTCGGAGTATTCACTTATCTTAGAAATATATTTTCATTTTCGTTGATTGATTGGTAATCCTGTTCCTACGATACTGTCTCTGTCAATTGGGGAGTTCTTTTTAAATGTGAGAACAGACCATTAGGCACCTACAACATTTACTGAAAAACTGTGTCACTACTGAGGAACATCTCAATATTGCCTATGAATTTTATCTACGGCGGTACTTACTACGACGTGAATTTCACTTGTCCATAACAATATGGAAGTAGTTACATTAAAATTAGAATGCAACAGTCATTATTCGTCACATTGATTCTGATGCTGTCGTTAATGTGAGTACGTTCCTATCCACAATTGCGAGGGCTAATGTGTATATCGATATGAATGTCATGTGTGTTAGCTATGATTAGAACGACCGACTGTGGACAAACAAAGTAAACCTCTTAATTAGGATATTCCATTCTTATTCCTGTCGAAATATTCATAATACAGAAAAACAGAATCCATAAATTCTATAACATTGTTTTTATTTACTTGGCAATTTCGACATACTTAAGCAATTCCTCATATAAATGCCCCGAGCGAGTGGTTAGCACACTGGACTCGCATTCGGGAGGACGACGGTTCAATCTCGCATCCAGCCGTCCTGATTTAGGAATTCCGTGATTTCTCTAAATCGCTCCAGGCAAATGCCGGGATGGTTCCTTTGAAAGGGCACGGCCGACTTCCTTCCCCATCCTTCCCTGACCTGATGAGACCGATGACCTCGCTGTTTGGCCTCTTCCACCAAACAACCCAACCTCATATTAATTCTTGAGGTGTGTAGACGTGATAAAGGATATTACTTAGAAATCCAAAGGTACTTACTCTAAATCGATGTTCAATAGCCCTAAACGCTGCGCATGCTACTGCCGTAGGAAGAAGCCTAGGTGACAAATTACGTCTAGAATGATGTTGTTTGGTATAGTCCCGCCTATGCATGTGTGCAGGCGTTTGTTTTCTAGTCGTACCGCTTTAACGGTCAAATGTGCATAACACAACTTCGTACATGCCCGTCTATCTAGCCTTGCAGCCCAGCACTCCACCGGACGCAACTCATCACAAGGTAAAATGCATAGCGTTGCCACCCTACCTCCGAGCAGCTCTCGGCCTTCAGACGAGCTTTCCCCCGCCTGGCGTGTCAGCAGCCCCGACCTGCCATACAGCTCAGTGCTTAGGCGAATACCAGGACACCGAACAGCATCCTCAAAGGGCAATACATAGCCTATACTAGATATCGAAAGATATAACGGACTTTTTGTTAGTGGTTTCGCCTTGAACAAAATACAATTTTACCTTTTCTCCTATGTACGAGACATTGTAAGAGGTACGCAATGTATGCGCTGCCTGCCCGCACAGGCAAGACTTAGGAGAGTCTCTGACCAGAGAGCAGTATGTAGGTAGTTGTTGCTTGTCGCTAGTCGGCATCAGTTTGCAGTAGTCTTCAGTAGTCTGCGTGAGTCGGCAGTAGTATGCAGTAGTCTGCGTGAGTCGGTAGGAGTCGGCGCGTGTCTGCGCTTGTGTGCAGTCTGCTCTGGTCGGGACTCTGGAGGATGAGTATTATTGTAGAAGGTAGAGAAGCAGCCTTGCGCATATCTAGTAATGTATGTTAACTGTCATCAATTTCTTTAAAAAAAATCCCCCAATAATAATTTTTATAGTATAAAGTAATTTTTTAAAAAAAAAGCATTCATTTCAATCTAAAGATTTTATTCAATGAATTATCTTTCCTTTCATGAATCACAAAGCATAGGCCAGCATTGCACGGAGCTGTGCCGAAAATTTTTTAGGTAAGAGCAGATATATTCGCAGTTTTTATTGAGGTAAGATTTTTTGCTTTTTTCATTCAGAACACAGGGCCGAGGCGCAGCGCTGCTGTCGTCATAAAATTTACCAGGTTACTGAATTTTTGATTTTATGGTTTAGGAATTTTTCTGTTTCGAACTTAACATTAAATGAGAAAAGAATTTTGTGGGTTCATTGAATGTGAATGCATTTCTGCACGGAGATAATAAATGGGAGCCAATTTTGCTCAGAGGTCACAATATTTAAAATTCATTTAATTATAATACTTTTGTGGGGAGTTTACACATGGTTCATTTAATTAATATTTCGTGTGGGGAGGTTACACTTGGCGACATCCGGACCAGGATCGTATTTCTTTGTGAATCTTCTGATAAGTAGTCATATATCTGCTCTTATTTACTTAAATGTAGTTTGCATCTGGCGCAACGCATTTATTAATTTGTCACTCTTGCTTTCACAGATCATCGGCAATTTGTTGCTCTTTGTTGTAATTGTGTTTGTTGCATTTTTGCATTGTCCTTGTTTCATTTGTGCTTAATTTTGATTTGTGAAAAATGCCGTGAAAAACTGTTAACAGTACATCGCGATGTGTAATGAATGAAATAGCCGACTCCAATAGCTTGACCGATAATATTTCCGACACTCAGTGTAATGATGATAATCCCCTAATTGTAGACAATCAGTGCGTACCGACCACTAGTAATGATTTTGATCCTAATGATGAACAAATAAATTCAATTGTGTCCTCTGTTAATTTAACGACAATTGATGACGCGGGGCGTTCTGTTACAATGAACGCTACCCAGTTTAACACACCCGATTTGCAAAATTTGAATTGTGAACAGATCAATTTTCTTAACTAAAGTGAACAGCGTACTCAAAATACGACAGATTTATTTGATTCCGAGGTAGTGACTAACAGTGTACATCCGTCTGGGAAAAATTTTCAAGAATTACAGAATGACCAAATGGTTACAGAAAATGTGACAAATACAGATACACCAACACACAACATAGAAAATAGAGTCGCTAATTTTGGCTTGGATCAAATTATGGCAGTATTGCTACAGTTGAACAAAAAACAGGATGATTTTAATCAATCGAACAAACAACTTAATGAAAAACAAGACAACCTTAATGAAAATTTCAAACAACTTAGTGAACAGAACAAACAACTTAATGAAAAACTAGATAACAATTCCAAGCAGCTTAGTGAACAGATTACAGCCGTTGCTGCGCAATGTCATGATACTAAAGAACAACTACGTGAGGAATTTAAGACTTGTGCTAGGAAAAGTAGTGAAGAAATTAGATCTGTTGCTCAAGAATTAAGGAATACGCAAGCAGCTGCAACAGAATCACTCAGAGACGAAATTAGTGCAGTCGCTAAACAATGCTCTGAAAACGCAACACAGTTAAGCAACGAGTTTAAATTAATGTCAGCAGAACTTTCGCGCACACTGGATGCAAAGGTAGACGCGAAATTTGAACAACAGAACAGCCAAATTGACGAACGTTTTAATCACCACCTACAAAACAGTGAAACGCGTTACCGCAAATTCATACAGGAACAGAATAAAGTAAAGCGACAAGTCATGGATATAATTACCGCACAGAGACAGGAAGATAAACGTAAATTGTTTACGAAAGCAAAAACATACGTAGACAACAATATTGCTACCGTATCAGACGAAATTAATACTATCAGACAGTTGAACACCGAATTCCGTGATGAAATTTCCGATGCACACACAGTAGACTTTCAGACAGTGACCGACAGACTTGAACAATTAGAACTAATACAGGATTCCGATGTCATCAAAGCAGATGTTAAAAAATTGAACGAAACCACACGTAAAATACAAAAACAAATTAATGTTTGTGACACTAAAAACGATGATCAGGTAAAAATACTGACTGAAAAATATGTTGAATTGGCCAGTCGTATTGACGTTATTGAAAGTAACAATGACAGCAAATCAGACGATACTTCACAGATTCCGTTTAATCAAACACCCGAATTCCAAAATTTACAGCAGACGATCAGTGAGATAGATTCGTCCAATAACACATTACGTAGAAAATTGTCAACTTTACAGCAAGAAGTGACAGAGATGAAAAATGTGTCAGTCAATAACACGTCACAGCATACGGCACATTCCAAACATTTGTCACACTCACACAACCAGTAAAATTTAGATAATTACAGAGGGTACGTGATTTAGATTCCGAACAATCACAGACAAATAGATTCTCATACTATCCTGAACCTGTTCAGACGTACAGAGACGATAATTTTGATTACAAACATTTTCTATCAGTGAGAAAATTTAAAGTATTTAAAAATGACAGAAACCAATTGGATTGGATACAACAATTTAGCTTTGCTTTTCCACCGGCTTGGCCCGTAACACATAAACTTGAATTTATTTGCAGTTTTTTGGAAGGCGAACCGGCAACTCATATGAGACCGATCGCGAGACAATGCTACTCGGTAGAAGAATTTCAGAATGCTTTTCTGTCAGCTTATTGGTCGAAGACGACACAGCGCGGAATCAAGGATCAATTAATTAGTTTACCGAATTATGAGAACTCAAATTTTTCTACTGTCACGCAATTTTTTGAACACATGGTCCAACAAAACCAGTACTTCCACGATCATTAAGAGTGTCACTTTTAACGGGTCAGCAGAAAGAAAATATTTCGGCATTCAGAGATCTGTTACAGCTTTTGGAAGTGCAGCAATGGGATTATTCCTTTATAAACAAAAATTTTTCATATAATAACCAAGGTCAACAAACATACAGCAGTTACGATTAGCCACGCAATTTCAATAGCAAAGGTAATAGACGCTTCAGGAACGACAACCACCAGAACTCTAATAACAGACAAAATTTTAATTATCAGTATCGTCAGAGTTTTCAGCAACAGGAACCACATTTTGGTAACAATAGAGGTATTTACCAACAACAACAACAACAAAACCAACCAGTTAGCATACCTAACCAACAATGTAATGTACAAGGTCAACCAAGCTTTAATGTTTCGCCGCGTGCACGTATAGCATCAACTACAACAAATAGTAACGCACAGCAACAAGGGAATCAGTACGTACAGAAAACACACTAGTTTAATTCATATCGCAATGCACCGTATAAAAATGAGTATCATGACAGACGTAAAAATAATGAGCACAATTTTCAGCGTGCATTTAATAACAGTCGGTCTTACCAGCAGCAAAAACATCCGCAACAACATATTATCATGAATGAACCAGACAGTAGGAATCATCCCGAACCAAATACGTCAGGAAGAAATAACAGAACAGTTCAAATAGTGGAAATGCCACAGAATCCTCCCGAAAATAATAGCACGTCATATAGAATTTGACTAAATACAGTACAGGTTGCATCTTCCAGTAACGCAAGCAATACTTTTGACACAGAGAATCTTGTTCACGAAAATGTTATTACTTTTGACGACATCAGAGACACTCTTTTGCAGGAAAGACCAGTTATTCAAAAAACCATTTCACACCCTGTCATCGAAGTAAAAATTGGATCATCCAAATTTTCAGCAGTAATTGATTCTGGATCTCCTACGTCAGTTATAAGTGAGGAAACTTTCAACGAATGTAACAAAGAGAATAGCTATCCTACGTTACCATTAGGTAAAACTAAAGTAAAAGGAGCAGTATCTAGTAAAGGAGTAGATGTAAAATTACAGACGCATTTATCATTTTGTATTGCAGGTCATACATTTCACTCAATTTTTTTGGATTGTTCCCTTATTGACGACAGACGTTATTTTAGGTACGAATTTTATGGTACAACACGACGCAATTATTGACTTTCAAAACTCCTATTTAATGTTAAAGGATGAAAATGTACAACTGGCTTTAGAATTTCAGCACTCTTTATCTGCAGAAGAACAAAAAATTAATCGTACAGAGGTCATTTCCGCATCACGTAACATAGACTGTCATTCCACATTGTTAACAGATACGTACGTACACACTTACAATACTCCAGACGAAGTCGACTATGACGTTATATAGATGATTTCTGATAAAGTTAAACAGAGCAGTGCAAATACAGACGACGAACTCACGCAACAACCAAAATTCTTTTACAGCAAGCTCCAGTTCTTGACAACGTTCCTGGTACTATATCCGGTTTTATGTGTGAATTTCAAGTTAAACAGCACGACACATATAAAGCCAAACATTATCCAATTCCGTATATTCGCAGGGAACAAGTTAAGAAAGAATTGCAAGCTATGCTTGACCAAGGAATTATTGAACCGGCAGTTAGTCCGTACATAAACCCGCTCCATATTGTTAAGAAAAAGGATGGTTCACTTCGCCTCGTACTTGATTCGCGTCACATCAACGACATTATTATTAATGAAACAGATCGCCCACAGACACTAGAAGAACTTCTACAGAGATTTTATGGTACTGCTATTTATTCCACATTAGATTTGAAATCTGGATTTTGGCAAATTCAACTCCATCCGGACTGCAGAAAGTACACGGCTTTTCTCTGTTTTGGTGACTGTTATAAATTTTGTAAATTACCGTTAGGTTTAACTATTTCTTCAGCAGCATTTATTCGCGGTTTGAATGCAATCCTTCCGACAGAACGTAAAACAGAATCACAACGTATGTAGACGACATTCTTATTGCAGAAGCTAACTGGTCTGAACACAATCTAATTCTTGAACAACTGTTACGAACTTTTCGTGCACGAGGACTCACAGTTAATCTCAGTAAATCGCACTTTGGCAAAACTTCTATAAAATTTCTTGGACATGTAATTTCAGCAGAAGGCATTGCGCCTGACCCGGAAAAACTTCAAGCTTTACGTGACATTACTATTCCTACGACGAAGAAACAACTACGCAGCTTTTTGGGTTTAATTAACTTTTTTCGTAAATTTATTCATTACTCTGCTTTAGACACCCCTAGATTGTGTCAATTGACAGGTAAAAACACTATTTGGTCGTGGGATAAGCAAGCACATTCTGAATTTGTGAACCTGAAAGAAGCTATGTTGAATGCACCACTTTTATCACATCCAGATCTTACTAGAAATTTTTCCATTGCCACCGACAGTTCTAACACCGCTTTAGGCGTACACATTTTTCAGGAAATTGAAGAAGATGGCACTACAGTAATTAAAAACATAGCCTTTGCGAGTCGCATTCTGTCACTTGCTGAACGCAATTATTCTGTTACAGAACTTGAAACATTATGTGTTGTATGGGCATTTACGAGATTTCGGCATTTCCTTTATGGAAGACATACGACCGTTTACACAGACCATAGAGCGATACAGTTTTTACTTTCCGCTAAATTTACACCCGACTAAGTAGATGGAAACTTTATTTGCAGGAATTTAATTTTACAATTGTTCACATTCCCGGTACACAAAATATTGTAGCAGACGCACTATCCCGTTCTCTCAGCAACAATCAGCAAGACATCGCAACCAACTTCTGCAAAGCAAATTTCAGCGTCATGTACATTCAACAAGTTGCATTTGAGAATTTCATTTCGTCGTCATTACAAGACATAGCACAAGAGCAGAGTAAAGACAACGTATGGAAAGAAATTAAACACCTTTGGCAAGATAGGAATAATGTTACCATTAGAAACCATTACACTGTATGCAATGACATTCTGTTTCGCCGCTCTCACCCTGACAGCAACCATTGGTTATTATGCATTCCTGACGAACTTGTTAACAAATGAATCTGGTATACTCATTTAAGTTACGCACATTACGGAGCCAGAAAATGTTTTCTTATACTGAGACAGAACTGTTATTTTACCAACATGGAGAAACGTATTCGACGAGTTTTAACGACATGTAAAATCTGCCAGAAAGCTAAGTCAGATACGACTTCACATATTCCTCCATTACATCCCATTGTACCTGTTAAATTGAGACACATGGCCGCTGTAGACATTTTTGGTCCGATTCCCAGAACTAATAGAGGTTTTTGCTACATCTTTGTCGCTGTTGAACTCACTTCGAAATTTGTTACCTTCACTCCGTTACGCAAAGCTACTGCTAAAACTGTTTCGAAAGCATTTGTAAAACATTTTCTATTTCATGTAGGGCATGTGTTGAAAGTAATTTCCGACAATGGACCACAGTTTCGATCTGCTATATGGATACGTATGTTACGAGCTAGAAACATTTCCCCGATCTATATATCCAGGTACCATGCTTCTTCGAACCCTTGTGAACGATTAATGAAAGAAATTGGTAAACTGTGTAGAATATACTGCCATAAAAAACATATTGATTGGGACACACCCATACTCTCATTCCAGGATGTAATTGATTCCGTACCAAAAATGAATGTACTATGCTATCTCCGTCTGTTACACTGAAAAATGTTGAACCACCTAACAAAATTAAAGAATTAGTAACCTTTCCTACATCTCGTCGACTACGACACCATGAAATAATTGACATTGCGCTGAACAACATCAAACTTGCCGCAGAGCGCCGGAGAAGACAGCAAAAACAGGCTTGTAGAAGCCGTGACTTTCACATTGGACATAAGATATTAGTACGCACACATTATTTATCTAATAGAGGAAAAAGTAGATGTAGTAAATTTGAGCTTCTATATGCAGGTCCATATCGAATTCGCAGCATTCCTCACCCCAATGTAGTACACGTCGAAACTCTGAGAACCAGAAAAACCAAAGGGAATCATCACGTCTCCAACATAAAACCCTTTATTAAATGAACATACTTTATGATTTATTACACTGTAATGCCATTTCCTGATTTTTTTATGACCACTTATGCAATTATATTCACATGAACACTTACTGATGATTATCGTATTTTTTCTTGGCAAGTGCCCGGCAAGGTAAGGTTAGCAGGTCGCTTTTCTTGTCGTTACACATCAGACCTTGCACATTTTTCCAGATGAACTTACACATTTTATGACCACTTATGTCATTATATTTATGTGATTACTGACTGATGATTATCGTATTTTTTCTTGGCAAGTGCCCGGCAAGGTAAGGTTAGCAGGTAGCTTTTCTTGTCGTTACACATCAGACCGTGCACATTTTCCATTTTTTATGTACGTATGATTGTTTTACTGTTTTGTTTGTATGCACTATGAAATATTTTAGGTGTAACAAACACCAGTTGACTTTGACATTTTGCCTTATGATATCTCAACATCGTGACTATTTTTACATTTTTTTTTTTTTTTTTTTTTTTTTTTTTTTTTTTGCTGCTACATTGTGATACTCTGTGTACATTTTAGCATCTGAACACTGTCTATGCTATGCTGTATGCTCAATTATATCACTAGAAACCAGCTTTTATTTAATGGGTATATGATTTAAATGCAAGACATTAATCATTGTTCATCATTTTCAGAAATAAATAACGTGTAAAAGAAATAAATTAAACAGAAATGGGAATTTCACCTTCGGAATGAACGAAAGAAGATACAATACCTCGTCACGAAGAGTAAATGGATCAGAATTAACAAGCATTAACAAGAATTTACTATACACATCGTATGATAGCAGTCTTAACTAATTTTTTCTTTCAGAATACGAGGCGATTGATGCAGACTATCAGACAGAACTACACATCTTAGTTTTAGTGATGAAATATGCTAGAAATAAGGAACTTTATACTACGAATAGTTGTATAATGAAGTGACTTTTTTGCGGATGATAATGAACCATGATTAATAGTGATGTAGAATATGCTAATATGGATAATGAAGTTTCTCTTTACAGGTGCTGATAATAATGGAATTATGTTGATATGGATAATGAAGTTTTTCTTTGCAGGTGATGATAGTAATAATAATGAAGTTTTTCTTTGCAGATGAGGATAATGTTGAAGTTTATGTATTAATGCTATGTAGTTATTTAAATATTTGGTGCAGTTCGTTTTGACAGTATGTCTTATGTCGCATGGTATGATGACTGAAGGTTTTGGAAAGGACAGCAAGAGAACATATATATTTAATACACATTTCATTACCTGTTAATTCGAAGTTCATTACTTTTCAGCATAATATGCGTTTCTTCTTTCAGCTTAATAATCAATTTTGTATTTCTTGCAAGAGAAATTATTCATGAAATTAATGTGCTATAAGCAGTTGGTCATTAAACCTGTGTCATTCATGAATGTGGTCACATATACTCTATTTGTTTCATAACCTTGCTACAGCTGACTCATGACGAATGACGTTACCCATCTTCATTTGCAGCAGTAAGTCAAAAGCAAATATTGTTATGCCCCCAGCAATTAATTATCGATCCCAACGCAATGCATTGCTAGCACAAAAAATGTATTACCAGTCCCAAATAATGCTACCAATTTCAAAGAGTTATGAGTAATCCTGAATGATATTTTTTCAACCACAGACTTGAGTAATAGTTACAGTACATTACATTTTAATTATGTCTTATGTCACTTGAATGATGAGTTCTAAGTAATAGTGAATGATATTTTGTAATAATGCATGCATGCTCTACACTCTTTAACTCCTGTTTTGACTGATGACTTCTGATGTTTTGTAACTGCCCAATGAGTGCCGATAATTATTTTGAAATATGTACTATGTCACTTGAATGATGAAAAATGTTTTGTAATATTCAATACTTGCTGACCAATGAATGCCACTGTTTCTTATATTTTAAATTTGTATTATGTCACTTTCATGCTATATATATGAATACCAGTAGCTTGATGCTACACTAATTAACTCCTGTTTCGATTGATGACTTATGATGGTTTGTAACTGGTCAATGAGTGCCAATGTTCTCTGTAAACAGATAACTTACGAATATTATTCTGTAATACTTCATACATGGTACAGAAATGTTAAGTAACTGGGCGATGAGTGCCTCCAATTAATCAAATCAGTTGATAGACTAGTAATTATCAATGATGACTGGCATAAGACTTAATGTCCTTCACCTTCTGAACTAATTACCAGAAATTACTACAATATCCGTTTGTCCTGTCTATCCTCATGCTCATGGAGCACTATATTTGGTTTTTGCACTAATTCTACGTTGGTGTACCTTACAAGAACGTGGTGTTGACACGACATGCTGTCCACCACCTTGAGCGATGGAGATATTATTATGGTCCCACTGTTTGGTGCAACCTAATGTACTACCAAAATGATAACATGGAATATTACTACGACATTTCAGTGTCTTGGCCACACTGATTAATACTTCAGGGAAAAGAACTTCAGATTGTCTCACTTGGTGTTGTGCTTCTGTAGAAAGATATAGACTTTCAGTGCAGCTGCGTGCAGCCTAATGTGCTACAACCATGATGCAATCCTTCCCTTTCCTATCCTAGTTCTTGTAAAATAGTAAAAAAAAACCTACAGTGTCTGTGCACTTTTGTCATTTGTTAATATGATTTGTACTCATTGCCTACACTTTTTGTGATTTCCTGATATGTTCTGTACCACAGTGCGTGTGCACTTTATGTCATTTGTTAATATGATTTGTACACATTGCGTATACTTTTTGTGATTTCCTGATATTCTGCACTACAGTGCGTGTGCACTTCTGTTATTTGTTAATATGATTTGTATCCATTGCGTATACATTTTGTGATTTGCTGATATGTTCTGAACTACAGTGCGTGTGCACTTTATGTCATTTGTTAGTATGATTTGTACTCATTGCCTATACATTTTGTGATTTCCTGATATGTTCTGTACTACAGTGCGTGTGCACTTTTCCCATTTGTTAATATGTTTTGTACTCATTGTGTATACATTTTGTCATTGCTTGATATGTTCTGTACTCAGTGCATGTGCAGTATATTTTATTTCATGTTCTGCACTTATATATATGTATATATTCTGTGATTGTAAACTTAGTTAATTAAGAAAACTTTGTTGCTCATGGTAAGTCCAATTGACTCACCATCGCTGCCAAATTTTTGCCCCCCCCCCCCCCCTCCAGTGGAGGGTTATGTAAGAGTTATGCGATGTATGCGCTGCCTGCAACAGGCAAGACTTAGGAGAGTCTCTGACCAGAGAGCAGTATGTAGTTAGTTGTTGCTTGTTGCTAGTCGGCATCAGTCTGCAGTAGTCTTCAGTAGTCTGCATGAGTCGCCAGTAGTATGCAGTAGTCTGCGTGAGTCGGTAGGAGTCGGCGCGTGTCTGCGCTTGTGTGCAGTCAACTCTGGTCGGGACTCTGGAGGATGAGTATTATTGTAGAAGGTAAAGAAGCAGCCTTGCGCATATCTAGTAATGTTGTTGTTGTTGTGGTCTTCAGTCCTGAGACTGGTTTGATGCAGCTCTCCATGCTACTCTATCCTGTGCAAGCTTTTTCATCTCCCAGTACCTACTCCAACCTACATCCTTCTGAATCTGCTTAGTGTATTCATCTCTTGGTCTCCCTCTACGATTTTTACCCTCCACGCTGCCCTCCAATACTAAATTGGTGATCCCTTGATGCCTCAGAACATGTCCTACCAACCGATCCCTTCTTCTGGTCAAGTTGTGCCACAAACTTCTCTTCTCCCCAATCCTATTCAATACTTCCTCATTAGTTATGTGATCTACCCATCTAATCTTCAGCATTCTTCTGTAGCACCACATTTCGAAAGCTTCTATTCTCTTCTTGTCCAAACTATTTATCGTCCATGTTTCACTTCCATACATGGCTACACTCCATACGAATACTTTCAGAAATGACTTCCTGACACTTAAATCAATACTGGATGTTAACAAATTTCTCTTCTTCAGAAACGCTTTCCTTGCCATTGCCAGCCTACATTTTATGTCCTCTCTACTTCGACCATCATCAGTTATTTTGCTCCCCAAATAGCAAAACTCCTTTACTACTTTAAGTGCCTCATTTCCTAATCTAATTCCCTCAGCATCACCCGACTTAATTAGACTACATTCCATTATCCTTGTTTTGCTTTTGTTGTAATGTAACTGTCATCAATTTCTTTCAAAAAAAAAATGCCCCAATAATAATTTTTATAATATAAAGTAATTTTTTTAAAAAAAAGCATTCATTTCAATTTAACGATTTTATTCAATGAATTATCTTTCCTTTCATGAATCACAAAGCATAGGCCAGCATTGCACGGAGCTGTGCCGAAAATTTTTTAGGTAAGAGCAGATATATTTGCAGCTTTTATTGAGGTAAGAATTTTTGCTTTTTTCATTCAGAATACAGGGCCGAGGCGCAGTGCTGCTGTCGTCATAAAATTTTCAAGGGATACTGAATTTTTTTTATTAATTTGGTGTTTAGGAATTTTTCTGTTTCGAACTTAACATTAAATGAGAAAAGAATTTTGTGGGTACATTGAATGTGAATGCATTTCTGCACGGAGATAATAAATGGGAGCCGATTTTGTTCAGAGGTCACAATATTTAAAATTCATTTGATTATAATATTTTTGTGGGGAGTTTACACATGGTTAATTTAATTAATATTTCGTGTGAGTAGGTTACAACATGTTTCGCTGAAGATTCAGTATCATCAGTAGGCTTTTATTTTCTTTCTATTAAACAGGAAAAGTGCTCTTTATTACTTGTACACATATAAGATTGAGTTTTTTTGGCAGTAATAGCGGACTTGAAAAACATAAAAAAGTGTTTTCTATATACCTTGTCATCACAAGCCATGGTTTTCTAGGTTTTGATATTTTTTTATTGCACTTATTTCCTTTCACAGTCTGGCATCTGAAATCATATAGAATTTAATGTGTGAAAGTTATTTACTTCGAAGCTTTACGACTGGGAATGTTGTGGTTAGGCCTATCATTAACTAATTCTATGTAGAAGATTGCGTGTGTGTGTGTGTGTGTGTGTGTGTGTGTGTGTGTGTGTGAGTGTGTGTGGCTAGGGCTGGAGGAGGGGTGTCTATGAACGCCTTGTGGACATGAAACAGCCTAACAGACATCAACACTATCTTCACAGTTCACAAATATAGCAACAGCTCTTGCAAAAATTAATAATTGAAGAGAACTATGAAACACAAAAAGCTGTAGTTGAAAGAAAACAAACAATAAATGAATACATAGTTCTCTGCATAGGAATTTTTATTCCTTCAAAGAAAAGATCACACATGAACCCATAAACACTCACGTCCCACATCCCTCTCCACACATACACAGACACAAAAGTAAAAAAAGAAGAAAATAAGTAAATAACGAAAAACACAAATCTTCATTTACTTATAAAGGGCGTTGAAGAAGAAACGAGCCAGAGGCATAACTACAGAAACCAGTACCTGTATGTTAGAAGTATTAACGCTGGCTGTTGAGAAGCTTGTCCCCACTGTGACACAAGGTGGTGAATTGCTGTCTCATAAAATGCAGCCGCTCGACCATGCAATCCAAGTTTTCTCACCTCCCTCCTAACTGTCATATTACTTGCAGTCGATCCTGATGCAGTTTGGAATTCCTATGTGGCGGTCTGGATAGATGTCTGCCGATTTCTCATTACGACCCTCTTCGTTGGCGGTCTCTGTTAGTCAACAGACAAGGTCGGCCTGTACGCTTTTGTGCAGCACGTGACCCACCATGCTTGCACTTCACTATCAGATCAGAAACAGTGGATGTAGGGGTGTTCAGGAGTATGGAAATCTCGCGTACAGACGTATGACGCAAGTGACACCCAATCTCCTGATCACGTTCGAAGTCTGTGAGTATCGCTCAGTGCCCCATTCTGCTTTCTCACGATGTCTAATGACTACTGAGGTCGGTGATATGGAATACCTGGCAGTAGGTGGCAGCACAATGCCCCTAATATCAAAAACGTATGTTTTTGGGGGTGTCCGGATAATTTTGATTGCATGTTGAAACTCCGTTACGAGTGCTCTACCGTCTTCGTAACGTGGTGTATTTTACGCGTAACATACAGCGAAAAATGCACTCCAAATTCTTATACCTGACTGCAGAAAGATTCCACTGCGACAACATACATTTCACGAAGACAGGATAGAAAGTTTGGCTCGTACGTAAGCTTACAGACAGTCATAAGCTCCATTTGCAAGAGGTACTGGAATGGAAATGGCTGTTGGTAAATATTACCATAAATCTGGGGTAATATCCTTTGACAGTAGAGTATGCAACTCCTAAATAAACTACGGAACATGAGGTACAAAAATTTGTCTTTTTTTTCAGATTTGACAGTTTGTAACAAAAACGGCAAACAGTCACTTCACATACAATGTAAGAGAAACCGCCATGTACTGAACTTCACCAGCGTCCATTCCAACCATCCTCTATGTCAGAAACATGAGTACTTTTATTCTGTGATACATAGAACACTGCGGTCTCTGCAGTGCCAGGCGGAAGTGAAGAAAGAATTAGAGACACTAAGGTTGGCCGCTCTTGCAAATGAGTATGACTTGGACATGGTGAACATCATATACAATGAGGAGACGAGTGTCATTGGATAGCTTTACGAGCATATACAGATGTATCGAACGGTGTACACGATGTATAAATAGGCAGCGCCTTGTGTGTCATTTGTACTCAGGTGATTCATGTGAAAAGTTTTCCGATGTGATTATGGTCGCACTATAGCGGCAGACGACCGACGCGAGTACGTTTGCAAACTGCAAGAGATCACCTGCAGCGCTTCTCCTGGACTGGTCACAATATCGATTGGATCCTTCACGACTGGAAAACTGTGGCTTGGTCAGATAAGTCCCGATTTGAGCTGGTAAGGGCTGATGGTAGGGTTCGAGTGTGGTGCAGACCCTATGAAGCCATAGGTGTCAACAAGGCATTGTGCAAACTAGTGGTGGCTCCATAATGTGATGTGGACTGTTTTCACATGGAATGGAGTGGATTGTCTGGTCCAACTGAACCGATCATTGACAGCAGATGGTTATGTTTGGCTACGGAGACTGTTTGCAGCCTTTCATTCACTTCATGTACCCAAACAACGACGAAATTTCTATAAATGACATGCGCTATGTCGATCGGTCACAGTTGTTTGAAGAAGATCCTGAACAATGATGAATTGGCCACCCAGATCGCCCGACAGGAATCCTGTTGAACATTTATGGGGCATTATCGAGAGGTCACCTCTTGTACAAAATCCAGCACCGCCAATACTTGCGCAGTTAAGGACGGCTTTAGAGGCAGCATGACCCAGTATTACTACAGGGAGTCCATGCGAAGTCGAGGCGCTGCACCATTCCGGGCAAAAGAAGGGCCGATACGATATTAGGAAGTATCCCATGACTTTTTGTCACCTAGGAGTACATAACACGTTTTTGATGTACTGGTGGTACTGAACATCTTTCGTGTATCTTAATGTACGTGTTAACATACACCAGCAGCTTTCAGATGTTTATTAAAGGCCATCTTCTATACGCCATGAGCTGCACTAGAAATATTTATTTGCCAAAGTAGTTTTTCTGGTTTATAACCAATCATCAGAAATGTGTGATACAGAGGAACAAACAACTACATGTACTTCAGTTTCTACAAACCGTAAGCTGCATATACAGGGTAGTCCATTGATAGTGACCGGGCCAAATATCTCACGAAATAAGTGTCAAACGAAAAAACTACAAAGAGCGAAACTCGTCTAGCTTGAAGGGGGAAACCAGATGGCGCTATGGTTGGCCCGCTACATGGCGCTGCCATAGGTCAAACGGATATCAACTGCGTTTTTTTAAATACGAACCCCCATTTTTATTACATATTCTTGTAGTACCTAAAGAAATATGAATGTTTTAGTTGGATCACTTTTTTCGCTTTGTGATAGATGGCGATGCAGTAGTCATAAACGGTCCCGAGCTCGAGTCTCGGTCCGACACACAATTTTAATCTGCCAGGAAGTTTCATATCAGCGCACACTCTGCTGCATATTGAAAATCTAATTCTAGTCACAAACGTATAAGTACGTGGTATCACGTAACATTCCGCCAGTGCGGACGGTATTTGATTCGTGATACATTACCCGTATTAAACTGGACCGTCTAGCAATTGCGGAAAAGGTCGATATCGTGTTGATGTATGGCTATTGTGACCAAAATGCCCAACGGGCGTGTGCTATGTACGCTGCTCGGTATCCTGGACGACATCATCCAAGTGTCCGGACCGTTCGCCGAATAGTTACGTTATTTAAGGAAACAGGAAGTGTTCAGCCACATGTGAAACGTCAACCACGACCTGCAACAAATGATGATGCCCAAGTAGGTCCTTTAGCTGCTGTCGCGGCTAATCAGCACATCAGTAACAGACAAATTGCGCGAGAATTGGGAATCTCAAAAACGTCGGTGTTGAGAATGCTACATCAACATCGATTGCACCCGTACCATATTTCGGTGCATCAGGAATTGCATGGCGACGACTTTGAACGTCGTGTACAGTTCCGCCACTGGGCACAAGAGAAATTACAGGACGATGACAGATTTTTTGCACGCGTTCTTATTAGCGACGAAGCGTCATTCACCAACAGCGATAACGTAAACCGGCATAATATGCACTCCTGGGCAACGGAAAATCCACGATGGCTGCGACAAGCGAAACATCAGCGACCTTGGCGAGTCAATTTATGGTGTGGCATTATGGCTGGAAGGATAATTGGCCCCCATTTTATCGATGGCAATTTAAATGGTGTAATGTATGCTGATTTCCTACGTAATGTTCTAGCGATGTTACTACAAGATGTTTCACTGCATGACAGAATGGCGATGTACTTCCAACATGATGGATATCCGGCAAATAGCTCGGATGAGGTTGAAGCGGTATTGAATAGCGTATTTCATTACAGGTGGAATGGCCCGCACGTTCACCGGATCTGACGTCCCCGGATTTCTTTCTGTGGAGAAAGTTGAAGGATATATGCTATCGTGATCTACCGAAAACGCCTGACAACACATTACGGATGGCGAATTACTCGCTGTTGAGAGGAATGTCGTTACACGTATTGCCAAAAGCATTGAGGTTGACGGACACCAATTTTGAGCATTTATTGCATTAATGTGGTATTTGCAGGTAATCACGCTGTAACAGCATGCGTTCTCAGAAATTATAAGTTCACAAAATGTTCAAACGTACCTACGTTCTGTATTTTAATTTAAAAAACCTACCTGTTACCACCTGTTCGTCTAAAATTGTGAGCCATATGTTTGTGACTATTACAGCGCCATCTATCACAAAGCGAAAAAAGTGGTCCAACTAAAACATTCATATTTCTTTACGTACTACACGAACATGTAATAAAAATGGGGGTTCCTGTTTAAAAAAAACGGAGATGATATCCGTCTGACCTATGGCAGCGCCATCTAGCGTGCCAACCATAGCGCCATCTGGTTTCCCCCTTCAAGCTAGACGAGTTTCGTTTGACGCTTATTTCGTGAGATATTTGGCTCGGTCACGATCAATGGACTACTCTGAATAATAGCAGTCATATAAGTCTACTTACATTACGAACACAGCAGTGATGTGCTGGTACACTTGATGTGGTTTATTCGATTATTTTGCAAAAAATTTCAAATGTGTGCGAAATCTTATGGGACTTAACTGCTAAGGTCATCAGTCAGCTTACACACTACTTAACATAAATTATCCTAAGGACAAACACACACACACCCATGCATTATTTTGCAACTTTAAAACTTTTTATGTTTAGTTTACATGCACCAGTTGTCGAAAATTATAATTTACGTATGTGAATGCATGTCACAGATATATTTAAACACGATTTTAGAAATAACAAGACAGGTAATGTAGACTCTTTGAACTGTCAGTTCCATGTTTACACTATATGGCAGTTATGTCAAACTTCATCAAGAATTGTTGCCGCCTAAGATTTGAGAGCAGCACCGTACATGACAATCTGTATAGTACTATGTGATGGGCGTGTATGTCACTGCTACAGAGGTAAATAATGTAGGTAGACTTACATTACTGTCACTACACACGCCAGTTGTTCTGTAGAAATCGATATACATCCAGTTGTTTATTCCTCTGTATCAGTTGCCATAATTGTGGGATATAAACCTAAACACCGATATTGGCAAATAAACATTTCTATTGCAGCTCATGGTGTATTTAAGAAGTCCTGTAATTAAAAAAATGATCAGTTTAATAGGTGCTTTGTAGCTGGGATCTTGCGTGGAAAACGAAATATGTTACTGCAAATGAATCGAAATGCCAAAAATACATTAGCTCGCTCCTGCTGCTTACTCACATGTATCTTACAGTTGTTGATCCGGCTAGAGTGTTGGACATAAGCACTGGATATTTGTTATCTTTTATAAGTTGGATACCTCTGCTGCCTCCTCTTATTATGGAGCCTGGAACAAAAGGATGTGTGCATGGGGAAGGGGGGAGGGTCGAAGTAGAGAGCCTGATTCTTAGTGACCCAGAGCGTTAGTGTCTGCCCCCTTTATTAACTCATTCCCGGAGATATGTGACCTCGCCACGTGTCATATCACGTTCGGAACCTGGAGTGTGGCTGTATGAATGGACGGGAGATGCTTTTCTGTATGCCAATGGACGGGAGATGCTTTTCTGTATGCCGGTTGTCATACCAGTTGGCCATCGGCCGACATGAGACACGCACAGTGTTGGATGCTTTGCTGTGGACAAAATGGTTCAAATGGCTCTGAGCACCATGGGATTTAACAGCTATGGTCATCAGTCCCCTAGAACTTAGAACTACTTAAACCTAACTAACCTAAGGACATCATACAACACCCAGTCATCACGAGGCAGAGAAAATCCCTGACCCCGCCGGGAATCGAACCCGGGCGCAGGAAGCGAGAACGCTACCGCACGACCACGAGCTGCGGACTGCTGTTTACACACGAGGCGGCTAACAGCAACTTTTTCTCCCTTGTGGTGGGCTGCGGCAGTGTTGGACAGCCTGGTGAATGTCCGCTGCCGGCTCAAAGAGCTGATGGTTCCAGAGATGTCCTGTAGTGACATTGCCTCCGCTCGCTGCTAATGCCCGGAGAGAGGTAGTCCCGCCCGGCGCGACAATGTGCGTTGTGTGCTGGCCGCTGTGAATGTTTCTATACTAGTTACATCGTTATTGCCAGCCGGGGTGGCCGAGCGGTTCTAGGCGCTACAGTGTGGAACCGCGCGACCGCTACGGTCGCAGGTTCGAATCCTGCCTCGGGCATGGATGTGTGTGATGTCCTTAGGTTAGTTAGGCTTAATTAGTTCTAAGTTCTAGGCGACTAATGACCTCAGAAGTTGAGTCGCATAGTACTCAGAGCCATTTAGAAAGCTTTTGACAATGTTAACTGGAATACTCTCTTTGAAATTCTCAAGATGGCAGGGATAAAATGCAGGGAGCGAAACCTTGAGATTTGCTGATAACATTGTAATTCTGTCTAAGTCAGTAAAGGACTTGGAAGAGCAGTTGAACGGAATAGACAGTGTCTTGAAAGGAGCATATAAGATGAACATCAACAAAAGCAAAACGAGGATAATGGAATGTAGCCGAATTAAATCAGGTGAAACTGAGGGAAATAGATTAGAAAATGAGACACTTAAAGTAGTAGATGAGTTTTGCTATTTGGCAGCAAAATAACTGATGATGGCCAAAGTAGAGAGGATACAAAATGTAGACTGACACTGGCAAGAAATGCGTTTCTGAAGAAGAGAAATTTGATCATATCGAGTGTAGATTTAGTGTTAGAAAGTGTTCTATGAATGTATTTGCACGGAGAATAGCTATGTATGGAAGTGAAACATGGACCATAAACAGATTAGATAAAAAGAGAATAGACGCTTTCGAAATGTGCTGCTACAGAAGAATGCTGAAGGTCAGATGGGTCGATCACGTAATTAATGAGAAAGTACAAAACAGAGTTGGGCAGACCGAAAAAATGTGGCGCAACTTTACCAAAAGAAGGGATCGGTTGACACGACACATTCTGAGTCATCAAGGGGTCACCAATTTAATATTGGAAAGAAGTATGGCTGATAAAAATCGTATTGGGAGTCGAAGAGGCGAAAGCAGCTAGCAGATTCAGAACGATGTAGGTTGCAGTGGTTATTCGGAGATGAAGGAGCTCGCGCATCATGGAGAGCTGCATCAAAACAATCTTCGGACTGCAGACCATGACAGTTACAAAAAAAATTAAACAACTGTTTGATCTACATTGCTGAATTCAAAAAAATTGTTCAAATGGCTCTGAGCACTATGGGACTTAACTTCTAAGGTCATCAGTCCCCTAGAACTTAGAACTACTTAAACCTAACTAACCTAAGGACATCACACACATCCGTGCCCGAGGCAGGATTCGAACCTGCGACAGTAGTAGCCGCGTGGTTCCGAACTGAAGCTCATAAAACCGCTCGGCCACCACGGCCGGCGCTGATTTCATTGTCATCCTTGCTTGTTAACTGTGTTATCATCCGAACTTTACTACTGAAAGTCGTGCTAAATATAAAGCGATTTCCAATAAGCCATTTCTAACTTTTCAGCAATGGTCCATTACAGAACGGGAGGTGACATCTAGTATTCTTAATGAAGCAAATGACAAGGTTGAGTATACACTGTTATAAAGAGTATTGCCCATTGTTGTGATAATACGGATAACCTGACAAAACTGAGCAAATTGTCTTCACCGGGGAAGTACCCTACCAGCAAACATGTTTTCATTCACTCTGACTGAGTGTAAGAACAATTAACGTTGAAATATACCAGTGCGCGCAGACAGCAAGCGTCGTTAGTAAGGCAGAGTTAGTGACACTAGCGATATTCCTATCTCAGATCTTTTAATCGAAATGACGCTGTAGTCAGTCAGCTAACGAAATGTGTCTTTTCGGAAATGAGTCGCACTACTTAAAACAGAAACATAAGGCGAATACTTCATGATTTCTAAAATTCGCTGCAGAAAATGAATGATGACATATATTCATGACTTAAGATTACGATGAACGCTTTTGAGAATGTATAACCAATGTTGCAAATATTGGCAACAGAGCGCTTAAAATTAGAATTCTTCCGATACTAACAATAAAGAGGAACATATCACAATAAAAATATATGTCTATTCAGCATATACCAATTTTGATGCAGTAAAAGGACCAGCACTGATTTGTATTAGTATACGATTTGTCCAGTATCTCGTAGTTATCAAGGCTGGTCCCGATGTAACAGGTAAACAAGAAACTATGGAAAGCAACTGCCAGAATCAGGGAAAGGCTAGCGGAACAGCTAGTTATCTTGGCATTAGAAGCAACAAATGGGAAATAGAATGGTAAGGAGATTCGCGTGTTATTACGTATGTAGACGTGGAATAAATAGCACAAAATAAGAAGAAAAATGATAAGTAAAATGGACTGCAATAAATCGAGCTCAGTGACAAAACAGAACATCGTTTATGTAAATTTGTCAGTCTAAAAAGGAAAGGAAAACAAAACAGAAAAAAGCCGTAGTACCATTTTTGTCCTTCGTGATTTCCAGTGATGTAAGACACATGGAAAAACACAAGGTACTTCATCAGTTAGGAAAGTTTTACTTGCATTCACTTTTCACTGTAAGCAAACAGTATTTTGCTAGATACAATGCATGTTTTGTTACATACAGGGTGATTTATATTGAAGTTTACAAAACCGCAAAGCAGCGTAAATGACGCTGAGACAAGTAATTTAGTATAAGACACATTGGGTCGCAAACGTCCGGAAATATCATAAAAATAGATGACAAATGCTCAGCATGTCACGTCAACGGGTGACGTACCTTATTGCACGTGTAGCGATTGGGGTTGTCCAAACTGCTCTCGCTGGTAGGGGCAGTGCTAGACATCGGTCCCCTAGGCTATTCTGTTTTCGTAAATGTAAACCGATTCATCGTAATCTCGTATTACCACTACCGCAGGCGCTACCGTGTCACATCGTATAATGCAGGAGCGAAAACGACTAGCCTAGCGGAGCGACGTTTAGCAGTGCCCCCTGTTGGCGAGGGTAGGATCGACAAGCCCTCAACTGCTGCACGTGCAGATAAGTACCTCATCTGGTGACGTCATGTTCCACACGTGCCAGCTATTCTCAGGATATTTGCCCGACATTTGCGGCCCCATGTGTCTTATATTAAATTCCTTCTCTCAGCATTATCTACATCGCTTCGGGCTGTCTTAAGCGTTTGTATGTATCTCCCTGTTAACTGTACTCTCTCTATAAGCTTCATCAATATACCGGGTGATCAAAAAGTCAGTATAAATTTGAAAACTGAATAAATCACGGAATAATGTAGATAGAGAGGTACAAATTGACACACATGCTTGGGATGACATGGGGTTTTATTAGAACCTCCCAAAAAAAATACAAAAATTTCCGACAGATGGCGCTTCATCTGATCAGAATAGCAATAATTAGCATAACAAGTAAGACAAAGCAAAACCGGCCGTGGTGGCCGAGCGGTTCTACGCGCTTCAGTCCGGAACCGCACGACCACTACAGTCGCAGGTTCGAATCCTGCCTCGGGCATGGATGCGGGTGATGTCCTTAGATTTAAGTAGTTCTAAAGTCTAAACCACAGACGTTAAGTCCCATAGTGCTCAGAGCCATTTGAACCAAAGACAAAGCAAAGATGATGTTCTTTACAGGAAATGCTCAATATGTCCACCATCATTCCTCAACAATAGCTGTAGTCGGGGAATAATGTTGTGTACAGCACTGTAAAGCATGTCCGGAGTTATGGTGAGGCATTGGCGTTGGATGTTGTCTTTCAGCATCCCTAGAGATGTCAGTCGATCACGATACACTTGCTACTTGAGGTAACCCCAAAGCCAATAACTACACGGACTGAGGTCTTGGGACCTGGGAGGCCAAGCATGACGAATGTGGCGACTGAGCACGCGGTCATCATCAAACGACGCGCGCAAGAGATCTTTCACGCGTCTAGCAATTTGGGGTGGAGCGCCATCCTGCATAAACATCGTACATTCCAGCGGGTGTTTATCAGCCAGGCTGGGGATGATGCGATTCTGTAACATTTCGGCGTACCTCTCACCCGTCACGGTAGCAGTTACTGACGTTTTGCTGTCCAGCGTCATCTGTCGGTCATTTTGTGAACTTCATTTTTATTTTAATTTGGTTCTAATAAAACTCCATGTCAGTCCAAGCATGTGTGTCAATTTCTACCTCTCTACATTATTCCGTAGTTTATTAACTTTCCAAATTTAAACTGACTTTTTGATCACCACACATATGACATTATTCGCAATAAATCGTTTATAATTAAAGTACTTCCATAGCGCCTTGGTTGGACACTCTTATCCCTGTTGACGGCGCTAAACCCCTGCGAGAGGAACGCTATGAAACGAATTTGCATATGAACATTCGAATGAAATGACACAATTTCGGAAATTTTTCTGGTCTCATAAAGAAATGGTTTTACGTATATAGACTGAAGTGTCGAGGGGAAGTTTACCAAAGCCAGGAATCGTAACGGAATCTCCTGCTTGTTTTTTTTTAATTTTTCATTGTTTCCATTATTATTATTTTTTTTGGGAATATGTATTCGTTGCATCTTGGAATAACCGTGCATGGTACCACAATTTTGTATCTTTTCCCTGGTGAGTAGAAAAGGGATTCAAATAAGGGAAGAGAAATTGCCACCGCCGCTTTTGCGACCGTAAAAGAAAACAAACCGTCACTTCATGTCGTGACCCATATCTAATTATACTCCCAGTACGACTTACCTAGAGCTATGAGGGGGCGAGAAAGGGTAAACGGGAGGAAACCGCTGGGGAGCCATAAAATTAAGGGGTGACTGACGGTGGCAGAAATAATGAAAAATTTAGAAGTTATTTTTGTTTGCTTATTTAATAGTAAATGTAATTGAGATTATTATCCCAAATTTTTTCCTTGAAATTCCATCTACAATTGGCATAAAAAAATTAAAACCCTAAGAAATGTAATGCGCCAAGCCCGCTTTTCAATGTACCAAATGGAGGAAAAATTTTATTGCAGAATTTGGCCTGTGAACCTAGAAAATATAGCTTTAGAGGGCTGTGATTTTTGTATACATAGTGATTCTTGTATACATAACAGCAGTGTTGTAAAGAAGGCTGTGGAACCATTTTCTGGTTCAATCAGTGTGATACAGAAGGCTGTGGTGTGTTGTAAACAAGTTTTGTGCTGTTCAGTGGAATTCGAGTGACGCTTGATTTATTGTGCCATTCTTTGTGCAAGATTGAATCTGTTGACCCATTTTTACAGTGCCCAGGCCTGGTAAAGTATTTAAAAAATATAGTAAGTCCCATATTTCCAACATAAAGCGAATAACTGACACTGAGGTCAGGGTCGGGCCTGCACATGCAAACATTAGCTTACTTTTGAATGCATTATGGGAACAGCAGTGATCAATGTCTTATAAATAATTACTATTAAAAACAGTCTTGATCACGATTGAGTAGTAATTCTCCAACAGAAAGAGGTTCCTACTCAATGGTCTGAAGATGACCACAGTAGTGGTCGAAACCGGTCACCTTGTTAAATAAATCGTGATCAAGACTGTTTTTAAAAGTAATTAAACATTAGCTTGTCTCCAAGTGCATCTAAAATAAAACTTGGGACAGGGATTGTGTCAGAAGAAACAAATCATTACAGAAATACAGGTATCAGAATTTTGGATCTGGAAATGGTGGAAGAAGCACTTATAAACCTGCAAGTGCTCTGTTTGTGGAGGAAATGTGGATTTGGTTGATGATGGAAAGAGAGAAGGTTTGGTTTGCACATTGCACATTTTGTGTCAAAACTGTGATGCTGACAGACCATTCAAGACATAAAAGATCAGTAACAGAATCTATGAAACCAATATGAGATTTTCTTATGGAATAAGATGTATAGGGATTGGAAGAGATGGTGGAAACCTTTTATGTGGTATTATGAACATGCCTGGTCCTCCCCTAAAATTTTCTGCTATGAATACTGCTCTCCTCAATGCAGTTGCAGAAGTAAGTGATAAGAGCATGAAAATGGGGGCAATTCAAGAAAATTGTGAAGCAACTAATAGCAACGATATAGCAGTTTCCTGTGACAGTTCCTGGATGAAGAGTGAGCATACTTCACTGCATGGAGTTTCAACAATCATTGGTGTCGACACTGGAAAAGTATTAGACTTAGAGGTGATGTCTAAATATTGTTCTGTATGTTCCTTGCACAAGAAATATATTGATGCAGGTAAAGAAACAGAATGGCAAGAAGCCCATAAAGCTGTTTGTAGCAGAAATTATGCAGGCTCCAGTGGTGGGATGGAAGCTGCAGGTATGAAATTCATTTTCCATAGATCTTTCCAAAAGAATGGAGTAAGACACGTACAGTATTTAGGAGATGGAGACTCTAGTGCTTTCAAGAATGTAGTTGAAAATCAGCCCTATGGAAAAGATTGCACTATTGAGAAACTGAAGTGCTTAGGCCATATTCAGAAGAGGATGGGTGGACGACTCCGAAGACTTGTTGCAGACAATAAAGTCAAGCTACTAGAGGGTGGGAAACCACTGGGAGGTAGAAACAGACTCATGAAGACGATAATTGACAGCCTACAAGTCTATTATGGTGCTGCAATGAGAAGTAACCTCACAAGCTTGGACAGTTTGAGGAAAGCAGTATGGGCCATTTGGTTTCATTACTTGTTGACAGACACTACACCTCAACTTGGCCTCTGTTCTAATGAATAGTGCAAATTTTTGAAAAGTAAGGAAAGTGGGGAAGCTTATACCCATAAAAATAACCTTCCTTATGAGGTTTCAATGGCCATTAAACCAACTTTTAGAGCACTGGCTTCACCAGAACTGCTAGAAAAATGCCTGCATGAGAAAACACAGAAACCAAATGAAAGTTTCAATGCTCTTATTTGGAAAAGATGTCCAAAGACTGTGTTTGTTTTCAATTTGGTGGTGAAGATTTCTGCTTTGAAAGCTGCAGCAGTGTTTAATGATGGGAATGTGGCAAGACTTCACTTCCTCAGCAAGTTGGGCTTTACACCTGGAGTCTTCACTGAGCAGATACTGCTGATCATCGATAAGCAAAGAATCGCGAAGGTGGAGACTTCAGAGCATACAAAATATTGCTAGGCAAAGGAGCAGAGAAGCTAAAAGAGCTGTAGAGGATGATGAGGAAGAAATGGAATATGGATATGGGCAGTTTTAGCTAAGGTATGATACTTTTTTTTTTTTACATTTCATCCAAACTTTAAAATGATTTTTCTGCAACTTAAGGTTTTCTGCTTTCAGGAACACATATATCAGAAACTACTCGAAGGATTGCAATGAAATTTGGCACACCTATTCATTTACTTTGAAGCAATATTTAAGGGGAACAAAATTTTAATCGAGATATTATACACAGTTTTGTGGTTGATAATATATTGAAAAGTTTGCTTGTAAAAAAATATCACAGAAAATAATAGCATTAATTAACCAAAAAGTACCTCCACTTAATTGTACACCTATTAGTGTGGGTTATTTTACCATTAAAAAAATTGCCAAATTTGCCTCGAAATTATGAAACAGTGTAATGCAATAAAATTTTCAAAATTATCTCACTGCATTAAATTATTCTTAAAAATTATGAACTTTTTAAAAAAATCATATTAGATCTCTATACATAAGTGTGCAAAATTTCAATGAGATTGAACAAAAAACGGTGAAGATATGGATTTACAAAAATATCAGTGCAAGACTGCCACCGTCTCCCCTTAAACCCACATAGGTTCAGATCAGGTTTGAGCTTCTCACGTCTTGGACGTTCCAGCTACGAGGTGGATCATTAGAGGTTTTAAAAGATTTGATGATAGCGTGGGTAGCGTGTTATGACACTGTATCGTTCGTTGACATAATGCAAATATCCTAGCACTGACTTTCGGCCAGAATCAAAAATATAACGGATCGTGGTGCCACAGATCTAGTACACAGAGTGAGTTTAGGTGGCGGGAAAAAACGTCCCCTTCGGAAATAAAAGTGTGTGGATGTCGATCTGAGTGGGTGTTTGGCGTGTAAGAAACGCCAAAATACGCCGCACGAGCGTCCAGGCAGTGTAAACCTGTGTTCGCCTGTGTCACACACTCCACAGTGGGTGCAGAGGGCCGAGTCAGCTAGATGAATGCGATGTCTGCCATTCGCTATGATATATCACGCTGATTGGACGTCGGATTCGAAAAAGCCTTCTATATGTGCCGCCGCACAAATTGTGGATACTTAATTTCGATGGGGTTGGGCGAGCTGTGCTGTTGTAACACTTTGTAAACCGTTTTCATCTGATACAAACTTGTAAGTGTTAAATACCGTAGACATAATTGAAGTCCAGGAAAAATAGTCGGATATGATAAAAGGGCGGTGGAATGGTTGATACCAAAACTGGGGCAGACAGAGAGAACGGCGCAAAGTCGTGGAATAGGAGTCCAGTGGGGCTCTGTGGGCAACGATGCCAGAGTTTGGGTTGGGAGGTGCCGTGGGAGAGCAGGGTAGTTATATTGTACTTTGAACAACATTCCAAGAGAGTTGGGACCGGTAGCACCTGAGCCATGAGTGGTACATGGGAGACATGATAGATGTCCACTTATTGCGCGCGTTGGATAGTGTCGAGGGTTCGTAGCCAGTGATCTGTAAGGCTTGCTCTGACGGTCTGTAGCAAACGCTTACCGTTAATAACCGCTGAGTGACGGAGATTGGCTGTGAATTCACCGCCGAGACATCGAACGATGGCGGTGACGCTAAGGGGTGCGATGCTTCTCTCCGGGAGACCCTCACCAATGCGCAAGAACTTGGATTTGGCCACGCTGAGGGAGCTGCCCTACGCTTCGCCATTAGTAGCTACCAATGTTGGGGCTGACCTAACTTCATCCTTACTGTGCAGATAAAGGACTAGGTCGTCTGCAGAGGCTATGCAACAGAAACGGTACCCATGCAACGCCATATATTCCAAACTTTGGGACAGTCCTGGAGCAGGGGTTCCAAATCGAAAGCATACAAAATCGTGGAAAGGAGGCAGCCTTACCGGAAAGACCGTGCTACGACCAGCGGTGCTGTGAGGCGGCCGTTGTACACGATTTTGGAGGCTGTGCCGCTCAAAAGGAGCAAAACTATCATGCCAATATCGCTGGAGAAACCCATATGCTGAAGCACTGTCCGCAGATAGGAGTGGTCAACATGTTCGAAGGCCTGACCAAAGTCTAGCGATGCCAAGGCAACAGGGAGACGTTCGTGACGAGCAGATGCTATCATGTCTCGGTAACAGGAAAGGGCGTGTGGATATTGTCGCCACCTTGTGAAGTCTGGTGGCAGGATGAGACGAAGCATGCGACCATCTAGAGTCGCGATGCCAGCAGGCACGAAGTGATTCCTTCATCTTCGGAATCAATCAAAGTCACAAGGACTTAAGTCAACTGCGACAAGAATTGCGAAAGAAGCGGCGACACTTTCTGCGCAACCCACCCATCATTTTGCACGACAATGCGCGGGCGCATACGGCGCAAGCTGTGGCTGCTCCGATCGGTTGATGGAACTGGGAAGTACTGTACCACCCACCATACTCCCCGGACTTATATCCTTGTGACTTTGATTTGATTCCGAAGATGAAGGAACCACTTCGCGGCATTCGCTTCGGAACTGCTCCACAGATTCGATAGGCAGTAGACCGCTCCATTCGCACCATCAACAGAACAGGCACTGCTAAAGGTATACTACGCCTTCCACATCGATGGCAACGGATTCTACACAACGCTGGTGACTTCTTTGAAGGACAATAACATGTGCAAACATGTAACTCTTTTGTATCGGCTGTGACTAAATAGTTGCCACTATTTAAGTTCCAACCCTTGTATCAATGAATAAGTGTAGTACACAAATCAAGAGAGATTATTCCAGACAGTTTGCACACACTTGATGAAACTGTGTCTACAACGCGATTTTGTACACGTCATTGTGGCAACACCTCGTCATAGCTCTGTAGTCGATTATTGTTTTCAGCTATAGCTGTTTGCGCTTCGAGTTAAAATTTTTCAAAAGCGCTGTCAGGTGTTAGCAATTTACTTAAATTGATTTGACTGTAGGAATGTCTTAATAGTAGATAATAAACGTATTAATATATCACAACGTCATGTTTTCACGTATGCCAGTGTTCATGACGTCATATCTGTTGTAATATAGCCGGCCGCGGTGGCCCAGCGGTTCTAGGCGCTTCAGTCCGGAACCGCGCGACTGCTACGGTCGCAGTTTCGAATCCTGGCTCGGGCGTGGATGTGTTTGTGATGTCCTTAGGTTAGTTAGGTTTAAATAGTTCTATGTTCTAAGGGACTGATGAGCTCAGATGTTAAGTTCCACAGTGCTCTGAACCATTTGTTGTAATATATGCCGTACAACGATATATTTATGGAGGTAGATTAGGCGGCATATGTTGATACTGTCGGCGAAATAGTTGCGAATAGAGTTAGTAGCAAAAAAGTCGTAAATTTAAACGTCATGAGAAATGCAGCAGTTTTTCAAGTGTCTCAGTGTCTATGATGTCATGTCTCCCGAACTGTATGCTGTACCATGATATACTTTTTGCATCTAGCAGCATGTTTGAACACTGCCTGTGAAATTTATTGTGAATGCATTTAGTAGCACGGAAGTAACACTTTTAAACGTCACGCATAACGTTGTAGTTGAAAATGATGTCCGCATCTTGGTTCACTCTGACAGGGGGAGCGGCACCACAGTGATTGCATTGGCACAAGACATACAGCGCCAACTAAGTGCCTTATGGTATGCGGTGGTATTGGGTACAACTACAAGTCACAGCTGGTGCGTGTCCAGGGCACTGTGACCATTGTCACCAACGTGAATGACATCCTGCGGACCCTATGCCTACTAGGCAACAGAACGCATCCTGAACCGAAGTGACTGAAATGCTAAACACATCTGCAGAACATACTAATGTACATGTACTGTGAATATGAATGTCCTGTCTCTAGCTGTTGAAGGTGTTCTGTTTTTCTGAACGTGAGCGTAAGAGCAGATAGTGAGTGAGAGAGGGGTGCTGGCTCCTGTACTGAGCGGTCTTAAAATAGTTTGCAGAGGACAAAGAAAAAATTACAGAGGATGATGAACTGTGGAATATGATTTGCTAAAGGGTAATTTCGGAAGTGAAGATGTCCACGAACAGTTGTTGATGCAATGCTTGTCTGCGCGCAATTATGACGTCTTTGAACAACTGACGGTTTTAATGGAATTTCTCTTTTTTGGTTGTGGTTAGGTAGTCCGTTGTTCAGACGAAGTAAGTTATCAGTTCACATGACTTGTACACAGAGATTATAGATTTTCTCACTCCTTTACCATTTTCAGAAATTATTTACTTGACACAGTAGATTTTTCTATAAAAGATAAATTTTTGTAATATTGATAGTAAGAAACAATGAGTTTCAGTTTTCGCAATACTGTTTTGTTAAGTTGAATTACTTTCACCCTCATTTAGCAAATTAAAATTCCCCACATTGCACTATGAGGAACAAAGTGGGTGAAGCATGAGCTGCGTAGAATAACTGCATGTCCTTGCGTTGCGTTGCACATGGCTCTCTCTATATATATATTTACCCCTCTTCCTGCTGTGCTGTGTATTTTATGGTCTTCATTCCTAGCAGTACCAAGTTTCCGTTGCCACAGGTAAGCCATGTGAAATTTGTTAGCAGCAGTTTTGCGTTACAGATTACAGTTGCATCATTCAGTTAGCTTTGCTTTTCAAAATTCAATATCAGGTCGGTTTAGGCAAAGTTCAGTTCAAATTTCATTTCACATGCAGGCTGTTTTATTTCACAGTCTAGTGTTACTTTCGCGTTTGCAGTATTCAGCGTTCGGAATTTGTCTAGTCAGATGGCGTACGTAAATTTACAGGGAATTTTTGTAGAAGCATTCGGTGATTTATGCCTTGAGAATCTGATTAGTAATTTTACAGAGTATTTCTTATACTGTTAGCTTTGTGTGTTGGAATTACAAGCCACGTATTGTGACGTCACGCGTTGTATCACTTCGCTGTACTGCACAACAGATTTTCACAGAACGGCTTATTTTATCACCTTGACAAAGACTAAAACACAGGTTAAATTTGGCCGACTCATTTTGTTAAAGAGCGTTTTCGTAATAATACCACTTGCATTGCTCAAGACAAAAACACAGACACACGGGTTATAAAGAACAACAATTCACCTTATTCCAGTTACAGTTCGGAAGATTAAACGTGAAAAGTTTGAACCAGTCCCTGCCGTCAGCCCACGCAACCGGCGACCAGCAGAACTTGGCGCTATCCGCCTTCTCTCCCTCTGCCTTCCTTTATATCACGACTACCTCTCCCGATAGTCATTCTTTACTCCTTCCGCGGGTGAGTCCATCTGCATTTCGAGTTCCGGGAATGTACTCACAGTTTACTTCATTCGATCGCTTTATTTCACCACTTCCCTTCCGACATCCACTCACTCCGCCTCTTTCCATATTTTGATTCCATTTTTTTCGCACACCCTTAACGTTGATCATGTACACAATATTTTCGAAGAAAATCTTTAATCCAGTTTTTTCTTTTACCCCTTGAAGATTGTTTATATGATTTGTCGTATCTATTAGGTTCTCTCCTACGATTGTTAAATCAACAACAAAACCTAAACAGTCAGTTTCAAGCTTCTTTGATTTTCTTCCAAGTTTCACGGTATTTGTTCCCTCTTCTTTTGTTATTTTTCTCCATTCTCGTACTACTTTCTCCAAGACGCATTTGAGTAATAATTGTGACGGTCTATACCCCTAATTCACGACTGTTTTAATTTTGGAAGTTTCCGATACTTCACCTAAAAATTTAACTGAGGCAGTTTAATTAATCAAAGGTTAGCGATTGCCGTTGTTTTATATTCAGCTCTAAATTCTTCTAGGACACTGAATAGTGTATCTCTACAGGCTGTTTTATGTTTTAAAATTAACGAAGGATGCATAAAGATTTTGGGCTGGAAGTTTCTTGTACCTGGGTAAGAGATTTAGGTTTAATACCTCCTGAGGGATATCGCGCCAAATCGTGTCCAGTTGGCGAGTTAGATCGTCAAACTCCCGAGCTGACAGGAAGGCCCTGCCCATAATGCTGTAAACGTTCTCGACTGGGGAGAGATCCTGCACCCTTTCTGGCCAAGATAGAGTTTAGAAGGCACGAAGACAAGAATTAGAAACTAGCGCCGCCTGGAGACGGGCATTATCTTGATGAAATGTAGGCCCAGGATGGCTGGCTATGAAAGGCAACAAAACTGGGCGTAGAATGCCGTCGACAGACCGTTTTACTGCAAGGCTCTTGGGGGTGACAACCAAAGGGGCCCGGCTATGAAAAGAAATGGCAGCCCAGACTATCACTAGTGGTTGTCGAGCCGTATGGCGGGCAACTCTCGGGACAGTATCCCACACCTCTCCGAGGCGTCTCCAGACACGTCTTTGTTAGTGATCCGGGCTCAGGTCGAAGCGGGAGTCTCACTGAAGACAATTCTACTCCAGTGAATGAGAGTCCAAGCCAAAGACGTCACTGGGGACGGCACAACAGCTAGGAGTGATGTTCTGCAGTGGCATTTTTTTTTATAGTACAAGGCCTTGGGTTGTCATCCGTGGCACTCTTTAGAGCACAGCGTTACGTCAATAATAGTCTACGCCCGGTTCTTTTTTTTTTTCTCCTCCTTTACAGGAAGATACATTTCAGCAACATAATGTCCGCACTTACACAGCAGGAGTTTCTAGCACTTTCTTCGTGCTTGCCCAACCCTACCTTGGTCAGGAAGGTCTCGGATCCCCAAATGAGAACGTCTGGAGCATTATGGTCAGGGCCCTCCAACTAGCTCGGGATTTTGACGATCAAACCCGCCAATTGGACAGAATGTGGCGCGATGTCCCTCAGGAGGCAGTTGTGACTGACAATTTGCAATTTTTCACGAATACAACTTTTATTTATGTAAGTTTACAAGGTGGATAGCATAACAACAAAAGAAAGGTAACGATAACGGTGGCAGTAAAAGTCTCCTATTTGAGGCAAACGAAAGTTCGCTTCTCAGTTTCCACAAACGTTCGTGGTAACACACACACACACACACTAGTAAAAGTCCAATTCATAGACGAAGACGTTATCTTCAGCGGTCGAAGTCTACGAGATCGGCATCCAGAGTGAAGTTCAGGGCTGGCTCTAGCCCCTAAATAGCTGTCTCCAGCCAATCAGGTTTTGGCGTAGTGATACTTCCTGCAGGCTGTGGCTCGAGCTCCCCTGCAGGAAGTAGTGCTCGGAATGTCTGTTTCCATTATCTTGTATGTAAATTGCCAGTGTTTACCATGGTGCTTTTGGTACGCCTCGGGCATAAACCACCCCGTGCTCTGTGGTGTAATATGCGTTGCCGACCCTCAGGGGCTACCTTGTTGGCTCTGGCGTAACAGAGGACATCCAAATACCCTGTCAATAAATGCCAAGCTGAGTACTGCTTGCATAAGGGCCAGAGGTGGGCCATCTCGGTATTGACTTGTTCAATTTGTGGGGCACTTCCTCTTGAATAAATTATCCAAGTTTTCCGAAACTGTAATCGTTTGTTGTCTGTACGTTGTAACGGGACATCCTCCTCTAGCATTACTTTTCATCAACGGTAATTGTCAAACCGGTATTATTTTTCGAATTTTGGACGGGTCAATATTATCTCAGTTGCTCATCTGAAAACTTCCATATAATTTTATATACAGTATGCTATATTTCAAGCTAAAATGTATGAAAAGGAATTACTTTATAAAATATTTTAGTTTCGATGTTATAATCGATAAGTACTAGTTATGAATGAACAGTTACAATTATTTTTCTTAGAAACATTTTAAATTACGAAACATTTGCTCACTTAAAATTTCTATCATTTATTGCGGAATCCTGTACTGCTTACTATGTTTATTTCTGGATTCATTTATGAAATAATAATCGACATTAATAATGTAACGAAAGATAGTAGGAGTTCATTTGTTAAAAAAAATTGTAAACTCTTTGGAATATTGTTTTTTCCGCAGAGTGAGAGAGTCGTAAGCTTGCCTCTGATGTGATCGGACGTATTTTTGTAAAAAAAGATGAGAACAAATTTCGGCTTTGTTAATGTGAAAAGTCAAAAGACTGTATAGTATACCAAAATGTGAGAAAATGTATTTACGTAAAAAAAATTCTGCAACAACAATCGTTAAATTTATTTAGTTCAAACCAACCGTGAGGACCTGATGTAAGATTTTCGGCTTCAAGAATCAGACCCCTAGACAAGAAGGACTGGAGCCATCTCAGCATGAAAGGCTAAGTAAACTTGAATGTTTATTCTAATCTTCGCTCCTCTCGAAATTTCCATAAAGACTTCGCTTATTAATTACTTGGACTGGGCATTGTTTAATGCGGACAATAGCTGGAAAAAGGAAGGAAGGGGGAAGTTACAACACGTGCATCACATCTGTTTGGATAATTTCTTTGTGATGCGTTGTTTTATTGTCCTTCGTATTTATCTTATATTCGCTGTCGAATGTAGTAGCCCTTGTGCTTTCATTACTCCCGGTTAAATGCACAGCAGAGGAGGAATAATTTTGGCAGTTTATCAGCACACCCTCGCCGGGCTGTTATTAACTTCCCTTTTTGCGCCCTCAGGATGAAAGCGAGAGCGCCAGAGTTTGATTCTGCCCACCTGAGCGCAGTAAAAGGCGGCGAGGCCTCGGGCGAGCGCCACAAGAGGCCCGACAGCGCCGAGGGGCCATTGTTTCGGCCGCTCTCATTGTCGGCCGCGTTCCAGACTTGTTTGTACACCGGCAGCGGTGCAGCGGAGTGCAGCAACAGGGCTGTGGACTTTGGCAGCCAAGAGGCAGGGACGCCTGAATAGCTGCTGCGCCGTGGCTGCATTGTTCCGACCCGCTGTCGCTGTTAACACTCATTTAATTTGTTACACGGCAAACACCGGATTGAATTATGTAGCGCCGCCGAGTTTCGCGAGGGTTACGGCCCAACTAGAAAACTTATAATTCCTCACTTTACGGGCACTTTAAAATTCCATCAGGCAAGTTGTGCACATCCGCGTGTAAGTCCTGAAGAGAAGTAAATCGTGAAACGTCGTCAGAGTTCCGCTGTCGAGAGCGACGTAGACGACTTGTGCGGTATTGCTGAGTTGCTGAGGCAGACACTAAAGCCCGTATGAACAACATAGGTTGCTGCTTGCGGAATAATCATTGAAAAGCAATTCCGTAACGGAAGAAAGAAGGAATACTGTAGTTTAACTCCCCGTAAGCATCACTATCTATATTTGCACTCGTTTCTGAATGATACTCTGCTGCACTCCTTGTCGTTATTTGGATTAGAACACCCTTGTGTCTTGTCTTCTTTTCTCCGTGCAGTTTCGCGCTGTGAAGTCATTTTCAAGTGTCTGGTATAATTAGGGTTCCGACATTTCTTTGAGCAAATAAAGTACATTGGTTATTAAAAGTAGCAAAAAAGTACATTGTAGCAAACTGAAATATTATTTTGTTTAAACAGATATTGACTGTTGCTTTAAGCAGTATGTAACATATAATTGTCACTTCTAAACAGCTCCACAACGCCTATTTGTCTGTATTTGAGATCAATAGATAATTCATCTTTTATCACATTCAGAGACACTTTTTTGCGTCCTGCAACTTAATACAGAGCATATCAAAAGGTGCCTTATGAGCATGGTGGTAAGAAGATGAGTAACATGTGAGTGTATTTTGTTAGTTATATTATGCTCGAAAATGCTTCGTTTGCGTGCTAGCGTCTCTGAAATGTGGAGTAGGCCATAGGCAGTTTGGACCACACAAACTAGGTAAGGAGTAAAGGAGACAATATACGGTAGTCTCACTAAACACCAGTTCGGTTAACTTACAGAAGGTGCTTCATACGACCACCATTTGGACACCAACTTCGGCAACAGATTGATTTGATGTGGAGACCCAATAGCTTGGCCCCCTCGCTCAGTGCACCTGATATCACTGGATTTTCATTTCTGGGGTACATGAAACCCTTATGTAAGAAGCACCCGTGGAGCAACAACAGGATATTGTGCCACAAATACAAGTAGCAGCTGAATTCATCCGTGATATGCCAGGAATCTTTCCAAAAGTTCCGCAAGACATCATCAGAAAATACAGAAAATGTACTGAAGTTGGTCACGGTTGTACTGAGCACTTTCTGTAAGTGAATTATACTCGTGTTTCCTGACAGTAAAGTACATTGTCACCTTTCCCCCTAGCCTAGCTTGTATGGCGCAAATAGTCTAGTCCATCTCCATGTAAGACACAGGTACGCAAATGAAGCGTTTTTCGAACATAAATTTATTAGTAAAATATGCTCTCATGGCACCCATCTGCCAGCCACCACGCCATGTAACACACCTTCTGATATATCCTGTATTTATCATAGAGAAGACTCTCTGTGAATGCTTTTGCGAAATCAGTAATAGAAATTAAATTAATTTTTACGTTTTTGTCTTACTAAATGTTTGTTGCCATTTTTGTATTGTGGATAATTCTGTAAAACCTTTTATATATTTAATAATGCAGTCTCCCCCTAAGGATCATCAGTAGAGACCGGATTATATGCATTTGCATATTTGGCTCCTTTTCACCGATTATTGCGTATTTTAAATAAAAACTAGTGACAATGCATATTTTCGCTTTATGTTTACAATATTTTAAAAATTTAGACTGGCGATCTCTAGCTCGATCTAGTTTTGCTGTCTCACAGACTGACCGCGACCTAGAACTGCGTGCAATCTCTAACCGAGAGGCCACTGCCTAGCGAAATCAGCACAGAAGAGGAACAGGAAGAGGCAGACGGAGTCAAAACTCCTGCGCCCGCGCCCCCGGTTAATCCCCTCCGCTTCCGTACCGTACGCGTCAGCAACAATTAAATTAAACTACTTTTTTGCGTCCTGCAACTTAATACAGAGCATATCAAAAGGTGCGTTATGAGCTTTTAATCGCACGTCCATTGCTTCAGTTTAGGTTTCTATTTACTTGCACACAGCTGAACTTGTTGTGACGTTTAGTGTGTAACGTATCGTGCACCATGCCGCCGAAAAAAGAAACGTCGTCTCGTGGATAGCTGACCATCCTGGGACATTTACATATGACAGAATTGTTTTATATTGTCGAGTTTGTGTGAAAAACGTTTCGTGCAAAAAAAAAAAAAAGTTTCAAATAGACCAGCATGTCAAGACAAGTCTTCATTGTGCAGGAATGAATTGTGAGAGTGTGAAAGTCTGATACTATATTTCAGCATTGGTTTTTGTGTACAGTTCCTAGTTTAAATGTTTTACAGCATTGATATTGCTGTAAAACTTCAGTCACTTCTATTAAAAGCATTTATTGGTTCATTTATATTCTTATTTATTGATCTCTTAATTTATATTAACTGATGTTTGCTTGGCGTTTGCCGTGCTTTCTGCGATTTATTTGTGTTCCAGTTTTCTGCGAGTTGGGTGTGTGGGAGCGGCGCGCCGTACCGCTTCGGTGCATAGAAGCTGTGGCGTGTCGTCTTATGGGAAGTGACTCGCGGTTGGACCCAGGCGTTTAGTTGTTGTTTTGGACGGCTGGTCTGCTGCTTCCGGCATTTTAAGTTAAGTCACCTTCTTCCCAGGGCAACCTGCTGTCACTGCCCGTTTGGTAGACATTTTTAAAATAAGGGGAGGGTTTAATTTGCTTGTGAATCAATTGTATTAATTAATTCATTTTGCTCCTTGTGTTATTTAAGTTCGTAACGAACTGGTGCGCCTTGTAAATCACTTTCATGTTGCTGATTATTGCAAAAGAAAAAAACTATCTGTGCCACCTTTTAAAATCACCTTCAAATTGTAATTTATGTTTTTTAAGTATTAAAATCTCCGCAGCTCATCTTTTAAGTCACTTGTGATTGTATATTTCATATTGTCTTAAACACGGCCACGTGTTCATTGCCTCTTGTCTCTTCTATAAAGGATTGTTTTGAATAAATTGTTAATTTCTGAATTGCTAGTTGTTGAGTTAAGGAGTGATATAGTTTGGGGCCTTGACCTTCCATGCTAAGTGCACCCCTCATCCAGACTTCCTAAGTCAAATATAACAAATTTTAAAGTTACGTTCATGTATGCTACCACACCCCCTTTATTTCTGTTACAGAAACCAGTATTATTTCGAAATCAACTGTGAACTTTGTTTCTAGCGCTTACACGTGTGATACATTGTATATGTTGGTAACAGTGCAGGTTTCTAGTATCTTTAAATGATTATCTTTGCTAGTATTTACTTTTGATTCGCTAAAGCAGTTTGCTCACGTGTTACTGAATGTTTCTTGCCCAAGTGCTACATATATTTCCGGAAGTACATATACTTTAGTGTGCAATAATACGAACTATGCCACGCAACAAGAAATTTAATAAGAGGAAATTCCGTGGTAACCAGTTCACAAACAAAGCAAGCCACACTGTTCAAAGTAACCTATGTATCATTAAATGAATTTGAACAATCGTGGATGCTGTTGAACTCTGTGGCTGTTCCTTTATAGGGCTTAGAAAAATTTCGGCTACCAGTCCCAATAAAAGGTTATATATTTGTTACACGACCGGATTTGGGCTTGTACCAATCCTCAGGTGTTTATACATTCATGTAAATGTTTATATTGCTGGAGATCACTGTATAAACACAAAAAAATTATTTTCTGGTGACTAAACATTTACAAGCGGGACAATTGTAGGTGGCAAGGCAGCATTTGTCGAAAATATATCTGTACTTACATAAAGATAAAGCATCATTATTATAGTTACGCTGTGGTAACAGTTTTTCCACTTAGTTGTAAACTTATTATCATTTTCACACCCATTATTTCAGTTTTATAAAGTTTAGCTGCATATTTCACTATTACGATGTGCACTCATGGAATACACTGTGTTTGCATACAAACATATAGGCTATGGCCAAAGAACTTAGACATAGCAGGTGTAAAGATGTTGCTCATAAAGAAACTGTAGGTTATGGTCAAAGAACTTAGCCACAAGAAGTGCAAGGGTGTTGCACATTTAGAAACTTAAAAAGCTATTATAGACAGCGAAGTTTTTTGATACACATTATGAAATTTTTTGATCCACATTTTTGTCAGAGAACTTAGATATAGGAAGTACAATGATGTTACACACATGAAATTTTGAAAGCTATTACAAATTATACAATGACAGTCACAGCTTGTGTTTGCAATATGACTATTACAAATTACGATAACGACACTTGAACCGTTGTATGACTGCTACGTCGAATTTCCATAGAATATTACTTTATTATTATATAAGAGGATAATTAGTTTTTGTTTTTGAATATTTCATGAAATATGTAAAGATAAGATTTGCTTACAAGCTCCATTTGTTCGTTGAGTATCTGGTGAGTTAAAGCTGTGGAATTAAATTTCTACCTTTTTGAGCGGATTCATTTTCTTTCCATTGTTCACAGTGTGTAGTATTTGTAGGTTATCTGTAATTGCTGTGGCTGACTGACCATGGTCTTTTAGATGCATTCCATAGGTGGATTTATCAAAGTTATTTAGCCGGAAGGTATCCATATGCTCACAGCATCTTGTAGTGAAACTCCTTCCCATTTAACCTACATAGAACTGTGGACAATTGTCACATTAAAGTTTGTAAATACCTAATTTGTGGTGGCATTGGTTATTTGTCTTACTGTTGTGGATGATGTGCTGTTGTAGTTTGTTGTTAGTGCTGAAAGAAATTTGAATACCAATTTTCCAAAAGAGGTTGGCAATTTGGTATAAATGCTACCTATAAAGGGTATGTGGGCGAATGTGTTTTTTCCTTCTTGTGAATCTGATTTAGTAGGTGTGCATTGTTTCTTTTTGATTTTCCTGTTAAGTTTATAAATTACATCTGGGTTGTATCCATTTCTATGTACAGTTTCTTTGATAATGTTAATTTCTTTTTGTTCATCATGGGGGCTGAGTGGGATTTTATGTATACGGTTAAGTGTGGATCTGAAGAATGCCATTTTGTGTTGTACTGGATGACACGAGGATTTGTTAATGACATCGTCACTAGTGTCGGATTTTCTGTAAATCTGGAAGGCATGTTCGTTGTACGGGCCACCTACTTTCATAAGTCGTCCACAGGAGACCACCCTGTTCACAGACTTTGCCCTAAAGGAACAGATTGTTGGTGTGGTCACCAAAAAGCAAAAGAAAGTGGTCAAATATACCATCATAAGTATTCTTTTCCTGAGCCTGTTATGAATGAAATAAAAACAATTTTTAGAGACCTGAGAGACGCTGTTTTGCTTAGTAAATGTCTTCATGGGGCACTCAGAATATAAATGAAAGTTTCAACCATTGCATACGGGAAAGATTACCCAGGAATGTTTTTGTAGGACTAAATACATTAAAAGTTGGTGTATAAGATGCAGTGACGTATTCAATGTGGAGTGACTTGAAGGTTGGAAGTCTTGAGAAATTTAGGCATAAAATATGGCTCTAATTTTAAACAATAATTCAGGCTTTGAACCCTTGTGCCAGATTGATAGTTTTATTAATGGGACAGGTGAACGTTTACCAGAAGCAATACGTGCCAACATAGCACCCAAATTCAAATACTGTCCAGTTACCTCAGTTGAGCTAACTGGACATTACATTTTGTCACTTATAAATATAACGTGAAACAATGTAATGTCAATCAATAGCTCCGCTATTACACCAGTGATGAAAGTGAAGCAGCAAGATGATGAAATTGTAAGTGATCAACTGTCATATGAAAGCCTTTCACACTATTTTCGTAACACATAACTGATTCAAATCTATCTGCATCCTATACAGGCTGTGATGTACATGGTCAACCACAAAGAAGAAAAACAGCAGAAGACTTTCGATTTCTAGCCATACACTGCCCCCCCCCTCCTACCCCTCCCGCCCTCCAAATGCCACACCAGCAGCTACAGTAAAAAACAATGGACAAAGTGTTCTAGATTAATCTAGTTTAAGACTGTTTATTTTTAAGTAACATTTCTCTATGTATGTATAAATGCCTGAAGATGAACGGAACATGTTTTAAACGCGTTGCATTATGTTAGATTAAGCATAAAATAAAAAGTGACTGGTAGCAGAAACTTGAAATAAAAAAGACTTACTTTTGTTTGACAATACACCTTGGGCACCATCACTTCGCCTGTATTTATCCAAAGAATATGTATGAATCGTCTAAGACAACCACTGGCCATTTTAATTCCTTTGCCTCCCATTTTCGTACCAATCTAACGCAGTTTGCCATTTTTGAAACTATGAAGTCTCCTTCGTAAATGGTAACTCACTTATTGTGGCACATTTCAATAATGTGTTTCATAGAATGAAAAATTTCCGTATTGAATGCATTTTACTATATGTAGCTTAAGTTGCCAGGTACTCACACTAAAGCCGTTCACACTGGTGGGCTTCTTTCATACAGGGTTTATGATAACCGAACGAGTACGATTTAGCTAGTACGAGAAAAAAAAGAGAATGATGATACTAGTGGGCGTGTATAGAGCTAGACTGGTATGGTGTACATTTTGGGATCAATATTAGTGGTATAGTAATTTTGCTTTAGTCGACGTCGAACTCCGTTGGTATATGTGACTGAAAATAAGGGAGAAAGCCGCTGAAGCAATAACAGTAAGACGCTGATTCGTGGCTGCAAAATTAATCTATGAATAGACTACATTGCATAATGTTAGTGACATTAGTTTCCCCGCAAATTATTTGGACGTTATATGCATCTGTGACAAGGAATTTTTTATATGATGTTCGTGGTGAGAGAACAATTTGTTCCCGGTGTTTCCGGGTTGAGCATCACTCTAAAAATTATTATGAGTAACATAACAGACCAATTTGTACGCGCCTGCTGCGTATTAAGTCAAATGTATCTCACTTCCATATCTTCCAATTCGAAATCAGCGCACCGAAGGCGGTTATCAGGTGTGCTGTCAAAAGTAATGGTGAGAACATGAAGAGTGCAATGAGCGTTCCAGTGTTGAACACAGAAGAGTGAACGGATAAGTGGAACGAGTAAATTGAAGGCCTCTATGAGGCTCAGGTCTGATGATGTGACAGAAGAAGAAACTGGAGTCCATACACAAGACATATGGAATACCATATTAGAGTTAAATTTTCAAAGACCCCTGAAAGATTTTAGATGACGTAAGACAGAAGGGAAAGATAAAATACGTTGGAATTCCTAAAATCATTAGCGGGAGTTGTTGCTCACCATATAGCGGAGATGGTGAGTCGCAGATAGGCACAACTAAAAGACTGTCAGAAAATGAGCCTTCGGCGAACATGGCCTTCGTCGGAGGTAGAACACACACACACACACACACACACACACACACACACACACAACCCCAACTCACACACACACAAGACTGCTATCTCTGGTAGCTAAGGCCCCACTCATTCCATCCTGGAATTTACACTGTTCACACATTATTCAAGCTGGTGTGTGGACCTTATGAGATCGGCGATGTACCATGAAATTTTCGGAAAAACATCATCCCGAAGACAGAAAGGGGCGGATAAGTGCGAGAGCTAGCGCACTATCAGTTTAACAGCTCATGCATCAGAGCTGCGGACAGTAATAACATTCAGGAGCATTGGAAAGAAAACTGAAGATCTGTTAGGCAATGATTTAAGGAAAAATAAAGCCACCAAAGAGGCAGTTCTTATGTGTGATGGATAATGAAAACAAGAGTCAATAAAAATCAAGGCACGCTCATAGGATCTGTAGACCTAGAAAAAGCATACGTCAGTACGCACTGTTGCAAAATGTTCGAAATTCTGAGAAAAATGCGAGTAACCTATAGGGAAAGACGGGTAATATGCAAAATGTGCAACAACCAAGAGGAAACAATAAGACTGGAAGACGAAGAACAATGTGGTCGGATTAAAACGGCTGTAAGAAAGGGATCCAGTATTTCGGTACTACGGTTGAATCTATACATTGAAGAAGAAATGATGAACATAGAAGAAATGTTCAAGAGTGCGATTAAATTAAGGATGCAAGGATGTCAATGACAAAAATCGCTGATGACGTTGCTATACTGAGTGAAACTGAAGAATAATTGAAGGAGCTCTTCTATGGAATGAATAATTTAATGGACACATAATTTGGATTGAAAGTAAACTGGCAAAAGATGAAAGTAATGAGAAGTAGCAGAGATGAGAATACCAAGAAACTTAACATCACAATCCGAGTAGACGAAGCTAAGCAATTGTGCTACCTAGGGAGCAGAATAAGTCATGTCGGACGAAGCCATGACACAGTGAGCAGACCAGCACTTGCAAAGATGGGTTCCTGACCAAGAAAAGTCTACTGGAATCAAACATAGGCATCCATATGAGGAAGAAATTTGTGATAACGTATGTTCGGAGCACAGCGTTGTATGACAGCGAAATGTGGACTCTGGGAAAGCGGCACAGAAGAAGATCGAAGCATTTTTGATATGGTTTTACAGGTATTAAGTGAATTGATAAGGTAAGGAATGAGGAAGTTCTCCGAGTTATCCGCAGAAACGGAGAAGAAAATAACACGTGGAGAATGCTGCCATGAAGAAGTGACAGTATGGTGGAACGTGTGTTAAGACATTAGGAATAGCTTCCATGGTATTAGAGGGAGGTGTAAAGAGTAAACACTGTAGGAAAGGACAGAGATTGGAGTACATAACAACAAATAGTTGAGAACTAAGATGTAAGATGATGGCACGGGAATTCGTAGCGGGCAGCATCAAATCAGTCAAAAAGCTGATGACTCAGAAAAAAATATCACACGACCTTGTCACATTACACAATACTCCATGGCGCAGTTTCTCAAACTGCATTAATCTTAGGTAATAGGAACTAATATCATGTCATCCGATATTTCTTGAATGAATATTTACCACGATGACCGATTTTAAGTTGAAAAAACTGGCGCTGAAAATCACATCACCGATCGCTTCATTCTCCGATCACAATCCCCGACCACACACCTTCCCCTGAACAAAGTTTTTGTGCTAACCTTGGTTGACAATTCTTTGTGTTGTTCTTATCATTGCATGAATTTCTGCCTAATATAATGCATTTATCCATACTGTCAATGTCATATTTGTTGCCTTCACTTTGCTGCTTTTCCTATCTTAGGGATAAGTAGTTCTGTTTTCAACCACTTCAACATCGTGTCTCTCCTACAGCAATTTCTATAGTTTCAATTTTCTCAGCTTCCAACATTCCAGTTCCATTAATTTTTTTCATCCCTTTGCTAAAAATTAATTTCAAGTTCAAAGCTAGGAAAATATTTTTTTTCAAGCTGTTACCATGGAATGGGAGAACGCCAACAAGTGAGAAAAATCATTTTATTAATAACTTTAGAAAACAATCTGTTTAAAGTAATCGGCGAAGAACGCCTGAACAACCCCAGCTTCGCGTTCCGGGGAATGCAGTACCCGGGAGACTAATTAGAACGCGGTGGAGACGTGAAACAGTGGTCCGAAAAGGCGCGGCATCCTGAAAGCGCCTTTGTCCCGAAAGAAAGAGAAACAATTTTAAAATTGTGTCAGTTTATCTTTGCACTGTGTTCCTTCTAAACTAGCGTCTTTATATTTGCCCCAGCGTATGGCTATCTACATATAAAAGTCTGACCTACTGACTGACTCACCAAAACACTAAGGACAGAAACCTGCAATATGGAGAGGGTGTTGATTTTATACTGTAGGCGCCGTTTAAGAGGAGCTTTCTCAAAATGCGCATCCTAAGGGGGTGAAATAAGGGACGAAAGATTTTTTGAACAATGTCGCTGCTAAGGCAATTTTGAAACTACACCTATGACAACTGGCATTTGATTTCTTGTTGAGAAAAAAAAATGTTTTTCCATTTTAGAACACTCTGTCCACAAAGAGGGCAAAATAGGAATTGAAAATTTGTTTGAAAATAGTTCATTATGAAACCATTTTTAAAGCTGAATTTATGAGCAGTTGTATTTCGCTTTTCGGTCACAAATAAAAAAAATTTTTTTTTCATTTTTTTTATGGGGGAATTCAGAAGATGCAAGCTTTCATTACAAAGGCATTTTCAGGCTTAATCGCGATGCTGCGATATGTAAGTGATTAGCTTTTCCGAGCATTCACACATGGTTGGCGCCAGTGGCGACACCTACAACGTGCTGACGTAGGGAAAGTTTCCAACCGATTTCTCATACACAAACAGCAGTTGACCGGCGTTGCCTGGTGAAACGTTGTTGTGATGCCTCGTGTAAGGAGGAGAAATGCGTACAATCACGTTTCCGACTTTGATAATGGTCGAATTGTAGCCTATCGCGATTGCGGTTTATCGTATCGCGACATTGCTGCTCGCGTTGGTCGAGATCCAATTGCTGTTATGAGAATATGGAATCGGTGGGTTCAGGAGGGCGATACGGAACGCCGTGCTGGATCCCAACGGCCTCGTATCAGTAGCAGTCGAGATGACAGGCATCTTATCCGCATGACTGTAACGGATCGTGCAGCCACGTCTCGATCGCTGAGTCAACAGATGGGGACGTTTGCAAGACAACAACCATCTGCACGAACAGTTCGACGAAGTTTGCAGCAGCATGGACTATCGGCTCGGAGACCATGGCTGCGGTTACCCTTGACGCTGCGTGAAACACAGGAGCGCCTGGGTGCACGAATGGTAAAACGTCATTTTTTCGGATGAACATAGGTTCTGTTTACAGCATCATGATGGTCGCATCCGTGTTTGGCGACATCGCGGTGAACGCACATAGGAAGCGTGTATTTGTCATCGCCATACTGGCGAATCACTCGTGATGGTACGGGGTGCCATTGGTTACACGTCTCGGTCACCTCTTTTTCGCAATGACGGCACTTTGAACAGTGGACGTTACATTTCAGATGTGTTACGACCCTTGGCTCTACCCTTCATTCGATCCCTGCGAAACTCTACATTTCAGCAGGATAATGCACGACCGCATGTTGTAGGTCCTGTCCGGGCCTTTCTGGATACAGAAAATGTTCGACTGCTGCCCTGGCAAGCACATTCTCCATATCTCTCACCAACTGAAAACGTCTAGTCAATGGCGGCCGAGCAACTGGCTCGTCAGAATACGCCAGTCTCTACTCTTGATGAACTGCGGTATCGTGTTGAAGCTGCATGGGCAGCTGTACCTGTATACGCCATCCAATATCTGTTTGACTCAATGCCCAGGCGTATCAAGGCCGTTATTACGGCCGGAGGTGGTTGTTCTGGGTACTGGTTTGTCAGGATCTATGCACCCAAATTACGTGGAAATGTAATCACATGTCAGTTCTAGTATAATATATTTGTCCAATGAATGCCCGTTTATCATCTGCATTTCTTCTTGGAGCAGCAATTTTAATGGTCAGTAGTGCAAATAAAGGATGAAAATTTGTAGGAAAATATTTCATCATATTAAAACATTTTTAAAGCTAAATCCTATGAAAACTGATATTTAGCTTTTCGCTTATAAATAAGAAATATGTGTTAGGGGATGAACGTTTCAGTTGAAGTATCACAGTAAGAACTCAAAAACAGAATTAAGAAAAATCTCGGACTCCACCTACCAGAATCGCTTTTCGTCAGAAGTGCAGGGGATAGGCAAAATAATGTGAACAGTGGTAATAATGGGGTGGTTGTGTTTGTCAGTAACGCAGGTAAGGCACGTGTCTTGTTGAACTGCGCGTGTTCAGTACGGACTAGGCATCTAGTGCAGGTTGTTTACGAGTAGTGCACACTTCGTATTTGCATTCAGAGATCGAGGTCCACGAGGAATGAGAGACCTAACAGAGTTCCAAAGACGGCAGATTGTGGGGACCTGATGGACGTGATTAGCTGGAGCATCAGCAACCAAGACAGCCAACTTACTGAATGTTTCAAGAGCAACTGTTTCAACAATCATGACAGCCTACACAAGACATGGAAAGACATCATCGTGTAAACCTAACAGCGGGCGCAAATCAAATTAAATGACAGAAAACGTCGTACACTAATGCGAAAGTGACTGCAGAGCTCAATACCCGTCTTCGAAGACCCTTATCTATCGACACTGGCCGCCGAGAACTCCATAAAACGAATACTCATAGACGAGCTGCTATATCGAAACCATTAGTGACGACAACTAACGTAAAGAAGCGTAAAACATGGTGTCAGGAGCATAAATCCTGGACGGCTGATCAGTGGAAATATGTTCTCGTTATTTCCAACATCGAGGCGTGTTTACGTCTGGAGAACGTCAAAAGAAGCCTAAAATACTGATTGTTTGATTCCAACGGTTAAGCATGGAGGTGGAAGTGCGATAGTGTGGGCAGCCACATCATGGTCTCCTGCTGATTCCATCATTACTCCCAAAGGCCGTTTTACAGCCAACGATTGAGTGAACATTTCAGATGCACCCCATGATTCAAATGTTGTTCCCCAATAATTATGCCATATTTCAGGACGATAATGCACCCATTCACACAGCCAGGACAATACAATCGTGGTATGAGGAGCATGCAACTGAACAGCACTGCCTTCCAAGGCCAGCACAGTCGCCAGACTTGAACATTAGCGAACCCCTGTGGGCGGTACTAATCAGATTTCCGCCTCCCTCGTCACTACAGGAGTTAGAAGAGATTCTGATCGAGGAGTGGCATAAACTTCCACTGGAGATTATACAGTCATTGTATGCTAGTGTTCCAACAAGAATCGCTGCTGTATTACGGGAAAATCGGGGTCCCACCCCTTATTAATAAACCATTTCCAAATAAGAACATGCGTTCACATTATTTTGCCTATCCTCTGTACGTTCGGAAAAGACCATTCTTCTAAGGCCTTAATTAGCGTGAAAATTTTAGAGGGTGTTGTATTTGTGAAGTAAATCAAACAAAGCTATTTGTCAGAGTTGCATAGAAAAAGAAGCAGCTCTTTAATACCTTAATTTTCAGTAAGCTTAATACACGTTAAGTGATTATTAATTGGTGAATGTTATCTAGCCAGTGATTTTGCAAACAGAAACTGGGGAAGCTAATCAATGTAGAACTCTGCAGTCTATTGTAATTTTCGTGTGCCACAAAATTTTGCTGGGTCACAACCTAGTTGGATTATAACTGCTGAAAATTAATATAAGAACTGAATTAATCACTAAAATGGCAAGCATAACTAGCATGTTAATATTAATAAAAAGATCCAAGTCAATATGTGGAATGGGTAAATGGAAACAATTTAAGTACAAACGTTAAATCAAATAATTCAGAGCAAGCAGGAGCTTAAGCCTAAACAAAAAGAATAAGACAATTAGACAAAACTCTACATATATAAGGGCTGCCTTTGCGTTCCACGAAATGCCTGACTGGATGTATTAAAATAATCGTACAAAAAGGTAGGGGTTTGTTTGACAAACAGTCGTCACAGTGTAACATAGTTTATTAAAATAAAACATCATATCAAAAATTTACAAAGTAATTCTAAAATATAATGAGTCATTGTCTGTTATTTAATTAATTAACTCACTTATATTATTATTATACTGAGTGCTGAGGTACATTGAGGTGATAAATGGAAAGGAATTCTTAGGCGTGGATGGGAAGAGTTCACTCAAACATACGTGATTTACACACACAAGAATAGAGATGAAAAGAATTTTGCCCATCACAATACGTCAAAGGCTCAGAATTTCATCCCTATTACTATGATTGAATTATTGTGAATACGAACACTATGGAACACTTTCCAACAAAGAAATTTATCTGAATCAGCTTGCACCTGAAACTAAGGTATGCTGGCAGGTAGCTGTAAGTAGGCTGTTTAGGTTTTTATGTTGGTAACATCACGTAAGGCTCTGTATGAAAATCACTGACTGTGCTGTGTGCAATCTGTGGCTGGTTTGCATTGTTGGAATATTTGCTAGTCTAGTGTTGGGCAGTTGTATGTGAACAGCGCGTAGTGTTGCGCAGTTGGAGGTAAGCCGCCAGCAGTGGTGGATGTGGGAAGAAAGATGGCAGAGTTTTGAGAGTGGACGATCTGGACGTGTGACCGTCAGAAAAACGAAATTTGTAAGACTGGATGTCATGAACTGATATATATATTATGACTTTTGAACACTATTAAGGTAAATATATTGTTTGTTGTCTATCAAAATCTTTCATTTGCTAACCATGCCTATCCGTAGTTAGTGCCTTCAGTAGTTAGTATCCTTTATTTAGCTGGCAGTATTGGCGGTCCCTGTATTGCAGTAGTTCGGGTAACGAAGATTTTTGTGAGGTAAGTGATTCATGAAAGGTATAGGTTATTGTTAGTAACGGCCATTCCTTTGTAGGGATTATTGAAAGTCAGATTGCGTTGCGCTAAAAATATTGTGTGTCAGTTTACTGATAATCCGAATAAGTAAAGAGAGAAATGCCTGAGTACGTTCAGTTCTGCTCAGCTGTTTGAAAATCAAACAACGTAAGAGGTTCATCAGCACAGTATTTCATAAATTTTTCAAAGGGGGCGTTTCATAGTTACCGAAAAATTAATACGTAAAGGTAATTCCGTACCAATAAATTGGGACACACACGAAGTAAAAAACTAAATTACAAATGATTGAGTGTGACAGCACGAAATACAAGTTAAATGATATGAATCGAATCTAACAGAGACGTTCCGATGTATAAAAAATTATTTTTGTTCTAATTACTACGCAAACGGTAGCGAAGGAAGAAGCAAGCGCTATGCTAGTCGGTAAGGTTTTTTTAAAGGCTATAATGAAGTTACTACTACAAGGTGCGTTGCTATCATACTATTAAAAGAATATGTATAGTGTTTTGCTCCCAGGTGTCAGGCGTTTCCTTTTTGAAGTTTAAGTGATGTAATTTATTTTCAACCAGTCCAGTTTAATGGCCTATTTTAAAAGAATGCTATATTGAGCTTAGACAGTTATTTGTCCTTCGACGTATCATTCAGGATTCTTTGGTTTTGTTACTGACGCCCGTAACGGTGGAAGATTGTTTTAGGCACTCGTAAGCGACATTTAGGGCCCCACATGGTCCTGGGACCTCTGCTGTTCCTGATCTATATAAATGACCTGGATGACAATCTGAGCAGTTCTCTTAGGTTGTTCGCAGATGATGCTGTAATTTACCGTCTAGTAAGACCAGTATCAGTCGCAAAGCGATTTAGAAAAAGATTGCTGTATGGTGTGGCAGGTGGCAGTTGACGCTAAATAACGAAAGGTGTGAGGTGATCCACATGAGTTTCAAACGAAATCCGCTGGAATTCGATTACTCGATAAATAGTACAATTCTCAAGGCTGTCAATTCAACTAAGTACCTGGGTGTTAAAATTACGAACAACTTCAGTTGGAAAGACCACATAGATAATATTGTGGGGAAGGCGAGTCAAAGGTTGCGTTTCATTGGCAGGACACTTAGAAGATGCAACAAGTCCACTAAAGAGACAGCTTACACTACACTCGTTCGTCTTCTGTTAGAATATTGCTGCGCGGTGTGGGATCCTTACCAGGTGGGATTGACGGAGGACATCGAAAGGGTGCAAAAAAGGGCAGCTCGTTTTGTATTATCACGTAATTGGGGAGAGAGTGTGGCAGATATGATACGCGAGTTGGGATGGAAGTTATTAAAGCAAAGACGTTTTTCGTCGCGGCGAGATCTATTTACGAAATTTCAGTCACCAACTTTCTCTTCCGAATGCGAAAATACTTTGTTGAGCCCAACCTACATAGGTAGGAATGATCATCAAAATAAAAAAAGAGAAATCAGAGCTCGAACAGAAAGGTTTCGGTGTTTGTTTTTCCCGCGCGCTGTTCGGGAGTGGAATGGTACGAAGATAGTATGATTGTGGTTCGATGAACCCTCTGCCAAGCACTTAAATGTGAATTGCAGAGTAATCATGTAGACGTAGATGGTGTTTATGCGGTTACTTATATTTTCCATTGCATTTTTATTTTGGACCTCTTATAGCGGTAGTTCACTTTAGAAAAATTACATGAACCTTAGCGCTCAGATTTGGAGGTAAAACGTAAGATACTTTTAATTAAATTCGACCTTCTTTTTATTTTCTGGAACGGGGAGGGGCCAGAAGCTTTAACATTTTGTTTGCACGTTTCGTCACGTTTTCCGTGTGACCTTTCGCTGTTTGCTCCTTCTCATAAATTAATTTTGTTAAGTGCAAGTTCTCACTACCCGGATTACTGGAGCGTTGGTGTACCTAGTCAAGTGGGCGAGTTAGTTCCCGCTGCTGCCAGTTATATGCTTCGCTTTGCCGAGTAATACGTCTGTTAGTGGAAACATACTCTCATCGGAGCGCAAAAAAGGCGATTATGCGCCTCTTTAAACTGAAAGACTCTGACTGGAAAGTGGTGTACCAGCTGGCCATGCTATCTTTCTCAGACCTTTAAAAATTTTTCCACAAACCTTAACATACGACCATATTGGCGCTTTTTTTAACATGCAACTCACCTCTCACTCCCACCCGCTCACACCCACTAGTCCATCCTCTCCCACTTGTCCATTCTCACTCGATCACTCAGCCCAACTCATTGCCATTATCTCTTTGTACCTCTCTGTCACTGTCTCCTATGTCCCAGCAACAATTACCTTCGTTCTCTCCTATTACTACTGTCTCCTCTCAGTGTCACTGCCTGCCTCTTGCTCTCTCACACTACTACTATATCATTCATTTCTTTCCATTGCCAATGTCTTTTTCATTGTTGTCATTGTCTTAGACTCTGTCTCACATTATCGCTGGCTGTCACCGAATTCCGCTTTCTCCTTCTCTTTATTCCTCTCTCACTGTCACTGTCACCTTCACTATTTTTCTGGCACTGTCTTCTCACTGTCAACTGTGTTCCACTGTCACTGTGTCCCTCTCTCTCTGTCACACTGCCATTGCCTACTTCACTCTTTCTTCACTACAACCACTGTCTGTTATCATTCAGTATTTTATTACTATTCTATTTTTTTCCCACTCAAAATAAAAAGCTGGAATATGCCAAAATTATTGGGAAAATATTTAAAGGTGCTAAGGAAGATAGAATGAGGCAGCTGGTGCTCCACATTTTAGTAATTCCTTTAAAAAGGAGAATATTCGTGTAATTTGTGCTCCAGTAGCAGCATTTTACTATTGGTTCCTTTCTTTCCCCTGTTAAAATAAAGAACTTTATAAGCCAGTAAAATTTAGATAGTTTACTTATGTGAAATTAAAATAACGCACAATTAATTTTACATCTCACACCTGATTTTATGTGTACAAAAATTTTCCTTATGTTCCCAGACCCCTTCTGATGATCAGGGAGACAAATCATTTCTCCTTTTCCTCCCTTACTGTATTTCGATTCTCCCCGAAGAGGGCGGACTGGCAGCACCTTATTACGCTGCTCTGCAGCCTACAGACTTTTTAAATCGTAAGAAATAAGATAAGAAACAATAAAAGCAGGCGATAAAACGATGACGGAGATTGTAAAACGGCAGAAAATTGTGCAATGTTAAAACATAAAGCAAAGGGTTGGCGAAGCTAATGAAATACACAGGAAGCGGACAGGGAACATAGTAGACAGACAACTAAAAAACATGGCGACAGTCTGGTTTCTCTTCGCAAGAGATATAAAAATCACGCCCAGCGACAGTATGATGTCCGTTCGCAACACTTTGGAGAAGATACACAACACTGAACACTCACTGTAAACACTGTACTAAAATGTTGGCACAAAGATAACACACCACAGCTGAAGGCAGATGGGGGGAGGGGTCCTGAGCAGATGGGGGGGGGGGGAACAAGAAGGGAGGAGAGGAAAAACGAAAGCAGGGGAACCAAAGGAGGGAGAGGACCCATAAGGGGAGGGAGGGGCAGTTCAGATGCGAGAGGGAATGGGAAAAGGCAGAGGAGGGAAATGCGAAAGGACGGGGGAGAGAAGGGGGGCAGAGAGAGGGTAGGTGGGGAAAAAAAGAGGATGGGAGGAGGGGAGAGGGAGCCCAGTAAAAGGACAGAGGAAAGGAGGGGCACTGAGGATCAGAGTTGATAGGAGGGATAAATGGAGGGAGAGAGGGCATCATCCGGGAGGGGGAGTTAATGGAAGCCTCCTTGGGAAAGGAAATGAAGGGTGCAGAGATGGAGGGTAGGGGGGACACAACAGTGAAGACGTGGCAGTGGGTGGGGATGGGAGAGGAGAGGAGCAACCAGGGGGTGAGAGGGATCAAGGCGGTGGGAGGTGTAGAGTATGCGGATATGTTCGAGGAACAGGAGCAGATGGGGGAAAGGAATGAGGTCATAAAGGATCCGTGTGGGGGACGGGAGGCGTATACAGAAGGCGAGGCGAAGTGCATGACACTCAAGGATCTGGAGGGACTTATAGAAAGGGGGGGGGGGCAGATACCCAGGTGGGACTGGCATAACAGAGGATGGGACAGATGTAGGATTTGTAGGTGTGGAGGATGGTAGAGGGTGCAACCCCCATATCTGGCCAGAGAGGAGTTTGAGGAGTCGGAGGCAGTTGTGGGCTTTGGATTGGATGGAGCGGAGATGAGGGATCCAGGTGGGGTGACAGTCTATTTCTCCTTGATGCATCACTTCATAAACTACGTTTTCACCTCACACTACATTCTACATGTAGAACGAGGGTAAATTTGAAACTAAGTATCTCGGAAAAAGACAAAGATATGAAGAAAATTTTCATGGTCCTTAGACATTGCGATATTAGGAATATATCGTAAAAACTAAAGCCATTTGCTGTGCATAGCCGTTTTGAGGAGGAGGAGGAGATTAGTGTTTAACGTCCCGTCGACAACGAGGTCATTAGAGACGGAGCGCAAGCTCGGGTTAGGGAAGGACGGGGAAGGAAATCGGCCGTGCGCTTTCAAAGGAACCATCCCGGCATTTGCCTGAAAGGATTTAGGGAAATCACGGAAAACCTAAATCAGGATGGCCGGAGGCGGGACATAGCCGTTTTGAAATCAACGGCTAGGTTTTGGTACCCAAGTAACATCTCTATCGGTTTTTTCGATAACGGATATACGAGGGCGGTTTGAAAAGTTCTCGGAATCACCACGAGAGGTCAGGGCTGGCGCAACGAGTTGTTCAAGTGATATTCACTGGACTGTTGCCTGTAAACACGTGCCATCTCAGTGCTATTGGAAGAGAGCTGTGGCAGTGACGTGGCTATGTTGATGTTCCTGCGTGGCGATTTGCGAAAAAGGGAAAAAATCGAGAGTTGAGCAGTGATTAAGCACTTGGTAGAGAATGGTACGAAAGCAAAGGACATTCATGCCGATTTCCCGAATGCACTGAGGGACTCTGCTTCTTCATATTCGTCGCCAAGTGGACAAATGAATTTAAATTTAGTCAGGAGATCTTGGATGACGATCCGCGCAGTGGTCGGCCAAGATGTGTCACTACTCCAGAAATTATTGCAAAAGTGCACAAAATAGTCATGGAGGACCGCCGATTGAAAGTGCATGAAACTGCTCACGCTTTCCAGATGTCACCTGAAAGGGTATATCACATTTTAGCTGAAGAATTAGAAATGAAAAAATTATCTGCAAGATGGGTGCCACGACTCTCGACACGCGCCCGCACACATGTGCCGTCGCCATGGCAATATTACACGAACTAAGGTATGAATTGTTACCATGCGCGGCTCGTTCACATGGTATGAATCCGTCAGACCTCCATCTAAAACCGAAAATTTTTCTTTGTGGACGAAGATGTACTTCAGACTAAGAATTGATAGCCGGAGTTGACAACAATGTTGCAGGCCTGGAGGAAACTCGTGTTCGAGAAGGGATCAAGGCACTGAAACATCGTTGGACCAAGTGCATTAATCTACAAGGAGACTACATTGAAAAATAGAAAAAAGTTTCAGTGATGCAAGTACTTATTCTCTATTCCGTTCTGGGAACTTTTCAAGCCACCCTTGTATATATTTGAAAACGAGAGGATGGCACTTCTAGATAGATAATTCGAGAATTAACCGATAAAATGTGAGCAGGTTGCTGCGTTTAATTCTTTACATGGTCATTGTTGACGAAGAAAAAATTGTTGCGGCCACATGTAGTAAGCGTTGCTTCACACAGTGGAAATGGCAAAACAGAGGCAGCCGGCGACAGAGGCGTTGCGAAGTAAGAGCGTCACAGATAGCCTTGCTGACAGAAGCAGTCTACCAACCGGCTGACGCAAGGACGCACGCAGACCGAGCGCCGAGCGAAGCCTGGAGAGTGCTGAGTAAGGAGAAGTGAGGCCAGCACGCCAAGTTACGCTGCAATATACTGCTGGAGTAATAACAAAAAGCTACCACCTAGGGTGAAAAACGTTCTCGTGCCGGACATAAATAGTGGAGCGCAGGCAGCAACAGACAGAAGCCATTAGGAAGCAGTTCGGATCTGAGGACGGACATGGTCCGTGTCCGAATGTTCAATCTTCATAGATGGCGATTCCGAAAGGCTGTTCCAGCTCGCAGGAGTCATCCGTTCGCCGCCAGATGTCAACTTCAGCTCCGGTGGTCGGGCTGAGTTCGGTCGGCACCATGGCTGACTAACTACAGAGAGAACTTCCAGGACCGGCCGCGGCGCGGACTTGGTCACAGGCGCCGCCGGGGACTGACGCCCGGACCTCACGGCAACCCGGCCCCATGGCGCGTGCTCCATCCATGAAGGGACCTCGCGGACATCGCGACTGACGGCTTTCCAGCCGCCGGTGCAGTAGGTGTCGGCAGATGACGTCACGGCGATGCGGCTCTACAAACGGCGACGAGTTCATCTCAACCACAGGGCATCCTGGCTTCAGCGGAGCTCTAGTGGCCTGAGGCTACCGAGTGCCATCAGCTTCGCGCAGAAGTCGTAACATGTGGCCATCTGACGTAACAAAATGTTGAAAAATGCTTTTATCGGGTTTTCTCAGGAACAGCACATGAACTAAGCCCAATAGTCTCATAAGGCGCATAGTAGACCACATCTAATGGAAAAAGAATGCCTCAGTTTACTCCGTTTGCCTAAGCTGGAGAATGTAACGTTCACGTTTTGACCCTGTACTGTTGGATACCTCCACTAATACGACTCTTCTTTGCGTACACAAAGGGTCCCTAGCCCAAGGGCTGTCCAAAGTACTTTCTAACAGAACGGGACGTATGAGCCCGGATATTCCAGTTTTTATGCGCGGCGTTTTGGAACACATTGGTAGCATATGATGGTAAATGCGTACCGATGCATTTTTAGATGTAGACGCGTGTGTACTGACCTCTGGCGCTGACGTGCGACAGCGCCTCCTCTGCGTCCGCCATGGTGGCGTGGTCGCGGGTAACAGACGGCGGCGGCAACTGTGACGGCGGTCAGGGGTTCGCCGGCCATCTCAGGGGAGCGCCGGGGCTGGCCGCGGTGACCAGTGGCTGGCGGTGGCGGGGGCGGGGTTGCGTGACGTCAGTGGCAGAGGGCACCGCAGCGCGCGGCTGCAGGCGGCGGGCGGCGCCGAGGCCATGCTCTCAGGCTGTCCCCACAGCAGTCACTGCAAGAACAAGAGCACTTCAGCTGGCACTCTCTAAATCTGTGCAAACATGCTGTTTTTCCCGCAATTGTATATAATTTTCGAATTAATACAAAATAGTTTAAGAGGTTACGATGAAGAGCAAAAGAAATTGCCACAACTGCCTAATATCGTGTAGGGCCCTCTCGAGCGCGTAGAAGTGTCACAAAACGACGTGCCATGGACTCGACTAATGTCTGAAGTAGTGCTGAAGGGAAGTGACACTATGAATCCTCCAGGGTTGTCCATTAATCCGTAAGAATACGAGGGTGTGGAGATCTCTTCTGGACAGCACGTTGCAAGGGATCTCAGATATGCTCAATAATGTTCGTGTATGGGCTGTCTGGTGGCCAGCAGAAGTGTTTAATCTTAGAAGAGTCTTCCTGGGTCCACTCTGTAGATATTCTGGACGTATGAGGTGTCGCATCGTCCTGCTGGAATTTCCCAAGCCGGTCGGAATGCACAATGGACACGAATGGAAGCAGGTGATCAGACAGGATGCTTACGTACATGTCACCTGTCAGAGTTGTATCTAGATATATTAGGGATCCCATATCACTCCAATAGCACACGCTTACACCAGCTTTAGAAGCCCCATGCTGACACGCAAGGTCCACGGGTTCATAAGGTTCAAATGGTTCAAATGGCTCTGAGCACTATGGAACTTAACTTCTAAGGTGATCAGTCCCCTCGAACTTAGAACTACTTAAACCTAACCAACCTAAGGACATCATACACATCCACGTCCCAAACAGAATTCGAACCTGCGACCGTAGCGGTCTCGCGGTTCCAGACTGTAGCGCCTATAACCGCTCGGCCACCCCGACCGGCGGTGCATAAGGTTGTCTCCATACCTGTACATGTTCATCCGCTCGATACAATTTTAAACGATACTCGTCCGACCAGGCAACATGTCTCCAGTCATCAACTGACCAATGCCGGTGATGACGGGCCCAGGCGAGGCGTAAAGCTTTCTGCCGCACAGTCATCAAGGGTACACGAGTAGGCCTTTGGCTTCCGAAGCCTATATCGATGATGTTTCGTACAATGGTTCTCACGCTGACACTTGTTGATGGCGTAACATTGAAATCTGCAGCAATTTGTGGAAGGGTTGAACTTTTGTCACACTGAACGACTCTCTTCAGTCATCGTTGGCCTCATTCTTTCATGATCTTTTTCCGGCTGCAGCGATGTCGGAGATTGGTTTTACTAGATTCCTGATCCTCACGGTACAGTCGTGAAATTGTCGTACAGGAAAATCCCCACGTCATCGCTACTTTGGAGATGCAGTATCCTATCTCTCGTGCGCCGCAGACTCAAATCTTGATAACCTGCCATTGTTGCAGCAGTAACCGACCTAACAACTGCGCAAGACATTGTTGTCTCATACAGGTGTTGGTGACCGCAGAGATGTATTCTGCCTGTTTACATTACTCTGTATTCGAATATACATGCCTACACCAGTTATCATTAAAGAATTGATACAATAGAGCCGCATAACAGCTGTTGATAGGGATTGAGATTAGGAAGTAGTGGAGAGGATATTATAAGGTAAAAGAGCTAGGATGTCGACATGGAAATGCCAACGCATTCTTTCCCAATCATATTGATGCACATTTTCTTCAGTGACAGCAACTGAGACTGAAGTCAATATATCCATCTGCAGCAGTCACCAATAAACTCAGCGATTTCAGAATCATTGATCACTGGACACCACTTCGCTAGGATGTCATGAAATCCCATTTCGTGATAGATCCAACTTATAAGGTACTTAGATTTTCTCTCCCCAGAAGACAGTGGTGCAACATCAACACGGTTTGTACAAATGACGGTATCTGAAACAAGAGCCCGACTCAGTAGGGAGCTTCAGAATGCCCGTGATACAACTTATGTGGAGCTGGAGTGTAGGCGATTGGTCATTTGGCCCTGGTTTGTCTGGATAGATCTGTCAGCTGGGTGTTACAAGACATCCACAGTCTCACCATCAAAGCGTTGGGGTGGTTGGCCCACACTGACCTGCCTTTCTGATAAAAAAAAAAAAAGAAAAGTGTAGTGGACAAAATACATATCAGTTATTTTGCCAAAATGAACAGATAGGTAAGATGTGTCAGGAGAAGAGCGTGATGGCAGTAGAGCAAGGAAATGGTAGGTTGGAACCTTCATTTTGGCAAGGTATAGGTAAAATAGGTTATGGGTTGAAAGATGCATACTTTTAATTGTGAGTTCATGTTGTCATTACACATGGAACAGGTGAAATAAATGCGCAATATTTTTTACGATCACTTCCAATACTTTTCAAAGAGAATTTTACTGGCAGGTTGTAGCTTATAAAGTATTTGTGTTAGAAATAATCATACCACAGCTGAAGTGTGTTTTTTTGTATTTGTTTATCTCTTGCTCCATTGCGACTAGTTTTGGCTTTGCATCCTAACTCCCAGGTGTTTCAGCCCAGTCTCCTAGTGGGTCTTTGCAAGTAGCCAAGTTATACGAAGGTGAGCTGCAGTCACAATTATACAGCTGGATGCTGTAATAATGCTGCAACAAGCGCTTGTGAGGCTGACAGGAAACCAGCAATAAAGCACACACCCATTGGTGGTGTACTGTACTGCTACATTATGTAGAACAACTGGCGTGTTTCCACAGCTGGGTACATGACAGGAGACTGTCTCCTTTGATAACACACCCAGTGATAGCGAGTATTAATACTCCATGTATCAGCCTATAACCTATAGAATATACGCAATTACAAAATTTTTTAAGGAAATTAACAAAACTGTATATCATAAAATATCGATATTGCCATGATGGAAAATGTTACTGTATTTGAAACTACAAAACTGAGAGTTAATTAATATGTGTCGAATAGTAATTGGAATATGGTTAAAATAATGTTTATAAAAATATGAATGACAGTAACTGCTGTATCGCCACGCGGAGTGACCGTGCGGTTAGAGGCGGCACGTCACGAATCGCACAGCCCTTCTCGACGGAGGTTCGAGGCCTCCCTCGAGCATGAGTGTGTGTTTTGTTCTTAGCTGAAGTTAGTTTAAGTAGAGTGTAAATCTAGAGATCTATGACCTCAGCAGTTTGGTCCCATAGGAATTCACACACGTTTCAACATTTGTATCGGGGGCCTTCTCCTACATTGCCAGCAACCCACTTAACAGAGGAGATATGCAGGCAGCCAGAGACACGAAGACTACCACGTTTTGTCGGCCACCAAACGGCCGTCAGAGGTCGCTGGCCCCATGGACCTTTTCCTTACACGGTCCAAATGACTCGAAACAAGACCAGCTGTATCCTGACTTTGGGGCTGTATGTAGGACTGCAAACGGTCCGTGAGCGATGGTCCACTCTGAGTGGACTTTCTGGGCAGGCACCCGAATGCAGTCACATTCCATCAATCAGAGTATCACTTTGTAGCTGCGAAAACAATGACGCCGAGTTTCAGGCTAGTGCTTCTGTGATTGGACTTGTGTGAAATTTGTTTTCATTAGCGATACATAGGACTTTAATATTTCTTCGTACTAAAACTTCAGTACTGGGTTGTCCTTCAGGGACTTTAACTTCAATTGTGTCTAGATAAACTTGAGGTTCTTTACATAGCTGGGCCTTCTTTCCTTGATTACCTGCAATGAATATTTTAGTAGCACTTTCAAACATTCATCCATGCAAGCCAGGGAAATAAATTCTGTTTCCCTTCGGCGCCCTTCTAACGATCTTGACGTATCTAGTGGCGTGTGCGGTACGCTTTAGGCAGGGAGACCGGAGAGAGTGTGGAAGTGTTGTCGATGTCTGGATATTTGAATTTAAAAATGTGCTTAGTAGTTGGTCGAAACGTTTATAAAATGGTGTGCTGTAACTTTCATATTTATACGGCATCTCTGAAATTCATTTGACGCGGATGCAATAATTTCCAGACAAACAAAGAACCAAAGTAGTTGGGCCACTGCTCCATTTGGAACGATGGCTCTGGAAGACATCGTGGGGAGACATATTAATTAACAATGTCAGACACTTGGAGCAGCTGTGCGGGATTGGTTGCCACCACAAATTACGACAGAACATCAACAACAAAGCAAGAAGTTTATTGTATGTTGTAATTAGCCATGCACACAGAATTACAGCCACCTCAGTGGATGTGTTTCACACTGCTTTCTCTGAACAATACAATTTTTTATATTCTCAGTAGTATTAAATTTAATTTCTGCCGAAATATATTTAATAATCCTATTTCCTTTGTCAGATTTTAGATAACGATTTTTGTTAAGACTACGATTTAATAAAGTGCACTTATATAATACGATGTCTCACAATCGTACAAATGACAGTGCTCACAGGTTATACCAGCCAAAATTGAATGTTAACTAGTATTAGTGACGCTTTTGCCCAGTGTAATAACAGTCCGTATGTTTAAATGATTGCTCGAATTCCGTTGCAACTAACAGGTTTGTTACGAGGGCAGAAGCTTACGACACGTTTCGCATTTAACGTCACGTGACGAGTTCAGACTTCCCAGACGCACAAAGACATGTTTTCGAGAGTAAGAGTTTAACAGACTAAACAAAATGTAGACAAGTTCACACTTGTCATAGCATAGCAATATTACGTTATGGTTACAACAGGTTCGGGTACTCGTGATTTGTTGTTAGAGTAAATGACAGATTAATCGTTACATGTAGTAGAGAGTTCAGTTATAAGTTGACAAAATTTTTCGGCATCCTTCTGTTCACCGGCATTGTCTTCTGGTCAGTCACCAGTCGAATCCACGGCTAGTCCGCATCAGCCCTCAACAACCAGTGGTCTTTACAATGACAGCCAGTGCTCATTGTTCCAGATTTTGAACAGGCTCTGCCAAGGCCACTCAATACTAAACACTCGGTGACCACCATCGCCTGACACCCCTGTAGCGCTCCGAGCATCCTGAATTTAATTTACAGAGCCCGAGCGCGTTCACTCAGCCGTCACTATATCGATGTATGCAGTCATCAGTCAATAAATTGAATACAAAGTGCTCCTACATTCCTAACACAGCGTTTGCTGCGGTACTGGAGGATCCAATTAACACAGCAGTGAAGTCTGAGGTGACCACGACTAGAGTCCTTGTCAGTCATGGTCACAACCAGTCTAAAAATGATTCGGACTTCATGTCGTTTTAGGATTTGGTGAGAGTGATAAAAATTGGGAGGAGCATAATTTCACGCAAATTGGGCATGTGTAAGGATGATATAGATAAGGTTGTATATATATATATATATATATATATATATATATATATATATGTGTGTGTGTGTGTGTGTGTGTGTGTGTGTGTGTGAATGGCGATTAGGGGATTTAATCCTCATGTTTGACCAGTTAAATATGTTTGACCAGTTAAATGATCTGGACTGTTGTGGGATTTATTTCGGAAGGTAGCCTGTAACAGTTTCAGGTTAATTTTGTTCCAAAGATAATCCAATTTATTTTAGCGTTTTAGCTATGCGTTTGGAACAGTCGCGGATTTTGGGGAAAGTTCTGGGATGGAATACTTGGATGGTTTTTACTGTAATTATTGCCTGGGTTTTGGCAGGATCGATGAGAAGTTATCACTTGTTGAATCAGTGATTGCAGCTAGACAGGTAACTGAGATAAATAGAAGGTAGTTGGGCTGCAAGGAAGGCAAAGTCGTCAGAGTATTGCTTTAGCTACCCAGGCGGGACTGGTTGGCATATCGGCTGTGTATTTATCAGATGTATCCTTATGCTACGCTAACAGTTGGCTGGAAAATACGGGATTAACAGTTGTTGATTGTTATATAAGATGGGTGGTTAATGAGAAATGGTGCATTTGGGTGAATTTAATGTTTCAGAAAAGCGTACCAGGCGAATTTCGTGAATGAAATATACTATGCATGTTTTATATCCCTGCCAGCTACGGATATCGATAACAATAACCTAAGTCTCACAACGCCGCCACGGGTAGCAATATGTTTGCATCGTTCCCGCCAGCCACACCAACCGCCTATGGAGCAAACCACGGGACGACGCGTTACGTGGCCACAGAAGGAAGTTGAGGCACACTTCGTCATCTTTCGGATAGCCTAAGATCGGTAGCGGCAGTAGCTACACATCACATGTACAGAAACTCGCAGTATTCAGTCTGTACAACCATCAACAAATACACTTAGGCGCACTCTAGGCTTTCATAAATATTTGTCCAAGAATTAAATTAAAAATGGATTCAAAATCATCCCAAACAGGTCTCTCACTTTCCCACTGCCAGCTCGCTTGGTATTTGAATGAACAGACTTCAGTCGGTCGGTACTTGAACATCCCGCTCCGCCTACAAATGAATATAAAAGGAAAGAAAACGAAAGAAAAAGAAACTCAAGCAGCTTACAGTGGCCAGACTTTCATGAATAAGGACCGTCATATACACTCCTGGAAATGGAAAAAAGAACACATTGACACCGGTGTGTCAGACCCACCATACTTGCTCCGGACACTGCGAGAGGGCTGTACAAGCAATGATCACACGCACGGCACAGCGGACACACCAGGAACCGCGGTGTTGGCCGTCGAATGGCGCTAGCTGCGCAGCATTTGTGCACCGCCGCCGTCAGTGTCAGCCAGTTTGCCGTGGCATACGGAGCTCCATCGCAGTCTTTAACACTGGTAGCATGCCGCGACAGCGTGGACGTGAACCGTATGTGCAGTTGACGGACTTTGAGCGAGGGCGTATTGTGGGCATGTGGGAGGCCGGGTGGACGTACCGCCGAATTGCTCAACACGTGGGGCGTGAGGTCTCCACAGTACATCGATGTTGTCGCCAGTGGTCGGCGGAAGGTGCACGTGCCCGTCGACCTGGGACCGGACCGCAGCGACGCACGGATGCACGCCAAGACCGTAGGATCCTACGCAGTGCCGTAGGGGACCGCACCGCCACTTCCCAGCAAATTAGGGACACTGTTGCTCCTGGGGTATCGACGAGGACCATTCGCAACCGTCTCCATGAAGCTGGGCTACGGTCCCGCACACCGTTAGGCCGTCTTCTGCTCACGCCCCAACATCGTGCAGCCCGCCTCAAGTGGTGTCGCGACAGGCGTGAATGGAGGGACGAATGGAGACGTGTCGTCTTCAGCGATGAGAGTCGCTTCTGCCTTGGTGCCAATGATGGTCGTATGCGTGTTTGGCGCCGTGCAGGTGAGCGCCACTATCAGGACTGCATACGACCGAGGCACACAGGGCCAACACCCGGCATCATGGTGTGGGGAGCGATCTCCTACACTGGCCGTACACCACTGGTGATCGTCGAGGGGACACTGAATAGTGCACGGTACATCCAAACCGTCATCGAAACCATCGTTCTACCATTCCTAGACCGGCAAGGGAACTTGCTGTTCCAACAGGACAATGCACGTCCGCATGTATCCCGTGCCACCCAACGTGCTCTAGAAGGTGTAAGTCAACTACCCTGGCCAGCAAGATCTCCGGATCTGTCCCCCATTGAGCATGTTTGGGACTGGATGAAGCGTCGTCTCACGCGGTCTGCACGTCCAGCACGAACGCTGGTCCAACTGAGGCGCCAGGTGGAAATGGCATGGCAAGCCGTTCCACAGGACTACATCCAGCATCTCTACGATCGTCTCCATGGGAGAATAGCAGCCTGCATTGCTGCGAAAGGTGGATATACACTGTACTAGTGCCGACATTGTGCATGCTCTGTTGCCTGTGTCTATGTGCCTGTGGTTCTGTCAGTGTGATCATGTGATGTATCTGACCCCAGGAATGTGTCAATAAAGTTTCCCCTTCCTGGGACAATGAATTCACGGTGTTCTTATTTCAATTTCCAGGAGTATATATCCGAGCCGTGCGTGGCTCTTATTTCCGCCATCATGTATTTTACACCCGTTTTTATCGTACATCCACCTCACTACGTTAATTTAAATTACTACTGACACTGAGTTGCTGTTTTGCCTGACCGTGAGCGGCGTTAGCTGCGCGTATCGATATATCCCCTCTCGCAGTATCTTTGCTCGACTGCTATTACTTCCCGGTCGTTGTCTGTTGTAAGGCAGTTCGGCAAGGGAGTTCGGCTCGCGAGTTCGGGCTGCCAGTCAGTTGGAACGTGTCTGGAGCGCAGTCCTTACCTGGCAGCCGGGAGTTGCAATGCAGCACTAGTGCAGTCGGGTAGGAGCAGCAGTGAAGCCTGCGTTGCATTGGCTCGCCCGATCATTGCCGTCACGCATCACTTGAGCCGGGCCACGGTCTTGGTGGATCGTCTGACGGTCGTCCTACTCGACGACACGTTTTGGCTCGCCGATCGTTCATGAGTTGGCTGTGTGGTGTGCATCGACTACCGATTTGTCTTCGTGCCTGTTTAGTTACTGTTGGGTATCGTTCAGGTCTTCATGCAGTGTTTGTCAGGTTGTGGGTGTAGTTGCCGTTATTTCCACTGACGACTTATTTAGATGATGTCGGCATTCTGAGAGGAGTCGGTCGGTTGTTGCGGACGACGGAAATTATCTCCGCGCGGTGCAGTCGGCTGGGTCCGCTGGCGGTCCCTGCATAGCGTCGGAGCGTGTGTGGAGCTGTCCGATAGCTACAAGCTTCGTGCTTCACCGACCCAGGACGTCAAAGTTGAGTAGTGGTTTCAACTACCCAAACCACGTCCATTCATGTTATGGTGGTTCGTTTCGGTGGTTCGCTGTTGGGGAGATTTTCCTTTGAGCAACACCGAGAGTTTCTATTGCTGAAATTTAGCCGCCATGCGGTGCAATTAACTATATTGGTTGACTACAATTCGAGTGCACCAGCCGAATGTTCTGCCTTGTGGCCGTTAGGTTTCCGGTTACCTGGCCTGGACACTAACGTAATTTCAGGCAGCGTCCTTTCCTCAGTTGTTGTCGCTGTCCAACATGGTATGTAATTTTGACAGCTAATACATACTTCATTGTGGATTATCATGTTCATAAGCTTTTATTTTTGATTTCTCATGTACTGATTGATGGCAAGCTGTTGTGTCAGTCTGTCCGTAGCTGTCCCCTGGTTGGGCTCACCACCTCTCTCACCTAAGTGAACGAGGGCAGATCGGCCTCCCTGGAGGCTTCTGAGTGCCGTTGTCTTTAATGTCTTTCCTACCAGTGTTTCATTATCTGTTTTCAGCTACTTAAAATTTAAGGCTTATGGTTATTTTTTCTTAAAAATTTTGCAAAATTAATGTGCGCTTTCAGTCTTGTAACCTTATTCTTAAAATTATCTTTCAAACTTAAACATTGCTGCTTTCTGCCTTTAAATGATTACGGTAATATATTTTAAAATTTTGATACTTTATTGTGGCCTTCAGGCATTGGTATTGGACCTTGCATATGTTTGTTCTATCTGCTTTGCCTTGAGGCTTTCCCCTTAGCCGTAATATATTTTTTAAATTTATTTATTTTTCTTTTTTATTGCATTTTTATGTTGTTGATTTTTAAGATTTCTTGTTTTTAAACATTGTGCCTTCTGCCTTTACACGTCGATGGTAATATATTCTAAAATTTTGAAACTTAATTGAGGCCTTCAGCCATTTGTATTGCACCTTGCATGTGTTTGTTCTCTCTACTTTGCTTTGAAGCTTTCCACTTAGCTGTGATAGATTTTTTTAAGTATTTTATTGCTATTTTAGTTGGATTTTTGTCTTGCTGATTTCTTAAGATTTCTTGTTTGGAGCCGTGAAAGAGTTGCATTTGGTAAAGGTTCGGCTATGTGCCGCTTTGGTTGTAAATGTGTTATTAAATTACAATTAGAAGGTGAAACTGACCCCAATCTTGTTTGGCCCTTTCCACAATCCTAATTACCTTTTCTGCCTAGCGGGTTTAGCGGGCGTTTGATTATCGTACCTGTAACTAATTTCATCAAGCAAAATGAACGACCAGTTTACTGTACGTCTTCGGCCAAACTAGGCCGTTCTCAGAGGCATCCTCGTTCTTCAGTTATTTTTACAAATCCGATTTCAATATCTAAGGAGTCTTTCACAGTGGAGATATATACCGACATTCCCATGAGTTCCAATTTTAGGCTGCGAATTTGATTATCAACTAGCGGGGAGTTAACCAGGTATTTACTTACAGTTGTGCCGGTGCCACGCAGAGTCTGACCTTGCGCTTAATATTCATGACGTCATATCTCCTGAACTATCTGTCGTACAATGACATAATTTTGTATGTACAGTCAGTGGTGTACCTGCATACAATCTGTAGAATGTGTTGCGAATATATTTAGTAGCAAATAAATAGTAGATGGTAACGTCATGCCTCTTGCGGTACCTTTGCTACAAGAACAGCGGAAAAGCAGTGAGCGATAAATATTTTTCCTTTCATTAGTCTGTAGGGGTTGTCAGCGAGAAAAATTTCGTCAAAGCTTGAAATTATATGTAAAGTATGTTGCATGTCGCTAAGAACTCTCACTCTCAAATATTGGGAAAGTCTGGGAATACAGGCCTCACAGATTACGCTTCGTTTTTATCCCCACCCCCACCCCCTTTAATGAGTAGGTGGCTCTGACCCGCACAGTGATTGTTGCCTGACAGTAAAATATATCTACACCAATTTGGTTGAAATCGGTCCAGTGATTTAGGAGGAGATGTGGAACACACACACATTCAGATACTTACATACGAGTAAATACATACATTTTTATAACATGGATGGATAAAAGTGGTCTTCGCAGCGAATTAGAAATACCTCTCGCCGCTTTCTGGGCGGACAAACTTTTACACGAGATCCCAACTTCTCCACTTCTTGACTCAAACGACGTATCATGTAGGGTGGACAGCGACTTACACTATTTTTTGCTGATGTGGTTGTTTACGGGAAAGTGTCCTCGTTGAGTGACTGTATAGGAATTCAGGATGAGCAGAACAGAATTTATTTGCGGTACTACGAATGGCAGCCTGGTTTAAAAAGCTCTTTCCTTTGACCTGAAACAGAAATCTGAACAAATGTTTGTACTTTCACGGCTGGTCCCGGCGGAGGTACGAGTCCTCCCTCGGGCATGGGTGTGTGTGTTTGTCCTTAAGATAATTCACGTTAAGTAGTGTGTAAGCTTAGGGACTGATGACCTTAGCAGTTAAGTCCCATAAGATTTCCCACACATTTCAATTTGTACTTTCAATTGTTGAGTACAGTGGTGTTTTTCTGCAAGTTCTTTCTCATAAATACTCCTGGCGTTTAGAGCTAGTGATGAACATCTGCGTAGGTCGCATCTGAGACGATCGCCTTTTTGGTCAGATTCTACCACTGCACCAGGTGCAGCTATCTTGGCTACGTGGAGACAACCGCAGAGATTTCCGCACACTCTACCCCTCTACCGTTTTGTCAACAAACAGAATCCCTCATGTCTCCCCTCTATCTTATCAATATTGTGCGAATAACGCTCATCCCACCGGAGAACAGTTCTTTGTGTCCTAAGCAAAATCCTTTCCGTCCCATTTCATTGCTCAGTCGTCTTCTCTGAATCCTTTCCAGTAGGAAGGGCGTGACGCAGGAACAACCACAATCACTGTAACTTAAAACAATAGCAAATTACATGTTTATTAGAACAGCAATAATGTCTGTATTTGTCCTGTACGCACCAGTTATCCCGTTACAAATAAATATCCTTCTCTTCCAAGAGCTGTTCCTCATTTCCCAAAGCCCTTAGCTGAAACATTCTGTTTAAAGAGCTCTTCCTCAGAATTCCCTGTCAGAAAATACACTCCTGGAAACTGAAATAAGAACACCGTGAATTCATTGTCCCAGGAAGGGGAAACTTTATTGACACATTCCTGGGGTCAGATACATCACATGATCACACTGACAGAACCACAGGCACATAGACACAGGCAACAGAGCATGCACAATGTCGGCACTAGTACAGTGTATATCCACCTTTCGCAGCAATGCAGGCTGCTATTCTCCCATGGAGACGATCGTAGAGATGCTGAATGTAGTCCTGTGGAACGGCTTGCCATGCCATTTCCACCTGGCGCCTCAGTTGGACCAGCGTTCGTGCTGGACGTGCAGACCGCGCGAGACGACGCTTCATCCAGTCCCAAACATGCTCAATGGGGGACAGATCCGGAGATCTTGCTGGCCAGGGTAGTTGACTTACACCTCCTAGAGCACGTTGGGTGGCACGGGATACACGCGGACGTGCATTGTCCTGTTGGAACAGCAAGTTCCCTTGCCGGTCTAGGAATGGTAGAACGATGGGTTCGATGACGGTTTGGATGTACCGTGCACTATTCAGTGTCCCCTCGACGATCACCAGTGGTGTACGGCCAGTGTAGGAGATCGCTCCCCACACCATGATGCCGGTTGTTGGCCCTGTGTGCCTCGGTCGTATGCAGTCCTGATTGTGGCGCTCACCTGCACGGCGCCAAACACGCATACGACCATCATTGGCACCAAGGCAGAAGCGACTCTCATCGCTGAAGACGACACGTCTCCATTCGTCCCTCCATTCACGCCTGTCGCGACACCACTGGAGGCGGGGTGCACGATGTTGGGGCGTGAGCGGAAGACGGCCTAACGGTGTGCGGGACCGTAGCCCAGCTTCATGGAGACGGTTGCGAATGGCCCTCCCCGATACCCCAGGAGCAACAGTGTCCCTAATTTGCTGGGAAGTGGCGGTGCGGTCCCCTACGGCACTGCGTAGGATCCTACGGTCTTGGCGGGCATCCGTGCGTCGCTGCGGTCCGGTCCCAGGTCGACGGGCACGTGCACCTTCCGCCGACCACTGGCGACAACATCGATGTACTGTGGAGACCTCACGCCCCACGTGTTGAGCAATTCGGCGGTACGTCCACCCGGCCTCCCACATGCCCACAATACGCCCTCTCTCAAAGTCCGTCAACTGCACATACGGTTCACGTCCACGCTGTCGCGGCATGCTACCAGTGTTAAAGACTGCGATGGAGCTCCGTATGCCACGGCAAACTGGCTGACACTGACGGCGGCGGTGCACAAATGCTGCGCAGCTAGCGCCATTCGACGGCCAACACCGCGGTTCCTGGTGTGTCCGCTGTGCCGTGCGTGTGATCATTGCTTGTACAGCCCTCTCGCAGTGTCCGGAGCAAGTATGGTGGGTCTGACACACCGGTGTCAATGTGTTCTTTTTTCCATTTCCAGGAGTGTATAACTTATGTACAACCATAAATACATTTTGTGTCTGCCACTAGCATTATTATTATCATTATTAGCAACAGCATACTTATTGTTGTACAAGTAGTAATAACACTAGTCGTGTTAGTAGTAATTATACTGTCAGCATTGTTATTAACAGTCGCATTATGTGCACTCAAATAATTTTTAATTCGTTCACTACCGTTTTATTACTGTTTGTCATACTAAAATTACTTGTCCGCCCCCGGTAGCTGAATGGTCTGGGCCTGGGTTTGATAACCGGCTGGGTCGGGGAAATTTCTACGCCCAGGGACTAGGTATTGTGTTGTCCTTATCATCCTCCTATCATTCTCATCGACTGCAGGTCGCCGAAGTGGCGTCAAATTGAAAGACCAGCACCCGGCGAACGGTCTGCCCGGCGGGGGGCCCTAGCCATACGATTAAATGAAAATTAATATTACTATACTACTTTTATGTAAAGCCATGTGGGAGAGGTTAAATAATGAAACAGTGTCTCTGTTGTGGACCATGATACTACCAGTTTCGCAAACGGGATCTATCACAATTCAGAAAGCTTCAGTAGCGTGCAGTAGGGCATCGCTTTAAGAGCACATATGAAAGACACTTTTTGTTATCCAGAGCAGTTTGGGTGCTGTATAATAAGAATTGTACAGCTCTCGCATAACGCCCCCAAGGAGGACGCTATGCTTTCGCCTATTAAAATCAGCTGAGCGCAGTCTACAAAGGAGTCTGCTTACAAGTCAGTTGTGCGATCGATCTTAAAAATATACCCATACCAAACAGAACTAACAGGGGATCTTGAACCAACATAAAGAAGAGCGGCACGAACTTGTTAGATTCAAAGGAAAGCATAACGGAAATGCTGAATCGCACAAGGCCTGAAACGTATCGCCTAATATACAACTAGGGTGGTTGCATGCATCTCTACAGTGTAAATGAAGTTTATCGATATAGAGGAAGGGCTGGCATAATGGAACGTGCGGGTTTACCGGCCATTCGAATTTGTGAGCCTGTACAGTGCTGCAGTCGTACGAGAAAATGCATAAAGGTGTCACTCAAAAACCCTTCAGAATCGTCTGTTGGAGGAGTCGGGACATTGCGCCGCCTCCCAGTTAGATTTAGTAGGATCTTGATACCCCCAGATGTAAGGAAAGTTCCCATCACATGCACTTATTACCAATGTTTATATTAAGCTAAGTTTTTCTAGCTTAATTGTTTAATTATTACTAATGTTTATATTAAGCTAAGTTTTTCTAGCTTAATTGTGTTGAAAGAGTTGTTAGTATGCGACAGATTCCCACGTCGGTGAAAGCTTCATCGGGGGCCGTCGCTAACTATCATCAACTTTTGTGGAATGGCATCTGAGCGAGCACAACGGCTTTTCAGTGGCCAACATACCCGCCTAGCGAAATGCCCACAGGTTTAAAGAAAAATATAATAATCGCAATTCTAAAGGAATCAGGCGTTTAAAAGTGTGAATTTTACGGAAATATCTGTCTAATAGGTCATAGATGGAAAATATTATCACGATTCTTTAAAGAAGAAATGAAAAACGTAGAAGACGACCTCGGGGAAGATCGATTTGGATTCTGGAGAAAGGTAGGAACTCGCGAAGCAATACTGACCCTATGACGTCCCATAGCAGATAGGTTAATTAAAGGCAGGCATACGTTTATACCATTTGCAGAGTTAGAGAAAGCCTTTGACAATATTAACTGGAGTACTCTCTTTGAAATTGTGAATATAACAGGGGTGAAATAAGGGAACGAAAGGCTATTTACAACTTTCACACTTTATTAATGACTATCTCCTGTTGTTGGAGACATCAGAGTTAAAAGATTTGCGTTGTGCAACCTTTGAACTGGCCGAGAGGAACTAATCATCACAATAATTTTAATAAGGAAACGAGAACGGCCGTACAGGTGTGAATTACTGGTTTCAAGAAAAGATTTCCAACCTTAAGGTTGTGTTCAAGAGCCCAATATGACCCTTTTGGGCCGACAAACACAGGGCGGTTTTTGGTTAGGACAAAAGTGACAGTTTGTGCCAAACTGTGCCTAAAATTTTTAATTTACTTTACCTTATTTTTTCTCAGTATTAAAAGTGATTTTGTCTTGATTTCATTTAAATAATTTTTTGCTCTCAACATGCAATTTCCACTGTAAATCCATAATACAGCATAAATACAAGTTGTAGATTAACATAGTTACCAAAAATCTTGGAAAGTTCTTCAGATTTTTAAATGATGCTTTAATAAACGTTCGAAGGGACACAGGCATTACATTTTATAAAATCTCGGGAAGTTCTTGACGATATTATTCAAATTTTTATATGATATTCTAATGAATGTTCGGACAGACATATTTTGGACTCCATATTTGTTTTAATATTTACGGCATAAATTTAATGTTGGCACCAAAAGTCTCGAAAAAGCTAGTGACCGATTTACTTCAAATTTTTACACAATGCTATAAGCACTGCGACGGACGTAGCCTACATATATAAAGAGGAAACGTCGGTTATCAAAAATGTCGAAAATTTCGCGACCGACCTACTGCAGATTTTTATACGCTACTCTAATAAACTTTCGGACAGACATCGGCTGTATATTGGAATGTTAGAGTATCGTGAAAAGATTTGAAGTAAAATTTCAAATTGTTTCACAATACTCTACTGACATTCAGACGAATAAAAGCTATATATTTTTTAAAAATTATATCGCACAGATTTTCTGTTAAAACCGATTGCGAGAAGTAAATACTGTGATGTGAAAATGTGCTGCTCCATTGTCTTTCTCGCAATTAGTTTAAACTTAGATATCAGGGCAATTAAACCATTACACAAATTGTGTTTTCCACATATATTCTTTCTCCTTGTATATAATTTTAAACAAAAATTACTTACAGCGTAGAGGTTACGCTTACTTAATACGTATGTACGTCGAAGAAATACTTCTTCGTCACGTTATGACTTTTAGGATTTCGACCGTGGTGTGAAACCTTATTTTTATACTTGATATCCTGATGTTTTGTCTGCAACTACGGGAGGCTTTACGGTGCCTGTGTAGCAAGGTGATTAAATTCTTCGACGATATTTATGTCTTTCAATGTTGGAAGAACTTTGTGAGAACAATTTTTGTTCAAGTCCTGTTGAAAGATTACACTGCTGTCACAAACACATAATCAAAAGCCTTCACCAAAGCTTACCAATATACTGGAATACAAATCAGGATATTTATAGAATCACCCGTGATAATTTAAAATCCTGCTGAATTTTGTTTTATATTTTGTTCTCCATCGTGCATATTATTTAAAGAAATTTCCTTCATTTGTGTGTATGGTGTAAAAAACGCTGCTTTTAGCATTTATTTACAGATGGTCATTATTGAATGATTTTTTATCACAATAATGAGTTACTTATTGTTTTCAGTTATCAAAATATATCTAGGTGAAATGGTAAACTAGAAAACAAACAAAAAAGATGGTAAGTGTAAAGTAACTATTTAAAATAGAAAACAAATATAAGTCGAATAAATAATTAGAATAGTAATGAATACTTAATATTTTAATTAGGTATGTTGAAATATTGCAACATCACAATGCATACAGCTTATTTTCCACAAAATAGTACTTCAAAAACCAGCTTCATTACACAGGGATGTATATAGCTTGAAGGCTTCTTTAATTTATGTTGTAACAAATGTTTTAATTTTTCAGAATAAATCAGTAGTGGAGGGGTATTTTTCAAAATTTCAGATTATTACAAAAGCTGATTATACAGTTGTCATGAACATTAATGACATATATTTACCTTTTGGGTTGTGTTTTATCCCTTGAAAGTGAAATCAAGCACTAACAAAAAAAAGTAAATAAATATCACTTTATTTTCCCCTCTCTAAACCTTCTAAGTTTCATCAAGGTCATTTATTCACTATTGAGAATGTTCCCTTGTGAGCTGCAGGCTAGTTGCACGGGGCGTCGTCGGGTTGTGCACTCGGTGCAACCACGCTCAAATAAACTACTTTAACTTCTATTTTCTCCATACTGTGGTGAGGTGTGGCTTTACTTCCAACTTTAAAAACATTCTAGATTTGTTAGCTACAATCAGAACATAGCAATGTATCACCTATAATGAACCAGACCTAAAGCGACCAGCGACAACATTTTCTACTAAAAATCTTTCCAGTTTTCTGCTGCATAGTACTTGGAAATTAAATATCATAGAAACAAAGACCAATATAGAAAAAATAAAAACACACACTTCATCATCAACCTGCGACATGAAACTATAAGATATGAAAGAAATCAGTTTTCTGTACCGATTACTTCCCCAAGAATCGAATGAGAGGTATTATTCTCGCATACAGCAATGAATAATACGCACAAATTCTAAACAAGTGGTTTTTAATTTTTTTTATGGAAAAGGAAAACCTCTACCATAAAACTAACTAAAAGAGTTAATGTAGCTTTACTTCACTGATATACAGTATTTTTTACAGTTAAGCCCAGCGGCTGAAGTGCACAATTAATAACATAAACGAAACGTATCCATTCACCTTCAGCTTCAACCACAGATGTTTACTTGGTTTCAATATGACAGACTTTGCTCATGTGCTCTAAATTATGGCTCATGGACTGCAGCCAACTTTCCATTCTGTATACTCTCTATTTTGTCGCGTGGAGGAAGTAGCGTTAAAGTAAAAAGTCATGTTGGGTTGAATAAACAACCTGTTGTACAGAATTTGGATTAGGAATATAAAATCTAAAAAAAAAAAAAATGAAGGAGAGTATGAGGTGGTTAGCGACTAACTTAAATTAAATCCATGGAAATATAAGATCGGAAAAGTAAAAGATTTCTGATCAGAGATGGAATTATACAAGAGGACCAAAGAATGCCGGGTTTCTTTAAAAAGGGCTCGGACGATTCCTCGCCATATCTTATGCAGCACTGGCTGGTCGTTCGTAGACGAAACCTAAATTTCCAATCGTCCGTCTTCCAGGAACGCAATAATTCAGGCAAATGCAGACCTTGTGTACTCGCCTTATTGGTGACAGTCGGTCCACGTACAACTGTGGAACTCATTACAGTAGGTGCCGCGCGGGTGATTATACCGCGGACCGAGGTAGCTCATTACAGGAGCGTGTACCAGCACGGGCGCATAATCCTGCAATCAGCATCACACGCTCCGCTAACGAATGATAATCGCGCTGTGGTATGATCAATAATGCAGGAGTCGCATACGAACATCCAAGTGAACTGCACCTCTGCTCATTAAGCAGTATGGTTCACGTTACTACGATTTTCGAAATTGTTTCCCAGTCAGTGTAATATGTTGATTGTGTCCATACAACAGTGGGCTTTATTAGGGAACGGAACACAGCTAAAGCTTTACTTCGAATTGCACCAGCCGTATTGGTAAGTAATTCATATTCTGAGCTGAATACCACGTCGCTTTTCAGTAGACATTTGCGAATTCAATAACACCCTTGTACAGTTGCTATAAATCATTCGCAATTAATTCACTGTAATATCTAGGAAAATAATAAAATAATGACAGTACACTACTAGCGAACGTAACTGCAAACATCCTGGCAAACTATACTAAGAACACTTGGCATAAAAATCACCTTATAGCATTGTTACGAGTGCATAATAAACGTAAAGAACGCAAAATGAGAAACTGTATATTAAGTTTGATTTCAAGTAACAGGATTCGCATATGAAACGCACAGGAAAGATGCAGAACATCAGTGTGTTACTGCTCATTGTGAGCGCCTGCAAATAATTACTTAACGATCTGAACAATCAAAGTTCCTTTTATTATTGTGCAAAGAATCATTTTATGTAGACAGGAACTGTATGAGGGTGTTTTTAATGTCTATCTTTAGTGGTTATTTATGGGCCATCCTGGAGTAGTAATTATGTTTTTCTTCATAATATTACTTTCTGCGCATTCTTGTAACACATTTGCATGGTAAACCGTCAAATATTCATTACGAAATGTTCACCTGTCCCACACGAAATCGAAATACGTCCTTTACAGTTTGAAACCTTTTGGGCTTGCTACGTCACAAATATCTTTCAAAGATATAGTATATATATATATATATATATATATATATATATATATATATATATATATATATATATATATATATATATAGCTCTAAAATATGTAACGTGTTACATTGCTATGAATATTACTTTTAATTTAACTACAGGCCTATTTTAGCTACACAGTCATCATCAGTTTATCTCTAATAGAACGTCTCATAAATTTATTGTATTACATATAAGTTACTTATGAACAATAATATATCCTTTAGAATCACAAACACTTTCATTAATGAAATAATATATTACGACAGATATGTCGACAACACAATAATGCTTATAGATGGAAACAGTGAGGACATCGAACATATACAAAAGAAATTCTACATCTGGACTTGATCTTAGGTGATATTAGCAGTACTCATAAATTCGAAATATACCGAAAGCCAGCAAGAACTGATAACACTATCGATGAGAACTCCTGCCAACCAAAATCACACAAATATGCATACTTTCACACCATGACCGATAGAACCTGCCTCTAGAACACGACGCTGCACAAAAAGAAATTAGAATCCAGCAATACAAGGCATAAGAGAATGAATACAATCCACAAATAACTACAGAGTTGCATAACAAATACACAAAACCCTCACGACTTACTACACCGAACAGAATAACATTTATAAGAATAAACACGGACAAAACAGAACATTACATATGTAACCGTCGCCTACCTGGGAACATATCAAACAAAATTAACGCACTACTGAAAAATACCAACACAAGTTTTGCCTACAAATCAGGACATAACATAAAAATAAAAATACAGTCATGGAGGTGGAAACCGCCAATACACTCAAAACCGGGTATATATAAAATTCACTGCAAAGACTGTGAAAAATTCTACAAAGAACAGAGAAGCAGAAACTTCGCCACTAGATATCGAGAACATGTTGCATTAAGTGACAACAACCTATCCATCTTTTTCTATCACATTAAAAATTTAAGCCCCCCAATATACCCACTGAAAAATGCTATCGATATTTTCACACAGACTAACATCAAAAAGATCAGTAATTAGTGTGTTGGAGGAAACAGGGACATATTTACGCACAAGAAATTATCGACATTTAATCCTCAACGAGCAAATTGACCTAAAATACTAATACTTCATCGGAAACTATATTGACATTATCCATCAAGATCCCAGATGAAACATAATACAACCAGAGGCATAATTTGGCTTGAATAAAACAACACCACAGATATCCATTTAGTATAAACCAACAACATCGCTGGTTGAATTGTCAACAAGCAGATGTAACTATACTATATTGCTGATCGTCTGACATAGCTGACGTCATGAATTTCATCTGGAAATTAAGTTTATTTCAGACCATACCTAATGAAGTGTCCGAAAGTAACACACAATTGATAACTATTACAATACCAGCGATAGAATATGGTAAGTAAACAAATAAACAGCAACAGAAACTAACAAAATCGCTTATCATCTGTCACAACTGCTGTCACTAAATGTCAATTACAGACTAAGATTTATTTCTGACCACTAATAAAAGGAAATACTACAGAACTGATTATTATTGCTACATTAATGTAAAATATAATCAGAATCAAACAAAGAGCAACGGAAACAATGATGTTACATGGAAGTATGTAAAACCATACTATTCCTAAGTTACGCACATATAGTACAACAATTGTATGAAAATGTATGATATTCGGTTACTGATAAACTGATAATGGCTATATTGCTAAAATAAACCTATAGTTAAAATAAAAATAATATTCACAGCAGCGTAACTGGTTATATTAATATATTACGTCCTTGAAAGACATCCTTTATAGATAGCCTGAAGCTCCCATCTTGTTTTCAGTCTCTGTGTTCGAGGTTGTTAACGCCTACTTATACGGGAGTACTGAGATATAACGTGACTGGTCAGAATATTTGTCGCTGTTTTGCCGTCTGGTAGAAACCTGGTCGGCTAAAGATTTTTATCGCCAGCCTCTGTCTCAAAGTTCGAGAAATATTCCAAACCTCTTCATAGAGTTCATGGAGTAAGAGCATTTGAAGTGCAAAGCGTTCTGCGTGAGGAATCCCACATTTGTCAGAAGAATAAAAAAATGCATCTCTATTGGTACAAAACTTGTTTATATCCAAAAAAATCAAGAAGGCATTCTGATACCACAGAATTTTGCAGCTCACTTCATCATTACGAAAGTAAATAATTTATTAAGGAACGTTCTAAGTGTTACACAGGAAAGTGACTCGTTATGGGTGCCAATTAGAAAGTTTTAGTTCCTAGTGTCATTAAAACAGAGGAATCCGTTCTGTTTGTGATAATACAAGTATCGAAACAGAGCACTAGTGTTGTAACTAGTAGAACTCTACTCAACAGAAGCCATGTGTCATTTTTCTTACATAACAAAATTCAACTCATGAAAAAAATATTCTTCAGTATTGATTTTACTTTCGTACACAACTTCATTACTGATATCACATTTTGCGAAGTTTATTGTAAAACTCCCTGTGCTGTTGAGGAATAAGTGGTAACATCATCAACAGGTATTTGTTTTGCATCCTATAAACATGCTCACTTTAAGACGAAGTGTAGCAAGGGTTACAACTGCCCTGTATTTCCTCTTTTGAATACATTGACATGTTTCCATTTTTCTGTTTCAGAGTAATAACGTTTAAAAGCTGTTTGAGATGAGTATGAGACACTTTCATCATACTGAATTTGAAGATTAACAAGCCTACAATGACAACGATATTTCATACGCGTCTCTAAAATCTATGAAATCAGTTGTATGCACTGGAGCTACATGGAACGGGTTGATAGCTTTAAGTGAGTGTTACCCATAGTGGATGCTGTTGAACTCCGTGACTGCTCCTTTAAAGGATGTAGAAAAATTTCCGCCAACAATCACAATAAAAGATTATTTATTCTTCACACGGCCAGTTTCGGGCTTGTGCCCATACTCAGATGTTTATATATTGATGTACATGTTTACATTGCTGGAGATCAACTTTATTGATCTCCAGCAATATAAACATGTACATGAATGTATAAGTACCTGAGGATGGCCACAAGCCCGAAACGGGTCGTGTAAGGAATAAATAATCTTTTATTGTGACTAATAGCGGAAATTTTTCTACACCCTTCGTACACTATGTGATCAAAAGTATCCGGACACCTGTCTCAAAATGACATACAAGTTTGTGGCGCCCTCCATCGGTAATGCTGGACTTCAACATGATGTTGGCCCATCCTTAGCCTTGATGACAGCTTCCACTCTCGCAAGCATACGTTCAGTCAGGTGCTGGAAGGATTCTTGGGAAATGGCAGCCCATTCTTCACGGAGTGCTGCACTTAGGAGAGGTATCGATGTCGGTCGGTGAGGCCTGGCACGAAGTCAGCAATCCAAAACATCCCAAAGGTGTTCTGTGGGATTCAGGTAAGGACTCTGTGCAGGTCAGTCCATTATAGGGATGCCATCGAACCGCCACATTGTGTAACGTGATTCGTCACTCCGCACAGCGTTCTTCCACTGTTCAATCGTCCAATGTTTACGCTGCTTACACCAAGCGAGGCGTCGTTTGGCATTTACCGGCGAGATGTGTGGCTTATGAGCAGCAGCTCGACCACGCAATCCAAGTTACCTCACCTCCTGCCTAACTGTTATAGTACTTGCAGTGGATCCTGATGCAGTTTGGAATCCCTGTGTGATGGTTTGGATACATGTCTGCCTATTACACATTACCACCCTCAACTGTCGACGGTCTGTGTCAGTCAGTAGGCGAGGTCGTCCTGTCGCTTTTGTGCTGTACGTGTCCCTTCACGTTTCCACTTTACTATCACATCGCGAACAGTGGACCTAGGGATGTTTAGGAGAGTGGAAATCTCGCGTACACAAGTATGACATAAGTGACACCCTATCACCTGACCACGTTCGTGAGTTCCGCGGAGCGCCCCATTTTGCTCTCTCACGATGTTTAATGACGACTGATGTCGCTGACATGGAGTACCTGGCAGTAGGTGGCAGCACAATGCCCCTAATAAGAAAAAGGTATGTTTTTGGGGGTGTCCAGATACTTTTGATCACTTAGTGTAGCCTTAGCTGACTCAGCAATAGTGTGTAAATCTTGCGAAACAAAGACTCTGTCAGGTGGCACTTGGGTCTCATGAGGGAAGCAACACTTCGCACAGATAACATGGACCTTCTGGTAATAGGTATTTCAAATATTATCTCGATCATTTGACGATAGGCGCATGCAATAAAGTAGCGAGAACACAAAAGAACTGAAAACGCGTTTATGGAAAAAATGACCCGAAGAATATTTTCCATATCCACTCTTCATTTGACACTACTGAAAGCGATTCTGCCATAGGATAGGTACGATAAGTTCTGTGATCACCTGGAAACTGTGGAGTGTATGCCAGCGCGAGGTCTCACCCTGGGCCTTGCGTCTCATCGTCATCATCTTCACCATCATTGTCATCAAGAAAGTCAGCGTCAACATTCAAACGACATAACAAGAACACATGACAGTCACAATCACTACACGGTCACGCTGAAATGGCGTCTATTACAGAAGCTTCCATGAGACTACGACTCAGATAAACAAATAAGAAATGGTGCGTATGTGCTCCACAAGGCACGAAAAGCGTTACAGAAGTTGACACAGGGTCGGAAATAATTTACTCAACATTTACAATATAATTTTTAGCGAAATTTTTAAATTCCAAGAAACCTAACTTCTTATGAAGTAATCCAACAGTCAATGGGGACTGACTCCTATTTACACGAATAATTTGTTACAAAATTAACGAGAAAAAATTTTTCACAACAGCTTACTTATCTGGTGGGTTTTAATGTCTGAAAAGAATTAGCTAGTACAAATTTCGATGCACAGAGCGATTACAGCATACATTTGGAATATTCTGCAGCTGCCGTGGATATCTGGGTTAATTTTCGTCGTATGAAAACTCCTTCCCTGAAGTTGTCTGGGGTTAATAAAAATTCGTGAACGAACTAACGGCCAACGATAGTAACCGAATTCTAGCCGTAGTAATTGAAGTGTCTGAGAAGAATCAAGACCTGTAGCAGATTGTATCACATTCGGAATGAAGACATCAGAAGAGAATTGAAGATGTTCTTACTATTAGAAAAAGTCAAAAAATATAGGCGAAAATACAACAAACACATCCTTTGAAAGGGAAGCGAGGGAATACCAAAAGAAGGTACTGAATACCTACCAATAGGAAAAGATGTTTGGGAAGACCAAGAAAAAGGTGAACTGAAGGGTTTGAACAGACCCTCCAAGACTGACCTATGATGACGATTATAGTAATTCTAAGGTACACGGAACGACATTTCACGGGCTTTGCTTGGGCGCTGCAGGTAAAGCTGTCATCAACTTGAAAGTTGATTTGAATGCCATGGTGCTCTGCTAGGGATAATCCCATTCCAGCTGAAATCCTTTGCCTTTCTCTGACCTTTAAACTGACTTATCCAGCCAATTATAGGGGACCTACAGTTTAACATCGATAACGAACCATTGTACAATTTGGCATCTTCCACATTTACAAACATTGTCAGAAGCGAAAGAACTGAAAAGGGACAGATAAAATTCCTACAACAGACCAGAGATCGAAACCTGCATATTTCGGTCCATAGTATAGCATTTAATCACTGTACCAGCGTGAATCATTATTAAGGATTGTTGAGTGCCGTTCTCTGCGATGTCAGGAACATTCGAAAGAACTCACACGAAATTCACGAAATTTTCAACAGTACTAAAATCGAAAATATTAAACGGACTAGTGAGTATCCTGTGTTACATAAGTGGGTATTTATTCTAATCTTCAATTAGTCCATCTCCTCCTTCCACTCTCTCTCTGTCCCTCTCGTCCTCCCACTGTCTCTGTCCATCTCCTCCTTCGCCTCTTTCCTGTCCATTTACTCCTCCCCTTCTCCCTGTTCATCTCCACCGCCTTCATTTCCGTGCCCGCCTCTTCCTCTCCCCTCCCTTTGTCCATCTCCTCCTCTTTCCTTATTTGTTCATTTCCTCCTCCCCTTTGACTTCTCATTTCCACCTCACCTTCTTTCCACCCCTCTCTTTCTGCTGCTGCTTCTGTCCGTCTCTTCTTTCCCTGACCGTTTCCTCCTCTCCCCCCTCTCTGTCCATTCTCCCCCCTCTATCAGTCGATTTCCCCCTTCCCTATCTCTATTCATCTCCTCCTTCTCCTCCTCTTCCTATCTTTTCCTGTCTCTTCCTTCCCTCTCCCTGACTGTCCATCTCCTCGTCCTTCCTTCTCTCTCGAAGTCATCACCCTCACCTCTGTCAGAGACTGGTGGTCTTTACCCCTACAGTATTTTTTTCCATACTCTCAAGTCTACCAAATTTGATTGAAATCGTTCCAGGGGCTTAAGATGAATTTTTACCTGAGGCTTTGCCTATATACATACATGATGTACTTCACAAATATTTCACATATTTCACGCCAATTTATACATATACTGGCGAACCCAGCAATGCTTCACGACTGCTAAACATGTATAGAAATTGGATATAAGTTCTGATCTCCTTCCCCCCCGCCTCCCTCTCAGTCCATCTTCTCATATCCCCTCTGTCTGTTTATATCCTTTGTCCTCCTCTTTCTCCATCACCTCCTCCCCCTTTCTTTGTCCGTTTCGCACTACATTCTATTTCTCTGCACATCTTTATTCCTCCTCGCCATGTAGATTTCCCCCTCTCTCTATATATACCGATTTCCTCTCCCCCCGCCCCCTCTTGCTGACTTTGAGTCTTGTTTTCGTTATTGCTAACGAATTCTTGATTGGGAATTGAAGCCGTTTAAAATTGGTAACCAGGTACTGCCCGCCATCCAAGTGGAGCACGTATTGGTCTCACCACGGACTTCTAGTACTCAGCCACACACAACTGATATCATCAAAGTGTACGGGCCTGAAGATGGCGTTGACGCAACGTCCAAACTAGTAGCCAAATAAATGTGAAATCTTAAGTACAGGTGGAGGCGTTTCATTTTTAATAAAAATTGTACCAGCTGACGTCCTACCATCATCCAATTTAAATATGGATGTACGAAGATTAAAATGAGTAAATCTGTTGGGATCGTTGGTATATAGTGTCAGAGACTGCCTTCCTGCTGCTTGATCTGTCAGGTTATTAGCTTCAAAAACAGTTTCCACATAGTTTCAATCCGTGAACGGTAGGATTACAAAGTTTTGGACGATTCAGATTGCGTAGTACTACTCCAGTCATAGGTCCATAAGCCACGAATACAGCTTTCCTGATTTCTATTAAAACTGAGTGGGAGATAGAAAATAAAACGGCAGATAGTTGTGTGTACAATTTCTGTTTAAAATTATCTATAAGGAGAAACAATTTGTCTAACAGTATAACTGCCTTGCTTTCGTAGTTAAAACTGTCTACGAGAAAGAAAACGAAACGGCACATTTTCACATAGCACAACATATTCTTTCTCGCAGTTGGTTTTAGGTGAAAAATTTTACACTGTTCTATCAAGAAATGGCATATAAGATGCCAGTCTGAAAGTTTATTAGAATACTGTATACAAATCAGAAGTAAATCGGTTGAAAACTTTACGAGGTTTTTGGTAACAACAATTCCGTATTATATAACGGTCAATAGCTTTTAGAGGTTACTGAGAACAAATATCGACTTGGTTTTACATATCATTATAGATTTTAAATATGTGTTTCTATGCCATATACATTAAAAATATGTAACCTACGTCTATTTCAAAGTGTATTAGTTACATGTAAAAATCGGAAGTAAAACGGTCAGGAACTTTTCAAGATTGTTGGTACCAACGTTAAACAGCTACTTGTCTTTATATAGTAACATAGATAACAAAAAATTTAGCACTAACCCTATGAAGAGACTGTCCGCTTAGGCGTCCAGTGGGTAACAACATGTTCAGCGAGCCACTAGCGTGAAAGCATTTCACGCCCTGCTGCCGAAGAGCGCTACGGGTCGTCGCCAGAACACTGTAGCCCTGCGGGGCTATCAACGCGCGAACGGGCCCGCCAGTTAACGAGACAATGATGGCGGCGCAGCCGTGTCGCGACACGACCGCCACGACCGCCGCTGTGTGACTGGTGTGCGTGCGTGGGTGCTGTGGTGGGGGGCGGTTGGGGGGGGGGGGGGGAGGGCTGGGGTGGGATCTAGGGGCTGAGGCTGGAGGCTGGAGGCGGCTGATAGCCCGCTAATCGCGCTGCCTGCGACAGCGCAGTCCGTCCGCTGCCCTAAAATTAGACGTCGGCCAGGCGACGTCGCAGCGGCCTGGCCAGCCTTCTAAGTGGCTGCTGACGGTGCAAAGCCACGCCGTCTCCTGTGTCCTCGCGTGTCCGAACACCTACAAACGACGTCCTCTCTCTCTGTTCTATCGTGGAAGAAGAAAACGTACAAGCACGAGCAGAGCTCGCGCTCTGAAGGTTCCGCAAAACTTCATTATGAGGATAACAAATAGTAATTTCGTGTGGCTCAAACGGTCTGGTGCAAGTCTCTTTACCGGCAGCCCGTTCGGCGACATATTTGTCCCTAACCAACCACAGTTATCGAGCCGGAAACAGGAATCAACAATTCGACGTGAAATCCAAACGACGCGTTGCTTCTGGAGACTCCTCATATCGTCGGCATTTGAAGGCTAGCTTAATACGAGGACTGAAAACGGCTCACCACGAAGGAATTAGTCGAATAAACGATTAAAATTTCAGGGAAATTAAATAATTTATTAAGAGAAAGAGTTTGACAAATTGAGCAATTCAGTATCGAGAAAGTCAACTTATGGCCCTTATGCAAGCAGATAACGGCTTGGTGTTGACTGATGGGGCTCTTAAGGTCCTCCTGCGGGATATCTTGCGAAATGGTGTCCAGTTGGCTTGTTGGATCGTCAAAATCCAGATCTCGTCGCACTTCTCTGTAATAAATGCAGCAAACTTTCTCAAATGGGGAGAGATCCGTCGGCCTTGCTAGCTAAGGCAGTGGTCATCACTTGCTCAGAAGTAAGACCAGTATGACTTGCCACGGAAGACAACAAAACGGGGAGTAGAATATTGTCGACTATCGCTGGGCTGTGAGGTTGACGCGGATCCAGATGCTATGAAAAGAAATGGCACCCCTAGACAATCACTCCTGGTTGCTGAGCCGTATGGCGGGCGACGGCCACGTTGGTATCCCATTGCTGTCCAGGACGACTCCGTACACGTCTTTGGTGGTCAGCAGGTCTCAATTCGAAGTGGCACTCGTCACGGAAGACAATTCTCCTCCTGTCAATCAGATTCCAGGCCGAAGAAATGTAGGGAGAGTGTCGCCCGCCATATGGCCCGATAGCCAGGAGTGATTGTCTAGGGGACCCATTTTTTTTCTTCATAGCTCGATCCCTTTGGTTGTCATCTGTGGCGCCCTTACAGCTTAGAGGCACGTCGACGTTATTCTACGCCCTGTTTTGTTGTCCTTAATGACAATCCATCCTTAGGTTACATTTCAGCAATGTAATGCTCACTTTCGTTAAGGTTTGAAATTTTGTGTTCAATCACTGAGCGCTCTCATTCCCAAATACTGGGTGACTAAAGTGTGGGCATTCGAGTGCCGTGGTCTCCACTGGTTTTACATCCCATCCCCTTTGATAGTAAGGTGGTTCTTACCCTCTTAGCGATTCTTTCCAGACAGTAAGTGATACGTGCACCAAATATCGTCGAAATCGGTCCAGTGGTTTAGGAAGATATGTGGAACACACATACAGATATACATACGTATGTATACAAGTTCATTCAGTTTTGTAATATGTGTGGGTACTCGGAAAATATCCCTGAAAAAAATCCGAAATTTTGTCGATGGAGTTCAGTTATCCGAAAGTTAAGAAACATACAAATCTGGGCTTTAGTGTCTGCAGCGTACTGTTCCTCATGATTTGAGCAATCCTTGTTGATTACGGAAACGGGCCTAGTGGTTTTCAAAGGAGATCCGTAACAAGCGACAACATCACACGTGCTGCAGCTGATATTGTTGACAGTCCGTTCAATTTGGATACACTACGACGTCACATAAATCTAGGAAGAATGCATGGCATTTTAAAACTTATACATTCCGATTTATGATCATTTTGCAGACTGTGTTCAAAAACTATAAGTTTTCAAGTCACTACATCGTTGTTCTGAGCCGTGCAATGCTTGCGCTTAGTGGTGACTTTACCTCTATTAAAGACAGTATATGTATTCTTACAGTCAAAGACCCAACATGCAGGTACGTCTATGATATGTAGACAACACGGAAGATTTTTGATTTTGACACGTGCTAAAGCAGTGTTATAACGCTTGATAATGGCATTGCGTCTAAATTTCAATAGCGCACATTAATAACTTACAGTGAATGGCGATAGCAACGCCATTTACAATGTATTACATGACTGTGAACCCAACCACGAGCACGTAACAAAAGAAACTGAACCTTTCTTGTGACTACCACAACGTGGCGAATACTGAAATACGGTAGGCAGTGGATATTTCTCCAGGGCTGATTTCTTTGCATACTCCGTATCTTTCTATCTAGCGTTAACCTCTTCATAACTGTACCGACCTTGTCAATCTGTGAACAGGTAACTGTGTCTAAATATTAACTATATTCTTGTTCTTAATCGTCGTAGCATAACATGTCCAATATCCTTGTAAAGGTGATCTACACATGAATTAATCTACTACTATTACTGCTACCACTACCACCTCCAGCACTGCCACCACTGTTATTACTACTGCCTATTGCTACCTGCTATCACGATAACGTATTTTAGAAAATTTCACCTACCCCCTGAAAAGATCATGGTAACATGGAGGCCAATGGTGCTATCTGAGATCTGTGCGCCCCTTGTGCCCAGTCATCAAAGATCGGGGGAGAAATCACAATAAGGTGGTTCAGTGACTCCTCTACCAAGTATTTAATTGTGAACTGCAGAATTACACATAGATGCAGGTGTAGATAAATGCTCTAATATGTCCGGCGCCAATGCGGTAGAGATCTGTTCTGATAAAAGATGAAATATTATGTATAGTGTCAGAAAGGTCTAAAAATCCACATAAACCAGCAGATCACGACTGGCGCCAAGATAATCATTTAGCTGCATTGCGTAAGTTAAAATTCACTTCCAAGATTTTATCTTAATTCAAGAAATTGTAATCTTGCGTAAAAGGTATGAAGGAAGCTTGGCCCACAAGACGTCTTTAACAACCGCGTTGACATCTCATGTGAATGGGTTAGGCACAGAAAGTTGAGCATCCAAATGAACTGGACTCTCATTCGGGAGGACGACGGTTCAATCCCGCGTCCGGCCATCCTCATTTAGTTTTTCCGTGATTTCCCTAAATCATTCCACGCAAATGCCGGGATGGTTCCTCTGAAAGGGCACGGCCGACTTCCTTCCCCATCCTTCCCTAATCCGATGAGACCGATGACCACGCTGTCTGGTCTCCTTCCCCAACCAACCAACCATCCAAATGAAACGGCGACCTGTACTTGGGAGGCTATGTTAGTAATGATGGTGTCTGTGTAGTCTTCAACCATTTTCAGTTATTTATCAGTATTTTTATTTTTGTTAATGCACAAAATTTACCACACCTTGGGAGATTCCCATATATACATATCCTGTTCGGATATGGGACGATAGCTGTTACAATATCTTCATGTAGTAGGGATAACAGCTTCAGTTGTATTGACACTGCCTGATTAAAAGAAGTGAAGCATCCAGAAATCGTGATAGGACGTCAGTGTAGCTTTTTACACATACACATCCCACCAGTGGGTATGTATATGAGAGTAACAGTTCTCTGCTACAGCTAGAATGGCCACCAGATCGCATTTACTGTTGTTGGTGTTTAGTGTTGTTATCAGACCTGGTAAAATATATAAGGGGAGTGAACAACGTCAGATGTACTGACTCGGAGATGCAGCGTACTCCTTGAGACACCGTTATCAGCATCTGCTAGTGTTTGAAAGTGGCCTCATCGTGGGGCTCCATATCTCTGGTTGATTGAATCGTACAATATCCAGGTTTTTCGCACATTCTGATGTGGCAGTGGCCAGATGATGGACTGTATGAGAACGTGAAGATAGGCATGTTTAGGCATCAAGGTTACGGTCGAACACACCTCACAATCACGAGGGATGATCGCAGCATTGTGCACTAAGCACAAAGCAACCACTTCACATCTGCACCTACCATCCAAGAGCGAGTCATCCCGCATCATTAGTTGGAGACCAACAGCAGCCGGACTAGGGAAACTGTTCCACTGCATAGGGTGTCATTAACAGCACAACACCAACGTCGGCGTTTGGAGTGGTAAAGTGACCGGGAAGTCTGGCCAGTCGATGAATGGTGTCGCATCGCGTTTGTAAGTAGGCTGTTTAGGTTTTTATCTTGGTAACACCACGTAACGCTCTATATGAAAATCACTGACTGTGCTGTGTGAAGTCTGCGGCTGGTTTGCATTGTTGGAATATTTGCTATTGTAGTGTTGGGCAGTTGGATGTGAACAGCGTGTAGCATTGCGCAGTTGGAGGTGAGCCGCCAGCAGTGGTAGATGTGGGGAGAGAGATGGCAGAATCTTGAGAGCGGACGATCTGGACGGGTGTCCGTCACAAAGAGTAAATTTGTAATATTGGATATCAGGAACTGATATATGATGATGATCACTTTTGAAGCCGGCCGGTGTGGTCGAGCGGTTCTGGGCGCTACAGTCTGGAACAGCGCGACCGCTCTTCGGTCGCAGGTTCGACTCCTGCCTCGGACATGTATGTAGGGTTAGTTAGGTTTAAATAGTTCTAAGTTCTAGGGGACTGATGACCTCTGCAGTTAAGGCCCATAGTGCTCAGAGCCATTAGAAACATTTGACTTTTGAACATTATTAAGGTAAATAAATTGTTTGTTCTCTATCAAAATCTTTCATTTGCTAACTATACCTAGCAGTAGTTGGTGCCTTCAGAAGTTAGAATCTTTTATTCAGCTGGAAGTATTGGCGCACGCTGTATTGCAGTAGTTTGAGTAACGAAGATTTTTGTGAGGTAAGTGATTCATGAAAGGTATAGGTTATTGTCACCCAGAGGGTTTCTTTTGTAGGGATTATTGAAAGTCAGATAGCGTTGCGCTAAAAAAAAAAAAATTGTGTGTCAATTTAGTGATGAACAGAATAAGTAAAGAGAGAAGTGTCTGAGTACGTTCAGTTTTGCTCAGCTGTTTGAAAATCAAATAACGTAAGAGGTTTATCAGCACAGTAATTGATTAATTTTTCTAAGGGGACGTTCCACGTTCAGCGATGCATCGCGCTTTTGCACTAACCCGGATTGCCATCGTCGGCGAGTATGGCGGAGGTCCCGTCCTTCGAATGTTTTGGGAGGTACTGCGGTTTGCTTCTGGCGTCGTGGCGTAGACAACCATCAGGTATGCCTTTATGAAATCTAATCCAGTGCCAGTATCCAAGCTATCAACGACCAGTTACGTTAGCCGTGCGCCACCTTGCCTCAGGAAAGGAACTAGTGTTTACGTGACGCTGTTCTAGACTGACTCACTACATGCATCCAGGTCAGAGGGAGAGGGCTCCTAGTGCCAACTTCATTGGAAATTTTCTAATCACTGAAAGAACATTGTATACCCTCTCAACCCAGGGAATTTCATTTAGTTTCTTCTTTCCCTCTTTGTTCAAGCAGACTATTTTTACGGCAACAGTCTAGTTGATGTACTGCCACCGTTCACACCACAAACAGGAAAGCAATCTCTGTTGGTCCATCATGGAAAGGGGACATCGGCTGGTTAAATAAATGTCAATGAAATTCAGCAACAGCCTTTTACCTTAAGATGATATTTTGTAGTTTCAGCATTTCATTATGCCCTCTTCAGGGATGGAGAGATGCATATGGGGCCTGAAGCTAGCATAATAAAATGCTGAAACTGGCAGCCTTCAAAATAAAATAAAATAACATCTTATGTTACACGGCTGTTTGTGAATTTCGTTGACTGTAACAACAGGGAAACAGGTTGAGAATAGGAGTCATCGATTCCTTATATCCTCTACGAGATGCATAATGAAGATTATCACGTATCCGAATGACCATCTGGTACCATAGAGCCGGCTGAAGGTGGTGTAATGGAACACCAAGGTACACTACTGGCCATTTAAATTGCTACACCAAGAAGAAATGCAGATGATAAACGGGTATTCATTGGACAAATGTATTATACTAGAACTGACATGTGATTACATTTTCACGCAATTTCGGTGCGTAGATCCTGAGAAATCAGTACCCAGAACAACCACCTCTGGCCGTAATAACGGCCTTGATACGCCTGGGCATTGAATCAGACAGGTCTTGGATGGCGTGTACAGATACAGCTGCCCATGCAGCTTCAGCACGATTCCACAGTTCATCAAGAGTAGTGACTGGCGTATTGTGACGAGCCAGTTGCTCTGCCACCATTGACCAGATGTTTTCAATTGGTGAGAGATCTGGAGAATATGCTGCCCAGGGCAGCAGTCGGACATTTTCTGTATCCAGAAAGGCCCGTAAAGGACCTGCAACATGCGATCCTGCTCAAATGTAGGGTGACGCAGGGATCGAATGAAGGGTAGAGCCACGGGTCGTAACACATCTCAAATGTAACGTCCACTGTTCAAAGTGCCGTCAATGCGTACAAGAGGTGACCGAGACGGGTAACCAGTGGCACCCCACACCATCACGCCGGGTGATACGCCAGTATGGCGATGACGAATACACCCTTCCAATGTGCGTTCACCGCGATGTCGCCAAACATGGATGCGACCATCATGATCCTGTAACAGAACCTGGATTCATCCGCAAAAATGACGTTTTGCCATTTGTGCACCCAGGCTCGTCGTTGAGTACACCATCGCAGGCGCTCCTGTCTGAGATACTGCGTCAAGGGTAACCACAACCATGGTCTCCGAGCTGATAGTCCATACTGCTGCAAATACTGGATACAGAAAATGTCCGACTGCTGCCCTGGGCAGCATATTCTCCAGATCTCTCACCAACTGAAAACATCTGGTCAGTGGTGGTAGAGCGACTGGCTCGTCACAATACGCCAGTCACTACTGTTCGTGCAGATGGTTGTTGTCTTGCAAACGTCCCCATCCGTTGACGTCTAGACGTGGCTGCACGATCCGTTACAACCATGTGGATAAGATTGTAAGGCGTATGCTTCGCAGGCGATGGGCGAGGCATGACAGAATCTCTGACCAGAGAGTAGTTTATTGTTAGTTGTTGCTTGTCGCGAGTCTGCGCTAGTCTGCGCGAGTCGACAGTAGAAGTCAGTCTGCAGTAGTAGTCAGTCGGATACAGTAGTAGTCGGTCGGCTTTAGTAGCGAGTGGACAGGAGTAGTCTGCGGGAGTCGGCATGTGTCGGCCGTGTGCTGGTCAGGACTCTGGAGGATGAGTATTGGTGTAGAAGGTAAAGAAGCAGCCTTGCGCATAATTAATAATGTATGTTAATTGTAATTTAATTTGTTCAGAAAAAATGCCCCAATAATAATTTTTACAATATAAAGTAACCTTTTATTAAAAGAAAAACATTCATTTCAATTTAAAGAATATTTCCTGTGCATTGCTTCCAAGAATCAAAAAAAAAAAATATATACGCCAACGTTGCACGAAGCTGTGTCGATAAATAAGAGCGGAAATAGTTGCAGTTTTTATTGAGGTAAGAATTTTTGCTTTTGTTATACAGAATACAGGGCCGAAGGTCAGCGCTGCTGTCCTTATAAAATTTACCAGATAATATTATTTCTGTTAGGAGGTTCCATTTCGTTCATGGTTCATTATTTAATTAATATTATTGTGTGAGTTTATGGTCAATTTTCATTTAATAATTTTTGCGGGGAGGTTACAAGATGCCTGTCATCTCGAATGCTAGTGATACGAGGCCGTTGGGATCCAGCATGGCGTTCCGTACTACCCTCCTGAACCCACCGATCCCATATCCTGCCAACAGTCATTGGATCTCGATCAACGCGAGCAGCAATGTCGCGATACGACAAACCACAATCGCGTTGGTTACAATCCGACCTTTATCAAAGTCGGAAACGTGTTGGTGCGCATTTCTCCTCCTTACACGAGGCACCACAACAACGTTTCACCAGGCAACGCCGGTAAACTGCTGTTTGTGTATGAGAAATCGGTTGGAAACTTTCCTCATGACAGCACGTAGTAGTTGTCGCCACCGGCGCCTACCTTGTGTGAATGCTCTGAAAAGCTAATCATTTGCATATCACAGCATCTGCTTCCTGTCGGTTAAATTTCACGTAGTGTAGATAATACATACAGCTGAAGGTATCATTTCTTTACATACAGGCTTTTGTGAGCTATTTTGTCTCACATACGTGCGCGAGGAGAATACCGTGAAGTGGGAGGAGCGGCAGGAACCGTCGTCTGCTTTTCCTTGGCGTGGGGCCAGCAAGCGGCCGCCTCTCCTATCTGCGACTGGCGGGCTATTACGCCTGTCCCCGGTTTTTGCAGAGGGCTTTTCGCTTTCTAGCCACCGCTTCTGCCAGTGCTGTCGCTCGCGGATAGTTGTGACAGACGACCCGTGGCAACGTATTTCCCTTGCTCTATCTCCCGTAGGACAGCAAGTTTTAAACAGCGCGTTCATTCATCATGATATTCAGGTAGAGCTCATTGTTCCTTGCTATGAAACATTCCTGCTTTCTTCATTTACACAAAGGTAAGCGTGATGTTTTGTTCCACCACTGTAGTTCGTGAACACTTGTTATATTACAGGTAGGCATTTGTTTGGGGCCGATCACTTACGTGAACCTCCACGTGGCTGTTTCAGACTATATAAATATATCCCCGAATATGAGAAAGGAATAAAAGTATAAACCAAACGTAGTAGAACTTGTTTAAAACCTACCGACGAATTTTGATTCAAGCCGTCTGGAACACAGCATAAGGACAGTGAAACGTGGTGTGTGCTGACACCGACAAAGAAGGAACTGGAAGAATTTGGTGTTACAAATTAATGGCAAAAATCAACTGGCGTTAGCAATCAGTCTCCCTCGCCGACTGCCATGCTAACAAGAGATGTCATATTACACCGAGCCTTCTTCTGAAATATCTTCGTCGTTTAAATGTCTGGGCTTAGCGTCGCAAAGCGATGTGAAATGGAATGAGCATGTGTGAACTGTGGTAGGGAAGGCGAATAGTCGACTTCGTTGTTATTGGCAGAATTTTAGGAAAGTCTGGTTCATTTGTAAAGGAGACAGCACACAGGACGCTGGTGGAACCTATTCTTGAGTAATGCTCGAGTGTTTGGGATCCGTGCCGGTTCAGATTAAAGGAAAACGTCGAAACAACTCAATGGCGGGCTGCTAAATTTATTACCAGTTAGTTCCAGCAACACGTGAGTGTTACCGAGATGGTTCGGCAACTCAAACGAGAATCCCTGGTGGAAAGGTGACGTTATTCTCTAGGAATACAATGGAGAAAATTTGGACAATCGACATTTGAAGCTGGCCGCAGAACGATTCTACTGCCGCCAACATGCATTGCTCGTGAGTATCACGAAGATAATATACGAGAGATTAGGATTCATGCTGAGGCTTATAGACAGTCGTTTTTCCCTCGCTCTATTTGCGGGTGGTACAAGAAAGGAAATGATTAGCAGTGGTACAGGGTACCCTTCGCCATCATGCCGTATGGTGGCTTGCCGAGGATCTAAGTAGATGTAGATGTAGAATATACAGAATATGAAGGTGTTTGTTTGCCGGCCGAAGTGGCCGTGCGGTTAAAGGCGCTGCAGTCTGGAACCGCAAGACCGCTACGGTCGCAGGTTCGAATCCTGCCTCGGGCATGGATGTTTGTGATGTCCTTAGGTTAGTTAGGTTTAATTAGTTCTAAGTTCTAGGGGACTAATAACCTCAGCAGTTGAGTCCCATAGTGCTCAGAGCCATTTGAACCATTTTTTTGAAGGTGTTTGAAATAACAGATGGGAGGGGGCGGGGGGAGTGAGAAGACAATTGAAAAATTTTTCAGAAGAAGGGTCGGTTAATACGACATCTGTTGTTGCCATGGCAATCGATGGGAGAGGCGGATTGCTAATTTTTAGTGGTAAACAATAATTATAATACGTGAAACATGTTATCGAGGATACTGATCGTAGCAGACACATAAAACTGACAAGATTAATCTAATGTAGGAAGAGAAAAATCGTTGACTTACGAAAAGAAAACGTGATAATTGTAAGTGGGTCTCCTGGAACAGCACTTGTATAATCCAGTACGAAGTATAATCTCAGTTTTAACAATCATCCTAAGCATCTGTTTTATAGTTCAAATCATATTCTGCAAAGAAATACACATAATTAACTTTCAAAGAAAATACTAAAATAGTTCGTAACCGTAACGAAAATTCCACTAATGTCGTAGGCAACACATTTGGGTCTAAGCCTTCCGGAAAGTCCAAAACCCCACGTTTAATAAGTTTAATCTCCTTTGAGGTCTTTAGATCTAAAACAAAAAAGAAAATAATCATATTTTCGGGGCACATAGCATTGAATTCCTGCAAAATTCTGTGATTAAGTGTTCAAAACAAACCTTGGTGAAGATAATCCTGACGTTGAAACTTCCTGACAGATTAAAACCGTGTGCCGGACCGAGACTCGAACTCGAAAGCTGTGAGGATGGCGCCCAAGTCGTGTTTGGGGAGCTCAGTTGGTAGACCACTTGCCCGCGAAAGACGAAGGTCCTGAGTTCGAATCTCGGTCCGGCACACAGTTTCAATCTGCCAGGAAGTTTCATATCAGCGGACACTCCACTGTAGAGTGAAAATTTCATTCTAGAATCCTGACGTTGATTAAAGCCAGCATAAGAGGAACTTAAAAACGCAGGTGCTCTAAAGAATAAATAAATAGGAATGGCAAGTAACGAAACGTCTTAGAAATGCTTGTTGTGTAAATACAAAAATATTTAACTCCATTACCTGATTACAGTTCCTACTGGAAATCTATAAGTTTTAATTCTTAAATAGGCAAACAAATTATACACAGTAAGAAAACTGTCAAGACTCTGTCCGATTCAGGGGTAATTAAGCAAACAACTGGAAAATAAGGTAATTAAAATTCCCTAATATAACTTCAGATACAGCTTGGAAACTCGACTCAGAATGTTAAAAGGAGAGTATACACTTCACACTTTCTTTGAATTAACGTTGTTCGTCTTCCGGACTCACAGATACTGATTCTCATTAGTTTCGGCAATGCATTGAAAACTGCAATGACGAGGTTAAACTGGTGAAAGAGTTTTTTTGTCCGATTGTGAAATATAGAGTCGAAGGCAAGGTCGTTCTTCGATGTCTGTTGTTTGGATGACTGTGATAAGTGTTTGCACTGTGGGTGTTCTGTTCGTGTTGCAGAGGACGAATGGAAGGGAGACAATAAATGACGGTGAAAGTCGGTGCCGGCACATAGCCTACTAGTAAAGTGTATATGCAGACTGAAGCGACGAATGAAAATTTGTACCAAGGCCCGGGGTTCGCACCCGCATCTTGTGCTTACTAGGGCTGCGCTAAGCATTATGCTACCCTGGCAGAGTGCCTTTGCACAACAGCATGGTCTACCCTATAACGCCTCTCAGTACAAATTGCCACTCACGCCTCAGCCCACTTCGCTACTTGTATCAGGTAGCACCAGTGGGGTCGCCGAGCTTAAACATCCACATCCGTCGGACAGATCACCATCATCAGAGTAACACATGCTCTCACGTCGTGAGAAACTTGGACGTGGTTTGGATTTTAACGCAGGACATTAGAGCAAAGTCAAACTGACAGATTTGTACGCCATCACTTTTCTTCCCCTTACCAGCCAGGTCCTAGCGATTGGAATGTCTTCCATCACCCGTATTCGGGATAGCTACCTGTGCGTTGAACGCTGTTTTTGTAGCATGTATAAACAACTTACTACGGAGGTGGTTCCCTCGAGAAATCATAATTTGGACACTGCGCCAAGTAATAATTCCACAACACTGGCAAATTGAGAGAGTCAATTACTGAACTTTATGAAATAAAATCGTCATAACATCTGAACGGTCTGCCTTAGGACGTTCAAACTGCACTGTTGGGCGCGGAGCATGACGGGAATTACTATGGTTTCGTTTAGCGACGAAGCCCACTTTCATAAGCGAAATTGGAGCATTTGGGGGCTGAGAATCCGCATTTCACGACAGAGTGTCTCTTCTCCCTCAACGGGTGTGCTGTGCAATGCCCAGTCACGGAATAATCGGTGCGATATTCCTCGAAGGCACAGTGACTGCCGAACGGTATGTGAAGGTTTTGGAAGATGATTTCATCCCCATTACCCAATATGACCCTGGTTTCGACAATACGTGGTTCATGCAAGACGGAGCTCGACCCCCTCGAAGCAGGAGAGTGATGTCCTGGAGGAGGACTTTGGGGACCGCACTCTGGCACCAGGGTACCAAGAGGCCACTGGCCATGGGTCTCGATTGGCCGCCATTTTCTCCAGATCTGAACAAATTCGACTCCTTTTTGTGCGGCTGTATTAAAGACAAAGTGTACAGCAATAACCTTAAAACCATTGCTAAGCTGAAACAGCCACTCGCTTTGCTCGCGTGTCATGTCATTTCTGGAAACCCAGAATCTACTCTGTAGGAATCAACATGGATTCCGGAAACAGCGATCGTGTGAGACCCAACTCGCTTTATTTGTTCATGAGACCCAGAAAATATTAGATACAAGCTCCCAGGTAGATGCTATTTTCCTTGACTTCCGGGAGGCGTTCGATACAGTACCGCACTGTCGCCTGATTAACAAAGTAAGAGCCTACGGATTATCACACCAGCTGTGTGGCTGGATTGAAGAGTTTTTAGCAAACAGAACACAGCATGTTGTTCTCAATGGAGAGACGTCTACAGACGTTAGAGTGACCTCTGGCGTGTCACAGGGGAGTGTTATGGGATCATTGCTTTTCACAATATATATAAATGACTTAGTAGATAGTGTCGGAAGTTCCATGCGGCTTTTCGCGGATGATGCTGTAGTATACAGAGAAGTTGCAACATTAGAAAATTACAGTGAAATACAGGAAGATCTGCAGCGGATAGGCACTTGGTGCAGGGAGTGGCAACTGTCCCTTAACATAGACAAGTGTAATGTATTGCGAATATATAGAAAGAAGGATCCTTTATTGTATGATTATATGATAGCGGAACAAACACTGATAGCAGTTACTTCTGTAAAATATCAGGGAGTATGCGTACGGAACGATTTGAAGTGGAATGATCATATAAAATTAATTAATTGTTGGTAAGGCATGTGCCAGGTTGAGATTCATTGGGAGAGTCCTTAGAAAATGTAGTCCATCAACAAAGGAGGTGGCTTACAAAACACTCGTTCGACCTATACTTGAGTATTGCTCATCAGTGTGGGATCCGTACCAGGTGGGGTTGTCAGAGGAGATAGAGAAGATCCAAAGAAGAGCGGCGCGTTTCGTCACAGGGTTATTTGGTAAGTGTGATGGCGTTACGGAGATGTTTAGCAAACTCAAGTGGCAGACTCTGCAAGAGAGGCGCTCTGCATAGCGGTGTAGTTTATTGCCCAGGTTTCGAGAGGGTGCGTTTCTGGATGAGGTTTCGAATATATTGCTTCCCCCTACTTATACCTCCCGAGGAGAACACGAATGTAAAATTAGAGAGATTCGGGCGCGCACGGAGGCTTTCGTTCAGTCGTTCTTCCCGCGAACCACACGCGACTGGAACAGGAAAGGGAGGTAATGACAGTGGCATGTAAAGAGGCTTGCGGAGTATGAATGTAGATGTAGAGATCATCGACAGCATCGATGTCCCAAAACTTCAGCGGGTCATCCAGAATTTCGTTATTTGTCTGCGCCAAATCATCGCCAATGATGGTAGGCATATCGAACATGTCATAAGGTAAATCTGAATGTCCGTAGTGACGTTTACATGTAGAATATAGTGTGTGCTCGCCGTAGTTTGTAACTAATTTACGATTTTTCTCATATGTTCAGGAATTTTCACCCTGTAACAAATATCTTTCGACGTAGTACAGAGCACAAAAGAAACGTTTTGTGAATGGATTTCCATTTGAGTAATGCATTGAATGATGACTTGCAAGAAGCTGAAGCATTTTATAAAAGTGAAAATAGGTGGGTGTTAAGTTACGGTTTGTGTTCATGGCGATTCCTGGAGTATCTACTAACAGACTGTGTTCCGTCAGAGGTCAAATGAACTGCATTATATAGTCTGCAGATAAATCTGTATCCGAAATTCTGCGTGCGAGGTAGCCCTGAGAATCGTAAACGTGGAAAGAGTTAAGAGATGATGGACGGAACTAATTTGTCGCTCTTAATTATATCTCGAGCAGTAACAGTAAAATATGAAAAGACGAAAGAAAACACGTGGTTCAGAGCGCCACGCTAGTGGGAATCGCCATGACACAGCGTAAAAAATGTTTCCGGTGATAACGGGAGAGGCAGCGGCGGGAACAATACCGCTGTGGCCGCCGCTGCGACCCGAGATTGAAGTGCGTTGGCCACGGTTGCGTGGGACGTGCCGCAGAGCGAGAGGACACGGGGAGGGGGGAGGGGGGGGGGGGGAGCTGCCGTCACACGATTCCCAGTGGTCAGAAAGGAGGACGCCGTGGCAACCAAAATAACGCACCCTCGCCCCACAATATTGCGAGTAACCTATTCTGTGATTCGAAACCTGCCTCATGGTTTGTTCTTATTATTACGATAGTGAGTTTAAAGCTAATGTGTGGCGGTTAAACGAACTGGATACAATGGTAGGTTTTAATATTCCTTGTATGGAAGACTCCACTTTATACCTCAAGTTTTGTGGTTGTGGTCTTTAGAAGACTGGTTTCACGCAGCTCTCCACGCCTGTCCATTCCACGAAATCCACTTTATCTCAACATAATTATTTTAATCTGCATTCACCCGAACATATCTGCTGGAGACAGGCTTTAAAATTTTTACTTCTTCACGTCCTTCCATTAGCAAACTGACAATTCTTTGATGCCTTACGTTGCGTCCTGTCAAACGAACCCTCCTGCTGGTCAAGTGCTGGCCTAAATGACCTTCCCCTTTAGTGCTTCCTGATTAGTTATCCAACCTATTCATCTGATCTCAGTATTCCACCACGTTGCCACATTTCTGGAGCTTCTTCTCTCTTCTTTTACAAACAGCCCCGTATTCTCTTTCATAAAAGGCTACATTTCAGACCAATATCTTTGTTTGTTGTTGTTGTGGTCTTCAGTCCTGAGACTGGTATGATGCAGCTCTCCATGCTACTCTATCCTGTGCAAGCTTCTTCATCTCCCAGTACCTACTGCAGCCTACATCCTTCTGAATCTGTTTAGTGTATTCATCTCTTGGTCTCCCTCTACGATTTTTACCCTCCACGCTGCCCTCCAATACTAAATTGTTGATCCCTCGATGTCTCAGAACATGTCCTACCAACCGATCCCTTATTCTAGTCAAGTTGTGCCACAAGCTCCTTTTCTCCCCGATTCTGTTCAATACCTCCTCATTAGTTATGTGATCTACCCATCTAATCTTCAGCATTGTTCTGTTGCACCACATTTCGAAAGCTTCTATTCTCTTCTTGTCTAAACTATTTATCGTCCATGTTTCACTTCGATACATGGCTACACTCCATATAAATACTTTCAGAAACGACTTACTGACATTTAAATCTATACTCGATGTTAACAAATTTCTCTTCTTCAGAAACGCTTTCCTTGCCATTGCCAGCCTACATTTTATATCCTCTCTACTTCGACCATCATCAGTTATTTTGCTCCCCAAATAGTAAAACTCCTTTACTACTTTAAGTGTCTCATTTCCTAATCTAATTCCCTCAGCGTCACCCGACTGAGTTCGACTACATTCCATTATCCTCGTTTTGCTTTTGTTGAAGTTCATCTTATATCCCCCTTTCAAGACACTATCCATTCCGTTCAACTACTCTTCCAAGTCCTTTGCTGTCTCTGACAGAATTACAATGTCATCGGCGAACCTCAAAGTTTTTATTTCTCCTCCATGGATTTTAATACCTACTCCGAATTTTTATTTTGTTTCGTTCACTGCTTGCTCAATATACAAATTGAATAACATCGGGGAGAGGCTACAACCCTGTCTCACTCCCTTCCCAACCACTGCTTCCCTTTCATGTCCCTCGAGTCTTATAACTGCCATCTGGTTTCTGTACAAATTGTAAATAGCCTTTCGCTCCCTGTATTTTACTCCTGCCACCTTCAGAATTTGAAAGAGAGTATTCCAGTCAACATTGTCAAAAGCTTTCTCTAAGTCTACAAATGCTAGAAACGTAGGTTTGCCTTTCCTTAATCTTTCTTCTAAGTCAAGTCGTAGGGTTCAGTATTGCCTCACGTGTTCCAACATTTCTACGGAATCCAAACTGATCTTGCCCGAGGTCTGCTTCTATTAGTGTTTCCATTCGTCTGTAAACAATTCGCGTTAGTATTGACTTACTAACACTTAAATTTGTATTCGACGTTAACAACTTTCTCTTCCTCAGAACGTTTTTCTCGCCAGTGCCCCTCAGCAGTAGCATACTCTTTACTTCCGCCGCCGACTTTTATTTTCCTGCTGAAATAGCCATAATATTACGCTATCATTAGTGTCCCGTTTCTTCGTCTAATTGCCTAATTGAAAAAATTCGATTACCTTCCATCATTCCTATTTTACATATTCTGAAATTCATTTTGCAGAGAATGGAGATGACCTTCAGATGGGAGTCTCTGAGGTGCAGCAGCAAACCACATAAATTAATCTAAAATTCTCTGTATATAAAATGAAAGTCTAGGCATCAATCAATAACATCAAAAACAGACTTGACTAATAAAATCTTGGAGCAGATTGAATATTTTAAGTATCTAGGATGCGATTTCATATATGAATACAACCATGAAGTGGACCAAAAATTAAATTTGCTTCCACATGTAGAAGGACTGTAAAAACTTTGTCAGTAAAGAAAACAAGCTGATGTTTTATAAAACGATAGCAGTACCACGCCTTATTTACAGAAAGTAACTGTGGATGACAACCATGAAGTAGAGCAGCAGCATGAGATTTGTAAGAAGAGAGGAATGATGTATAACAGAAGATCATAAAATAAGTGAAAAAAAATAATAAAAGAAAATGGAAGAAATATGTAGACCACATAGGTGGTCAAGGACCTCCAGTAATGATTCTCAGTTATAAATGCAATGGGAGAAGAAATATGCTAAGGCCTTACAAGAAATGGAGTACCTTAACAGGCAATTTGCCTAATATATGAAGTGAAGAAGACGAAGAAGGTGATTCATCTTGTAACCTCTTTTTAAGAAACTGTCCGCTCTGTTCTACTGATCGTCCAGGTCCCTTACCGACTCGACAGATTCACAGCTTTAACTACCAACCTAGATTCATCTTGCAACCTCTTTTCAAGAAACTGTCCATTCCGTTCTATTGATCGTCCAGGTGCTTTACCGACTCGACAGATTCACAGCTTTAGCAACCAACCTGAAAATTTTTATTTTTTTTCTATGAACTTTAATTATCTTTCTTTCTACTTTGTTTCCTTTACTGCTTGCACAATATACGAGGGCTATTCGGAAAGTAAGGAAGGATAGGTCGCGAAATGGAAACCACAGTGAAAGTCAAAACTGTTTTATTTGCGACAGGTAGCTACAACTTCCAGCTACTTATCTCCATAGTCTCCGATCCGACTTACACGTTTGTCGTTGCGCTGTACCAACTTTCCAATACCCTCGTTATAGAAGAGAACCGCCAGTGCTTTCCGCCACCTCTCTACACCGGCCTACAGCTCGTTGCCTGTGCCAAAATTTTGTCTTCATAGCCAGATGTTCATGTGAGCAGAGATAAAACTCCAATGGAGACAATTACAGGCTGTATTGTGGGTAATCAAACATTTCCAATTGAAAACGATGCAGGGGCATCTTCATTGCCCCTGCAGAATGCGGCTGAGAATTGTCTTGAAGAAGAAAACGCACGACAGTTATGTAATGTTGGCTGCATAGCTTCAGGCGAAATTTCTCACCAGGCCCTCGTACTTGGAGGGAGACGCTATTGTTCTAGGTATTTTTATTTGCTCATTGTGTGCTCAGAACTAAAAATGACGTAACGCGATCGACGGGCATACTAGAGACACTACCCAACACACCTGTGCAAAACTTCATTGGATTTTCACAGTGGTTTCCATTTCGCGACTGACCGTTCCCTACTTTTCAAACAACCCTCGTAATTCCGGATAATATCATGGAGAGGTTACTATCCTGTGTCACTCCTTCACAACTCCATCTTCCCTTTCATGCTCTTCGACTCTTTATAACTTCTGTCTGGTTTTGTACTACTGCTATTAAGTGATACTTCACTTTTCTCCAAATAGATCTGAGTTTTCTTAGTTATCTGGCAGACGTTACAGCTCAGAGTGTTGTAAACTATGTTCCATGATTACAGCGTAAGCCAAATTTATAGTTAACAATGTTGAAATGACTGGGCTTTTACGCTGAGTCGACTGGCATACTCGAAAAACAAAGAAGGATGACGAGGGTGTAATGTTCCATCGATGAAGAGGTCATTAGATACGGATCACAAGCCCGGATTGGGGTATGATGACCTTTAAAAGGAACTATTCCGGCATTTCCCTCAAGCAGTTTGGAAAAACTGCGAAAAAGCTGAATCCAGATAACCGAACAGGGACTTGAACCTCGCTGGCCGGGTTGGCCGAGCGGTTCTAGGCGCTACAGTCTGGAACTGCGCGAACGCTACGGTCGCAGGTTCGAATCCTGCCTCGGGCATGGATGTGCGTGATGTCCTTAGGTTAGTTAGGTTTAAGTAGTTCTAAGTTCCAGGGGACTGATGACCTCTACAGTTAAGTCCCGTAGTGCTACAGTGCTCAGAGCCATTTTTTGGACTTGAACCTCAATCCTTGTAACCTCCGCAAGCAAAAATTTAATAAATAATAATAATAATATTATGATTCTAATTGTAGTATACCTCCCCACAAAATTATAATAAATAATAATAATGAAATATGAATCTAATTTTAGTATAACCTCAGAACAAAATTGGTTCCCATTTATAACATCCCTACAGAAATTCATTCACATTTAACCTCCACACAAAATTTGTTTCCCATTTAATGCAACCTCGAAATAGAAAAATTCCTAAACCTCGTAATAAAAAATAAATTCAGTAACCTGGTAAATTCCGGACGACAGCAGTGCTGCATCATGGCCCTGTAAGATCATTCTGAATAAAAAGCAAAAATTCTTACCTCAATAAAGTCTCCAACTATCTGCTCTTACAATAACTTCTTCCGGCACAGCTCTGTGCAATGCTGGCCTATAGATTTGTCATTTATGAAAAGAAGTAACTGATTTTTCTTTTGCAACAATCGGAATGATCATGGATTGGAGAAATTAGTAAATTCTTTAAATTGAAATGAATGCTTGTTGGAAATTACTTTATATGACAAAGACTATTATTAGGACATTTTTAAAAGATTTACATGGGAGTTCACATAACATTACTAGATATGCGCGAGGCTGCTTTTTACCTTATACAATAATACTCAGGCTCCGGCATCGCTGCAGCGCGACCGGCCCAGCCAACATGATACACTATACCAGACCAGAGCAAACTCCACACCAGACAAGCGCAGACTAGCAACAACTTACTGTTACAGCTACACAGTTCCTACAGTCAACACTGCTCTCTGGTCAGCGATTCTCTTATACCTTGCATATCGCAGGCAGGGCATGAGCAATACATCGAAATTACATCTGCTCGGACCTCTTACATAAAATTACATCTCTTCGGACCTCTTATATCCTTCAAAAATGCATGTGATGTTTTAATACTTTAAAGTAGTGGAAAATTGTTTAATAGCCAAACGTAGTTACTTTAAACAATAGCTGCTCAATAAGTAATTCAACACTTTCTTTTCTGAAAGTACGTTGGTTTTATTCAGGATTCATATACACCATATTATTGCCCACTATTCTGGCTGTGGAACAATATTTTTCAACATAGTCTCCGTTTAATGCAGCACCATTACGCCACCTTACTAGGACGGTCTGTACGCCCGCATGGTACTACTCTGCTGATTGGTATCGGAACCAACATGTTGCTGCATCAATAACATCCCCATTATGCCTGTACTGCTCCTCGTGAACTGCATCCATCATTGGGCCAGATCCAACGTCTTGCTGCTTCAGTAATCTCCCCACCATCCACCTACTGCTGTCCGCAGATTGCATCCTCCACTGCGCCAAACATATAGAAATCAGAAGGTGTGAGATCCGGGCTGCTGTACGAATCAGAAAGATCAGGCCAATGCAGTTTTGTGAGCTCGTTTCTGGTGTGCAGACTTGTGTGAGGCCTCGCGTTGTCATGGAGAAGACGAAGCTCGTCTGGATTTTTGCGGCGATGAACAAGCTGAAGTCGCTGCTTCACTTACCTGAAGGTAGCACAGTACGCTGCAGAGTTGATTGTTGCAGCATGAAATTGGACATCAGACAGAATAACGCTTCAAGCGTTGTAGAAGTCCGTCGCCATGATTTTAGCGGCTGAGTGTTCGGCTTTGAACTTTTACTTCGGAGGAGAGGTTGTAAGAGGTCCATGATTAAGGAATTTGTTGTTAGCGCACTCGAGCAGATGTAATTTCGATGGATTGCTCACGCTCTACCTGCGATATGTAAGCTATAAGAGAATCTCAGACCAAAGAGCAGTGTTGAGTGCAGTAGGAACTGTGTGTTAGTAGCAGTAAGTAGTAGCTAGCAGCCTGGTGTATCGTGTTGGCTGGGCCGGTCGTGTGGAGCGATAGCAGACCCTGAGCGTTGTAGGATAAGGTAAAAGCAGCCTCGCGCATATGTAGTATTGTTACATCAAGTTCCATGTAAATGTTTTAAAAAAATCTCTTAATAATAATCTTTCTCATAAAAAATAACTTTTGAGAATCATTCATTACAATTTAAAGAATTTACTAATTTCTCCAATCCATGGTCATCCCGATTATTGCAAAGAAAAATCAGTTGTTCTTTTTATACATGACAAATCTATCGGCCAGCATTGCACTCGCTGTGCCAGAAAAATTTGTTATAGGAGCAGATATATATGCGTTATCCGGTGACCTTATTGAGCTAAGAATTTTCTATTTATTCAGAATGATCTTTCAGGGCCATGACGCAGCACTGCTGACGTCTAAAATTTACCAGTTTAAATTCACAGTCGATTATTGAAAGGTTATAAGTGAGTAACACTTTTATTATTGAGAGATTAGTCTCATTTTTATTATTGGTAGGTTACGGAAATTATCTGTTGGTAGGTCACTCTAAATGTGAATGTTATAATTATATTGTTTTTGCTGTTGGGAGGTTACGGAATTTATTTTGTAGGGAGGTTACAAGGTGGTATGGTGCCACTCTACGGATTACCACTTTGTTTATGATTCGAGGTGATGAACCCATGTTTTATCGTCTGTGACGATGTTACACAAAAGAATTGTGACGATCAGCCTCGTAACGCGCAAATAATTCTGCACAGCAGGTCCTTCGTTGCTTCTTATCGTCTACTGTTAGACGGTGAGGTGCGCAACGGGCCCACACCTCCGACTACCCCACCTGGTGGACGAGTGGGTCAGCTCTACCAACGGAGGCGTCCGGCTGAGCACCGTGGTGTCTGATTGTGACCCATCGATCACTCGAATGAGAATGTCCGCATGTTCCGACATTGCAGGAGCCACAACGTGTGCGACCAGCTTGCACGCTTGAGATCGGATGAGTTTGCACGAACTCGTTACGATGATGACATCTACATCTACGTAATTACTCTGCTATTCACAATAAAGTGCCTGGCAGAAGGTTCAATGAACCACCTTCATGCAGTCTCTCTACCGTTCCACTCTCGAACGGCACGCGGGAAAAACGAGCGCTTAAATTTTTCCGTGCGAGCTCTGATTTCTCTTATTTTATCGTGCTGATCATTTCTCCCTATGTACGTGGGTGCCAACAGAATATTTTTGCAATAGGAGGAGAAATCTGGTGATTGAGATTTTATGAGAAGACCCTGTCGCAACGAAAAACGCCTTTGTTTTAATGATTGCCACTCCAATTCACGTATCATGTCTGTGATACTATCATCCCTATTTCGCGATAATACAAAACGAGCTGCCCTTCTTTGTACTTTTTCGATGTCCCGTTAGTCCCACTTGATGCGGACCCCACACCGCACAGCAGTATTCCAGAATTGGACGGACAAGCGTAGTGTAAACAGTCTCATTGGTAGACCTCTTGCACCGAGCGAGGTGGCGCAGTGGTTAGCACACTGGACTCGCATTCGGAAGGACGACGGTTCAATCCCATGCCTGGCCATCCTGATTTAGGCTTTCCGTGATTTCCCTGAGTTAGCACACTGGACTCGCATTCGGAAGGACGACGGTTCAATCCCACGCCTGGCCATCCTGATTTAGGTTTTCCGTGATTTCCCTGAATCGCTCCACGCAAATGCCGGACTGGTTCCTTTGAAAGGGCACGGCCGACTTCCTCCCCCATACTTCCCTAATCCTATGAGACCGGTAACCTCGCTCTTTGGTCTCTTCTCCCAACCAACCAACCAACCAACCTAGACCTCTTGCACCTTCTAAGTGTTCTGCCAATGAATCGCAGTCTTTGGTTTGCTCTACCCAAAATACTATCCATGCGATCGTTCCAGTTTAGTTTATTTGTAATTGTAATCCCTAAGTATTTAGTTGAATTTACAGCCCTCAGATTTGTGTGAGTTATCGCGTAATCGAAATTTAGCTCATTTCTTTTAGTACTCATGTGCATAATTTCGCACTTTTCTTTATTCAGGGTCAATTGCCACTTTTTGCACCATACAGATATCTTATCTAAATAATTTTGCAAGTCATTTTGATCACTTTACAAGACGGTAAATGACAGCATCACCAGAAACAATCTAAGACGGCTACTCAGATTGTCGTTAATCTAGACCAGGACGCATGGTCCAATGGTCCAACGGCTCACCGTGTTTATGTTCACTGACAACTCTCCGTAGAAATACTGTAGGCGCGTATGAATATCTATGATGTTCTGGTTTTCTGCCCCGCTTCCCCCCCCCCCCCCCCCCCCAAAAAAAAAACAAACTAAATGACAGCTTTCTGCTCGACACGCACCTTCGTTACAAACGCTATTTTGAAGGCTACGTCCTCGTATAGCTCCGCCACCCATCGGAACTTCATGAAACATTGGGGGCTGGAAAAGAAATATTCCACAATGTCCCAAAGTAAAATCCGCATTTTTCAACCGAGACTGGCCGAGAAAATAAGAGTGTTACGCCCCTCCTAATACGCGCTTACTACCTACAAATTATTTAACTGGAAAAGTATGGTTTTTGTGATATTTGTAGATATTTACAGATACATATTTTTGTGTGGTAAAGGCCACGGACATACGAAACCGAACACTTTCTATATTCAAATTTCAGGTTTTCAAGATTGGCGTGTAACACGTATACAGCGAGGCAAAACACAGCGAATTGAGGGTAAAACGATGCTTGAAGTTTTTCAAATTCTAACTGTCATGCATTTTCAGTTACATGGAGCATGTTGTTGCTGTGATCTTCAGTCCTGAGACTGGTTTGATGCAGCTCTCCATGCTACTCTATCCTGTGCAAGCTTCTTCATCTCCTAGCACCCACTGCAACCTACACCCCTCCGAATCTGCTTAGTGTATTCATCCCTTGGTCTCCCTCTACGATTTTTCCCCTCCTCGTTGCCCTCCAATACTAAACTGGTGATCCCTAGATGCCTCGGAACATGTCCTACCAACCGATCCCTTCTTCTAGTCAAGTTGTGCCACAGATTCCTCTTCTCCCCAATTCTGTTCAATACCTCCTCATTAGTTATGTGATCTACCCATCTAATCCTCAGCATTCTTCTGTTGCACCACATTCCGAAGGCTTCTATTCTCTTCTTGTCCAAACTATTTATCGTCCATGTTTCACTTCCATACATGGCTACACTCCATATAAATACTTTCAGAAACGACTTCCTGACATTTAAATCTATACTCGATGTTAACAAATTTCTCTTCTTTAGAAACGCTTTCCTTGCCATTGCAAGTCTACATTTTATATCCTCTCTACTTCGACCATCATCAGTTATTTTGCTCCCTAAATAGTAAAACTCCTTTACTGCTTTAAGTGTCTCATTTCCTAATTTAATTCCCTCAGCATCACCCGACTGAGTTCGACTACATTCCATTATCCTCGCTTTGCTTTTGTTGATGTTTATCTTGTATCCCCCTTTCAAGACACTATCCATTCCGTTCAACTGCTCTTCCAAGTACTCTGCTGTCTCTGACAGAATTACAATGTCATCGGCGAACCTCAAAGTTTTTATTTCTCCTCCATGGATTTTAATACCTACTCCGAATTTTTATTTTGTTTCCTTCACTGCTTGCTCAATATACAGATTGGATAACATCGGGGAGAGGCTACAACCCTGTCTCACTCCCTTCCCAACCACTGCTTCCCTTTCATGTCCCTCGAGTCTTATAACTGCCATCTGGTTTCTGTACAAATTGTAAATAGTCTTTCACTCCCTGTATTTTATCCCTGCCACCTTCAGAATTTGAAAGAGAGTATTCCTGTCAACATTGTTAAAAGATTTTTCTAAGTCTACAAATGCTAGAAACGTAGGTTTGCCTTTCCTTAATCTAGCTTCTAAGGTAAGTCGTAAGGTCAGTATTACCTCACGTATTCCAATATTTCTACGGAATCCAAACTGATCTTCCCCGAGGTCGGCTTCTACCAGTTTTTAAAGAATTCGTGTTATCATTTTGCAGTCGATACTTATTAAACTGATAGTACGGCAATTTTCACATCTGTCAACACCTGCTTTCTTTGGGATTGGAATTATTGTATTCTTCTTGAAGTCTGTGGGTATTTCGCCTGTCTCATACATCTTGCTCACCAGATAGTAGAGTTTTGTCAGGACTGGCTCTCTCAAGGCTGTCAGTAGTTCTAACGGAATGATGTCTAATCCTGGGGCCTTGTTTCGACTCAGATCTTTCAGTGCTCTGTCACACTCTTCGCGCAGTATCATATCTACCATTTGATCTTCATCTACACCCTCTTCGATTTCCATAATACTGTCCTCAAGTACATCGCCCTTGTATGGACCCTCTATATACTCCTTCCATCTTTCTGCTTTCCCTTCTTTGCTTAGAACTGGGTAAGCATCTGAGCTCTTCATATTCATACAAGTGGATCTCTTTTCTCCAAAGGTCTCTTTAATTTTCCTGTAGGCAGTATCTATCTTACCCCTAGTGATATGTGTCTCCACATCCTTACATTTGTCCTCTAGCCGTCCCTGCTTAGCCATTTGCACTTCCTGTCGATTTCATTTTCAGACGTTTGCATTCCTTTTTGCCTGCTTCATTTACTGCATTTTATATACATGGAGCATAGTGGCGAAATATTTTTTAGTTGTCGTGACAAATGACTGTGAATACATGTTCTGTCAGTTTTCTGACTGTTAATGAACTGAGAAGTTAGTCTGCGCATTTGGGTAGGATGGAACTTCGGTTTGCAGAGAACGTATATTCCTAAAGTGAGGGAGCAAGCTTGAAAAACGCGGTTCGTTTCACACCCAAGACTGAGTCACTCTCATTTCCCAGGTGACAAATGGCATGTCGCGGGGGGAGCCTCAAGATCCTCCGTGCTCTGCGTGATAGCCCGCCAAAAAGCTTATCCGCTTTACATAATACCATTATGGAAATGAATAACAGAACATGCTGTGTTGCTAGGACTGTCACAAATGGAACCCAAATAGAGAAACCACAACGTGTTGGTTTTGCATTTGTGTTAAGTAATATTGATGACCTGTACTCAGTACAAAGTGCCCTATTAGAATGGTAGTTATGATCAACAGACGAATGTTGCCTATGCACATGAAAGGTATTAGAGACCTTCCCTAAAACTACATTGGGCAGATATTTATTGCGCAACATACTTGGAGGGGGGGGGGGGGGGGCGGGTGTAAAGATAGTGTCTGATATTGTATAGGATACCCTTTGGCATCAAACCTGCTTCCAGTCGTCCCGTAATGGAGAAATACAGGTCCTGTACGGTTTTCAGGGGAATCTTATACCATTGTGGGAAGCTCATGTAACGCAGTTTCATGATTATGGAGCTCTCCTCGTGTTATTTTGGTTGCTGATAGAGTTTGCGGGTGCGTCATTCACTTCTGCTGAGACTTTCGCAGCTCTCATACCCTTCGTTTTCCTCATAATCCTCTTTAATGACCGTCGGTTACGATCACTCTACACACACACTTCCGTCGGAGCTGTTACTTAGCAGATGATGTTTCTCTTCCGTTGTCGCTCTATAATCTATACGGCATATATATCTGATACGATGACCCTTGAAACACCAACACTTCGGCTACCTATGGAAACACCAACCAGATGAGCACCAACAGTTTGTCCACGTCCAAATTCGCTTAGCTCCGAGATAATGCACTCAAAAGTACACTTTTCTGACCACAATTGACACTTGCGACGAACTGAGGATATTTCACAGATGTCGTTTGTGGGCGAATGCAACAGCGCAACCTGCAGAAGTAGCTAGCATCTGCATTTGTGTTCAGTCATGCATTTCTTGTGGTGTTTCCATATTTTTGTTCAACCCTTGTAATTATTTGCTGCATCAAACACCATCAACAGGAACATTGGCACTCACGTTCTGAAATTTTGACTCTGCTACAACGTATAAATTACAGATTTCCAGATAAACATATAGGTAGCATATCAAAAGTAGTTAGCATTTTTCCATTGAACTCTATATAAACAAAAAGCACCGTGATGAATGTGGGAGCTAAAAGAACGGTGTAAGTATTATGGTGAAAACCTTGCAATAATCTCTATAGACGTAATATAGACAGGCGAAATACAGAAACTCAAATTATTTAATTTATTGCAGTATCACCCATGTTCATTCTCGAACATGACGGAGAGCTTGGAACCACAAGTCCGCTGGCTGTTACTTTTAATAAGTTCTGATCTGCAGTTTTCGTATTATGTTCTTAAAGTTGTGCATCCATGTAATTTTTTTGAAACTTTCTGGCAGCTTAAAACTGTATTCGGGACCGAGATTTCAACTCGGGACCTTCGCCCTTCACAGGCAAGTGCTCTACCATCTGAGCTACCCAAGCATTGTTCACGACCCGTCCTCACAGCTTCAGTTCTGTCAGTGCTTCGTCTCCTACCTTCCCAAATTCACAGAAGCTCTTCTGCGGAGAGTCCGGCACACAGTTTTAATCTGCCAGGAAGTTTCATATCAGTGCACACTCCGCTGCAGAGTGAAAAATCTCATTATGTAGTATTTTTGTTTCTATTCCGATAAATAAAAAAATAAGTAGCGTTCTTATGACTTCTCGGGATATGCCAGATGTAGCTTTCGTTTATGTTCAACATTCGCCTAGGCTCTGTCAGCCCACAATACCACAATACCACAAAAAATGGCTCTGAGCACTATGCGACTTAACTTCTGAGGTCATCAGTCGCCTAGAACTTAGAACTAATTAAACCTAACTAACCTAAGGACATCACACACATCCATGCCCGAGGCAGGATTCGAATCTGCGACCGTAGCGGTCGCTTGGTTCCATACTGTAGCGCCTAGAACTGCACGGCCATTCCGGCCGGCAATATACCACATAGTGTGGAATGTCATTTAGATATCTAGAAATAGAGATTCCACCTTTTAAGTCATGTGTACTATATGCAAAAGGTATTTGAAAAAGCTCAATGATTGTTAGCTCTCCGAATTTTCCACTCCTGGATTTAATCATTTGTCTCTTGGTCTTACTAAAGAGTCTGCCAACACTATGCGGCACGAAATGGAATAATCCGTTTCGGAAATCGTTAGGTAATTCAATATTCTGAAACTCACAGTGTCAAGGGCGTGCCGAGAATACTAAATATTATGCATTACCTCTCACAACGGAAAACACTGTGTCGACCGCCTTTACTTAACGACCGAGAGCAGCGGCGTTGGCGTTGAGTGTCAGTGCTAACAGACAAGCAACACTTTGTGAAAAAACCGCAGAAATCGATGTGGGACGTTCAACGAACGTATCCGTTGCGACAGAGCAGCGAAATTTGGTTTTGGCTATGGCAGCGGACGACTGACGCCAGCTCCTTCGCTAACAGCACGACGACGCCCGTGGTGGCTCTTCTGGGCTCGTGACCAAGTCTGCTGGACCCTAAACGACTGGAAAACCGTTGGCTGGTCAAATGAGTCCCGATGTCAGTTGGTAAGAGATAATGGTAGGTTTCGAGCGAAGCGCAGGTCCCCTGACGCCACGGACCCAGATTATCATCAAGGCATTGTAGAAGCTGGTGGTGGTTCCACAATGACGTGGGCTGTGTTTACATGACATGGACTTGGATCTCTGGTCCAGCTGAACCTGTCATTTATTGGAAACGGTTCTATTCGACTACTTAGAGATCATCTGCAGCCATTCACCAATTACATGTTCCCAAAAAACGATGGACGAAAATCCGCCATGTCACCGGGCCACAATTGTTCGGATCTGGTTTGAAGAACATTCTGAACATTTCGAGCGAATGACCTGGTCTCTCACTTCCCCTTATATAAATCACATTGAACATTTATGGTACGGAATTGAAAGATCAGTTCATGTACAAAATCCCACACCGGCAACACTTTCGCGACTGTGGACGGCTATGCAAGCAACATGGCTCAGTATTATTGCAGGGGACTTTCAATGACTTGTTGAGTGAATGCCATGTCGAACTGCTGTACTACGCAGGGCAAAAGCAGGTCGACACTATATTGGGCTATATCCCATGACTTTTCTCACAGCAGTGTATTCATTAGTACTGTGCCCAGGCTTAAAGAAAATGTACCGAAATATCGTCTGTTTCCTGTGTGTTTTCTTTCACAGCGCGCATGAGCAACCTCATTATGTAGTGGACTGTCCGTTTGGGTTTCGGAGCAATGTACAAAGTCACTAGGTAATTCTGATCCTACAACGTCTTTCGGAAGACGATTAGAAGAAAGAAAACACAACATTCATATAACCTGTAGGTTCAAAAAAATCTTTTGACAACACTGACTGAAAATCCCTGAAATTCTGAATTTATCATGGATTACATACAAACAGCGGAGGTTATACACAATTTGCACAAAACTCGATTGCAGTCATAAGAATCAAACGAAATGAAAGAGAAACTGCGCGAAGGGATTGAGAGAGGGGTGCGGCCTATGCCTCACGTTAATAAATGCGTACGTAGAGCCAGCAGTAAACGAAACGTATGAAAATTTCGGAAAACTAATTAAATTTCAGGGAGAGGACATTGTAATACTGTCACAGACGGCAAATGATGATTAACTGAAATTAAGAAGATAGTGTCTTGAAAAGAGATTTCACGTTGAATATTAACAAAGGAAGTAGTAAAACTGGGGCAGTGGAGTGCAGTCGAATGAAATCAAATAATGCTGAAGCAATTAGATTAAGACATGACACACTAAAATTTGCAGAGGAGTGTCGCTATTTGCGGAGAAATGTGAGGACGTCGGCCGAAGTGAAGAGGACATAAAATACAGACTGGTAATAACGAGGAAATTCAGTAACTGGGTGTAATAAAACGGTATGGACATACTTTTATGAAACATTCCTCGCAAATAGATGAATAAAATGTGTTATATGGACGTGCATTCGGAAATGTTTCATTTGTGTGTCTGAGCCCTACATAACCACACTAATGCTACGAAACAGAAACAGGACGTACTAACATTACATGAAATTTTTCTTACATGAATTGTCCAAAATACCCTCATCGTTATGTTTGGTTAGAATGTACCGCGTGATCAAAAAGTCAGTATAAATTTGAAAACTGAATAAATCGCGGAATAATGTAGATAGAGAGGTACAAATTGACACACATGCTTGAAATGACATGGGGTTTTATTAGAACCAAAAAAATACAAAAGTTCAAAAATGTCCGACAGATGGCGCTTCATCTGATCAGAATATCAATAATTAGCATAACAAAGTAAGACAAAGCAAAGATGATGTTCTTGACAGGAAATGCTCAATATGTCCACCATCATTCCTCAACAATAGATGTAGCCGAGGAATATTGTTGTGAACAGCACTGTAAAGCATGTCCGGATTATGGTGAGGCATTAGCATCGGTCGGCCGGAGTGGCCGTGCGGTTCTAGGCGCTACAGTCTGGAACCGCGGGACCGCTACGGTCGCAGGTTCGAATCCTGCCTCGGGCATCGATGTGTGTGGTGTCCTTAGGTTAGTTAGGTTTAAGTAGTTCTAAGTTCTAGGGCACTGAGGACCTCAGAAGTTGAGTCCCATAGTGCTCAGAGACATTTGAACCATTTGAACCATTGGCATCGGATGTTGTCTTTCAGCATCCCTAAAGATGTCGGTCGATCACGATACACTTGCGACTTCAGGTAACCCCAAAGCCAATAATCGCAGGGACTTAGGTCTGGGGACATGGGAGGTCAAGCATGACGCAAGTGGCTGCTGAGCAGACGATCATCACCAAACGACGCGCGCAAGAGATCTTTCACGCGTCTAGCAATATGGGGTGGAGCGCCATCCTGCATAAACATCGTATGTTTCAGCAGGTGTTTGTGAGCCAGGCTGGGGATGATGCGATTCTGTAACACATCGGCGTACCTCTCACCCGTCACAGTAGCAGTTACTGACGTTTTGCTGTCCAGCGCCATCTGTCGTACATTTTGTGAACTTTTTTTTTTTGTCTAATAAAACCCCATGCCATTCCCAGCATGTATGACAATTTTAACCTCTCTATCTACATTATTCCGTGGTTTATTAAGTTTTCAAATTTATAGTGACTTTTTGATCACCCTGTACTGTAAGCTGTAATTCTTAAGTTCACCGCCAGTGTTTGATGTTCCAGCTGAATGAAGGTAATGTTGTCCTACTAGCATCATCACGTAGCGTGAACTATTTAGTTTTCATCACGGACTGTGGAAGCCCGTAGCATCAAATGTTTGGAGTTCATCACGGGCTTGGTAACTGGTGCAGTGCAATGGAAGTGGAGCTGTAGCTGTAAACGGCCATTTTCTGTACGGATTAGCAGATAGTAATGGCCATGGCGCTCAGGTGATTGAAGTGATTGATCGTCGTACTAGTGAACACGTGACGTTTGAGCCTACTACTCCTGACTGTGGGAGGCCTAGAAAGACGAGGGCACCACGACTGGAGTACGAACTTCATCGTGCAGTTAAGCCAACCATAGTGTCAGCGTAAGACAATTAACTGCAACAAGTAATTTTGACTGTATGACTGTCATGAGAGTGCTACGTGAGAACGTGCTACAGCCGTACCGTGTACCACGTAACCAAGTGGTTATTTTTGACGTTTCGTGCGGGGAAACGTTTCACGTAATGCTGGCTCGTTCTGTTTTAGTGTCTCCCACGATTAATGTGATTATGAACAGAAGTAGAAAATGAGCTCTAACTCGGAAACAAAGCGTTCACGGATCCATGACCATATAAAATATGTTCTTTCTCTACGCGTGAGGAATGCTTCCTGGAAGTCTGGCCATAATGTATCGTTACACCCTGTATTTAAGTGTAAGTCTTTTCTGAAAATATTTGTGAGGAGGGGAGACTCATAGAGAAGTGAAAAGTGAACGATAAAAAGCACAGACAAGGAAAAGTGTGCGGGACGAAATTGTAGAGACAGACCAGTGTTTAACACCGTTGGCAAGTTGGCGTGGCCGCGCGGGATTAGCCGAGCGGACTAAGGCGCTGCAGTTATGGACTGTGCGGGTGAACCTGGCGGAGGTTCGAGTCCTCCCTCGGGCATGGGTGTGTGTGTTTGTCCTTCGGATAATTTAGGTTAAGTAGTGTGTAAGCTTAGGGACTGATGACTTTAGCAGTTAAGTCCCATAAGATTTCACATACATTTGAACATTTGAAAAAGTTGGCGTGGTTGCGGATTGCAGTGGTTATGCTGACAGGAAGAAACTTGCACATGACGGAATAGCATGGAGACCTGTATCACACCAAACTTCCGACTGAAGACAAAAAGAAACCCTCTTGAAAAATTTTATATTTATGAAAGGAAGTTTCGTACTGCACATTCCCAAATATCTGTCTATTTTTGTTACTGCGTAGAAAAGTACGATTAGTATTTGCCAAGTGAAACAGTTTGCTTCGCTAACAAACATACAGACTGAAATCTGCGAAGTTTTTCCGGGTAGTTCAGTGATGTAACTGTACCGGAGGCGCCCCGTCACTTCTTGAAACTAATATTTCACCATCGTTTCCGCTGTTAATTGCATTAAACGCCATCTTCGAATAACAATTACGAGATTACGTGAAGGCTATAAATCAAATTAAAAATTATTGGCGTGGTGCCATCAGGGAAACGGCCAGACCGCTTCGTAAATTCGAGGCCCGCTGTAGGCAGGAAATTCCCGCATAATTGAGAGGCGCACATTAATAACGTTTCGCGGTTGTAACACCGTTAATCATGGGGACGGCGACGTGCAGCGATTTTTTCAATTTTTTTCCTTTTTTGCGGTGTTGTGTTTGACTGGTTGCATGTGCGTCCCGGCGTCGAAGCATAACCTGTCTAAGTTAGGGATGTAAAGGAAGGGAACTTTCTTTTCGACTTAACATGTCTAACATGTGTGTGAATCCCTAAGGGACCAAACTGCTGAGGCCATCGGTCCCTAACTTACACACTACTTAAACCAACTTACACTAACTTATGTTAAGAACAACACACACACCCGAGTGAGGACTCGAACCTCCGGTGGGAGGGGTGACATGGCGCCTAGCTTTTCGACTTACCTGGCAGCTTCAAAGACATTTAAATTAAAACATCCACATAAGTCGTAAGTCTAGTTCTCTTCTTTTATATCCCTCGTCTTTTCTGTGCTTCGATGACAAGCCTTTTTCAGTCTGGTATGAAGTGTACATGCTTCCAGACGTGCACTCAGTTATTCGAAATACACTGAGGTACTGAACCCACGCAACTTTTATAATACTATAAACAAACCATCCCTAGAAACGTGTGCAGCACCTGTCACACACGAGTATCATGCGGTTTCTGGTTCTAGACCAATCAGAAAAAAGGACACCTATGATGGATTCTTGGGGACGGCATATAATGGCCGGATCTAAATCTGTTCTTTTTTGGCATACTTATTTATTTATTGAGTGATCAGAATCTGCGAATCTTAGCATATACAGTGAACAAACGAGAGCAGGCATGACTACGTTTTCTAAATAGAAGAAAAATTGTGGGAGGACAGTGGTACAAAAATTACAATTATGTATCGGTACTACTGTTACAATGACAGTGTTGTTGTAAATCGTCCAATTACAGTCTTACTACAGGAACAACATTTTATTTTAAAAAGAAAACAGGTACTACATAATTTTTGCAACTGAGAACGTGATCGCATTAAAATCTGTTTCAAAAATACCCGCTTTATCGGATCCTAATCACGCTGCAATTTTCCAAGATAGTGTGGTGATGATGAGCGCATTTCTGGCATCTGACGCTTCTGCGCTGGAAATGCCTCCACATCCGATTACCATCTATTGAGGGTATTGAAAAGCCTCCTGTACTCACGCAGTCGTCTTTGTGATCTTAACCTTGTTTGACTGCAGATCAACAGTCTGGGCTGACGTATTTACTACGTTACTGTATTCGTCTATACAATGACCTACTCCGTGAAGTGAAGAAGAATTACAGGATCTGTTGAATATAATGGACACTGTAAAGAGTACAGGATATGAAATGAGAGTCGCACGGGGAAAGGCAAAGGTAATAACAAGTAGCAAGAACGAGAATAGCCAGAAACACAACATCAAAATAAGTGGTCATGATGCAGACGAAGTTAAGGAGTTCTGCTATCTTGCAAGAAAAATAATCTTTGACGAACGAAGTAAGTAGCAGATAAAAAAAACCACACTAGTAGAGACAAAGAGGGCATCCATGGCCAAGACAAGTGTACTGGTATCAAAAACATAGGCCTGAATATGATATTTCTGAGAACGTATGTTTAGAGCACAGTAGTATATTGTACTGAATCACGGACGGTGGGAAATTCGGACCAGAAGAGAATCGAAATGTTTGAAATGTGGTACTACAGAAGGATGACGAAAATTAGATAATCTAGTAAGATAAGGAATGAGGAAGTTCTCCGCAGAATCAGCGAAGAAAGTAACGTATGGAGAACACCGACAAGAAGACGGGACAGGATGATAGGACACATGTTAACGCATAAGGGGAACTTCCGTAGCTCTAGAGGGAACTGCAGAGGGTAGAAACGGTAGGAGAAAACAGATATTGGGATACGTCCTACAAATAATTTAGGGCGTAGTGTGCAGTTGGTGCTCTGAAATGAAGACGTTGGCAGAGGAGAGGAATTCGTGGGTGCCCGCATCAAAACAGCCAGAAGATTGGAAAAAAACAACCTCTGTGACACGCGCAACAGTTCCAGTTCGAGTGAGACGACACAGTTAAAGATTTCGTCACATCGAAGCACAGTCCTCGTAATGTGCAGTCCCGATAACGTGGACACGGTTTGGCTTACCAGTGACCCTCCGATTTGCGTCCACTGCACACGACAAAACTTTCTTAGTTCTGCATACTGCAGAGTGCACAGTTCACTGTATGCTGAGTACCAGTCTCCGTCTTCCTGCAGTTCACACGATACAGTGCTCTTGATCGTTTGAATGTTCTATCGCCGGCCGCGGTGGCCGAGCGGTTCTAGGCGGTTCAGTCCGGAACCACGCGGCTGCTACGGTCGCAGGTTCGAATCCTGCCTCGGGCATGGATGTGTGCGATGTCCTTAGGTTAGTTAGGTTTAAGTAGTTCTAAGTTCTAGGGGACTGATGATCTCTGATGTTAAGTCCCATAGTCCTTAGAGCCGTTTGAACCATTTTGAATGTTCTATTCGCGTCTATATGCGCGAAAAATGGCGCGCCAGCGGCGCCACAACAGTCTGCGTTTTCCTCGTCACCGTCCAATCTCTCAGTTGTTCAGTCTCGACATTGGGTGTCAATAGATTGAAATATTAGAATAACATAAATGTTCCGATGTATCTGTATACATCTTCACAATAAGATAAACAGAAAAATTTGAGATAAAAATGCAATTAGGACATCAAAAAGTTGGTACTTTCAACTTTTTGATACCCGAGTCATATTATCCCGGTGTATTCGCATCGTGTAATAATTTTTATGGACGGCGCAAGCCTTCACCAGTTTCCGTAAGTTTGCATGAAAACTTTTTCCGTAGAGTACGTTCTTGCGCAAGATGGGATCTTGATGTTTCCTATTTTTGTAATTTCTGGCATCTTACATGATCTTAAGATGCCTATCACAGGCGAAACGCATTATTGAAATTTGAAAATAAAAACTTTCGCAACCAGGATTGTATTTTTATGACACATCTTACGCTGGTTGTTGTATCAGCTGCAACTACGGATTGGAAGAAATTTTAAATAGCAACATTTATGTTCCTTTAACACTCAAATGTATGACTTTTCTTACTAAACGTTATTAGTAAAACAAAAAAAAAATGAAAAAAAAATATTTATACCGGCTGTCAAGAGCAATACATCACATGTGATCGATGTAAATATTGAACTCCACAGTGTCTTACAATCCATAGTGCTGTAGAAGATGGTATGCTCTTGCCGCCTCTGGCCTTTAACTTCCTTGACTCTGGCACTTCTAAGGGCGATCGACGGTTAACGTCTGCTCTCAGTGACGATACAGTTTGGCGTTATGTACATCAACAAATCGTCCACTTTGGACTCATACTCGGCTAACTGGACACTGAGATACCGAGCTGCACACTGTCAACACAAAAGTGACGACGCTACAAAATATTCTGTATGGCGGATTCCCAGCTGAACGAGCACTGTGTAAAATAAAGCCCTACTCTGGATCATTTATAAGTTCACTATATTAACATCATAGACAAATGACGAAGATCGAAAGTAGCCAGTCGTAACGTAAAAATGAATTTTAACTTTCGTTAATAACCTCTCCCACGGCAGAACGTCTAAGGAAAACATGTTTTTTAAACTCTCCTTGCACGTTGCAGCGAGGTCTGCAACTGCAGATAGTAGGTGGTAATAACAGCAACTCCAGTCACAACTACAGTGAATTGAAGATTACCCAATTTTCCAGTAAAATCAAGTACGTAACGTATTCAGCGTCGTCATGTTCTTGATGACAACTGAAAATAGCGTTTGACGAGGCAAAAATGACCATGTTTTTAAATTAAAAATTAGGGTGAACATAATAAAACAGACAAATTGCAGGTACGGATACCGGACTGGAAACGGTGGAAAAAGGTCCTATGAACATGTAGACGGTGTGCGTGCAACAACAAATCGTCCAGGAATACAGTACGGAACTGCATCGCATCCACGTCTGAACAGATGTTCAAAGTGACATCCACGAGATTGCAGGTGACAGGGACAGTAGCGGTTGCCATGCAGGATGCGAATAATCGTACTTTGCTTTACACCATGTTGGCGGACCACTTGCCAGCAGCTTGTTGTAGGGTTCGTCTCAACAGAATCCGATCATCCAAATAGCGTGTAGGCACAGTACGCCGCCACCCTGCACGGTCGTCTGTCTCAAAGGACCCATGATCACACAAAAGCCCGAAAAGGCCTAGAAATCTTGTGCGATGTGGTTGGTGTCTATGAGGGTACTTATTTTAGTTTAGGCGTGCTGCCTCTCGACAGCTTCCATATGCTTGGTCGTACGCAAAGTCGGCTTGTTCCTGACAGGAATATTGGACCATTCTGCTGCTTACAATACGCTGTGTCGATCACACAGCTTGCAACACAGAAGGAGCACAAGGCACAGGGTCAGAGGTACTGTCATTCGTCCACGCCGTCTACCGTGGCAACGATGCGTCCCCAGACACGTGGTCATACGACCTTTTTTCAATTCATTTCCAGTCAGGAATGCGTCCCTATATTTGTCACTTTTATGTTCAACTGTATTGTAACTGGATAACATTCAATGATAATGTCCTTCGTACAGGGTTACAATTATTGAACTGTATGAAATAAAATCTTCGTAACTTCTGAACGGTTTGCGTTAGGACGTTCAAACAGGACGGTTGGCCGGGGGGCACGACGGGAATTAGTATGTGCTGTATTGTTTTATTTAGCGACGAAGACCATTTTCATTTGGATCTATTCGTCAATAAGCAAAACTGGAGCATTTGGGGGACTGGGAACCCGCATTTCGCGATCGAGAACTCTCTTCACCATCTACGGGTGACTGTGTGATGTGCAATGTCCAATCACGGAATGTTCGGTACGACATTCCTCGATGACACGGTGACTACCGAACGGCACGTGAAAGCTTTGGTAGATGATTTCATCCCCATTATTCAAAGTGACCCTGATTTAGACAAGATGTGGTTCATACAAGACGGAGCTGACGCCGTCGAAGTAGGAGAGTGTTTGGTGTCCTTGAGCAGCACTCTGAGAACCGGATACTGGCTCAGGGGTACCCAGAAGCCACTGGCCAGGGCCTCGATTGGGTGCCATATTCTCCGCATTAGAACACATGCGACTCCTATTTGTGGGACTATGTTAAGACAAGGTTAACAGCAATAGCCCCAAAACCATTGCTGTACTGGAGACATCCATTCAGGAGGTCATCGACACATCGATGTTCCGACAATTCAGCGGGTCATCCAGAATTTCGCTATATGTTTGCGCCACATCATCGCCAATAATGGCGAACATGTGATAACCTAAATCCGAATGTCTGTAATGTACATGTTGAATAAAGCGTGTGCACGCCGTAGTTTGTAACTAATTTACGTTTTTCTTCATACAGTTCAATAATTGTCACCCTGTGTATTCTAGTATCCATCTGGAATACCCTCTCCCTTCCGTACCCCTTTCGGTTCCTTCCACCGCCAAGTTAATCATATCTGCACACTAAACCATAGACTAACTCGCCCTCTTTTGCGTTAAGAGTTTTTCGTAGACGTCTTTCGCCTGCTATTCCTTTTGGTAAATCTTCATACCAGATCCTGGCCATCCACTTACGTTCCATAATAAATAAGTAAATAGAACGAGTTCAAGGCAAAATGGTCAGTTGGTCCGGAACATACCTGTTCTCTTGGTTCTTCCTTTTTTGTTCTCTACGTTGCGGACTACAGCATCGCAGTCTTCAAATGGTTCAAATGGCTCTGAGTACTATGTGACTTCACATCTGAGGTCAACAGTCCCCCAGAACGTAGAAGTACTTAAATCTAACTAACCTAAGGACATCACACACATCCATGCCGGAGGCAGGATTCGAACCTGCAACCGTAGCAGTCGCGCGGTTCCGGACTGAAGCTCCTAGAACCGCTCATCCACAGCGGCCGGCTCGCAATCTTCATTCCAGTGGTAAATGATAACAGCCAAACAGTTGCAGGATAAAGATTTATTGAAATCCTTGACTACGTTTTCGGTGTATCTAAATATACCTTCATCAGAAGCAAAAATACACTAAAATCACACCCTTTTCACGCTAGTTCACAGATTAAGTACTGATAGTATGCCGTGTCCTCATCTACCATCTCTTCATAATAATGACGTACAGATGGAGGTGATATTTTAATTTTAACTGCTGACGACGCCTTTGGCACGATTGATTTATGCATCTCCGTTGCAGGATTCTGAAGGAGGTATAATTAGATATACCGAAACCGCGGTCAAAGATGTCAGTAAATCTTTATCCTGCAACTGTTTGGCTGTTATCATTTACCGTGAAGATCTTCAACAGTTGCTGCTTCAGCCATGTTTAAAATTTTGAAACATCCATATTAATTCTGTCTGTTCAGCTAGGCTGGAGTGGGTGGCACAGAGATTTTACGATGCAGCACACCGTGTGGTACTTGACTGTGTGTTCTTGAAGTGTTTCGTTTACCGCCGGTGTGAAAAGTCGTAATGTCCTGATAAGGTACGTTACGGAGCTACATCACAGTGATATTCTTAGGGTATGTTAAGAAAAACCGTCTCCCCCATTAGTATAATGTCGTACCTAGAGCATATCATCAGGACATACGGCACGAAGTTTTCTCACATGGAAATAGCACTGTTCGCAATAATTTTGGTTTTCCAAGTTATGTCAATGAATCTACCGTAGTTGACTGGTTATGCGTTACACAACACCTGAAACAAGTAATGCTGCAATACGAGACTAATAGCTGAGGCGGAATTTTCTATACTGTGTTTACATAAACCATGAAAAAAAAAATGTCGGGAGAGCTTTCTACGCTCATGACACATAACGGAACGAAAATTCCTGCTCGTCCCGTTGGCTGTGTGTCTGTACTCCGGCTGTGGAACCGAGAACCGGGTTGAGTGGGTAGAAGCTGTACTATTGCGTTATTCAGCGCGCTAAACTGTTCCATCTACACCAGAGGCATATGAGGTTGACACAAGCCTGTAACAAACGCGGCAAAGCAGCAGTAGCAGCGGCAGTGGGGGGTCTCAGGCAAACACGCACTCTCTCACCGCAGACGCGCCCACACACTGGAGGGTAAACACTTGGCAGCGGGGGGTCCTGTCGATTTGTTCCGGCACACAGAGTGCCGAGGCAACCATTCAGCTGTTGACTGTACTGAGGAGGTCGCTAATTACGGCATTTGTCTCGCCCGGCTGAACACGTGAATCCAGCTACGTGCACTCGGTGGCGGAAATATGTTCACGAGCCTGCCATTTGGTGCTCACAAACGGCAACTGTAACGATACAGAAATAATATGGTGCAGGTGTCAATCACGACAGTTTTATGAAGCCTTACTTGTCACCTCTTAAAAAATCAAACTGCGACTAACAAGGGAAACTCCCCATTGCACACACCCTCATATTCAGTGGCAAAATGGCACAGTGGATAGCCCCTAAAAAAACTTAACACACATCATATATGCAAACAAGAAGAAGGTGTAGTGAACGGTGAAAAACGATGCAAAATCGAAACAGTGAACGACCCAAGATCAAGATGTGTAACATGGAATGAATTGCAAACATCACGACGACGTGGTTCAGTGGTCACGGTTTTGGACTGCGAATAGAGAGATTCGTGTTCAAATCCGTCTCGTGCCACAGAATCATGGAAATTTGTTGTAAGTTCCTACGGGTGGAAACTGCTGAGGTTATCGGTCCCTAGGTCCTCCAACGGGGGCATACAAGGAACCCCGACGGGGCACATAAAATTATGAAATGTCTGTCCGATCACTGAAGTGTCTGTTCGCTGTACTCAGATTTCTGTCTGTGTTGGGTTGTAATGTCCATTTGCAACTACGAGGTGTAAGGAAGGACCTCGAGACGTACGTACCTCCTATTTGTTCTAACCAAGCACTACATGTTATAACCCTTGGGTTCCATTTTAGAAGCTCTGACTTTTGAATTCCTTTGTCGTAACATAGTTCACATGTATTTATTTGCTGTCTCTATTCCTGTTAGAGGCCTATGCGGCATCTCCCCTGCTCTAACTATTCATCACAATTACGTGCGTCTGTACCACATGACTCATATTCTATAAACACTGTATAGTACGACTACCGACAAAACTACAGAAGGAGAACAGACACGTCAACTACCTGACGGAAAGCCCACAATTTTTTGGAAAAAAAGGAAGTGGTGCACGAGGGAGATTTCAACAAAGATCCACCGCTTTGCAGTCCAACACCGTCACCCCACAACCACGACACCATGATGTTTGCAATTCGTTTCATGTTCCACGTTTTGAGTTTGGACTGTCCACTGTTTCGATTTTGCTTCTCTTTTACAGTTTAGTATAACTCCTTGCTGTTTTCATACTCGCGACTGCTACGGTTGGAGGTTCGAATCCTGCCTCGGGCATGAATGTGTGTGATGTCCTTAGGTTAGTTAGGTTTAAGTAGTTCTAAGTTCTAGGGGACTGATGACCATAGATGTTACGTCCCATATTGCTCAGAGCCATTTGAACCATTTTTTGTTTTGTTTTCATACTTCATGTGTGTTCAGTTTTTGACTGGCTACCCTGTAGGCCATTTTACCACTCCATGTGAGGGGCTTTCAGTAGGGTGTTTCTCTTGCAAGAAGCTTGGGCATGGTGTTCTTCCTTCTTTACACATTACCTGGATTGCAGTACTTTATGTGACAGGGATGTCTCCTTCTGTTGAAAGTGTTGTTCTCATTTGCCCCAACTTCCGAGAATCACATTTTACGTACCTGTCATTTGCAAGCAAACTTTGCTGTATATCTGCGGCTACTCGTCGATTATCCGTGTAGTCACTTCTGCTACTACTGCACTGGTTTGTCACACCTAAGATCTTTGAGGCGAGAACTGTTTCGGACAATGAGAATGGAAGGTGGTGATACCGACACTGTGGTTGAAAGAAACAATGCTTTCTTTCGGAATTAATTTGCTGAATGCGAGATCATTGACATACGTTGTACTAGTTACACATGTACTATCCAATAGTGACATATGAGAATCTGTGCTGTACCGAGACTCAAGCATGGCACAAATTTGTATATGTCACTGCAGGATAGTAGAGGTATTCCAACGCGTCGAGTGTTAGCTTTGCTTGCGCGTTTAATATACCTAACACACCTGATGTCAGTGAATTCACATCCAGCAAATTAATTTTGAATTACTTCGTACAGCTTGAGTTCATCAACAGTGCCAATTAATTCACACGTTCATGTAGGTGAAACAAATGGTTTTTTCGTCATATTCTATTCAATTCTGTTTTGGCGGTGGTAGAGTGTATTTGCGTGGGTGTGATGGGACGTGGTTATAAGCATGACTCCTATGAATTATACTGACAAATGTATACTCCACTGCGACATGTCGAAACAAGTCCTAACGGAATACATAGAATGAAAGAGCCTTTAACAATTTTAGCTGCTAAAAGGCACTGCAGATATTTAAAAAAATATTGAAAACTGCCAAATCCGTAACACGCCTAGCGCCTTGAGGCATGTACACCCCTACAGCAGCTGTAGCAGACTGCGCATGCGCATTGTGGCAGGCTCGCATCCTTGGTTGACGACGCATCTGTTAAACAGATAACACGATTCAGCGGGATCGTAAATTGCAGAGCGAATTTTAGTTTTTGTTGATAATTTCTCTGAAACAATTGTCTACAGTTCACTCAAATTTGCGTCTCATTTTATATCCAAAATAATTACCAGTTGCTTTTGCGATAGTGTAAGTGTTAATAGTGGAGACAAAATGTAATTAATATTCATTGTGTTTAATGCTTAACGTTATGCAGTGTGCAAATCTAGTCCTATTTCGTAAAATTTGATTGTGAACAGTGTAAATATAAGAAAAATTTTCACAAAGTAATACATACACGCCAAAATTAAACACGCAAACTGTGGAAGAAAAGCCATCTCAAAGGTTTACTGTACAAAAAAATGGTTCAAATGGCTCTGAGCACTATGGGACTCAACTGCTGAGGTCATTAGTCCCCTAGAACTTAGAACTAGTTAAACCTAACTAACCTAAGGACATCACAAACATCCATGCCCGAGGCAGGATTCGAACCTGCGATCGTAGCGGTCTTGCGGTTCCAGACTTCAGCGCCTTTAACCGCACGGCCACTTCGGCCGGCTTTACTGTACATGGTGGGCACAAAGTTCGCCCCCCCCCCATTAATAACCAACATAAACCCTAAATTTGAATAAATAAATGAACAACAGTTCTTTAGAAAGTTTTATTGCGATGTGAACCATGTAGAGCTGCTTGCAACTGGCAGTGCACTGTTACCGATGGAGATCAATGAGACAGGGCCCTATGGATCGCAGCTCAGATTAACATTGCTAAGGTCAAGTCCTCTTCGACGTGGTTAAGCAGATTCAAGAAATCATACTGTATGAGAAGTCGCAAAACAACGAAGTTTACTTCGAGTAAAATTGTAGAGGAGATGCCGTAAATTCGTAGCTGACGTGAAAATGGAGCACACTCTTACCCACACATCTGCTATGCCTAACGCTTACCACTCAAGTTTCGTGAAAAACTGCGACCAAATCAGACTTACCATTTTGAGGCCTAAAGCGAGAGAGTCTGTTGAGCAAACTATTAATGCTATGACACATTCATATAGAACAATAACAGTGGTAAGTATGAGTGGATTGCTGTTTCCGCAGCTTCAGGGACCTCAAGGCATATTAGGATCAACAACAAGAACGGCCTGTTTAGTGGCAAAAATCTCATAATCGACCTATCGAATTCTGGAAAAATAGGAAAGAAGAATTTTTAACATTTCATTGAAAACTGTCCGCCCCCGGTAGCTGAGTGTCAGGGCGACAGAATGTCAATCCTAAGGGCCTGAGTTTGATTCCCGGCTGGGTCGTTGATTTTCTCCGCTCAAGGACTGGGTGTTGTGTTGACGTAATCATCATCATTTCATCCCCATCGACACGTAAGTCGCCGAAGTGGCGTCAGGTCGAAAGACTTGCACCAGGCGAACGGTCTACCCGACGGGAGGCCCTAGTAACACGACGTCTGAAACTGTTTCTAACCAGTTTCAGAAAATTCTATGTGTATGTTGGACTCTTGGCCTCGATATAACGATAACTCTGTCTTTCGAGGATGACGAAAAGACTGTTAATATAATTCAGATTCCACCTGGGACACCCAATGTAACTCTCGATAAAGAGTTTAATTCAGATTCCACCTGGGACAACCAATGTAACTCTCGATAAAGAGTTTTTTCGTCTTCGGAAAGTAATTTTAAGGAAACGTCGGACAATATAATTTCTGACAGCTCCACGTCGTTTGAGATTTAGCAGTAGAACAGTATTCTTAAGCTTCAGTCATTTGTGAATTATCAGTCTGCGTTGGCACATTTTACGAATTGCTTTATGGCTCGGTATGTAGTGCAATAAACAGAATGATGTTCTGGACAATTTCTTACTCCGCCACAATTCTTTCGAAATATATCACTGTGACGTGCCTAAAATATTAGTTCTTCTTTCATCAGGTGTGCCTCTGGCAAGATAAACGTCTGTTCTCGTTATTGAAATGGCCTTTCGCAATTGCGGATCGAAGTTTCATTGTTACGAAAACATGCGTTATTGAAAAATTGTCTTAAAAATGCGCTACAGGATCTGTTATAAAGTGGCGTATGTGCAAGAAATATTTCATTTCAGTAAATTAAAATTATGATTGATGGAAGTCGTCTGTAGTGTAACATCAAACATTACCTTGATTTATTTTCCCCTGCGCCTCACCTTTGTAAAAATTACGTATGCAACAGTTTAGCTGTCGATATGAACCGCCCTTTATTCATAACATTAATGATACGTGACAGTTTTTGTATGGTTTATTAGATGGTTCAAATTCGCTTGTGTCACTCCAGATATTAGCTCTATGCGTCCCTCTGCTCTCTTGTCACAGCCGATCGCGCGCTAGTCGATGTCATAAATGATGGTTCGTGCAACAGAAACGAGTAACCTAATAATTAAAAAAAATACTTACAGTGGGCCTTAGCAGCTAAAATTTTAACAGCATATTTCTTTCGTTGTGTTCCCTTATGAGAAGGAATGCGAGTGATGCATGAAATTAGCCTTGGATCCTATACGTAAGATTCTTCTGGTAACTGCGTATAAAATTCTCTATGTGTCTGCTCTGAAAGCCGAGGTAACGTTTTTCTATAAATGCGTGCTTGGCGAGTAATTATAGATGAGAAGATTCCGTTTCTACGGTAGTAGCATGGATAGCGAAGGGGGACTAGCGGCTACGATTAATATGGGGCAGTTTACTGCTCTCTTTATATGGAGTATTTGATTCGTAATCGGTTTGAATAAACAGGATTTTCAATTACCTAAGGTTTCGTCCATTTTGTTAGTTTCACGAACACTCTGTAGATAGAGGTTTTATAATGTGGAAGCCTTGAGACTTTTGTGATATTAACTATGATGCTGCTCGTAAAAGTGTTTGTATCTTATGGGTTTAAAACCATTAGATATCGCAAACGTTCTTGTATTCATTTACGTCATTCCCTCATAAAATTAACTACAAAACACAAATTTTCCATAAAGTTTTCCTTTGAAGTACATGATGTAGCTGAACTTACTTAGCTTAGTAAATGTAATATAATTTTCATAATAATTAATTTCTCAACATAAAAACTTACCATGAGTAAAAGATTTCTTTCAGTATCCTACTAGATTTATTTCACGTTGTAGAAGGTGCATTTAGGTCGAGAATTTCCGACCAGCAGTAGTAGTGTCGTGTTCGAAGCAATGTTTTGGAAATACCTAGCGTTCTCAGCTTCTCTATGGAAAAGTGTTCTGGATTACTAGAAGAGCCAAGCATGCCCCTTCCATTTCCTTTAGATATAAGGTGTGACAGAGGAAATGTTTAGAGGATAGCCTGTTAGATTCTGCAATAGGACGCTAACGTAAAATATGTCTCCAGATATTAATAACCACTCTGTACATGTTAGGGTTCCTTTGGGTTAGTTTGCTGATCAGTAATTAGTGTTCTGCTTTTGAATTTCCTCCTCAGCTGTAGTGAGAATCCTGTGAAAGAGGTCAGCAATAATGCGTACGAAGTCTCGGAATAATGCTACGGAGCGCTGTAGCTATATCTCAGTTTAAAGTGTGTTACCTCCACGCGTTTCATCCTTGTGTACAAAATTAAGACAGCTACAATCTTCCATTTTTCCACCATTTCGCTTACTTCGCCAAGAAACGCACGCTCTCCATGCAAAGTATCGGAGTTACCCATTGCTGCTACAACTAGTAATCTGAAACTTCGTGGCAGATTAAAACTGTGTGCCGAACCGAGACTCGAACTCGGGACCTTTGCCTTTCGCGGGCAAGTGCGCTACCAACTGAGCTACCCAAGCACGACTCACGGCCCGTCGTCACAGCTTTAGTTCTGCCAGTACCTCGTCTCCTACCTTCCAAACGGGGCGTGAGTCTTGCTTGGGTAGCTCAGTTGGTGGAGCACTTGCCAGCGAAAGGCAAAGGTCCCGAGTTCGAGTCTCGGTCCGGCACACAGTTTTAATCTGCCAGGAAGTTTCATATCAGCGCACACTCCGCTGCAGAGTGAAAATCTCATTCTGGAACTAGTAATCTGTCGAGTGAAACATGTACATCTATTACTAGCACCAAAAAGACAATAACGCCGCATTCGTAGGGTTGTCGCGTTCTCCTCCTTTTCTGCAAACAACGAAACAAACATGCCAAATTTAAACAGAAACAAAATCCTCAAGATTGAAGATCTTTTACAGACGCTCGAAATTTAGCACGGACTTCTATGCGAGATGCTTATAACAGTTTCCATAACGAAACTTTGTCTCGAAACCTGGCAGAAAATCCAAAGAGATTCTGGTCGTATGTTAAGTATGTTAGCGACAAGAAACAATCAATGCCTTCTCTGCGCGGTAGCAAAAGAGATACTATCGAAGACAGTGCTGCCAAAGCAGGGTTACTAAGCACAGCCATCCGAAATGCCTTCACAAAAGAAGACGAATTAAATAGTCCAGAATCCGAATCGAGAACAGTCGCCAACATGAGTAACGTATAAGTAAATATCCTCGGAGAAGTGAAGTAACTTAAATCACTTAATAAATGCAAGTCTTCTGGTCGAGACTGTATACCAATAACGTTCCTTTCGGAGTATGCTGATGCATTAGCTCCATATTTAACAATCATATACAACCGTTCGCTCTAGGAAAGATCCGTACCCACAGACTGGAAAGTTGCACAGGTCACACCAATATTCAAGAAAGGTAGTAGGAGTAATCCACTAAATTACGGGCCCATATCGTTAACGTCGATATGCAGCAGGATTTTGGAACATATATTGTGTTCAAACATTATGAATTACCTCGAAGGAAACTGCCTATTGACACACAGTCAACATGGGTTTAAAAAACACCGTTCCTGTGGAACATAACTAGCTCTTTGTTCACATGAAGTGTTGATTGCCATTGACAAGGGATTTCAGATCAATTCCGTATTTCTGGATTGCCAGAAGGCTTTTGACACTGTACCACTTAAGCCGCTTGTAGTGAAATTGCGAACTTATGGAATATCGTCTAAGTTATGTGACTGCATTTGTGATTTCCTGTCAGAGAGGTCCCAGTTCGTAGCATTTGACGGAAAGTCATCGAGTAGAACAGAAGTGATATCTGGCGTTCCCCAAGGTCGTGTTGCTGTTCCTTATCTATATAAACTATTTGGGAGACATTCTGAGCAGCCGTCTTAGGTTGTTTGCAGATGACGCTATCGACTAATAAAGTCATCAGAAGATCAAAGCAAACTGCAAAACGATTCAGAAAAGATATCTGAATGGTGCGAAAGTTGTCAGTTAACACTAAATAACGAAAAGTGTGAGGTCATCCCCATGAGTGCTAAAAGGAATTCATTAAACTTTGGTTACTCAATAAATCAGTCTAATCTAAAATACCTAGGTATTACAATTACGAACAACTTAAATTGGAAGGAACACATAGAAAATGTTGTGGGAAAGGCTAGCCAAAGACTGTGTTTTATTGGCAGGACACTTAGAAAATGTAACAGATCAACTAAGGAGACTACCTACACTACACTTGCCGGCCCATGTGGCCGAGCGGTTCTAGGCGCTTCAGTCTGGAACCGCGGACCGCTATGGTCGCAGGTTCGAATCCTACCTCGGCATGGATGTGTGTGATGTCCTTAGGTTAGTTAGGTTTAAGTAGTTCTAAGTTCTAGGCGACTGATGACCACTGCAGTTAAGTCCCATAGTGCTCAGAGCCATTTGAACCATTTTTACACTATACTTGACCATCCTCTTTGAGAATACTGATGCGCGGTGTGGGATCCTCACCATATAGGACTGACGGAGTACATCGAAAAAGTTCAAAGAAGGGCAGCACGTTTTGTATTATCGCGAAATATGGGTGAGAGTGTCACAGAAATGATAGAAGGTTTGGGATGGAAATCATTAAGCGAAAGGCGTTTTCGTTGCGACGGAATCTTCTCACGAAATTCCAATCACATACTTTCTCCTCCAAATGCGAAAATATTTTGTTGACACCGACCTACATAGGGGCAACGATCACCACGATAAAATAAGGGAAATCAGAGCTCGTACGGAAAAATATAGGTGTTCGTTGTTTCCGCGCGCTATACGAAATTGGAATAATAGAGAATTGTGAAGATGGTTCGATGAACCCTCTGCCAGGCAGTCAAATGTGATTTGCAGAGTATCCATGTGGATGAAGATGGTGTTCTATTCCATTCCGTACAGTGTAAGCGCTTGCTCGCAACTACACGCGAGTAGTAGTGAACACAGGCGAATTCTCTGCGAATGCTTGTTCTTTTGTGTTTGCTTCGTTTCGCTCTCACGTGAAACAGGATTATGGCTAAATTACAACGCTTACAGTTGGCAGCGCTATATAGAGCAAGAGGCTGTTGGCGGTAAGGAGGCTACGTGACCGAAAACAATTGAAGTCTGTTGAGCTGACGCAACACTGAGACGTTACCGTAGCGACGTGTACAAAATCGCGTTATGTGATCGGCTGCGGAGCACATGCGAAGCAGCCGTTACCATCCCACGTTAACGGTCAGGGGCGTCTTTCACCGTGCAGACTTCAGATCCCATTTTCGGCAACCGCGGGTAGCTATGGACTTCCGAATCGCAGCGCTAAAAGGTAAGTACAAGCAACATTGAGACGCAATTGATATGTTGTATGCCTGATTCGAATGCCATAAGCAGTGTGTGTGGGAGTGGTTGTGGTTCATTGAGATTTATAAATGTGAAAGATAGTCGAAATTCAGTAGAGAAAATGCAGCCTGGAAGTCCATATGCAGTTATTAACTTCTTTGCTACTTTATCTGGACAACTTGTCGGAGTTGAAGCTGTCATGAATAAAACGCTTATGATAATTAAAACTCTCATGAACTTGGGAGGAATAAGAGCAGTCATGAATAATTAATTTGATGGATTTAAGAGTGAGTTAAACGAGCTTGAAAATAAAGTAGTGGATTTGCATGTGAAGTTCACGGAACATATAAATTTTTTTAGACCGAATTAAATTTGGTTTTGTGAAGTGTATGCTAAATTAGCAAAGAAGATTAAGCTGGGGAAAAAAGACTTGAGGGAACTAATAGATGGGCAAAGGATGACATGCTTCGAACGAGAAGCGATTTTATATCGGTTCTCAATGTGACAGTTGAAGAAATGACGGATTGCACTGATAATTTAAATTGAAGGAGAGAAGAAATGGTGACAAAATCAAATCACAGAGCGTGAAGACATGATAAGATGGCAGTTGGGCAGGTGTAATGTTAAGTTTTTATATGACTAAGTACTGAATACAAGACCGTTTTTACGGGACAACAGGTATAATGTAGACGACTTTTTGGCTACGTCGAAACATATTTTTATTGCAAGTGTGTTACTATTAAAACCATTTCAGTAAAACGTAATTTGGGTGGCTCTGCTCAATCGTATATGTATAAAAATTCAGTTTCTCTTAAAGGCTTTGCCGTTTTTAAATCAACCTTAATGGGAAAAAAATTGGAAGCAAGTAAAACAAATACAACGCACAAAAAATTTCTGAATGGACTTGCGTCATAACGGAGGAGGGACAACATGAATAATTTTTATCAAAACGAACTGCATAACTCACTTAGACAGACCGTTTCGTATGCTAATCACGACCTCAACTTTAAAGAAGCACTTATCCGAGAATATATAGTATGAATTGTTACATAGTCAAAATGTTTCACCAGAAATAGGGATTTCGTCAACAAAATGGACTTGACACTTTGGTGCAACCGAGAGATAATAATTAAAGATATAATCAGAATAGAAATGGGAGACAAGATAGTTTCTGCGTTAATGGTTGCAGTTCGAGGGAAAATGTACTTCACGGAGGAAAATTACATAATATAAATAACAGCAGTAGGGCAGATTTTGAACGAAGGAGGAAGACTATCTCAAGCAGTGACATTCTGACAGGTCCCAGAGTCTATGCGCTGGAGAAAGTAGTCGAACATCGAATTGAGTCTGCTTAAAAGTTCAGAATTTATCGTAGTAAAGGAGCAGAAGCTGTACGTAAATTAATTACAGTGTGGTGCACGAAATGTGTCACCATTTGTTTTGTACGGCATGAAAAGGAACTAAAAAAAGTTGTAATTTAATCTGAAAGATAAAAGAAGAAAATTTGTTCGACTGTCATACCAGAGGAATACTCTAAAAAAAAACTTTTTTTATCATTGAAAGACAAAGGACTAATTTCGAGATTCTTTATTACTTCCAGTATTAATTACTTTTTTGTTCTGGTGTGCTGGCGTAAAGACGTACTGTATGGTTTCATGTCTACGTGTGTGTTAAATCAAGGTGTTAAATGATGAAAAATGTGTTTTATAATTTCTGTCAAGATCAAGCCTAAATCCCATACCAATGGAGTACAAATTATTCTGTTAATTCGAGAAGGCGAATTTTAGATGGAGGCGACGATCTTTACGACGGCGCTGCTCAACAATAGAGGTACGTGATTGTGCTCACTACTTTCCTTTGGTGGCCGCTAAGATTAATTCCGATGTGTTTTTGCCGAGACATTCAGAACCTGCAATCTTCCTTTTCGTATAAAAATAGGAGACCGATTGAAAAAGAAATATTCTTAAATTTAAATAATTGAAGTTCTTTTACCCAGGCCACGGGGAATGATAGAAAGTACGTGCCTCTACCCTGATTGTACGTTCGCAATCTCCGAGTGTGTTACGACGTAATTATTTTACAAAAAAAAATTAAGATAGATCTTTCTCATCAGATCGCAACCACTCGTACGCGAATGTAAGTACCTTCTGAATGTGTCTAGTCAGTCGTGCGCATTGACCTAAAGCTTTTCTGTTAATATTATGTGGATTGCATCTCCGCAATTAATTTTTGTTTATGCCGCAAATCGCACTTCACGAGAAGTATTTATTACGCAAGTTTCAGCCTCCATTTAATGTCGAAAAATTCCGAAGTACGGCTGACTAAGCAAACTGCTACAATAATTTCATATCTCTACAACTACAATAACAAAAACCAAGAACAAAAAAAACGAAAAACAATAACAGAGAGAGAGGGTACATTACAAGCATTTATGAGTCGCACGAGATGTCTCGTTAAGCATCTCAAATTCAGTAGCATCAGAGCTGGGAGAAACGAGTAAGTTACGAAATTATGCGCAGTTCATGATACCGTCACTAGGAGACAAGGAGTTTACAACATGGTCGACAGTGGACGACTAACAACGTAGCAGCGGTCGGTAGTTGTGTTATTTTTGTCACGAAACTAAAAATCCTGTTGCGACTCTGAGGCGGTTTTGACAACAATTTAACACACAGTTGGCCTCTTCAAAATAAAGCATTCAGAGGCTGTAGGATCAATTTGTATGGGGAGGAGCAATACTGGAATCGAAGCGTCGTCGGTCGGTGTCTGTTCGCCTGAGGATATTGAAGCGGTACACGTTACCCAACAGAGAAACTCCAGTAAGTCGAGCAGAAAGGTTGCAGTGCAAGTGGGCATATCCAGATATTCCGTTCAATATATTCTTAAAAGCGAGCACCAGATGTACCCGTACAAAGTGACCTCTGCCCAGCAGCTCACTGAAGAACACAGGCGGCAGAGGCTACTGTTTTCTCGATGGGTGGCGGATGGGGAAGAAGCTCTCAGCAACGTTTGACTTTCAGACGGGGCGCATTTTCTTGTAGTCGATGTGGTTAACAAACAAAACTCGCGAGTGACTCATGAACGACATCATCATGCTCCAAGGACTACGGTGTGGGTCGCAATTTCCACTCACCGACTAATTGGACATTTGTCTTTGAAGAAAGAGCATGCTTCGTTTCACAGCTTTTTGCTATGCGTTGCCCTTCAGCACGCAGTGGTTCATGCAAGAGGAAGCAAGACCACATACTGAAAACACTGTGATGGTGTTCTTACACGAGCGTTTCGAAATGCGGGTTCATACTGTGATTTCCAAGTATGTTCAATGACGGACAATTTGGCGCCAGGATGGTCCAGACGTCAATCATGTGACTTCTTTCTTTAGGGATAAGTAAAGGAAACATAGTTCCCGAAACGTCCACACGATTTAATGGAGATCAAACGCCTTATTCTTCAAAGCTTGCACTGTAATCACGGAAGACATGTGCCGTAGGGTTATCGATGCATCAGTGTTCGTGTGGTGCAGACACTAAGCATGTGCTGTGTTAGAACAATTCTCCGCAGAATGTTTTCCGGGATAGTATGTGTTTGAGTTTCTCTTGACAGTAAAGGGTTTATTCAGAAACAAAATGGTGTCACATTTTATACACCGCCCTGTATAATAGAAAAGATAAGGACGACAGACAGCATCCAACAAGGGGACCCTCCATACTGTAAATCACGGATTTTGATGCGCTTCAAATATCTTGTAGAGGCACTTACCTGAGTAACTGGCTATCCGGTTTTTTAGCGACGGGCCTTGGTTTTTGAGAAAATCGCTTTTGAAGTTCATTGCGCGATATATATACTTGTAACATTACATATATTCCGTGCAAGTCAGTGCAACGCAACGGTATATGTTCACGGCTACCGCGGTGAAGGAGCCGTGTTCGAATCCTGCTCGTGTACATGTGTCTTTTTTTAAAAAAACCGTCCGAATTTTTCAATTTTATTCCAAAGAATATCAACAAACAGTGCAAAGTGCGCGAAATTATAAATATATATTCATTTATTAATTTTTTCTGTCATACAATATTACAAAATACTATTTTTCATCGTCCAAATTGCTTGATGTGCCAGAAGAACATTGTGGGTGATACTTACCATAGAAACAACTGAAGCACAAATTTCCGCAGCACCATGCGTATTTTATGAAAGCAAACGTCTTGCAGGCGCACGGTTTGTTTATGAGCGATACCGGGAAACACATTTTGTTGCATTCCAAACGATTTCTCTTTCATCCGCTAATTTCGACGCGAACCGTGCGTATCTAATCATGCTTTCAAAATTAAGTGCGCTGAATTGATGTAGGATTAGCGAATTCAATTTTTATCGATTCTTCCCTAGAAGCGAACTCCCTACTGTCTTTCATCAAGTCGGGAGTATTCTGAATAATTTTCTTGAAGATTTTCACCTGTCGGTAAAAACAAACATCGCAGGGCTGCCAATAAGGAGTGCAGTTTGGTGGGACCACATTTAGGGTGTAGGTGCTCGCTTCCCTTTCATCGCCGGCCGAATTGGCCGAGAGGTTCTAGGCGCTACAGTCTGGAACCGCGCGACCGCTACGGTCGCAGGTTCGAATCCTGCCTCGGGCATGGATGTATGTGATGTCCTTAGGTTTAAGTAGTTATATGTTCTAGGGGACTGATGACCTCAGAAGTTAAGTCCCATAGTGCTCAGAGCCATTTGAACCATTTTTCCTTTCATCAGTGAATAGATGATCGTATAAAGTTTAATCAGCTTGCCCTCCCAACGAATCGATAATTTACAACAAAAAAAATTCTGCCCCACGTACGGAAGAATTGCAGAACACAAAAATTCTTTGTACACCAGTTTCGTGAACTTCCCGAATTTCGTGCAGGACATGACTTCATTACTGTGTTTCCCAGTTAATTCGTCTACTCGTGTTTGAAAGTTAGGACCAAATTTTCCGGACGTTCTTGCATACATAACAAAACATATGGGAGCAGGATTCGAACACGGTACCTCCAGAGCTTCAGCCGTGAAGCTTTACCGCTGCGCTACGCTGACTTGCTCGGAATATGTGTAATGTTACTGGTATACAAAGCTCGCAATGAACTTCAAAACCGAAAACCAAGGCCCGTCGTTAAAAAAACCGGATAACTAGTTACTCAGGGTAAGTGCCTCTACAACATATTTAAAGCGCATCAAAATCCGTAATTTACGATATGGATGGTCCCCTTGTAAGTATGATTACTGTGGAGGCGGTTTTAAATAATTGTCGACCGCGGTGGCCGAGCGGTTCTAGGCGCTTCAGCCCGGAACCGCGCGACTGCTACGGTCGCAGGTTCGAATCCTGCCTCGGGCATGGATGGGCGTGATGTCCTTAGGTAAGTTAGGTATAAGTAGTTCTAACTTCTAGGGGACTGATGACCTCAGAAGTTAAGTCCCATAGTGCTCAGAGCCATTTCAACCATTTTTTAAAATAATTACTAGCTGTAGCACAGGGCAACAGATATGAGAAGTCCACGTAAAAAGGAAATAATAATTTCAAAAGCAATAACTATTTTCTAATGAAAGTAATGTTGTGGATGAATCAGGTGAAATGGAAATTACTCTGGTAATAGCGGCGATGGTCGTATAGTGGTCCGTGTTGCTGACCGCTACGTAGGAACACAAGGGTAGCAGGGTGGCCACGTGGCTGTCAGGATGTATGGTATGGGTGACCATCGGGAGCGGATAATTTCACGTCCGTGGCGACGGTGAAACCAGAGTGCTCTCAGAAGATAAACAGCTTATATTGATAGCACATTCTATACAGCAAAATCTGCAAAAGACGCGTAGCTGGGAACCACTGGGGTGGCGGAATGCGACGACAGCAGTGGTAGTAGCAGCCGACTGGGGCAGCCCTGACGAAATAAGCAGTATCAGCACAGTCACGCCGCGGAGAAGCAGCCAGCTGCGAATGCTGCCGCCATTCCCGCAAGCAGCAAGTTCAAATCTACATCTACATCTACGTCCATACTCCGCAAGCCACCTGACGGTGTGTGGCGGAGGGTACCTTGAGTACCTCTATCAGTTCTCCCTTCTGTTCCAGTCTCGTATTGTTTGTGGGAAGAAAGATTGTCGGTATGCCTCCATGTGGGCTCTAATCTCTCTGATTTTGTCTTCACGGTCTATTCGCGAGATATACGTAGGAGGGAGCAATATACTGCTTGACACTTGGGTGAAGGTATGTTCTCGAAACTTCAACAAAAGCCCGTACCGAGCTACTGAGCGTCTCTCCTGCAGAGTCTTCCACTGGAGTTTATCTGTCATCTCCGTAACGCTTTCGCGATTACTAAATGATCCTGTAACGAAGCGCGCTGCTCTCCGTTGGATCTTCTCTATCTCTTCTATCAACCCTATCTGGTCCGTATCCCACACTGCTGAGCAGTATTCAAGCAGTGGGAGAACAAGCGTACTGTAACCTACTTCCTTTGTTTTCGGATTGCATTTCCTTAGGATTCTTCCAATGAATCTCAGTCTGGCATCTGCTTTACCGACGATCAACTTTATATGATCATTCCATTTTAAATCACTCCTAATGCGTACTCCCAGATAATTTATGGAATTAACTGCTTCCAGTTGCTGACCTGCTATTTCGTAGCTAAATGATATGGGATCTATCTTTCTATGTATTCGCAGCACATTACACTTGTTTACATTGAGATTAAATTGCCATTCCCTGCACCATGCGTCAATTCGCTGCAGATCCTCCTGTATTTCAGTACAATTTTCCATTGTTACAACCTCTCGATACACCACAGCATCATCTGCAAAAAGCCTCAGTGAACTTCCGATGTCATCCACAAGGTCATTTATGTATATTGTGAATAGCAACGGTCCTATGACACTCCCCTGCGGCACACCTGAAATCACTCTTACTTCGGAAGACTTCTCTCCATTGAGAATGACATGCTGCGTTCTGTTATCTAGGAACTCTTCAATCCAATCACACAATTGGTTTGATAGTCCTTATGCTCTTACTTTGTTCATTAAACGACTGTGGGGAACTGTATCGAACATCTTGCGGAAGTCAAGAAACGCGGCATCTACCTGTGAACCCGTGTCTATGGCCCTCTGAGTCTCGTGGAATGGTTCAAATGGCTCTGAGCACTATGCGACTAAACTTCTGAGGTCATCAGTTGCCTAGAACTCAGAACTAATTAAACCTAACTAACCTAAGGACATCGCACACATCCATGCCCGAGGCAGGATTCGAACCTGCGACTGCGGTTCCAGACTGTAACGCCTAGAACCGCACGGCCACTCCGGCCGGCACAAGCAGCAAGTCGGACTCAGTATAGCACGGATCAAACTCATGGTCTCCGGATCAGCGTTAAGCGCTGGCATGTGCTGAATGTCACCACCAGCGATGACCCTCTTTGACGTCCGCGAACTTCAGGCGTAGCAGATGCATGAATGCGTCTATACTGTGTTCATAATAGGAATAAACCGGATGTAAACATTACACCACGTATTCTTCCACGTTTACTTGAGTCTCATTGGATTTCATTTCACATGTAGCGGAGGCCAAAGTGTGTTCAGTACAGTCATAAAGATACGTTTTATGCTGTGTTAAGTTACGTTGTGCAAGACGCGACAGTTGGCTGCGACTGCGACGCTGCCCCCTCCTCTTTTCCCACCCTGGCAGACGGCGACACAGCCGCAACACGACTGGAGTCGTCGCCGTTTCCCAAGCTCCGGACGGCGGCGGCGGATTCAAATACATAAGAAAAATAAGAATTCCGATTTTCTTGCTGTAAAAAATACTGTATGTTAATGCAACAAAGTTACATCGGCTCCCAGAGTTAGTTTTTCGATACAGATTCTCCTTTTACTTTAAAAAATTGAAAAGTATCTCTTCCGGTTTTGCGTGTTTTTTTCGCTGTATATTACTTCTCTATCAATTGTCAGGAAAGTAAAAGGCACAAAAAATTGATGTTTGCGTATCTTACAGTTTCACATCACAGCTTGATAATGAGGTGTGTATTTTTCCGATATTCGTCACAGTTATCCCGATACTTAATTTACAAGTAACCTACTGCATAAAATTTGAATTGTGTACAGTGAAAAATGTGGTCGCTGGCTACTTTACGTATGGTTCACGTTAGGTCATACATCGTTGCCGATGAAAGGAAGCTAACATATCGAAATTATTTTTTAAGTTGAGATCAGATTGATATCGATCTCCGTTTCCGAGATTTGGGCTCATATATCTCCGGGAGCGTCGCGACTAGCCGCCAGTTCTGTCGACGCGCAACGAGAATCGTGTGGTCATCACACGATAGAGAATGCATTTGTTTTGTTTCGCTGACACATTTGGACCTAATGAAACAATTTATGTCATATTCCTCCGGTATGAGTTACTAATATTTCTCCATATGCTCTTGACAATTTCATTTAAAATGCCACGAAACGTAGGTTTCTTAAAGCCAAGTGATCAAGCAGAACCCATTTTCTTGGTTTTGCTGAGGCATCTGAACCTGTTCCAAGCTTTCTTTCTCGTTTATTTCTCTGATACGAGTCCCGAATATTCCTCCATCTGTTTTTGCACATTTCACCTAAAATTCCAATGAAAGATAAGTTTACTAACAATAAGCGCACGCTAGCTTCATTGCATTGTTTCAAGTTCTTGACAACAAGATAGGGTTACACCTTAAACATCTCTAGAATTTTGATTCTGAACGTCTACAGTATACACTGGCAGAAATGTGGAAGAAATAATGTCCGTGCTTGTTCACAAAATTTCCCCAAATTATACTTGTCAGTTTCTCCTATGCAGAAACTTTTGGAACAAGCTAAGGCAACTTTCATAGCCGACTGAATCTTTATTCCCATCGAAATGAACTTCCATATTCTTGTATTCTGACAGCATACATCGTTATGGATGACATCAACATTTAATCTTGCCAAGCTGCACTCAAAAGATGACTCCAGGATTTACAAAAGACGAATTTCAATTGTGAACTGTGTCAGACCAGAAGGGCCTTGTAAAACAGTAGTGCACTTTTGGCACAAGTTTTTTGAGCACCATCTTCTACCAATGAATTGAAGTGAATGTGACAAATTACTTATTGCAGCATACTGTTTGCGCAATCTGTTGAGAAACGCCTTCCTCAAAAACGGACATCTATTGATTACAGAAAGCTGTACAACAATCTGGTGGTGGTTTTTCACAACTAGAAGGTATCATCAAGACACCAATCTACCGTTTACTTTCAAAGTGAAGGTATTGTAAAATGTAACTTTCTCATTGTACTTTAGATTGTTCATTTTATAATGTATTTGCCGTTTTCAATTTTTATCGTCACAAAAAAGAGTAATGCGAAAATTGACCTTCAAGTTCATTTTCATCATTCTAATTCTACATCTGCATGGATTATACTGATTTTCATAACAGGCCTGAAAAATTTGCATTAATGGGAAAATATTATATATTTCACTCACCTGCCAGTTTCAACTGTGCACCAATTACTGCCCAAATTCTGTCTCTGAACATAGTGTCTCTATATTTAGGGTTCTGGGTTCTTCAAATCGTAAAGGCAAGGCTGTTGCGAGACCAGCTCACAGAGCATCACATCCTGTGAGTGGCTCATTTCAGTTTTCCTTGACTGGCTCGACATCTTTCTCGCAACCGTACGTCTTTGTGTCGTGCGACTTCCGTCGCAACACTGCTCACTGGTGCAGTGCTGCGACAGCTGCCGCAACAGTCGCGCGTCGCATCCCAAACTCGAACTGCGCATGCGCCAGCGGACAACTTCTGACGTCACGTAGCGACCCGTCGCAGTCGCTAGTGTGCGTCGCGCCTTGGACAACGTACCTTTAGCCGGCCGTTGTGACCGAGTGGTTCTAGGCACTTCAGTCCGGAACCGCGCTGCTGCTACGGTCGCAGGATCGAATCCTGCCTCGGGCATGGATGTGTGTGATGTCCTTAGGTTAGTTAGGTTTACGTAGTCTAAAGGTGCGTTGTCCAAGACGCGACGCACACTAGCGACTGCGACGGGTCGCTACGTGACGTCAGAAGTTGTCCCCTGGCGCATGCGCAGTTCGAGTTTGGGATGCGACGCGCGACTCTTGCGGCAGCTGTCGCAGCACTGCACCAGTGAGCAGTGTTGCGACGGAAGTCGCACGACACAAAGACGTACGGCTGCGAGAAAGATGTCGAGCCAGTCAAGGAAAACTGAAATGAGCCACTCACAGGATGTGATGCTCTGTGAGCTGGTCTCGCAACATCCTTTACGATTTGAAAAACCCAGAACCCTAAATATAGAGACACTATGTTCAGAGACAGAATTTGGGAAGAAATTGGTGCACAGTTGAAACTGGCAGGTGAGTGAAATATATAATATTTTTCCATTAATGCAAATTTTTCAGGCCTGTTATGAAAATCAGTATAATCCATGCAGATGTAGAATTAGAATGATGAAAATGAACTTGAAGGTCAATTTTCGCATTACTCTTTTTTGTGACGATAAAAATTGAAAACGGCAAATACATTATAAAATGAACAATCTAAAGTACAACGAGAAAGTTACATTTTACAATACCTTCACTTTGAAAGTAAATGGTAGATTGGTGTCTTGATGATACCTTCTAGTTGTGAAAAACCACCACCAGATTGTTGTACAGCTTTCTGTAACCAATAGATGTTCGTTTTTGAGGAAGGCGTTTCTCAACAGATTGCGCAAACAGTATGCTGCAATAAGTAATTTGTCACATTCACTTCAATTCATTGGTAGAAGATGGTGCTCAAAAAACTTGTGCCAAAAGCGCACTACTGTTTTACAAGGCCCTTCTGGTCTGACATAGTTCACAATTGAAATTCGTCTTTTGTAAATCCTGGAGTCATCTTTTGAGTGCAGCTTGGCAAGATTAAATGTTGATGTCATCCATAACGATGTATGCTGTCAGAATACAAGAATATGGAAGTTCATTTCGATGGGAATAAAGATTCAGTCGGCTATGAAAGTTGCCTTAGCTTGTTCCAAAAGTCTCTGCATGGGAGAAACTGACAAGTATAATTTGGGGAAATTTTGTGAACAAGCATGGACATTATTTCTTCCACATTTCTGCCAGTGTATACTGTAGACGTTCAGAATCAAAATTCTAGAGATGTTTAAGGTGTAACCCTTTCTTGTTGTCAAGAACTTGAAACAATGCAATGAAGCTAGCGTGCGCTTATTGTTAATAAACTTATCTTTCATTGGAATTTTAGGTGAAATGTGCAAAAACAGATGGAGGAATATTCGGGACTCGTATCAGAGAAATAAACGAGAAAGAAAGCTTGGAACAGGTTCAGATGCCTCAGCAAAACCAAGAAAATGGGTTCTGCTTGATCACTTGGCTTTAAGAAACCTACGTTTCGTGGCATTTTAAATGAAATTGTCAAGAGCATATGGAGAAATATTAGTAACTCATACCGGAGGAATATGACATAAAATGGTTTCATTAGGTCCAAATGTGTCAGCGAAACAAAACAAATGCATTCTCTATCGTGTGATGACCACACGATTCTCGTTGCGCGTCGACAGAACTGGCGGCTAGTCGCGACGCTCCCGGAGATATATGAGCCCAAATCTCGGAAACGGAGATCGATATCAATCTGATCTCAACTTAAAAAATAATTTCGATATGTTAGCTTCTTTTCATCGGCAACGATGTATGACCTAACGTGAACCAAACGTAAAGTAGCCAGCGACCACATTTTTCACTGTACACAATTCAAATTTTATGCAGTAGGTTACTTGTAAATTAAGTATCGGGATAACTGTGACGAATATCGGAAAAATAGACACCTCATTATCAAGCTGTGATGTGAAACTGTAAGATACGCAAACATCAATTTTTTGTGCCTTTTACGTTCCTCACAATTGATTGAGAAGTAATATACAGCGAAAAAAACACGCAAAACCGGAAGAGATACTTTTCAATTTTTTAAAGTAAAAGGAGAATCTGTATCGAAAAACTAACTCTGGGAGCCGATGTAACTTTGTTGCATTAAAATACAGCATTTTTTACAGCAAGAAAATCGGAATTCTTATTTTTCTTATGTATTTGAATCCGCCGCCGCCGACCGGAGCTTGGGAAACGGCGACGACTCCAGTCGTGTTGCGGCCGTGTCGCCGTCTGCCAGGGTGGGAAAAGAGGAGGGGGCAGCGTCGCAGTCGCAGCCAACTGTCGCGTCTTGCACAACGTAGCTTAAGTCTAGGACACTGATAACCTCAGATGTTAAGTCCAATAGTGCTTAGAGCCATTTGAACCATTTTTATGCTGTGTTACACCCACATAGACTGAGCGATAATGAGGGACAATAGCTTTACCGGCGCATTGTACTTGGACAGCGCTGACTAGACAGTTGGTCCAACTAACCTGCAATGATATGTGAGCAGTTGCAGTTCAGACGTAAAAAGACACCAGCAGAAAAACAATACAGCTTCGCATGTCATTTAATTCTTAAAGAGAATTATACAATAGTCGACGAAACTCCAGCACTACCGCAGGCTTCTTAGATGGCCAGACGGAAAGCATAGAATGCTCTCGTTCTCATCTAACATTGTATTCTAATTACAAACAAGAATGATAAAATTTCTAGCTTAAACACCAGTTTTCTGAGCGAGCTATGTGTGATGCAAAAGCATACTACAGGGATTTCACCTTATTGTTACATGCTGAAGCCACTGAAAGTATTAATTACAGTCAGTCGTCTGGTAATCTCTTAGCTCCTTCCTTATCCGAATAGGAGAAACACGTTTCAGTTCTGGAACTGTCATCTGTCGCGTTGATAACGAGTCGATCAACGACAGAATTCACCGAGCCACGCAGGCGACGCATTTTCTGCACTTCTTTTATGAGGTGCCGTTCTATATCCGGCCAGCGTTCGGCAATGGCATTTCAAATATCTGCAAGCGTTAGTTCTAGTACGTCTTGTGGCTTAACAGTCTCGCAGTTTCTCGCGACAAATCCGTTGACTTGGCTCCAGATCATTTCTGTTGGTTTCATACTGTAATAGTACAATTGCAAATGTAAAAATGCAGCATTTGTATAGTGTCCTCAGTGCTGTGAAAATTATTGTTTTTCATGTTTCTACGGCACTTATCACTCTTGTTCGTGTGGAACTACAACTGTCGCATAAAACAATGGACATAGTGCAAATGAAGATTATCTGATTTCTCATTTTTGCCGTAAAAAAATTAAATTGTTAGAATTTCTTAATTTAAGCATTCTTTATTAACAATCTTTCACAAAATATCGATAACTGAGAATTTATATTTGAAATCGAAACAGGAATTTCGCGTGAAATATGTAATTAGAAACAAGATGTTTATTATTCAGAAAAAAACTAGGATCACTTTTACAATTACGAGATGTAGGTATTTTAAAATTGAACGAAAAAGCCGGCCGGAGTGGCCGCGTGGTTCTAGCCGCTACAGTCTGGAGCCGAGCGACCGCCACGGTCGCAGGTTCGAATCCTGCCTCATGCATGGATGTGTGTGATGTCCTTAGGTTAGTTAGGTTTAATTAGTTCTAAGTTCTAGGCGACTGATGACCTCAGAAGTTAAGTCGCATAGTGCTGGGAGTCATTTGAACCATTTTTTGAACGAAAAAAAAAGGATGAACAAGGAGAGACTCAAACCAGCGATGCTTATACCGCCCGAAATTATTAGTATAGTACGCTAGAAATTCCATTACAAATCCACTGTGTATGTGTGTCTCACTTGTATCAAATACCATCCCTAGGAACTTCAAAACCGATTTTTTTCTTTAAATTTATGAAGAAGACTAAGAACATCCTATTTCTCGGCACTTTTTAACCGTGCTCCACAGGCGTGTTTCAGTACGGAGCATAAAGCAGCTTCAGCCATTTACATACTGCGTATTAACAGCGCGACAATCAGAGCACTACAATGCAGATACTGCGACTGTACACGATTTTTGAAATAAAAACTCTATAGCTAAAGCACGAATAAGAAAGACGAATGACTTTAATACATTACAACATCTTAAAGTTTCATGAAATATAACTTGGCATAAGATATCTAATACACAAGTAAACCATATTTTCAACAGCGTAACAACACCAGCGTACGTTATGTTATGGCATCTGACCAATCATCGCGTATGTGTTTGTTTACATCAGGTGTTTACATCAGGTTTATTCTTCTGATGAACAGAGTATAGCAGCCAGTGTGGACTCAGGAGGCAACTGGCTGGCGGTGAAACTGCACCAGTGCTAAGGCTAAAGGTGAAGTCAGGACCGAAGTCAAAACGCAGTACCGTTCCGGCGGTAGCCACGTCAGAACCCCAGTCTGCCCTCAGAACAGGGCTAACCTAATGTCGTGTGGCGAGAGACAAGCCTTCAGTGATCTTTGGCTGGGCTGAGGACCCAGATATATTCGTCCAGGTGACGTTGTGGTGACTAAAAGCTCTCCTTGTTGTCACGTACACCCGCGAAACTCTGCCCTAGACTTTGGCGTGAAGCAACAGAGCCCGCTGTAGGGCAGCTTGCAGAGTGCACGATGCTGAGGTAGCAGTATTGCAGTGCCTGCCACTGGAAGTTCCTAACTACGGCAGTTAGGAACCTGCTTGTCATGCCCGAATCAAGCCAGTACCACAATCGACGTCACAGAGCCTGTTACACAATCTTGCAGAATATGTGTGGAACAGGAGGGTGATACAATAGACAACGAGCTTAACAGCAGCGGGGAAAAGAACGCAGATAGTCATGGTTTGAAGGTAGTTATTGATTCGTCGAAAGGTAATATTTCTGAAAGCGCTCGTCTACCGGGTGTTCCAGAATGGATGCCTAATTATCATGGATATGACAGTAACGATTATCCGAAGCAAAAATGACTAATAAATATGGGTTCTAAAGTACATACCCTGAGAACTATCAGCACTTCTTCGAGTGCGATACTGTGGAACAAATCTGTTTTGCTGAGAGTTCTTTCTGTTCTATATTTTTCGAGAATTTAGTATGCACCAGAACAGAAAGAGTCCATGAAAATGGACTCAAAAACGCGTACCGTAACCCATTTGCGCCGTGCGTTGCCATATGGCAACGTTTGTAACACTTTTTTAAAATCGTTGATTCCACGACATCAACGAAGAAAGTGTGTTGACAGCACTGGATTCCGTTCCACAAGACTATAAAGATCATTACAATGTAACAGTTTTAACAATACCTTTAAATTCAGTGTTGGAAGTCGTCGTTTTCTGATTGACGAAGAAAAATGGAGTGTAAGTTCGAGTAAGTATGTTTTACACAGAACTTACGATATATAATTTGATTTTTTTGTATGGTTGTGCTTTAAATACTCAAATATATATTCTTTGGAGGTTACTGCTTGCTGTGAAATAAATTACGTTCATTTAGGCCGTTTGAACGTCGGTGTTGCCATATGGCAACGCTAGGCGCTTGTACTCAGTAAAGGGACGAATTATCTCTTTTTTTGTTTTAGAAGAGGTTTCTCGCTTGATGAGGCGATGGAGATTCTTTATAATGATGATATTGAAGGTGATGTGTTTGTTGAGCCCCCAGATCCGAATGTACACACACATGAAAATTCGGGAAATGAACATGTTGGCGGGTAAGTATGCCTATCATTGGTTTGAAAATTTTATGTGTACTGATACCAGCTTTATTATAATCTGCTATTTCATTTCTTATTTTTACAGATTATTAGACAACCTGTTCTCTCGTCAACTATGAGCTAATGCTGAAATAAGGATCCCAAATAACGAAAGGATCGATGTTGATTATGAGCTCTGTAATCCGCCGGCACCATCAACGCGTACTGCACAAGATCCAATTGTACCTGAAACAGCTACACGACGTCCAAATATACAAGAGCCATCTGCATCTGAGGTAAGAAACCAAACTATTTCTCAGCTTGATTTCAAGAGAGAGGTAGCAACAGTGTACTTGTAAAGACACCAAGCTTTACCAAAAGGAGCTGGGAGACCACCTGCTTCATGGGCATGTTCCGACAGCCGCATATCAGATTCAATAAGACTGACCACCTCGTCCAGCACACAGAAGGAAAGAAGAAGAAAAGGTGGGCACACAAGGACTGAAAATCTGTTGTGAGAACAATGTGTTCAAGTGTAATGTGGGATTGCGTATTGACTGTTTTATTCCATTTCATGTAAAATAATACTGAGTTCAAGGTTTGATTTTTGATTATTAATTGTACTGTGTTATAAAGCATCAGTTGTATGATGAAGACTGAATAATAAATTTGCACAAAACTTGTATATGTAATAAGAAATTTCAATGACCTACTTATTTTAGTTGAAGTTGTAATCCATATAAATTTAGGTAGTGTAAGCGCCTAGCGTTGCCATATGGCAACATCAAATATTTCACTAATGGTGGTAATGACTTTCTTCGAAACAACTCTGTTGTGTAATTTATGCCTTTTGCAGACATAATAACGCATTTTTTTTAAATTACGAAAAAATTAATTCCGGCGCTGATGGGTTAAGAAGTGTGAGCACTTATTCAATAGAAGAGAACTGCTTCACGGTAGAGAAGATGAACAACAGCTCATAGCTCTTTAGGTATGAACCCTCTAGCCCTTGATAACTGGTAATTTTTTTCTTGTTGTGTTCCGCAATAGAACTTCTCAAAATATGGAAAACAAAATGCTTGCAGTAGAAAAGGCCCATTGTCGGAGGCATCAGAACGTTTTTGATTATAACTTTGTTTCACAGTATCGAAGATGAAGAAGTGCTCATAGCTATGAAGGAATACACTTACCAGCCAGTGTTTACTAGAACTTTTCACTTCGAATAAGGGTTGCTGTCATATCACTGAATATTGACCATTCGTCCTGGGTCACCATGTTATAGGTAGATGAAGGTACGGATGTAGAAACGGAATTACAGGAAGAGTGTTGAGATAGTACTTAAGAAATCGCAACTGGTCGACGTGCTGACAAGGGGTAGTACATAAAATAAAATGAAGAAGCAATGAAGACGCATTATCAAACACTAACAAGAAGAAAATCAAGGAAGATTACAGACGGGGTTGGACAGTCAGAAAACGAATGAGAGGCGGTACACCAGACGGAGATGATGCCAAACACTACATGAAAACAATGCTGAACAAAGAGAAGAAAAGTGGTCTAAGGAAGTAATTGTGAAGTCCAAATGAGCCCTCGGATCCAGGAGAAACAATATTTAACAGAAACGCATTATGTTGAGAATTTCTGAATACGTGGCAATGCAAAAACTGTCAAAATATAAAATTAGCAATGCTGTTTTAAAGAAATTTTTGTCTACATTTAAGACATCCACGCCACCGTGTTAACGTTGACATCAGATTGGATTTAGATGATGTCACCGATGTTTGCATTTATGTTCTGAAACGTATGAAATAATCAAATGGTTCAAATGGCTCTGAGCACTATGGGACTTAACATCTTAGGTCATCAGTCCCCTAGAACTTAGAACTACTTAAACCTAACTAACCTAAGGACAGCACACACATCCATGCCCGAGGCAGGATTCGAACCTGCGACCGTAGCAGTCCCGCGGGTCCGGACTGCAGCGCTAGAACCGCACGACCACCGCGGCCGGCTATGAAATAATCCTCCTGGTATTTTCCAGAGTGCTGGTAACGTAATTTTGGGGAATACAATGTCTGAATTTTAATGAAAGCAATTTAGGCATCTTAAAGGTATCATAGTTTGTAACTGAATGCTATTAGAATGGTTCAAATGGCTCTGAGCACTATGGCATTTAACCTCTATGGTCATCAGTCCCCTAGAACTCAGAACTACTTAAACCAAACTAACCTAAGGACAGCACACAACACCCAGTCATCACGAGGCTGCTGTCAGATATTTCATTATTAGGTTATACATCGTAATATCTAGTACAGCATAAAACAGGTGGACATACTCGTATTACAGTTACTAGTATTGGGAACTCTTTACGGATTTTCCATTTTCGCCTTACTGTGCCGTAATAGATAGTCTCCGCATTTCTTTATATTTTGAACATCAAAGACTGCATGTCTGCAAATAATTATACTACATATCAATCGGAAACATTATATGATTTAAGAATGTAAATCTATAAATTTTCCACTCGACTCAAGTAAATTTGTATAAGAAATCATTGAAGAATTGCAACTGTGAGAAACGTACACTTCTAGGCCTGACAAAGAAACCAGTTAAGAGGCTCGCACAACTTCATCCGTAGCAGAAGAATTGTGATTGATGAACACAGAGGAAGAAATATGAGGGTGGATAGGGAGAGCTAGCACTTAAAACGGTCGATACAGCACCTTGCGTCGTGGGTTAAGTGCTTTGTTCCACCGAATAGACACGCAGAAAATGAAACTCTCCAATGATAAGCTTTCCTTCTGAAGAGAACGCTTTTCGTTCGAAACTAAGCCAGGAAACGCCCGCACCATTTGATGTGGCGGAAAAAGGTGCAAAAATTTCGCCCGTAGGACTCAGGCATTCTCCTCCTAAGTTGTGCCTAAACTGCGGCACAGTTGTACCAACATGTTAACGTCTTCGTTCGAAGCAATAAATAAATAAATCGTCTTGAACGTATGTTGAGTTTATCACGTCATTTCTGTAAATGCCGTTACCGTTCATAACATCTTGAGGTTCTTTTGCACGGCTTATTTGCACAGTAACTGCCAGTGTTCCGAATCTAGATTCCCGCCGGATGGACAATGTTTTCCTAATAAATAATTCAGGAAGACGGTATTTCTCAAACAACCCATACAGTATAGTCGCCTACGGAAATCGGCTATTACCTGCCGATAAACAAATTTTCTGTGGCTCGCCGATTCGCAACCCTTTGCCGGAAAGATTTTTCTTACTATTGGAATTTGGCCAACACCGGCAAAGGATCAAAGAAGGTGGTGTGCACGTAGTAGAGACATTACGGTTTATCAACGTGGGGGCCTCAATTCCAGCTTTATAGGCACTGCCTTTTCCACGGCAAGGCAGCTAATACAGACCACCTAAAATATGACCAGATAATATGAATACGTCAAGCTGGGGTTTTCCTAGCACGTAATCGACAATGTTTTGAGGTAAGCGGATAATAATTTTTTCGTTTATAGCCCACGAGTTATGACATCGACCCTTTTTTTAATGAAACATAATACTTATACATTGAATTTGAAGTGTGCAGCCGCGTATATTCCGCTTCTTCCTCTAATATTTTTTCTGTACCGAGCGAGGTAACTCACATTCGAGCCAGCTCTGTGGCCGAGTGGTTCTAGGGCCTTCAGTTTGGAACCACGCTGCTGCTACGGTCGCAGGTTCGAATCCTGCCTCGAGCATGGATGTGTGGGATGTCCTTAGGTTAGTTAGGTTTAAGTAGTTCTAAGTCTAGGGGACTGATGACCTCAGATGTTAAGTCCCATAGTGCTTAGAGCCATTTGAACCATTTGAACTCACATTCGGGAGGACGACGGTTCACACCCGCGTCCTGTCATCCAGATTTCCTTAAACTGCTCCAGGCAAATGCCGGGACGTTTCTTTTAAAAGGGCACGATACAGCCTGAGCTTCTGCTCCACCGACGTTGATATCGACGTGATGTTAAATCCAATCTTCCTTGCTTTTCTTTCGTCATCTTCATAGTGAGCCCAAAAGAATGACGCTCCAGCACTCACTTCCTCCTTTTAAACTCACGGACCATGTGTGCATGCGACCACAGATACACAGGCGTTAGGGACGTTGATCGGCGGCAAAACAGTACAATGTGCATGAATTATATCTGTGACTGCGCAGTCGATAGACGCTGGGACGTAGATGCACCATTCTGATCTGCACTGTCACGACATCATTTTAAATTTATTACAGAATCCGCCGGATTCTATGACTTGTCTAAGCTGAACCCGCTACCTCTATTAATCAAATACGTCGCCATGGAAATTTCAATTGGCTCTATCACCACCGAGGCCCATAAATATGATGCAGACGCTAAAATTCAATGTTTTCGGACAACATAGAGTGACCAGTATCAATACTGTGTTCTGGCACGCCCGATGTATTTGGCTGTAACAGGCAGTGTACCGGCTGGTCTCCGCACATCTGTCATATGAATGTTATTTGCTCTATCGTTCGTTCCTACATGGACATTAAAATGTTTGCCTGCTTCTTACTCAAAACTGAGTGTACTGTCCTCTTTTATAATAAGGTTGAACTGGAATTCCTACTGCGAACAGCGTGTTCAAATGGTTCTAATGGCTCTGAGCACTACGCGACTTAACTTCGGAGGTCATCAGTCGCCTAGAACTTAGAACTAATTAAACCTAACTAACCTAAGGACATCACACACATCCATGCCCGAGGCAGGATTCGAACCTGCGACCGTAGTGGTCGCTCGCCTCCAGACTGTAGCGCCTAGAACCGCACGGCCACTCCGGCCGGCGAACAGCGTGTCTCAGTGCACACATTTACACAAAGACAGAAGTAATTGGCGTTCACCGTGCAGGAAATTAAACCAAAACTGTTGCTCAAAAACCACTACCAAAATGAAAGTGTACACTGCAAAAAAAAAAAAAAAAAAAAAAAAAAAAAAAGTTAAACACTGAAATTACGTAGCAACACTATGCAACACACATTGTTCACTAGCCAATGAAAAGTATCGATTACAAAGAAGATGCTTAGAAATTGCGCACTGGAAACGTGAGATGAGAAATGAAAGAAACAATAAAATAGGAAAAGGATCTCACCTGAAAAATTACAGCATAATCAGCAGGAATAGCACAACATGAAGAAATCGCGCCAGCTAAATTATGCTAAAGTAGAACTAAACTACTGAGAGAAAGACTGGGGTGATTTTCTCGTACTAAAAAACTTGTCGGTTTAAATGAAAATACTAATTCGTTCATTACAATCACAACGCGGTATTTTAAACTCTTATTTCACAAGAACATAAAACTCACAGAAAACGAAGACCCTTACTTTCTTCACAAAAGTCTTACAAAGTAATGCTATTACGACTGCAAACTCAAATGAATTAAACTGTAATTACCTAACTGAGGTAGAGAGGCAGACCTGTTACAAGAATCACCACCATTATCAGTACGCGCCAGCAAAAATTATTATCTTAAAAACATATCTGTAGTGCAAATCCATTCTCTTTGTTCCATAAATGCTGAGTCTGTCTACCCTTACATGAGATTAGTAATTCCTAACAGTTCTCGTCACCAAAATCCTCCTCCAGTATGCGCTACGCTAAAATTTCTGCCTGCTTACTCCATCTCCAATATTCAACTCTTCTTCATCCTAGAACTGAGCCAAAGGTACACAAGTTCAGAGATACTAATGTCACAGTCGTAAATCAACTATTCCACTTGTGTCACACACACAACTGTCGTTCTCGTAATTTGAAATTTCCACTCATTCTGAAACTATCCGCAAATAAATGTCCATGCCACCAGTATATATCCATCATGTCCACCTTTCACATGAACTGTACAAGTCACCTGTCCGGTGTATGAGAGGGCACACTCTCAAGTGATCTTGTAAACATTTGCCTTCCGGAGCATCGACGAAAACCAACAGTGCAGCTGTCTTCGCTGGAGGATGATAAACACTTCTGCTTTGTGCTTGCTGAGGATCCGTCCTATTTTTGACGATAGGCTTCCCATGTATGCCAGGAAATCCAAAGATTTAAAACTCTCTATGTCTTCTTCTGCACTGCTTATGACTATCCTTGGTTTCATTCGTAGCGCCTTGTGAATGTGCTGCAGGGAATACCAGTTGGCTTCAAAAACTCTTTTTAAGTGGAGGAGCTCGTTCTACAGACCGCTCTTGTCAGCAATAATGTATGCCCTGTGAACTGAAGTTCTGAAAACACTCATCGTATGTGAAGAATGGTGGCAGCTATCTGCAAGTAAATATAAACCTGTATGCCTCGGTTTCCGATGTACTGTATATCTCAGAATGCCATCATTTTTGGGCCGAACCAAGTCATCTAAAAATGGAATGCATCTCTTCTTTTCAATTTCCATCGTAAAATGGATTTGTACATGGATGGAATTTCAATGGTTTAAAAGTTCTTGTAATTTATCTTCACGCAAGTATGTCATCAATAGACCTCCAAAGCACTGTGGGGTTTAAGACAGCATATCCCAGCGCCTTTTTCTCAAAATCCTCCATAAATAAATTGGCCACCTAGGACAACAAGGGCCTAGCCATGGCGACACTGTATAAATAGTACGTCGAGGTCATTACATATCTGAACAAAGCTGAAATTTCTTAATCAAAACTTCAACCAATAAATGATAAGGATTCTGAAAGCGGAACCTTTGTGAATTAACCGCAGGTACATCCACCTCTTACAACCAAATAAATCGCCTCTGCCAGAACACTATATTGATACTAGTTACTCCATGTTGGACAAAAAGTCGAGATTTTAGCGTCTAAATCATCTTCCTGGGACGCGGTGGTGAATGAGGCAACTGGAATTCGCTTGGCGACGAATTTGATTAACAGAGACAGCGTCTTTAGCTTGGATAAGTCAAGGATCTCGGCGCTTTCTGTAATAAACTTAAAGTGACGTCGCGACACTCCAGCACAAAATGATACATCGAAATCCCCGCGTGGATCGACTGCGCAGCCACAGATATAGTTATGTACATTGTACTATTTTGCCACCAGTCAATATCTCTAGCGCCTTCGTATCTTTGGCAAAGGTTAACGTGGCGCGGTCTGCGAGATTAAAAGGGGGGAGCGAATGCTGGAGACCACTCAGCGTTTCCGTCGTCCACACTTACATCTCTCCATGTACAACCAACCCATCCCTCTAACAAAGTAAAGTTCTTACGAGTAACTCTCGAAAGAAAACCAACATGGAACGCACATCTCCTTTCGATCCAACAGAAAGCTCGAAACAGACTAAAACTACTAAAACTACTATGTGCCTTATGTATCTGTGCGTAGGTGCTTAACGTTAGAGTTCATGGGATCAAGAGTTAGCGTTCGAGTCTCGTAAGACGAACGTTTATGAGGCAACGGTTCGGCTCCTGCTCAAACATAATTTTTAATCTATATTTTTTCATCACTGGTCATATTATTTAATTTATATGTCATTTTAGAGGTAACATAATTAAAAAACCTCGTGTATTTGCATGAAATTTTAGTGAATTTCATGTTATTTGACTACTTACTATTTTTAATTAAATTTAATTGTTAAAACAAACATATTTATAACTATCCACAAGTGAACGAAGAAACGCATAGAGTTTTCCTGAAAATGTGTGCCTGTCGTGATTTGCGAAATCCCTTATATTTGCAAAGGTATCCGGAAGTACTTTGTACCTCGACGATTCGAGCTGGAGACACAGAGGCAGGCCCCATTTGTCTGTTAACCTGCGTAGCGGTGAGGAGTTGCTAATGTAGCACGAACGAGGAATGTGGTGCAAATGTTTTTAATATCACAGAATTTACAGCTATACTACAAAATGACAGTGACTCCTTGTTCTTCGACTACTAGAGATAATAAATGTCATGACGATTCGAGCCGTCGCCTCGTCCACGACCCTTCTGCAAAGCGCGAACGCTAACCGCTTTTTTTATCAGATTGCCTTGGTATTTTCATGAAAATCAAACAACCATAGTCAAATCATCATTTAAAATCGGTTGCAAAAAGAAACCGCTTGACCCCACCGACTTCTTACGGCTTATACCGTCGTACAGATACTTCAGTTACATAATATACGCGTGAAACTACTCTTGCAATTTTCTCGCAACTGCCAGAGTAGTGCACCTTACTACGTGCACATTACGTCGATTTAATGGTTTACTAATGGTGTACATAGTTTGAATTAAATCCTTGATCCCAACGTTGTGGCCTCAGCTTGCAAGATAGCTCGATACCAGTCAACGATCCGTTTCCGAGAAGGTAATACATATGCCTGTGTACAAAATCGTATCTCACGTGAAGACGTAACAGTTTGCTGAAGAAAAATTGCCTCGGCTGACCTACGTGTGCGGTGTTGTGTTATTCCCAGATTAGTCTCCAATCAGTTTTTGAGGTGGCAACACCCGAACTCGTGTGTGAAGCGCGACTCCGCGACAAGGCAGAATTAATTGTTAAAGTTGCCTCGGAAAAGGTATTTGTGCGATATCGTGTGGATTCTACGACCGTGTGAAGCATTTTGTGACTTTGGCGGTGCTCGGAAACTAATGACAGGGAATCTTCTTATGAATATGAACGATACAGTGGCTCTAGAATCTGTTTTACTAATTTTGCAGTTGGATAAATAAAACAAAATTAGTTGGGATCCTAACATTTTACAATTCTCATTATGTTGAACCATTTAAACCTACCCATTTGCGACATTATTATGTTCTGTTTGTTGCACACGCATTAGAGTTCGCGACCGATGAGAAGAAATGAATCGGAGCAGCGTCTACAAAACGTGAGGTAAGCAAACTGGCTACAACTCAGTTATGAGAAGTGGTGTAAGTAGGCTGTTTATGTTTTCTCTATGTAAGTAGGCTGTTTATGTTTTCTTATTGCCAATGTTACGTAGCGCTCAATATGAAAATCACTGGCTGTGCTGTGTGCAGTCTGTGGCTGCTTTGCATTGTTGTAATACTCGCCATTGTAGTGTTAGGCAGCTGGCTGTGAACAGCGCGTAGCGTTGCGCAGTTGGAGGTGAGCCGCCAGCAGTGGTGGATGTGGGGAGAGAGATGGCGGAGTTTTGAAATTTGTGATGAACTGCTATATTTATATATGATGATATCAAGGTAAATACATTGTTTGTTCTCTATTAATATCTTTCATTTGCTAACTATCCCTATCAGTAGTTAGTGCCTTCCATAGTTTGAATCTTTTATTTAGCTGGCAGTAGTGGCGCTCGCTGTATTGCAGTAGCTTGAGCAGCGAAGATTTTTGTGAGGTAAGTGATTTGTGAAAGGTATAGTTTAATGTTAGTCAGGGCCATTCTTTTGTAGGGAATTTTAAAAGTCAGATTGCGTTGCGCTAACAAAATATAGTGTGTCAGGTTAAGCACAGTCATATATAAAATTGTTCAAAGGGGACGTTTCATATGTCGACCCTTAGCCGAGGATACCTCACTGGAATCTTCTGATTTTTTGTTGTAGTTTGTGTAATTAGTGTAGATTTTGTTTATTGCTAGCGCGTAATTGTAGAGAAAATCTCCTTTGTAGTTGCAGACTTTCATTGTTGTACAGTAAAACAGTTGTGGTATGCATGTAGATTTGCACCAAGTATTTCGCAGCTGCAATGAACTAGATATTATGTTCAGTGCTATGTTAATGTGTTCTCTTATTTTTGATCTTCAAATTGTGTTTTTCTGTGTTGTCGTGTGAAATACTGTGACAATAATGGCGTGTGAAAAACGTAATACTAGGCTCCAAAGTAAACTGAGAAATGACAGTGAAAATGAAAGCAGTGTGTTAGCGCCGCAGAGTAATGAATTAACTAATGTTCAAAGTAGTAATTTGGTAATTGTGCATAGGGAAATGGAGCGGGCGGCAAACAATGGTGTAGACACTGAAACAGGTAGTGAACAGGGAAGCGTTATCGATCGATTGGTCGGCAACAGCTCGCCTCAGGAATCGCGAATGACAGAACACAATATCGCAAATACTGTAGATTCAGGTTGTGGGTCATCACCGTTTTCTCAAATAAGTCAAGACACATTTTCTGCTTGTCAAAATGTGAATGTTGCCGGTGCAAATGCACTGCCGAAAAGCGTAGAGAAACAGATTCCAGACACTAATACATTATTATTGCAATTAATGCAACAAATGGAACAAAATCAGAGACAAATGGGACAAAATCTTAAAAAGTTAGACACAATGGAACAACACCAGAGACAAACACAGCAACAGTTAGACACAATGGAACAACACCAGAGACAAACACAGCAACAGTTAGACGCAATGGAACAAAATCTTCACACCACGCTTGAACAACCACGTGAAGATTTAACTACTGAGTTACATAACATTGAATCGAAATGTCAAAAAGTCTGTAATGACGTAAAAACACAAATTAGTGAGCATTTTCAACCTATTTTTTCGCGGCATGAAAATGTATTACAGAATCACGAAGCAGCCATAAAAGAACTGCAAACCATTGTTCATGAAAATCACGACACCTTGCAAGCTAAAATTGACTCAGTTGCATCTACCGATTCGGTTACGCAACTTGCAAAAACTCAGAAAAACTTAAAGGACACAGTAGATACTCTGAAACTTGGTTCAGAAAAACATACAGAGGAAATAATTTCACTATCGGATAAAGTAGCTGAACTTTCAGATCAGTTCACTAACTTATCTACAAAGGTAGATGATGATTGAATGACACAAGACCTGTAGCCTTCACGGACACTGAAGAGTGCGAACAAATTAGGAAATTCAAACAAAATCAGAATCAGATTAATACGCAACACCAAAGAGAAATCCGGGAAGTACAAGATCAGCTGACACAGTTAATACAAGAATTACGTATTTCAGAGGATACTCGCGCCCCAATACGGGAAGAGGGACACAGAAATACGGAACAGCCACAAAATAATAACACAGGGCATTTCGGAAGTTATGAAAGAAATTGGCAATGTGCACCGAATTTTGAGATGGAACGGCCGACACGACCTAACAATGACCGATATGCGACTCGCCGACATGATGATTTTGACTATAAGCTGTTCATTACTACACGTAGATTCAAAACATTTAAGAATTCTGGCAACGACATTCATCCACAAGCATGGCTCCATCAATTCTCCCATTGTTTTCCTCCCAACTGGTCATTGGAGCACAGATTAGAATTTATGTGTGGCTACTTAGAGAATGAACCAGCTGTAAGAATGCGATCGGTCATTCACGATTGCCACAGTGAAGGAGAATTTTACCATGCCTTCCTCTCAGCATATTGGTCTCAAGCCACACAAGACCGCGTAAAACATGGCATCATAATGATGAAACATTTCGAACAATCTGAATTCTCCAGTCTTGTGAAATATTTTGAAGACATGTTGCACAAGAATCAGTACCTGTCAAACCCATACAGCCCCTCAGAACTCATCCGCATTTGCTTAATCAAATTACCCGAACATTTACGACATATTATTTTGGCAGGACGTTGCAAAGACGACATTGAAGCTTTTCAGGGACTGTTACAAGAACTGGAAAGTGACACTGACAATCGCGGAACACAGGAGCACAACAATTACAGATCACATCAGTCGCAATTCCGCGATGAAAGAAATAATAACTGGACGCGACAAGGCTATTCTCACAACACAAATCGTGACCGAAACAGACACCACCCGTATTACAACCGTTGGCAGAGTAGTAATAATTACAGGGAAAGATCACCTCTCCGCGGTAGTGACTATCACAGAGACAATCAGAGAAACAGACAATTTGGGAACCAAAATAATTATTATCAAGGGAGACAGAATAACTTTAGACGCAACGGTCCAACGCGCAGTTACGATTCAGGGAGAAATTCTCCACCACTTAACCGACAAGAAAGGAACTACAGGAACTACCGACATGACGACAGACGATGTGATCGTAACGACAGACCTGAATTGCATCAGAACTGGCGGGATTTAAACAGGGCAGGGCCCTCTCGTCACGGTGAATTTGTAGAAGTTAGGTCTCCAAATCCCAATAACGACGCTCGCCAACAAAGAGACAATAGGCAATGACTCACACCGCTGGCAGCCACAAAACGTTCTTATGACACTAACGACGCAGCTGCCGTAGCTAGTAATTACGTAAAAATGGAAGACATTAGGGACATCTTACTCCAGGAACACGACATAAAACATAACAATATTGCATATCCTGTGATTCACATTACAGTAAATGATGTAAAATTTACGGCAGTACTTGACTCTGGCAGTCCCATTTCAGTAATTAGTGAAACAGCCTTTAGCAAATGCAACAAATCGAACGATTGTCCCACACTTCCGTTACGTAAGATTAAATTACAAGGTGCAATCTTTGGAAAAAGTGTAGATGTACGCCAACAAACCAACTTAGAATTCTATTGTCAAAGCCACAGCTTCTCTATGAGCTTTCTCATTGTTCCATTATTGTCGACGGAAATTATATTGGGAGTAGACTTTTTGAATGAATACAAAGCAATCTTAAACTTTCACGATGCTGAAATAGGTTTAGAGAAGGAAGGTAAGTCAATAGCTTTGAAATTTGAAGATTGGCTCTCAAACCATGACGAAGAAATCAATCGGCTTTACCTTCTGTTGGACAACAATTCGGAATTTTCTACGGAACTAGACACTAACAATCACTCTGCAAGAACTGCCAGGGATGATATCGACGGCATATTTGAAATTAATGAGTTAATTCAGAATAAAATTCAAACAATTGAGAATTGTAATGACACTGATAGGCAGGACCTTTTTGAGATTTTACAAGAACATTCCACAGTTTTTACTCATAAAACAGGAACAATCAAGGGATTTCAATACCAATTTCGTGTTCGTGAGCATACTAAATTTTGTGTTAGACCATATGTAATTCCAGCACATTATAGGGACCGTGTTAGAACAGAAATACAATCTATGCTCGACGAGGGCATTATTGAGCCTGCAGTAAGCTCATACAACAATCCATTACATGTTGTTGAGAAGAAAAATGGATCGATCAGGCTTGTCTTAGATTCGAGACAAATCAATACTATCATTATTCCTGAAACAGACAGGCCGCAGACGATGGAAGAACTTCTTCAAAATTTTAATGGTGTAAAAGTGTTGTCTTCCATTGATCTCAGATCCAGCTTTTATCAGATCGAACTTCATCCAGAATGTAGAAAATACACAGCTTTCCTTTGTTTCGGCGTTTGTTATCAGTTTCGGAAACTTCCTTTTGGTTTGAACATTTCTTCAGCAGCATTCATTTGCGGGCTAAATTCGATATTACCTGAGTTCTTAAAACGTCACATCACCTTATATGTGGACGATATTCTCATAGCAGAAGCTTCATGGGAACTACATAATCGCATCCTCAACAGTTTGTTACGTATTTTTGCAGAATCTGGAATCACAGTTAACTTGGAAAAGTCTGAATTCGGTAGGACAAAGGTGAAGTTTTTGGGACATATTATTTCTTCTGAAGGCATTCAGCCGGATCCTGAAAAGTTAGAAGCAATCAGAGCCATTCCAGTTCCATCCACAAAAAGACAAGTCCGCAGTTTTCTAGGTCTCGTAAATTTTTACCGTCGTTTTCTGAATATGTAAATTCTTGTTACACCAAAACTTTGTTCTCTCACTGGAAAAAATACTATTTGGAACTGGGACGAACAAGCACAGTTGGAATTCAATTCTTTGAAAGAAGCGTTACTTCACGCGCCAATCTTAGCTCATCCAGATCTGTCACAAGATTTCTGCCTTAGCACGGATTCTTGTAAAGTCGGTCTTGGTGCCCATTTATTTCAAGAAGCCATAGAAAATGACACTACCGTTCAGAAAACCATTGCTTTTGCTAGCCGAGTGCTAACAAAATCTGAAAAAAATTATTCCGTTACTGAATTAGAAGCTTTAGCTATCGTTTGGGCATTTAACAAATTCCGTTTCTTTCTTTCTGGTAAGCACGTAAAAGTATACAGTGATCATCGTGCATTACAATTTCTTATGTCTTCAAAATTAAATCATGACAGCTTAAAACGTTGGGCATTGTTTCTGCAAGAATTCCGCTTCACAATAGTCTACATTCCCGGCAAGGAGAACATTGTTGCGGACGCACTGTCACGCGCACCGGCTGGGCTTGAGAAAAGTAACAAAGAAGGCAACCTCGAGAAAAATTTCAGTATTCTTTACATTCAGAAAGTCGCCTTTGAAAACTTCATCACCACATCTTTAAAAGACATTGCTCATGAACAAGATAAAGATCCGATTTGGAGAGACATCAAAAGTAAATGGCATGAAAAGACACACACTCAGATTCGGCATTATTACCTGGTTAGAAACAACATACTCTTCAAACGCTGCACTGTTGATGACAAGCTATGGGTACTTTGCATTCCCGACGATTTTGTTAATAAGCTCATTTGGTACATTCATTTCAGCTACGCACATTTTGGCCCACGAAAATGTTATCATATTCTTCGAACGACTTGTTATTTTAACAATATGGAAAAGAGAATTCGAAGAGTCTTGTCTATTTGTAAACTTTGTCAAAAGGCGAAACCATCTACTATCTCCCATAGTGCTCCGCTGTTTCCTATCATTCCTTCTAAATTAAAAGAATTTGCTGCTGTTGATCTCTTGGGACCGCTTGTCAGAACATCTAATGGATTTTCGTACGTTCTAGTCGCTGTTGAACTTACTTCAAAATTTGTTTCTTTCACACCGTTACGTAAAGCCACTGGACGGTCTGTATCCAACGCCTTTGTTAAAAATTTCTGACGTGAAGTTGGACACGTTAGTAAAGTCATTTCAGATAACGGACCGCAATTCAGATCTGCTGTTTGGTCACGCATGCTTCGCAACCATAAAATCAAACCTGTTTTTATTTCATTGTACTCACCACATTGTAACCTGTCTGAACGGATTATGAAAGAAATCAATAAGCTTTGCAGACTTTATTGTCACAGAAAGCATCAGCATTGGGACAGATATTTACACTTATTTCAAAATGTGCTGAATGAAATGCCTCATGATTCCACTGCTTTACCACCTACTCTTGTACTAAAGAATGAAGAACCACCGAACAGAATCAGAGAGCTTGTACCTTTCCCAAATACACGTAAACTTCGACACAAAGACATAATTGATTTGGCTCTTAAAAATATAAAATCTGCAGCAGACAAAAGGAGAAAACTACACGGTAAAGCAAATGCAAAGAAATTGTATATTGGTCAGAAAGTTCTCATTAAAGCTCATTCATTGTCACATAAGAAGAAACACTTGAGTCACAAATTCTTTCTAGTTTACAATGGACCTTACAGAATCCGACGTATACCACATGATAATTGCGTTGAAGTTGAAACTCTGCGTACTAGGAAGAGTAAAGGTTTACACCACATTTCACATGTAAAACCGTTTATTGAAAGATAATCTGCTTTTTAACTTTGTCTTTGCCATCAAACTTTTCACTTCACATTTCTAGTATGCTTTGTCAGATTTAGAATCTGTTAATATGTAACAATGTTTGAAGTGAAATATCCAGTCAAGAACCAAGAGAACTTATTTAACCAGAAATTACGAATGCATTGTTATAATGAACAGACGACACAGTGTTGTTAATTGTACATTCTTGCTTGTTAGTTGCACGATTACGTAACGACTATCAGGCTTACGTACTTAGGACACATACTGGTACCGCCAATGAGATTTTAATGCAACTTTTGGTTTACTTGAAAATACATTCTGGGTTTAAAGTACTTTCTGTGAGATACCAGAGGACACAGTGGTTAGTTTATGTGACAGCTACACGATGTTATCACGACGCTACTAATGAGTGACAATTCAAAATGTTGCTTTTGCAGTGTATCTGTTTTATATCTGCACAGTTTTCTGAATTCTTCTAGGAAGAAAAACATGTTTTAGTAGTAACTTTTGTGGTATAGCAACAATGAGACAGCCTTTTTCGTGGCATAACAATACGTTACTGTACAGTACTTTCTTCATTACAACAATAAGCGTAATAACTACGATATCTATACGCAAAGCATTTCACTTTTGTGTATTATGAGGTAAGTACATTGACTTATGCAGAACTTAGCTTTCGGAGGACGATAACTACGACACTTCCACGCAGATTATGTTGCAACAAGACGCACATTTAGCGCTACAGTACACGTATTTGAGTGATTAATTTTGTACTTAAAACATTTATTTTTAAAGATTTTTGAATTACAAAGAAAGTTTTCCGTGATACATTTCATTGCATTGCTGTAATCTGTAACACCTGAGGGTATAATTACATTAATCCTCAGGGGGGTACACGCTTGCTTTGTGTACCATGTGTTTGGCAAGCACAAGGAGCCCTAGCTAATATGGTATTTGCTTATACAACTTTACACATCGGTACCATATTTCTCTAACACAGAATTACACAGCTATCTGATTATTTGACAGAGAAACAAACATTCTTTTTACTATGTCAGTGACACATGTTTACGCAATTACACAGTTGGATAACTTCACACTTATGAAATTGTATTTTGTCTGTACTTTGTGAAATGCTCATATTTTTTCGGAACCATTGTGATACTATGAGAGCTTTGAATGATGTATTTGGTATGAGATCGTGATTTTTAAAGTACGTTTGAGGCAGATGACACTTTTGACATGAGCAGAGAATTTTTTAATTCTTGGAGGAAGCTACGACGATTTTGAGATTTGACTGAGGTGTTATGATGTTATTTTTTTACGACGACGATGTGTATTATGCTGCTGAGGTATGTTTATGATTAATAAGCTGGTGCTATATGAGGAATTTGGTTATGCTATGTATTTATTATGATGAAATATTGAAGTGTCGTCGCAAGGTTGACGTGTCGACGAATATAAATATGTGTAATAAGGTAAGGAGTAATGAATAGTGATTAGGGACTCTGACTTATGGAAAAGGATGTTGGAAACCAAGAATCGTACTTTAGAATTATGAAATGTGTGTACATGTGTGAATGTATCACAATGCCACTGAAAATTTTTTTGGACACTGTTATATTCATAGGATTTTGTTTATACACATTTGCAAAGTAAATTCTCGACCTGTGAAATTTTGTATATATGACTGTCACTGCAGCGGAAACTGCTGTCGTAAATATTTCCGTACGAAAGTTAAGTGACCACCTGCACATAATGCGTCGTGGGCACCCAGGTGTGTCAGACGCCTGGAGAACAAGCCATTAGTGTGAGTGCCTCGTCAGAAGCACAGGTAGAAAAAAAAGAAAGGGAAGGCCATTGTCCGCGCTACTGACATCTCCTTGTTGAAAGCATACTGTGGAGCTCGTAATTTATGATATTTACTGAAATGCCTAATGAAACGATGAGAAACATTTCACAGCTATTGCCTTGATAGTTAAGAAAAATGCCATATGGCTTGCTTTATGTATTTATTTACACATTTTGTTTAATAGCAAGTTTCTAGCTGCACTGCAGCATTGGTTAAAACAAAATTTTATAGATGTACTAATATAAATATTTTCTGTCTACAGATCGAGTATATAATAATTTTTTTCAAAAAAATGAGGGAGCACAAAGCGACATTTACCTTCACAGGAACTGCATTCATAATATTCTTTTCAAGTACTTGGTAATTTCTTTTGTAGAATAAATTGTAATGCATCACTCTAATGTTAAGATGCGACATAGGTATTAGACATGGCCATTTTAGTGTAATATTTTTTCTGCTTGCGCTATGTCATGTTTAGGTATAAGTTGCTGCTGTTTGCCAGGCATAGTGTTATTGAATTTGACTTTTGCTAATTTATACTGTAGCTTGCTTTGCAATTTTCCATTTTTTTTCATTGCTGTTTATAATAATTGTTTTACGTGCTGCTGCATTGCCTCGTCCCTTAGTTTAGCATCTGAGCTCAGTAGATTTAAGTTAGCTTAAGAGGGGGTAGACTATATGAGAAACTGACTATGGAGAGTAGGTAAAGAATGCATTGCGAAGTTATATAAAAAGGATTTGGGCCCAAATGAGTATTGTACAATCAGAAATAATTATTTTGAAAGAAATATGAACAGAATACAGAAAGCATGCTTGGATAAGATTTTTTTGGTGGAAGCAAAGGTTGAAATAAGACGAAAGATCTATGGAATGAAGTTTTGGGATGGACTGCAGTACCAAATGTTACACTGAAAACAAGCCCTGTCCTTTCCTTTTGTGTTATCCCAGTACGTGTTTGTGTACCCTTGTGTATTTGTTTTCTTCCTGTCTCTGTGTACTGTTTCATAGAACTTTTTTCTCTTCTAATACTAAGTTACATTCACTATGATGAGAAATACTGTTATCCTCAAATACAATTGGGATTAATAATGTGTTATTTACTTTGTAAAGATGTTTAGACATTATTTATTCTGTTTTGTGTTAATGCTCATGTGTGAAGTTGATGTTTCGAAAGTTATTCGATCTTTTATGTATGTACTCATGTCATAATTCCTGTAACACTGATGTATATGTTTATTTCTATTCTTTTGTAAAGCCCCTATTACTACAAATGTTATCTGTATTATTATGTTTTTAATGATGTATTGTGTACCTTTGTTATTGTATTCTCATGTTATAAAATTGTAATTGTTACCAGTTCTTCAAATTAAGTAACATTTCACTGCACACGTTTCTGTTGGTCATAGTACATGAACAATATGTGACAAGTAGGGACTGATAGTGTTTGCACGTGTGTTAATAATTCAGCAAGGGACTGGATAACAGCATTGCTGATTCTAAGGACAATTCCAAACACTTTCTGAGTGCACAAGTGGTGGTTTATGGACTTGCTATATTCTCTGCAAGACTCTTCGATGGTGATTGTGCACCTGCACAGTCGCAACAGATGGCTGCTGGCCGTCTCTACAAGGACTACAGTGGGTCTGCACCTCTGGTGGCCCACCAATACCATTATCTCTCCAAGGACTACAGTGGGTCTGCATCTTTGATGACCCACCAGTACCATTATCTCTACAAGGACTACAGTGGGTCTGCACCTATGATGACCCACCATGCCATTATTTCTACAAGGACTGCAGTGGGTCTGCGCCTCTGATGGCCCACCAATACCGTAATCTCTACAAGGACTACAGTGGGTCTACTCTGTGATGACCTACCTACCAATACTCTTCAAAATTTCGACTGACTCTGCAGTGGGTTTGCTCTGTTGTGACCCAATACTTGTCTGCATGTCGAGAGTCAGCACTGTCTTTCCGTTGGAAGGACAACACTACTTCTTCAAGACTGCATGGAAATCCACTACTTCCGTGTGCATTTTCTTTTACTGCTCAGACTTTGAGAAAAACACTGCTATTCTACTGTAATGAATGATCAGGACTATCTTTATGGACTGTGAGAAAATTTTAGCTTTTGACCAACATTGTATCAATAAGTGTGTGCATTTGATTTCTTTGTTATTGTAATTATGAAAAATTTTATCAAATCATTATTGGCCACTGCCCAAACAAAATTTTGTAAAATTTTTTGTGGGGAGCATGGGGGCTATGTAAGTAGGCTGTTTATGTTTTCTCTATGTAAGTAGGCTGTTTATGTTTTCTTATTGCCAATGTTACGTAGCGCTCAATATGAAAATCACTGGCTGTGCTGTGTGCAGTCTGTGGCTGCTTTGCATTGTTGTAATACTCGCCATTGTAGTGTTAGGCAGCTGCCTGTGAACAGCGCGTAGCGTTGCGCAGTTGGAGGTGAGCCGCCAGCAGTGGTGGATGTGGGGAGAGAGATGGCGGAGTTTTGAAATTTGTGATGAACTGCTATATTTATATATGATGATATCAAGGTAAATACATTGTTTGTTCTCTATTAATATCTTTCATTTGCTAACTATCCCTATCAGTAGTTAGTGCCTTCCATAGTTTGAATCTTTTATTTAGCTGGCAGTAGTGGCGCTCGCTGTATTGCAGTAGCTTGAGCAGCGAAGATTTTTGTGAGGTAAGTGATTTGTGAAAGGTATAGTTTAATGTTAGTCAGGGCCATTCTTTTGTAGGGAATTTTAAAAGTCAGATTGCGTTGCGCTAACAAAATATAGTGTGTCAGGTTAAGCACAGTCATGTATAATTGTTCAAAGGGGACGTTTCAGTGGGCTGCTGACGCATTGGACTTACATATGTAAACCACACGTAGTATCATCGTGCGTGCCCATATACGTATTGTAGCAGACGATATTTTGAACATTCATTCTCCTGTCTGTTGTTATAGTGTTACTCCTGGCATCCCTTGTGTGGGGAAAAGTATCTTTAAAAAGCGGTTAATTTAAATAGGAAGCATTAAGCCCTCAGGATAGTGTTACACAGCGAGTTGTGACAGCGCAAAGTTAGGTAATGTGTCAACGATGTTGAGCATTGTGGAGCAGTCTCTCTAAATTTAGTGTTCAAGATATTTTTCGGAATGTTCTGATGAAAAAAAACTGTGTGTTAAGTTTGTCCAGAACAGCTTGACTTCCAAACAACAAACAGCAGTGAGTGGATGTTAGCTGCAACTTTAATGAAATGAATACGCGAACAATTCTTTTCTGGAAAATATCGCCACGGGCGACGAGACTTGGTGCTATCAATACGAACATGCCACCAAGCGACAAAGCGCAGAAATTCGCATGACGTGTCAGCGCTTTGACAACGTAACCTACATTCAATCCAAAGCAAAGCGCGAGTTGAACAACACCCCAAAGAAGGACTTTCCTAACAAAAAAATGGCTCTGAGCACTGGGACTTAACAGCTGAGGTCATCAGTCCCCTAGAACACAGAACTACTGCCTAAGGACATCACAAACATCCATGCCTGAGGCAGGATTCGAACCTGCGACCGTAGCGGTCGCGCGGATCTAGACTGAAGCACATAGAACCGCTCGGCCACACTGGCCGGCACTTTTCTAACAGTTTCACATGGCTGTATTATTGTTCCGTGCGTTGTTTTCAACTCGGGAGAGGATATGTAGAACACACGAAACATTAAAACCACCATCTTAACTTTTATCTACACTCATGCTCATAAACAAAGGATAATGCTGATACATGGTGAAACAACGCTCTGGTGGGCGGTTTGCGGGTTTTAATCACCTCAGGGTATGACCATGCGGTGCATTTGACCTGCGGTCGTCGCACGGTGGTGCTGGCAGCAGTCCGCATTGCAGAGGTGTGTTGGTGCATGTCAAAAAATGGTTCAAATGGCTCTGAGCACTATGGGACTCAACATCTGAGGTCATCAGTCCCCTAGAACGTAGAACTACTTAAACCTAAGTAACCTAAGAACATCACACACACCCACGCCCGAGGCAGAATTCGAACCTGCGACCATAGCGGTCGCGCGGTTCCAGACTGAAGCCCCTAGAACGGCTCGGTCACACCGGGTGGCTGGTGCATGCCAGAGTACGGTGTATCGAGTAAGTGTGCAGACGTTTTCAGACGTGCTAATGGTGGCTGTGTGTTGAAAATGGCTCAAAGAACACATATTGCTGACGTTATGAGGGGGTAGAATACTAGGGCGACTGGAGGCCGGTCAAACACAGCAGGTCCTACCACGGGCCGTCCGTGTACCACGTCCCGTCTCCGGCCATACTGATTTAGGTTTTCCGTGATTTCCCTAAATCGCTTCAGGCAAATCCGCGATGGTTCCTTTGAAAGGGCACGGCCGATTTCCTTCCCCATCCTTCCCTCACCCGAGCTTGCGCTCCGTCTCTAATGACCTCGTTGTCGACGGGACGTTAAACACTAATCTCCTCCTCCTCCTCCGTGTACCACGAAGTTTGATCTCAAGATTATGGCAACGATTCCAGCAGACAGGAAACGTGTCCAGGCGCTACAGTACGGGATGTCCACAGTGTACAACACCACAAGAAGACCGATGTCTCACCATCAGTGACTGAAGACGGCCACGGAGTACTGCAGGTAGCCTTGGTCGGGACCTTACTGCAGCCACTGGAACAGTTGTCTCCAGACACACAATCTACAGACGACTGAACAGACATGGTTTATTCGCCTGGAGACCTGCAAGGTGCATTCGACAGACCCTTGGTCACAAGAGAGCCCGTAAAGCCTGGTGTCAAGAACACAATACATGGTCATTGGAACAGTGGTCGCAGTTTATGTTCACGGACGAGTCCAGATATAGTCTGAACAGTTATTCTCGCCGGGTTTTCATCTGGCGCGAACCAGGAACCAGATACGAACCCCTTAATGTCCTTGAAAGGGACCTGTATGGAGCTCGTGATTTGATGGTGTGAGGTGGGATTATGACTGGCGCACGTACACCCCTGCATGTTTTTGACAGAGGAACTGTAACAGGTCAGGTGTATCGGGACGTCATTTTGCACCAGTATGTCCGCCTTTTCAGGGGTGCAGTGGATCCCACCTTCCTCTTGATGGATGATAACTCACGGCCCTACCGAGCTGCCATCGTGGAGGAGTACCCTGAAACAGAAGATATTAGGCGAATTTAGTGGCCTGCCTGTTCTCCAGATCTGAACCCCACCGAGCACGTCTAGGATGCTCTCGGTCGACGTATCGCTGCACGTCATAAAACCCCTACGACACTTCAGGAGCTCGACAGGCACTGGCGCAAGAATGGGAGGCTATACGCCAGCAGCTGCTCGACCACCTAATCCAGAGTATGCCAACCCGTTCTGCGGCCCGTATACGTGTGCATGGTGATCATATCTCATACTGATGTCGGGGTGCATGCACAGGAAAGAATGGCGTTTTGTAGCACATATGTTTCGAAACAGTTTTCTCAACTTATCACCAATACCATGGACTTACTGATCTGTGTGGTGTGTATTCCCTATGTGTCTATACTATGAGCGCCAGTTGTGTGTAGTGCCACGTTGGGTGGCACCACATTCTGCAGTTATCCTTAATTTATGAGTATGAGTGTATTCCTTATTAATCCACTCTCGAAACTTTTTGGACTGACGCGGTGTGTTGAAACGATTCTGATCACGGTCATCCGCGTTATCTGTGTTTACAAAAATTTTTATAAGCTGTCAACTTATAGTATTGTGGTAAATAAAATACGCGCACTAAAGAGAACAGTAGCTGATGAGAGAAATATAACTAATAGTTAAGCGGCAACATCAAACAATCGATACGTCACTATGAGGCAGTTTGAATGTACCAGTGCGATCACCCAAAGAAGAATTCTGGGATTACTACATTCCATCGCATTTCGTCCTTTCCACATTTCCCTTCATTAAATGCTTCATGGCAATGGTTTCTGAATGGTGTCAACGAAAACTGGTGTATGGTTGCTGTATGGTTCAAATGGCACTGAGCTCTATGGGACAAATTAATGTTCAAATGTGTGTGAAATCTTATGGGACTTAACTGCCAAAGTCATCAGTCCCTACGCTTACACACTACTTAACCTAAGTTATCCTAAGGACAAACACACACACACCGATGCCCGAGGGAGGACTCGAACCTCCGCCGGGACCAGCCGCACTATGGGACATCTGAGGTCATCAGTCCCCTAGATTTAGAACTACTTAAACGTAACTAACCCAAGGACATCACACATATCCATGCCCGAGGCAGGATTCGAACCTGCAACCGTAGTGGTCGTGCGGTTCCAGACTGAAGCGCCTAGAACCGCTCGGTCATAACGGCCGGCTTGATTGGTGTATGAGTTCGAAGTGTTTTTCCATAATTTTAATAAACACAATAGATAGACATAACGAAGACTTACTCATCAGTAATACATTATCCTTCACTATTTACAACAGTCTGTTAACACTGGGGTAACGAGTGGAGACATGACGTGATATTGAAGCGAGAACTTCGACGAGCCCTGTTCTGTCGTCCGGAAAGGAAGTTCCTTGAAGGTTGTTCGATAGAGAGCAGAATAGGTGAAAATCTGAGGGTGTAAGATCAGGTGAATAAGGTGGGTGCGGAATGATTTCCCAACCCAACTCTTGTATACTGTTTTTGTCAGTCTGGCAGGATGCAGGCGGGCATTATCGTGGAGCAACATCACTTCACGCAGTCATTGTTCTCGGACTGACAAGCAAAAAACACAATTTCTCGTCACCAGCAACGATGCACGATATGAATGGTCGGTGTTGTTCAAGATCCAACTGACGACGAGCAAGGAGGGATGCACAGGTGGTCCACCTGCAGATTTTTGTGATTTTGGCTTAGAGCATGCGTAAACCCATACATCTGAGTTTTGAATCTTCCCCGCTGGATGCAAATGTCACAAGATGATGAAATGATCATAGTTCATCACATTTGCCAGTTCTCGAGTAGAATAACTTGGATCATTGTGGATTAATACGTCTAAACGATCTTCATAGCTTTCCTACACATTTCCTGAACGTGAAGAGTGACTAATACCAAAACGATCCTATTTAAAATAAGAAATGAATCCAAACAGAAAAATATGTCTGAAATGTTACGATTTCTCCTCTTGTCACTACATTTTCTAGCGTCCACAGCTCCACTCACTATCTCCAAATGAGAGAATGGCAACATGTAGACTCATATAGCAACAGTGAACTTACGAGAGAATGGCAACATGTAGACTCATATAGCAACAGTGAATTTGTTTTTTTTTTTTTGTTTTTTTTTTCGTCAGTCTACTGACTGGTTTCATGCGGCCCGCCACAAATTCCTTTCCTGTGCTAACCTCTTCATCTCAGAGTAGCACTTGCAACCTACGTCCTCAATTATTTGCTTGACGTATTCCAATCTCTGTCTTCCTCTACAGTTTTTGCCCTCTACAGCTCCCTCTAGTACCATGGAAGTCATTCCCTCATGTCTTGGCAGATGTCCTATCATCCTGTCCCTTCTCCTTACCAGTGTTTTCCACATATTCCTTTCCTCTCCGATTCTGCGTAGAACCTCCTCATTCCTTACCTTATCAGTCCACCTAATTTTCAACATCCGTCTATAGCACCACATCTCAAATGCTTCGATTCTCTTCTGTTCCAGTTTTCCCACAGTCCATGTTTCACTACCGTACAATGCTGTACTCCAGACGTACATCCTCAGAAATTTCTTCCTCAAATTAAGGCCGGTATTTGATATTAGTAGACTTCTCTTGGCCAGAAATGCCTTTTTTGCCATAGCGAGTCTGCTTTTGATGTCCTCCTTGCTCCATCCGTCATTGGTTATTTTACTGCCTAGGTAGCAGAATTCCTTAACTTCATTGACTTCGTGACCATCAATCCTGATGTTAAGTTTCTCACTGTTCTCATTTCTACTACTTCTCATTACCTTCGTCTTTCTCCGATTTACTCTCAAACCATACTGTGTACTCATTAGACTGTTCATTCCGTTCAGCATATCATTTAATTCTTCTTCACTTTCACTCAGGATAGCAATGTCATCAGCGAATTGTATCATTGATATCCTTTCACCTTGTATTTTAATTCCACTCCTGAACCTTTCTTTTATTTCCATCATTGCTTCCTCGATGTACAGATTGAAGAGTAGGGGCGAAAGGCTACAGCCTTGTCTTACACCCTTCTTAATACGAGCACTTCGTTCTTGATCGTCCACTCTTATTATTCCCTCTTGGTTGTTGTACATATTGTATATGACCCGTCTCTCCCTATAGCTTACCCCTACTTTTTTCAGAATCTCGAACATCTTGCACCATTTTATATTGTCGAACGCTTTTTCCAGGTCGACAAATCCTATGAAAGTGCCTTGATTTTTCTTTAGCCTTGCTTCCATTATTAGCCGTAACGTCAGAATTGCCTCTCTCGTCCCTTTACTTTTCCTAAAGCCAAACTGATCTTCACCTAGCGCATTCTCAATTTTCTTTTCCATTCTTCTGTATATTATTCTTGTAAGCAGTTTCGATGCATGAGCTGTTAAGCTGATTGTGCGATAATTGTCGCACTTGTCAGCTCTTGCCGTCTTCGGAATTGTGTGGATGATGCTTTTCCGAAAGTCAGATGGTATATCGCCAGACTCATATGTTCTACACACCAACGTGAATAGTCGTTTTGTTGCCACTTCCCCCAATGATTTTAGAAATTCTGATGGAATGTTATCTATCCCTTTTGCCTTATTTGACCGTAAGTCCTCCAAAGCTCTTTTAAATTCCGATTCTAATACTGGATCCCCTATCTCCTCTAAATCGACTCCTGTTTCTTCTTCTATCACATCAGACAGATCTTCACCCTCATAGAGGCTGTCAATGCTTTCCACACTGAACTACAAATAAAAAATAACAATCGACAAATAAAGCGATAGCAGCAGTAGTACGAACATCCAGTAAAAACGCTACGAACTTATGCCTCAATCTAGTAAAAGATTTCGTTTACAGATGAAGCATTGTTCAGAACCCATGGGAAAATCAATCCTCAGAATATGCGCTACTGGTCAGTTAAAAATTCTGATGGGCTGAAGGCAGTGGGAAACAATATTCCTGGTCTTTCAAGGTGTGCTGCGGGCTTTTTACGGATCTCATCCTCGGGCCCTGTTTTACTGACTAGACTCAAATGGCTACACGTCTCTACAGTTCTGAACAGGCATGCTGTTGCAATTATAGGAAGACATCCCACTGGACATGAGACAATCCATCTGGTACCAATCTGCTGGATGTTCCACACACTCCGGACCGACAGTTGCAGACCTTCTATCCTGAGCATTTGCTTGTGGTTGGATCGGTTGTTCGGGAAACACAAAATGACATGAACGCTCACCAGACTTAACACCTCTGGATTTTTATCTTTGGGAAAATTAAAACAAATGAAAGATGTGCAATGAGATATCGACGACCACCGAAGCCATGAAATGCCAAGATTTGTGACGTGATAAGTCCAGATGAAATTCAGCGTGCAAACTGATCTGTCCTAAATCACTTTATACCATGCATCAGTGCCGAAAGTCAACACTTTGAACACTTGATGCGACAGTCACAACAATAAAGGCACATATCGTACCCAAATTATGTATCAGACGTCCGCTCCTGACTGCGTGACAGTATTTTATGGCTCCGTCATCTCTTTACTTGATCAAGTCCGGCACATGTGCAGTAGATGTAAATGTAAATTCCTGTGTCGTTAGAGTCCTCTTTGAAGGCCCTACCCAGTGTCACAAAAAATGTATATTTGAAATTTTCTGGAAAATTAAAACTGTGTGCCGGACCCAGACTCGAACTCGGGACCTTTGATTTTCGCAGGCAACTGCTCTAATTGTGTACTTGCATTAAAATTAGTCGCTGTCATAATTGCGCAGCTATAAACATTAAAACATTACTTCCATTTGTCAGAAATATAGCCACATTCTCGGCCACAGCTTAGCGAAAAAAAGGTACTTCGATATATTTACTGGTTCACTGGAATTCGCAGGAACAGTCCGACACATCATATGTGAGTACCGCAGTCAAATAAACATTGCGCAATATCCCTTCGCGTAATGCTAAGTCTCTTTTGAAGCTTACAAATGAGGAAGTACATTTTAAAAATGCACGCTTATTCCCATGAGTAATGACACCCACACAATTTCTCTGCTAATTGATATTGTGTTATTCTCATAGATTTCTTCTGTTACGTCGTCTTGCATTTCGAAGTCCACCTATTGCGTCGTCACGGAGTTTATGACCATCTGTTTCGTAGTCTACGCAAATCTCTCTTTCCTTCAACGCAAATCTCTCTTTCCTTCAGTGTCATAACCGAGGATTTTCCTGAGTAAACTTTCAGCTCTCATTCTGTTCATAGAGTGCCCCCCTCCCCCCACCTGCCATCTCTCATTTCGGTTTTATTCTCTTTAACAATACATATTCACTAGCTTGTAATTAGATTCCTTCCAGAGCAATCTCTAATGAATCTCATTTCTGCTGATTGTATTCTGCTGCCTTCTTTCCTTCCTTAACAAACTGACGCTCTCATACGACAGCAACGAAGACGAGTTATTCAAATAAAATTTGATTTTTTGTATGGTTTGCAGTCTTGTTGTTGTTTTCTGTCCATTGTGCGAAATGTTCATCAACATATTTGCAGCTTTCCGTTTACGTCATTACCATAGCCATAACTCGTGTCGCAGTCCTATACTTAAACCGTAAAAAAGGGGATTAGAGGTTAACGTCCCGTCGACAGCGAGGTCATTAGAGACGGAGCACAAGCTCGGATTAAGGAAGGATGAGGAAGGATATCGGCCGTTCCCTTTTCAGATGAACCACCCCAGCATTTACCCTAAGCGATTTACGGACATCACGGGAAACTAAATCTGGATAGCGATTTAACCGTCGTCCTCCCGAATGCCAGTCTAATTCAGAAATGGCTCTGAGCACTATGGGACTTAACATCTATAGTCATAAGTCCCCTAGAACTTAGAACTACTTAAACCTAACTAACCTAAGGACAGCACACAACACCCAGCCATCACGAGGCGCCAGTCTAGTGTACCAACCACGTACCACCTCGCTCGGTATTAAAAACGTGACACCTGTTTGTATTCTCTTCTCACTGATTGCGGTCTTTAACTATACTTAGTTTATTTCCGCTAAAAGGAGTAACTATTGTCTTACGTACGGAAATAGTGAGAGCCGGCCCGTGTGGCCGAGCGGTTATAGGCGCTATAGGCGCTACAGTCTGGAACCGCGCGACCGGTACGGTCGTTGGTTCGAATCCTGCCTCGGGCATGGCTGTGTGTGATGTCCTTAGGTTAGTTAGGTTTAAGTAGTTCCAAGTTCTAGGGGACTGATGACTTCAGAAGTTATGTCCCATAGTGCTCAGAGCCATTTGAACCAAATAGTGAGAGTACATAATGCCCAAATTTGGTTTAGCCGATGTTTTGCCATCTCCTGCCCATCTTCACTTTATTGTATTGTTACTTTGTCATCTGTAAGCAATTCTGCACTCAGATTTGAGGGTTTATCTGAATTTATTCGTGTATAATCCTCAGATTTCCACTTTCTAAAGAGATATCTATTATAAATGATAGAAAAGAGAGCGTTTCATTGCTTACTGGTTTTTATCACCTCTACCATTACCTCTTCTGTATTTATTACCACATTAAGTCTTATCGAGTGCACGTTATATTACAGTGGCGTGAACTGTATCCCTTCGTCGTTACATACTGCGCACTTGATGGAATAATGTCCTGGGGTAAGTCATCTACATGGAATAATGTGCTTGGGTAACGCGTCCATAAGAAATAAATTCTTCATTGCTCATAAACGTGGTTTAAGAATAATACGTGACGCTCACCCACGATGACGTTGCAGCCATCTGTTTAAGGAGTTGGGTACTTTGACTATCTATTCCCACATGAAGTTTTTTTTTTTTTTTTTTTTTTTTGTAAATAGTCCACTACGGTTCAAAAGGAACAATGATGTACAGACATAATACCAGAAGGAAAAATGACGTCCATGACTCCACATTAAGGTTGTCTTTAGCAGAAGAAGGAGTGCACAACGCTGCAACAGAAAGTTTAGATCACTTACCCACTGATATAAAATATCTGACAAACAGCAAAGTAAAATTTGAAATCAAACTGAAAAAGTTTCTCTTCGACAACTTCTTCTGTTCCATAATGAAACTCGTAGGAGTTACTCACTCACTTATGTATATTCAGCATGTAGCCATATTTACAAATTTATTTGCGATGTGAATGTAAAATGACTCGTTCCGCTTCATTGTGAATTTCCCAGAAAAATTATCCATGGAACATGAAACTAACAAACTAATTTAGCTTTTAACAGATAGTGGCGCATCATTTCCATCAAACTGTACAGCTTTCGTGGTATTTCGGGATTTCCGATGCAGTTTCATTCAGATCAGAGTAATCAACTATGTTAAGATATATTACTCAGGCAGGTGATCATAAGCCTGCTTCAGTAATCACTCTGATAACGCTATCGGGGAGATGGTTTGACATATACCATTGGGAAGTAAGTCTCGTGAAAGACATTGTATGTTTGTTAAATGCAAAATCCCATATGCGACATCGTTTTGACCTGGCTGCTACGGGCCCTTGTCACATTTCTGAATTGTGTAAATGGCAGCATAAACGTATGTGAAGAAACAGATAATAAGCGTCCATGAATATCTCTGCTGTTGTTTCTCAGAAACAGTGGAAATTTTGTTCCTGAGCTTCCTAGGAGCAACTGCCACAGAGTGAATTCAAAACTACAATAACACCATGAGAACTGTTTACACAACTAAGAAGGTTGCATTTGTGTTAGATCGAACTTCAGCAGACTGTTACTACTGAACAGTATGTGACTTTAACTTTCAATTTTTTTTGTCTTCACACCAGACACTGATCAAGCTGCTATATCTTCAGAAAGTCTATTCACATTTACAAACCTGCCGCAACATACATCTATATGAACCTGTTTCTTCTATTAACACTTTAGACTTCCTCTAAAATTCTTACCCCCTACACTTTCTCCCATTACTACACTAGTGGCCATTAAAATTGCTACACCAAGAAGAAATGCAGATGATAACCTGGTATTCATCCGACACGTATATTATACTGGAACTGATATGTGATTACTTTATCACGGAATTTGAGTGCATAGATCCTGAGAAATCAGTACCCAGAACAACCACCTCTGGCCGTAATAACGGCCTTGATACGCCTGGGGATTGAGTCAGAGCTTGGATGGCGTGTACAGGTGCAGCTGCCCATGTAGCTTCAGCACAGTTTATCAAGAGTAGTGACTGGCGTATTGTGACGAGACAGTTGCTCGGCCACCATTGACCAGAAGATATCATTGGTGAAAGATCTGGAGAATGTGCTGGCCAGGGCAGCAGTCGAACATTTTCTGTATCCAGAAAGGCCCGTACAGGACCTGCAACATGTGGTCGTGCATTATCCTGTTAAAATTTAGGGTTTCGCAGGGATCGAATGAAGGCTAGAGCCATGGGTCGTAACACATCTGAAATGTAACGTCCACTGTTCAAAGTGACGTCAATGCGAACAAGGGGTGACCGAGACGTGTAACCAATGGCACCCCATACCATCACGCCGGGTGATACGCCAGTATGGCGATGACAAATACACGCTTCCAATGTTCGTTCACCGCTGGAACCACGGATGCGACCATCGTGATGCTGTAAACAGAACCTGGATTTATCCGAAAAAATGACGTTTTCCTTTAGTGCACGCATGTTCGTCGCTGAGTACACCATCGCAGGCGCTCCTTTCTGTCATGCAGCGTCAAGGGTAACTGCAGCCATGGTCTCTGAGCTGATAGTCCATGGTGCTGCAAACGCCGTGGAACTGTTAGTTCAGATCGTTGTTGTCTTGCAAACGTCCCCATCTGTTGACTCAGGGATCGAGATGTGGCTGCACTATCCGTTACAGCCATGCGGATAAGATGCCTGTCATCCCGACTGCTAGTGATACGAGGCCGTTGGGATCCAGCACGGCGTTCGGTATTACCCTCCTGAACCCACCGATTCCATATTTTGCTAACAGTCATTGGATCTCGACCAACGCGAGCAGGCTACAATCCGACCTTTATCAAAGTCGGAAACGTGATGGTACGCATTTCTCCTCCTTACACGAGGCATCACAACAACGTTTCACTAGGCAACGCCGGTTAACTGCTGTTTTTGTATGAGAAATCGGTTGGAAGCGTTCCTCATGTCAGCGCATTGTAGGTGTCGCCACCGGCGCCAACCTTGTGTGAATGCTCTGAAAAACTTATCATTTGCATATGCCAGCATCTTCTTCCTGTCGGTTAAATTTCGCGTCTGCAGCACGGCATCTTCGTGGTGTAGCAAGTTTAATGGCCAGTAGTGTAAATTAATAAACTTAGGTCTCGGTATGTGTGAAGTAAAGTTGTACTGTAAAGGCCTCTTATATCCGATTCGATTCAGTACTTCTTTAATAGTCACTGAATATACCTACCTAATCTCTCAGACTCTCTAGCCTTTACTACTTACCATCAGTTTCACTTTCACATAACGCTACAAACAAATACTTCCATAAAACATGTGTTAACACGTTGTTGCTTTTCATACGATTTCCTTCCTATTCTCAGGCTCCATTTTATATCCCCTTTGCTTCTACCGCCACCAGTTTTTTGCCTCCCAAACAGTAAAACTCGCCAACTAGTTTTGGTGTATCATTTCCTAGTCTAAACAACCTTCTATAATTTTACTCAATTCGATTATACTTCGTTGCCCTCATTTTACTGTTATTACTATCTTATAATCTCTTTTGAAAGACAGTATTTGTTGCACTGAACTAACTATCCCAGCCCTTTGGTGTCCCTTTCAGAATCAACTGGTCATCGAAATGTAAAATGTTTCTTTTCTCTCCCCGACACGTAATCAATTTTCCTAATTTCTACTGAGTTTCGTTTCTTGCTTACTTCATGTAAGATTGAATATTGTGGAACAGAATGTGTAGCTATGCCTCATTCTGTTCTCAGTTAATGCCTCTCTCTTCCATGTCCTTCGTTCATGTATGTTTTCTATATAAATTATGGAAAATCATAAACTCCCTGTGTATTACTTCAAACTTCCAGGGACTTTATTCTCATGAATGCTGGGAACAGCTATTTGTATATTTGCGAATGCTATAAAGAACGCTTTTCTTGCTTCTTAAGTAAGTCCCAGCTCTCTCTCCATATCATAATTAACGAAGTGTGGTCCTAGTCCATATTTGTTCCTGGGAACATTCGTGTTTAAAACCTGATTTCCTAATATCTAGTTTATTATATAGCCCCTACAACATCTTCCAGTGTCTCCTGGTCACTTCTAATTACGCGACGTTATTCCAGCATTTTTAACCCAAGTGTTTGAATGAATTAAATTGGGCAAAGTTCCACTTGAAGAGTTTCCGTCAATCCTGTCCATGTTCTCCTAATATAGCCCCTTCTCTTCCTTTACCCATTATCGAGTTCCAGTCTCCCACAACAATCAGGTTTTTTTTCTCTTTTGAGGCACAGAATAGTTGTTTTTTTCTTATACAAGATTTCTTTTCATCGTCTGAAAACCTGGTATCGTTCAGTGTACTTACGACACACATATAAAAAGTAAACACTTAGACTTGAGGAAGTTCTGCGTGATGATATGAAATATTAGAAGCTAATAACATGAATACTTTGTATCTATTATATATTTAATTTTTGGTACTTTATAGAATCAGTAGGAATTTGGTATAGTTGTAGTGCAAGTCATATACATATTTAAAAATGTTACCACAAAGACACAGTCTTACGCCTTGATTATTTCGAGAAAGGAGTATTTTAATCTGCGAAATAGTATAGTTTTCTTACTCATTGCCTAAATTGTGTTTACATTTCATTTTGTAGGCGTTCAATTTGTTCTTTATTCGCCGGCCGCAGAAAAAGCTTTTACCGTGTTGCATACCTACCTCATGAATCTTTCACCATGTCACTCTGTCACTATTTGTAGGCCCATTTTTGTGCTTGCTGGTTTCCAAGGTAACACTTACGTCAGTATGCCCATTAAAGAAGCGAGTAAATGAACTTGGTTGTCCAAACAACAGCCCCGGCCGGATGTTTATGCTTCCCGGGAGAGTTTCCATCGATTCGTCTCGGTTTTCAGACTGCTTTTCCCCCCTCCTACTTTCTCATCAGCTCGTTCTCCGATACTAAAGAATAACAGGTGCTAACTGACAGTGTGCGGCATGCAAAATACTTCAAAAACCTTGGCAACTGAGGTATTTTTTTTCTTTCGTCAGGCTGTAAAATAATGGAATATGTAATTACAATAAATTTTTGCTTACCACCTACTGTTGGTTCACCTTGCCCGTTAAAATTTCTTTCCATAATGTCACGTGGCGTCTAGAAATGTATATTCTAAATGGCATCATAACAGAAAGGAAAGAAAACAAGGTATGTAACCCTATTTACCTTCATCCGACGTAAGACTACTTTCGAAATGTGTGCTGGGAGCTATTATCGAATGTGACGTGGGAATATATTGGAGTATTGCTGTCACACGTCTTTGTATGTCGGAGGAAAAGTGACGCGAACAGTTTTGAACTCCAATGGTGACGGTTCTGTACCTTACTCCACGTGGGAGCTGCTAGCAGTCGGAGTAAGGTAACTCATGCCAATGAAATTTAGAATATTGCCAACTCCATGACCTTCCACGCGTCAACGTATTTGGACAGCACACATTCGGGCACGAAATCATCTGGTAACGCTGTTGATGTTGTGGTTGTTGTTTTTGTCGTTATCATCAAAGAGTAATTTGATGCATCTCTTCAGTCTGGTCTATCTTGCACAAATCGCTCTATCTCTGCATAATTACTGCAACCTACACGTGCACTTGAACAGGCCTGCTGCTTTCAAGAATTAGTCTCGATCTAAAATACCCCCCCCCCACCCCCTCTCTACAGCTCTATTACCAAACAAACTTGATTGGTGCCTCAGGCTACGACAGTGTAATAAACCTCTTCTTTTAGTCAAATTTTGAGATGAAGCTCTATTCTCCTCAATTAGATTGAGTGTCTCTTCATTAATTGCTCGATTTACCTGTCCCCCACCCCCTCCCTACAGCTCTATTACCAATCAAACTTGATTGGTTCCTCAGGCTACCACAGTGTAATAAACCTCTTCTTTTAGTCAAATTTTGAGATGAAGTTCTTTTCTCCTCAATTAGATTGAGTGTCTCTTCATTAATTGCTCGATCTACCTGTAGAATCTCTACCATTCTACAATATCGTCATGTGATCCCCATTAAAGTGAGATGCGATCGTTCTTGCCTGAGCTCCACCGACAATATTTCGAAGGTTGTTCATGAGTATGTTCTGTATGTTCTGAGTATTTTGATATAAGGGACCCGTTGTATCTGGTGGTTCGATACAGAGTAATTGCACTTCGTTTGATTTCTTGCCCTCATTTATCTTTATGTCTGTACCGCACTGAAAATATCTACGTAACACTGAAAATGTTGATGGTATGCGCTGTGTCTCTTGTATGGGAACATTTGTTCCATTCAACCATGGTAGTTGTTGTTGACAACAGTAAAATCCACTTTATTCTTCGAACTCGAAGTTCCATGCAGTACTACTCGATCTTGTCTCGTTCTTTTTCTTTCTTTCTTTTTTTTTTTTTTTGTCGGGCTGAGTTAGATGTTTGTTAACAGTGATATACAGCAGTCCTGATAGATTTACCCATGGAGAGTTTACTGGAATGCAGCCTCTGTGTGCATTCACTGACTGCAAGGGAAGAGCGGCAACCACATTAAAGTACCCATGCATCTGTCTGAGATTTGATGTATTACTCCGTGTTTTGTGTTGCATTACAGAGTTGTTCAGTGTTGTGAAAGTGTTTTTTCCACAAATAAAGGTAACTGGGGTGACAAACTGAATAAATCTCAGTTACATCATTACTCTGTAACCACCTCGTACCCCTAACACCAAAAGATTCAAGCAATTTTAACCGTGTTGTTTTATTATTGTTTGCTGTTGTTTATGTAAACTACTTTCTATTCTTTCACTTTCGTGAAGCTGAACATTGCCAGTGGCGTGCTATCTGATGAAATAAGTCGCCATATCCACTGAAGCCGTGTAATTTTATTGCATTAATTTTTACCAAAATATAATTACAAAACGTAAAAGTGTATACTAAATAAGCTATCCTGTAAAATTCTGTGCTGCAATGCGTGATCTCCAACACCCAAAACCAACAGAATATAAATTATTTGTAAAATTACAAATCTAATCTTGAAAGAACAATGTCCAAGATGAATTTAATAAAATACCTGCGAATTTACGTAGCAAAATTGACTGAACAAAACTCTGAACTCTAAATGATACACACGTAAATACGTAGCACTGAACCGTAACAACAAGAATGTCTGACAAAGAAATGAATCTGGACTGAAAATTAAGTAAACTGAACCTGATGATAATTTTGTAATTCAGTGCTTAACTATGAACGATTTTTCTGTGCCCTGACTGATGTTAAACTGGCCCTGACAAAATTTTCATGACTTAGCTTGCGGCAATGGAAACTCGGTATCGCTCGAAAGTGGTGAATGTTAATAAGCAGCACAGACCAAATCAGCTAAAGAAAATAAACATTGCCCAAGAACAATGCAAGGAAATGGATCTATTTGAAGGACATCATTTTTTACTTTGGACGAATGTGTTCCGCTAAGTGTAAGTTGGCGAAACACGATTACAAAAGAAATATTCGTGAGGAGACTGTGGAAGTAATTGAACTTACTGAGTAATGTAGGAGAAACTAGAGTTCAAAGACTGTGTTGTGAAACTATGATCATTTAACAATTACAATAATCTTTACAAACCTATTTTCATATAAAAAATACCATTCTGCCTTGTAATTGGTTACTGAAATGGTAAAAGACTGGTGAATCTATAACTCTGATTGCAAAACATGTGAGGAGATAGTTGTTTTTAATGCAGCCGTCTTCTGAAAGCATGTGCGTGGTTATGAATAACCCTATAGACAAGTGATTTGACGGATAGGTGAGAATCTATATACAACAGTTTGTTGTTGAAGCAATAAAGTACGGAAAGTGTCGTCGTTGGGTGACTGTAGGACGATACAAGATGACTTGGGTGGAATTTCTATTTCATCTAACGGATGGCAGCTTGCTCTATATGTGGAAATTCACTGACGTGGCAAAAGCCATGGGATACCTCCTAATATCATGTCGGGCTTCCTTTAACTCGGCCTAGAGCAGCAGCTCGACTTTGCATGAACTAAACAAAAAAATGGTTCAAATGTTTCTAAGCACTATGGGACCTAACATCTGAAGTCATCAGTCCCCTAGACTTAGAACTACTTAAACCTACCTAACCTAAGATCACACATATCCATGGCCGAGGCAGGATTCGAACCTGCGACCACAGCAGCAGCGCGGTTCCGGTCTGAAGCGCCTAGAACGGCTCGGCCACAGCGGCCGGCTGGCATGAACTCATTAAGTCGTTGTAAGTCCCTTGAAGAAATATTGAGCCACGCTGCCCCTATAGCGGAACATAATTGTGAAGGCGCTGCCAGTGTAGTATTTTGTGTGCGAACTGACGTGTCGATTTTGTCCCATATACATTTGATGAGATTCATGTTGGGCTCTCTGGTGACCAAATCATTTGCCTGAACTGTCCAGAATGTTCTTCAAACCAGTCGCGAATAGTTGTGGCCCCATGACATGACACATTGTCATCCATAAAAATTCCGTTGTTGTTTAGGAACATGAAGTCCATGAAAGGTTGCAAACGGTCTCCAAGTGGCCGAAAATTGCCTTAGTCTACGATCGGTTCAACTGGACCAGAAGACCCAATCCATTCCACATCAGCACAGCCCGCAGCACCATGGAGCCACCAGCAACTTGCACAGTGCCTTGTTGACAACTTTTTGGATCTGCGCCACACTCGAACTCCACCTTCTGGTCTCCCTGACTGAAATCGGGACTAATCTGACCAGTTCACAGTTTTCCAGTTGGCTAGGGTCCAACCGATATGGTCACGAGTCCAGGAGAGGCGTTGAAGCCGATATCGTGCTGTTAACAAATGCACTCGCGTCTGCTGTCATATCCAGTTAAAGCAAAATTTCGCCACACTGCCCTAATGGCTACTTCCATCGCACGTCTCACATTGATTTCTGCGGTTATTTTGCGCAGTGTTGCTTTTCTGCTAGCACTGACAACTCTACGCAGATGCCGCTGCTCTCCGTCGTTAAGTGAAGGCCGTCGGCCAGTCCGTTGTCCATGGTGAGAGGCAATGCCTAAAAAGTGGTATTCTCGGCACACTCTTGACGCTGTTCATCTCGGATCTTTGAATTCTCAAACAGTTTCAAAAAGTGGGATGTTCCACGCATCTAGCTCCAACTACGATTTGGCGTTCAAAGTCTGTTAATTCCCGTCGTACGGCCATAACCTCGTCGGAAATCTTTTCATGTGAATCACCTGAGTACAATTGGCAGCTCTACCAATGAACTACCCTTTTACGACTTATATACGCAATACAAACGCCATACACAGGGTGTAAATTTTAAGTTGACAAACCAGAATAACTCGAAAAATAAGCTTCACACGAAAAAATGTGTAGAATCCAAAGCTGATTATTTTCGAGGTGGACATTTGCTGGCGCTAAAATTAGCCCTCCACCCCAGGGGGGGCGGGAGGCAACTTTAAAATTTCAAATGGAAACCCCCACTTTTTATTGCAGAATCAGATTCTACATAAAAAGAAAACACGTACATTTTGTGTTAAACATTTGTTTTGATTCTTCGTAGTTGGCTCTGTAATTCAAGAAAATCCATGTTCTCATTTTTGCGTGGAAAATGGTTACGGATAAATAAAAAAATACTTATTTAATTCGATCATTTTGATTCGCTAAGTCTAGAACTCTCCCTCTCTCCCTATAGGGTGGGGTGAGAGACAGGAATCAGAGTTTTGCAAATGCTGACCCAAATATTTGGGTCAACATTTGTAATCTAACCAGTGGCGAATAGTTGTGGCCCCGTGACATGGTGCACTGTCATCCATAAAAATCCCGCTGTCTTTTGGGAACATGAAGTCCATGAAAGGTTCCAAATGGTCTCGAAGTGGCCGAACATAGTCATAGTCAACGATCGGTTCAACTGGATCCGAGGACCCCATCCATTCCACGTAAACACAGCCCGCACCACCATTGATTATTAACGCTATTCCAATTACGTGGGGTAATGCTGAAAGAAATAAGACATTGACAACAGTAGAAGAGTTTTGCCGGAAGTAAACGGGATGTAAGACGTAGACTGGCAATAGCAATAAAAGCTTTCTTGAAAGGGAACATTTGTTTACATGGAATATAAAATTATTAGGAAGTCTTGTCTGAAACTACAAAGAAAATCTACATCAACAGACAATCTCCACAACCCACAATACAATGCACGGCAAACTCTAATTCCTCTCTCTCAATATTTGGGTCAACGTTTGTAGAACTCTTAATTCCTCTCTCTCAAACCGTACCCTATGGGGAGAGAGGGAGAGTTTCAGATTTAGCGAAACCAAATTTTCGAAGTAAATAAGTATTTTTTTATTTATCTTTAACTATTTTCCACCCAAAAATTAGAACATGGATTTTCTTTAATTACAGCGTCAACTACTAAGAATCAAAATAAATGTTTAAGACCAAATGTACGTGGTTTTTTATGTATAGTCTGATGCTGCAATAAAAAGTGGGGGTTCCCATTTGAAATTTTAAGGGTGCCTCGCGTCACACCCCCAGGGGGCTGGGGTGGCGCGCTAATTTTAGCACCAGCAGATGTCCCACTCGAAAAAAATCAACTTTGGATTCTACACATTGTTTCGTGTGTAGCTTATTTTTCCAGTTATTCTGGTTTGTCAACATAAAATTTACACCCTGTATATACAGGGTGTTTCAAAAATGACTGGTATATTTGAAACGGCAGTAAAAACGAAACGAGCAGCGATAGAAATACACCGTTTGTTGCAATATGCTTGGGACAACAGTACATTTTGAGGCGGACAAACTTTCGAAATTACAGTAGTTACAATTTTCAACAACAGATGGTGCTACAAGTGATGTGAAAGATATAGAAGACAACGCAGTCTGTGGGTGCGCCATTCTGTACGTCGTCTTTCTGCTGTAAGCGTGTGCTGTTCACAACGTGCAAGTGTGCTGTAGACAACATGGTTTATTCCTTAGAACAGAGGATTTTTCTGGTGTTGGAATTCCACCGCCTAGAACACAGTGTTGTTGCAGCAAGACGAAGTTTTCAACAGAGGTTTAATGTAACCAAAGGACCGAAAAGCGATATAATAAAGGATCTGTTTGAAAAATTTCAACGGACTGGGAACGTGATGGATGAACGTGCTGGAAAGGTAGGGCGACCGTGTACGGCAACCACAGAGGGCAATGCGCAGCTAGTGCAGCAGGTGATCCAACATTGGCCTTGGGTTTCCGTTCGCCGTGTTGCAACTGCGGTCCAAATGACGCCAACGTCCACGTATCGTCTCATGCGCCAGAGTTTACACCGCTATCCATACAAAATTCAAATGCGGCAACCCCTCAGTGCCGCTACCATTGCTGCACGAGAGACATTCGCTAACGATATAGTGCACAGGATTGATGACGGCGATATGCATGTGGGCAGCATTTGGTTTACTGACGAAGCTTATTTTTACCTGGACGGCTTCGTCAATAAACAGAACTGGCGCATATGGGGAACCGAAAAGCCCCATGTTGCAGTCCCATCGTCCCTGCATCCTCAAAATGTACTGGTCTGGGCCGCCATTTCTTCCAAAGGAATCATTGGCCCATTTTTCAGATCCGAAACGATTACTGCATCACGCTATCTGGACATTCTTTGTGAATTTGTGGCGGTATAAACTGCCTTAGACGACACTGCGAACACCTCGTGGTTTATGCAAGATGGTGCCCGGCCACATCGCACGGCCGACGTCTTTAATTTCCTGAATGAATATTTCGATGATCGTGTGATTGCTTTGGGCTATCCGAAACATACAGGAGGCGGCATGGATTGGCCTCCCTATTCGCCAGACATGAACCCCTGTGACTTCTTTCTGTGGGGACACTTGAAAGACCAGGTGTACCGCCAGAATCCAGAAACAACTGAACAGCTGAAGCAGTACATCTCATCTGCTTGTGAAGCCATTCCGCCAGACACGTTGTCAAAGGTTTCGGGTAATTTCATTCAGAGACTACGCCATATTATTGCTACGCATGGTGGATATGTGGAAAATATCGTACTATAGAGTTTCCCAGACCGCAGCGCCATCTGTTGTTGAAAATTGTAACTACTGTAATTTCGAAAGTTTGTCTGCCTGAAAATGTACTGTTGTCCTAAGCATAATGCAACAAACGGTGTGTTTCTATCGCTGCTCGTTTAGTTTTTATTGCCGTTTCAAATATACCGGTCATTTTTGAAACACCCTGTACGTTGAAATCGCTGTCCCATGACTTACGTAACCTCAGTGTACTTGAGCTAATGCAGATGAATATTAAAACCAATCACGTTGGTTAAATATCTGCGGATTGTTTCTAAGCGGTGTGAAATGGAACGAGCACTAAGGATGGTTGTAGAGATGTTCAGTGGTCAAATTCAAGTTAGTGGGAGGTTTCTTGGAAACTTTACGTCATCTGTAAAGGAGACCGCGCACAGAAAACATGTCCGACTCATTTTTGAGTACTGCTTCGAGTGTTTGGGATTGCCGCCATTTCGGATTAATAGAAGACATCGAAGCAGTTCAGTGGCGTGCTGCTAGATTTGTTACCCGTGGGTCCGACCTTAATGCAAGTATCACGGAAATGCTCTGCGAACTCAGGTGGGAGTCCCTGCAGTGAAGTAGTCGTTTTTTTCGTGAAACAATGTTGAGGAAGTTTAGAAAACTGGCATCTGCGACAGACTGCAGAGCAATACTACAGCCACGAATACACCGCATAAAGTCCTCGAAGACAGGAGATGTGAAACAGGTCTCGTACGGCAGCATAATGACAGTCGTTTCTCTCTTGCTCCAATTGCTAGTGGAACACGAAAGGGAATGACTAGCGTTGGTGCAAGGTTTCCTTTCTCGTGCGTTGTATTGTGGCTTGTGGAGATTGTATGTTGATGTAGATTTTCTTTGTAGTTTCAGACAAGACTTCCTAATAATATAATATTCCATATAAACAAATGTTCCCTTTCAAGAAAGCTTCTATTGCTATTGCCAATCTACGTCTTACATCCCGTTTACTCCCGCCAAATCTCTTCTACTATTGTCAGTGTCTTATTTGTTATATCTTAGATTTCTTTCAACATTGCCCCACGTAATTGGAATAACGTTAATAATCAACAAATGTATCGATAGCAGACTCAGAGATAGTTGCCATTTATTTATGTCTTTTGAGAATCGCATCGGACGTGCAGCATCATCAACAACTACCTCTACGTCCAAAAATCTTTTTGTAAAGATGGTTTCTCCTCACGGCTCCTGTTCAATATATGTGCACAGAAACCAGATTGACTGGTTCTCGCAACTGGTAAATCAATCTGATGTTTCGGCATTGCAGCAAGACAATTGTTACCCATTCAGTACGTAGGACTGGCTCCACCGAACAAATCTGTTTAAGTTTAGTGTGTTTGGTTCTACGCATATTGGCATGCACTTTTATTCAAATTATTTTACTTCTACTTCTGCTTCTCCATTAATAGGTCTTGGTAACCACACATTGCATGTTTGTTCTATGAACCAAATACGTCGCTGTTTGGACGTGACTCGTTAGCTGAAATATTTAGGTATACCTGGTAAATAAATTGTCTTGCTAGTCTCAAGTATTCAACCGAAGTACGATACAGACGTTCTAGAAATTACTGCTAACACTATTGCTTGCAGAAAAAAAAATCGTGTCATTCGTAATACACTTGTGCGCTTCTGTGAATCGTTCTCCGACAATAGTGTAAGAAATATACATAAGTATCTCCTCTTGAAGAATGAGATTTTCACTCTGCAGCGGAGTGTGCACTGATATGAAACTTCCTGGCAGATTAAAACTGTGTGCCGGACCGAGACTCGAACTCGGGATGTTTGCCTTTCGCGGCAGAGTGAAAATCTCATTCTGGAAACATCCCCCAGCCTGTGGCTAAGCCATGTCTCCGCAATATCCTTTCTTTCAGGAGTGCCAGTTCTGCAAGGTTCGCAGGAGAGCTTCTGTAAAGTTTGGAAAGTAGGCGACGAGGTACTGGCAGAAGTAAAGCTGTGAGGACGGGGAGTGAGTCATGCTTGGGTAGCTCAATTGGTAAGCACTTGCCCGCGAAAGCCAAACATCCCGAGTTCGAGTCTCTGGTCCAGCATACAGTTTTAATCTGCCAAGAAGTTTCATCTCCTCTTGAAAATAAGATATTTGCTCTGTATAACATTTGAGTCTGATGGGTTATTGAGTGTGTTAGAAAAGGTGCTGCAGTTCATCTGCTTATTTGTGTAACAATTTATAAGTAGACTTAGACGTGCATAAGTGTATATTATAGTCGTGGAAAACTGCAGGCTAGTAAGCGATCACTATACAGTATAATTGATCACGTAAAATTCCGAACAGTCTTTATCCACAATTACATCAGTAGTGTAGGAACAAGAAGATAGTGAAGCAGCTACCCTCACAAACCTAGGGCCTGCTCCTAGTTCATCTGCAGTCAGTACGTTAGTTCATGGTGAAAGCTTCTTCCGGGGTCTGCCGTATGTAAGCCTGACTTATCCCTTGGTTATAATCACTGGATTTTTTCAATCTTTCTTGAAGTTTTTCCTAAGGTTCGAAAATAGCTGTCGCCGCCATGAGGGTCGTAATATTCATAGCTGAGACTGCACAAAGTAGCGCAATACGAGAAAGGGTGACATAACTTTGTCACTAAAACAGACGACCTGGCGTCTCAGATGCCATACCGTAATCATTATAAGAATAAATCTGAGGTCAATATTACACCATGGATTCTTTCGCGTTTGATTGAATCTCATTGGATTTACACTACTGGCCATTAAAAGAAAAAAAGCAGATGATAAATGGGTACTTATTGGACAAATATGTTACACTAGAACTGACATGTGATTACACTTTCACGCACTTTGGGTGCATAGATCCTGAGAAATCAGTACCCAGAACAACCACCTCTGTCCGTGATAACGGCCTTGATACGCCTGGGCATTGAGTCAAACAGAGCTTGGATGGCGTGTACAGGTACAGCAGCCCATGCAGCTTCAACACGATACCACAGTTCATCAGAAGTAGTGACTGGCGTATTGTGAAGAGCCAGTTGCTCGGCCACCATTGACCGGGCGTTTTCACTTGGTGAGAGATCTAGAGAATGCGTTAGCCAGGGCAGCAGTCGAACATTTTCTGTATCCAGAAAGGCTCGTACAGGACCTGCAACATGCGGTCGTGCATTATCCTGCTGAAATGTAGGGTTTCGCAGGGATCGAATGAAGGGTAGAGCTACGGGTCGTAACACATCTGAAATGTAGCGTCCACTGTTCAAAGTGCCGTCAATGCGAACAAGAGGTGACCAAGACATCTAACCAATGGCACCCCACACCATCACCCTGAGTGATACGCCAGTATGGCGATGACGAATACACGCTTCCAATGTACGTTCACCGCGCTGTCGCCAAACACGGATGCGACCATCAGGATGCTGTAAACAGAACCTGGATTTATCCGAAAAAATGACGTTTTGCCATTCGTGCTCCCAGGTTCGTCGTTGAGTACAACATCGCAGGCGCTCCTGTGTGTGATGCAGCGTCAAGGGTGACCGCAGTCATGGTCTCCGAGCTGATAGTCCATGCTGCTGCAAACGTCAACGAACTGTTTGTGCAGATGGTTGTCAAATGGCTCTGAGCACTACGGGACTCAACTGCTGAGGTCATTAGTCCCCTAGAACTTAGAACTAGTTAAACCTAACTAACCTAAGGACATCACAAACATCCATGCCCGAGGCAGGATTCGAACCTGCGACCGTAGCGGGCTTGCGGTTCCAGACTGCAGCGCCTTTAACCGCACGGCCACTTCGGCCGGCTGCAAATGGTTGTCGTCTCGAAAACGTCGCCATCTGTTGACTCAGGGATCGACACGTGGTTGCACGATCCGTTACAGCCATGCGGATAAAATGCCTGTCATCTCAACTACTAGTGATACGAGGATGTTGGGATACAGCACGGGGTTCCGTATTACCCTCCGGAACCCACCGATTCCGTATTCTGCTAACACTCATTGGATCTCGACCAACGCGAGCAGCAGTGTCGTGATACGATAAACCGGAAACGTGACGGTACGCATTTCTCCTCCTTACACGAGGCATCACAACAACGTTTCACCAGGCAACGCAGGTCAACTGGTGTTTGTGTATGAGAAATCGGTTGGAAACTTTCCTCATGTCAGTACATTGTAGGTGTCGCCACCGGCGCCAACCTTGTGTGAATGCTGTGAAAAGCTAATCATTTGCATATCACAGCATCCTCCCCCTGTCGGTTAAATTTCGCGTCTGTAGCACATCATCTTCGTGATGTAGCAATTTTAACGGCCATAGTGTAGTTTTGTAAGTAGGCTGTTTAGGTTTTTTTATTGGTAACGCCACCTTTGTATAAAAATCACTGGCTGTGCTGTGTGCAGTCTGTGTCTAGTTTGCATTGTTGTCTGCCATTGTAGTGTTGGGCAGCGGCAGATGGATGTTAACAGCGCGTAGCGTTGCGCAGTTGGAGGTGAGCCGCCAGCAGTGGTGGATGTGGGGAGAGAGATGGCGGAGTTTTGTAATTTGTCATGAACTGCTATATATATTATGACTATTAAGGTAAATACATTGTTTGTTCTCTATTAAAATCTTTCATTTGCTAACTATGCCTATCAGTAGTTAGCGCCTTCCGTAGTTTGAATCTTTTATTTAGCTGGCAGTAGTGGCGCTCGCTGTATTGCAGTAGTTCGAGTAACCAAGATTTTTGTGAGGTAAGCGATTTGTGAAATGCATACGTTAATGTTAGTCAGGGCCATTCTTTTGTAGGGATTTCTGAAAGTCAGATTGCGTTGCGCTAAAAATATTGTGTGTCAGGTTAACCACAGTCTCATGTATAATTTTTCAAAAAGGGGACGTTTCATATGTCTACCCTTAGCCGAGGATACCTCACTGGAATCTTCTGATTTTTTCTTGTAGTTTGTGTAATTAGTGTAGATTTTGTTTATTGCTGGTACGTAATTGTAGAGAGAATCTCCTTTGTAGTTGCAGTCTTTCATTGTTGTACAGTAAAACAGGTGTGGCATGCGTGTAGATTTGCACCAAGTATTTCGCAGCTGCGCTTGCAATTAAGTAGACATTATATCCATTGCTATGTTATTTTATTTTGCTCTTCAAATTGTGCTTTTCTGTGTTATCATGTGAAATATTGTGACAATTATGGCGTGTGAAAAACGTAATACTAGGCTCCAAAGTAAACTGAGAAATGACAGTGAAGAGGAAAGCAGTGTGTTAGCGCCACCGAGTAATGAATTAACTGATGTTCAAAGTAGTAATTTGGTAATTGTGCATAGGGAAATGGAGCGGGCTGCAAACAATGGTGTAGACAGTGAAACAGGTAGTGAACAGGGAAGCATTACCGATCGATCTGTCGGCAACAGCTCGCCTCAGGAATCCGAAATGACAGGACACAATTTCGCAAATACTGTAGATTCAGGTTTTGGGTCATCACCGTTTTCTCAAATAAGTCAAGACACATTTTCTGCTTGTCAAAATGTGAATGTTGCCGGTACAAATGCACTGCCGAAAAGCGTAGGGAAACAGATTCCAGACACTAATACATTATTATTGCAATTAATGCAACAAATGGAACAAAATCAGAGACAAATGGGACAAAATCTTCAAAAGTTAGACACAATGGAACAACACCAGAGACAAACACAGCAACAGTTAGACGCAATGGAACAAAATCTTCACACCACGCTTGAGCAAACACGTGAAGATTTAACTACTGAGAACATAACATCGAATCGAAATGTCAAAAAGTCTGTAATGACGTAAAAACACAAATTTGTGAGCATTTCCAACCTATTTTTTCGCGTCATGAAAATGCATTACAGAATCACGAAGCAGCCATAAAAGAACTGCAAACTATTGTTCATGAAAATCATGAGACCTTGCAAGCTAAATTTGACTCAGTTGCATCTACCGATTCGGTTACGCAACTTGCAAAAACTCAGGAAAACTTAAAGGACACAGTAGATACTCTGAAACTTGGTTCAGAAAAACACACTGAGGAAATAAGTACACTATCGGAGAAAGTAGCCGAACTTTCGGACCAGTTCACTAACTTATCTGCAAAGGTAGATGATGATCTGAATGACACAAGACCTGTAGCCATTACTGACACAGAAGAGTATGAACAATTTAAGGAATTCAAACAAAATCAGAATCAAATTAATACGCAATACAATAGAAAAATCCGGGAAGTACAAGATCAGTTGGCACAAGTAATACAAAAATTTCATATTTCAGAGGACACTTGCGCTCCAGCACGGGAAGAGGAACTTAGAAATACGGAAAAGCCACAAAATAATAACACAGGGCATTTCGGAAATTATGAAAGAAATTGGCAATGTGCACCGAATTTTGAGATGGAACCGCCGACACGACGTAACAATGACCGATATGCGACTCGCCGACATGATAATTTTGACTATAAGCTGTTCATTACTACACGTAAATTCAAAACCTTTAAGAATTCTGGCAACGACATTCATCCACAAGCGTGGCTCCATCAATTCTCTCATTGTTTTCCTCCCAACTGGTCATTGGAGCACAGGTTAGAATTTATGTGTGGCTACTTGGAGAATGAACCAGCTGTAAGAATGCGATCAGTCATTCACGATTGCCACAATGAAGGAGATTTTTATCATGCCTTCCTCTCAGCGTATTGGTCTCAAGCTACACAAGACCGAGTAAAACATAGCATCATAATGATGAAACGTTTCGAACAATCTGAATTTTCCAGTCTTATGAAATATTTTGAAGACATGTTGCATAAGAATCAGTATCTTTCAAACCCATACAGCCCCTCAGAACTCATCCGCATTTGCTTAATCAAATTACCTGAACATTTACGGCATATTATTTTAGCAGGACGTTGCAAAGACGACACTGAAGCTTTTCAGGGACTGCTACAAGAACTAGAAATTGACACTGATAATCGCGGAACGTGAAAACAAGAACACAACAATTACAGGTCACATCCGTCGCAATTCCGCGATGAAAGAAATAATAACTGGACACGACAAGGCTATTCTCACAGCACAAATCGTGACCAAAACAGACACCACCCGTATGACAACCGTTGGCAGAGTAGTAATAATTACAGGGAAAGTTCACCTCTCTGCGGTAATGAATATCACAGAGACAATCAGAGAAACAGACAATATGGGAACCAAAATAATTATTATCAAGGGAGACAGAATAGCTTCAGACGCAACAGTTCAGCGCGCAGGTACGATTCAGGGAGAAATTCGCCACCACGTGACCGACAAGAAAGAAACTATGGCATCTACCGACATGACGACAGACGATATGATCGTAACGACAGACCTGAATTGCATCAGGACTGGCGGGATTCAAACAGAGCAGGGCCCTCTCGAGGAGGTGAATTTGTAGAAGTTAGGTCTCCAAATCCCAATAACGACACGCGCCAACAAAGAGACAATAGGCAATGACTCATACCGCTGGCAGCCACGAAACGTACGTATGAAACTGACGACGCAGCTGCCGTAGCTAGTAATTACGTAAAAATGGAAGACATTAGAGACATCTTACTCCAGGAACACGACGTAAAACATAACAACATTGCATATCCTGTGATTCACATTACAGTAAATGACGTAAAATTTACGGCAGTACTTGACTCTGGCAGTCCCATTTCAGTAATTAGTGAAACAGCCTTTAGCAAATGTAACAAATCGAACGATTGCCCCACACTTCCGTTAAGTAAGATTAAATTACAAGGTACAATCTTTGGAAAAAGTGTAGATGTACGCCAACAAACCAACTTAGAATTCCTTTGTCAAAGCCACAGCTTCTCTATGAGCTTTCTTATTGTTCCATTATTGTCGACGGAAATTATATTGGGAGTAGACTTTTTGAATGAATACAAAGCAATCTTAAACTTTCACGATGCTGAAATAAGTTTAGAGAAAGAAGGTAAGTCAATAGCTTTGAAATTTGAAGATTGGCTCTCAAACCATGACGAGGAAATTAATCGGCTTTACCTTCTGTTAGACAACAGTTCGGAGTTTTCTACGGAACTAGACACTAACAATCACTCTGCAAGTACTGACAGGGATGATATCGACGACATATTTGATACTAATGAGTTAATTCAAAATAAAATTCAAACAATTGAGAACTGTAATGAAATTGATAGGCAGGACCTTTTTGAGATTTTACAAGCACATTCCACAGTTTTTACTCACAGAACAGGAACAATCAAGGGATTTCAATACCAATTTCGTGTTCGTGAGCATACTAAATTTTGTGTTAGACCATACATAATTCCAGCACATTATAGGGACCGTGTTAGAACATAAATACAATCTATGCTTAATGAGGGCATTATTGAGCCTGCAGTAAGCTCATACAACAATCCATTACATGTTGTCGAGAAGAAAAATGGATTGATCAGACTTGACTTAGATTCGAGACAAATCAATACTATCATCATTCCTGAAACAGACAGGCCGCAAACGTTGGAAGAACTTCTTCAAAATTTTAATGGCGTAAAAGTGTTGTCTTCTATTGATCTCAGATCCAGCTTTTATCAGATCGAACTTCATCCAGAATGTAGAAAATACACAGCTTTCCTTTGTTTCGGCGTTTGTTATCAGTTTCGGAAACTTCCTTTTCGTTTGAACATTTCGTCGGCAGCATTCATTCGCGGGCTAAATTCCATATTACCTGAGTTCTTAAAACGTCACATCACCTTATATGTGGACGATATTCTAAAAGCGGAAGCTTCATGGGAACAACATAATCGCATCCTCAACAGTTTGTTACGTATTTTTGCAGAATCTGGAATTACAGTTAACTTGGAAAAGTCTGAATTCGGTAGGTCAAATGTGAGGTTTTTGGGACATATTATTTCTTCTGAAGGCATTCAGCCGGATCCTGAAAAGTTAGAAGCAATCAGAGCCATTCCAGTTCCATCCACCAAAAAACAAGTCCGCAGTTTTCTAGGTCTCGTAAATTTTTACCGTCGTTTTCTGAATATGCAAATTCTTGTTACACCAAAACTTTGTTCTCTCACAGGAGAAAATACTATTTGGAACTGGGACGAACAATCACAGTTGGAATTCAATTCTTTGAAAGAAGCGTTACTTAACGCGCCAATACTAGCTCATCCAGATCTGTCACAAGATTTCTGCCTTAGCACGGATTCTTCTAAAGTCGGTCTTGGTGCCCATTTATTTCAAGAAGCCATAGAAAATGACACTACTGTTCAGAAAACCATTGCTTTTGCTAGCCAAGTGCTAACAAAATCTGAAAAAAATTATTCCGTTACTGAATTAGAAGCTTTAGCTATCGTTTGGGCATTTAACAAATTCCGTTTCTTTCTTTCTGGTAAGCACGTAAAAGTATACAGTGATCATCGTGCATTACAATTTCTTATGTCTTCAAAATTAAATCATGACAGGTTAAAACGTTGGGCATTGTTTCTGCAAGAATTCCGCTTCACAATAGTCTACATTTCCGGCAAGGAGAACATTCTTGCAGACACACTGTCACGCGCACCGGATGGGCTTGAGAAAAGTAACACAGAAGGCAACCTCGAGAAAAATTTCAGTATTCTTTACATTCAGAAAGTCGCCTTTGAAAACTTCATCACCACATCTTTAAAGGACATTGCTCATGAACAAGATAAAGATCCGATTTGGAAAGACATCAAGAGCAAATGGCATGGAAAGACACACACACAGATTTGGCATTATTACCTGGTTAGAAACAACATACTCTTCAAACGCTGCACTGTTGATGACAAGCTATGGGTACTTTGCATTCCAGACGATTTTGTTAATAAGCTCATTTGGTACATTCATTTGAGCTACGGACATTTTGATCCACGAAAATGTTATCATATTCTTCAAACGACTTGTTATTTCAACAATATGGAAAAAAGAATTCGAAGAGTCTTGTCTATTTGTAAACTTTGTCAAAAGGCGAAACCATCTACTGTCTCACATCGTGCTCCGTTGTTTCCTATTATCCCTTCTAAATTAAAAGAATTTGCTGCTGTTGATCTCTTGGGACCGCTTGTCAGAACATCTAATGGATTTTCGTACGTTCTAGTCACTTACTTCAAAATTTGTTTCTTTCACTCCGTTACGTAAAGCCACTGGACGGTCTGTATCCAACGCCTTTGTTAAAAATTTCTCACGTGAAGTTGGACACGTTAGTAAAGTCATTTCAGATAACGGACCGCAATTCAGATCTGCTGTTTGGTCACGCACGCTTCGGAATCATGAAATCAAACCTGTTTTTATTTCATTGTACTCACCACATTGTAACCCGTCTGAACAGATTATGAAAGAAATCAATAAACTTTGCAGACTTTATTGTCACAGAAAGCATCAGCATTGGGACAGATATTTACACTTATTTCAAAACGTGCTGAATGAAATGCCTCACGACTCCACTGCTTTACCACCTACTCTTGTACTAAAGAATGAAGAACCACCGAACAGAATCAGAGAGCTTGTACCTTTCCCGAATACACGTAAACTTCAACACAAAGACATAATTGATTTGGCTATTAAAAATATAAAATCTGCAGCAGACAAAAGGAGAAAACTACACGGTAAAGCAAATGCAAAGAAATTATACATTGGTCAGAAAGTTCTCATTAAAGCTCATTCATTGTCACATAAGAAAAAACACTTGAGTCACAAATTCTTTCTAGTTTACAATGGACCATACAGAATCCAACGTATACCACATGATAATTGCGTTGAAGTTGAAACTCTGCGTACTAGGAAGAGTAAAGGTTTACACCACATTTCACATGTAAAACCGTTTATTGAAAGATAATCTGCTTTTTAACTTTGTCTTTGCCATAAAACTCTTCACTTCACATTTCTAGTATGCTTTATCAGACTTAGAATCTGTTAACATGCAACAATGTTTGAAGTTAAATATCCAGTCTAGAACCTAGGGAACATTTTTAAACAGAAATTACGAATGCATTGTTATTGTGAACAGACGACACAGTGTTATTGTGTGTGTACATTCTTGCTTGTTAGTTGCTCGATTACGTAACGACTATAAGGATCACATACTTAGAACATATACCTGCACTGCTAATAAGATTTTCATTTTACATTTTGGTTTACTTGAAAAGACATTCTTTATTTGAAGTACTTTCTGTGGGATTAAAGATGACGTAGCACTTGGTTTCTTTGACAGCTACACAATTATATCACGACGCTACTAATGTGTGACACAATTTACATTGTTGCTTTTGTGTATCTGCTTTATATCTGCATAGTTTTTTTAAATTCTTCTGGAAAGTAAAATATCTTTTAGTAGTAACTTTTGTGGTATAGCTACAATGAGACTGCCTTTTCCATAGCACAACAATACATTACAGCACAGTACTTTCTTCATCATGGCAATAAGCGTAATAACTAAGATATCTATACGCAAAGCATTTCACTTTTGTTTATCATGAGGTAAGAAAATTGACTTCTGCAGAACTTAGCTTTCGGAGGACGACAACTACGAAACTTCCACAGAGATTATCTTACAACAAGACACACAGTTTAGCGCTACAGTACATGTATTTGAGTGATTAATTTTATACTTAAAACATTTATTTTTAAAGGTTTTTGAATTACAAAGAAAGTTTTCCGTGATACATTTTATTCCATTGCAATAATCTGTAACACCTGAGGGTATAATTACATTAATCCTCAGGGGGGTACACGCCTACTTTGTGTACCATATGTTTGGCAAGCACAAGGAGCCCTAGCTAATATGGTATTTGCGTATACAACTTTACACATCGGTACCATATTTCTCTAACACAGAATTACACAGCTATCTGATTGTTTGACAGAGATAAACATTTTTTTTACTACATCAGTGACAGATGTTTACCCAATTACACAGTTAGATAACTTCACACTTATGAAACTGTATTTTATCTGTACTTTGTAAACTGTTCATATTTTTTCGGAACCATTGTGATACTATAAGAGCTTTGAATGATGTATTTGGTAAGGGAGCATGATTTTAAAGTACGTTTGAGGTAGATGACACTCTTGAAATGAGCAGAGAATTTTTTTTAGGTTTTGACATTATTGCAAAAAGCTACGACGTTTTTGAGATTTGACTGAGGTGTTATGATGTTATTATTATGACGACGATGTGTATTATGCTATTGAGGTATGTTTATGATCAATGAGATGATGCTATATGAGGAATTTGATAATGCTACTTATTTATTGTAATGAAATATTGAAGAATGTCTACAAATACGTATATGTGTAATAAGGTAAGATATAATGAGTAGTGGTTAGGGACGCTGATTTGTGAAAAAGGTTGTTGGAAACCAAGAATCGTACTTTAAGAGTTATGAAATGTGTGTAAATGCGTGAATGTATCACAATGCCGACGAAAACTTTTTGAACACTGTTATATTCATAGGATTTTGTTTCTACACATTTGCAACGCAAATTCTCGACCTGTGAAATATTTTTATATGAGACTGTCACTGTAGCGGAAACCGGTGTGGTAAATATTTTGGCAAGAAAGTGACCTTCACGTAATGCGTCGTGGGCACGACGCGTCACGTAGGCAGCTCCATGACAGACGCCTGGAAAAAAGCCTTTCAGAGGCACAGGTGAAAAAAAAAGGGGGAGGCCATTATCCTCGCTATTGACATTCCTTTGTAGAAAGCATCGCAAATACGATACGCTCGAACTTGAAAACATGATTACACTGTAGAGTTCTTAATTTATGATATTTACTGAAATGAAATGATGAGAAACATTTTATGTCTATTGTCTTGCAAGTTGAAAGATTGTTTACTGCATTATGAAATGCCATATGGTAGTGAATGACGTTTGACACCTTGCTTTGCCTATTTTGTTTAATATCTAGTTTCTAGCTGCACTGCAGCATTGGTTAAAATAAAATTTATAGATTACTAATATAAATATTTTATGTCTACAGATCGAGTAAATAATAATTTTTTTCAAAAAGTTGAGGGAGCACAGAAAGACATTTACCTTCACAGGAACTGCATTCATAATTTTCTTTTCAAGTACTTGGTAACTTTTTTGGTAGAATAACTTCTTGTGGTGCATCACTTTAATTACATAGAAATTAAGATGTGAATATACATTTCCCTTGTCTGCATTGTTGTCTTTAGTGTACTATTTTTTTTGCTTGAGCTTTGTCATGTTTAGGTACTAGTTATATCATTTGCTGCTGCTGATTGCCAGGCATAATGTTACGGAATTTGACTTTGTATTACGCTGTTAAGCCAGTTTTACTACGGATTTATTTTTCTTGTTTGCTGCACAGTGCCTTATATTAGTTGTAATTTATGCTGCTTGCTTTGCCTTTTGTATTTTTTATCATTGCTGTTTGTGTTAATTGTTTTGTGCTGCTGCATTGCCTCGTCCCTTAGTTTAGCATCTGAGCTCAGTAGATTTAAGTTAGCTTAACAGGGGGTAGACTATATAAGAGAATGAGTTGCGATGAACTGGAAGAAACGCATTGAGAAGATATAAGAAACAGATTTGGCAAAAATGAGTATTGTGCACTGAGAAATAATTATTTTGAAAGAAATATGAATAGAATACAGAAAGCAGGTATAGATAGGACTTTTTGGGAATAATGATGAATGAAGGGAGATCTCCAAGAAGTAAAGGAAGTTTTGTTTGCAAAATATTGCAGTAAAACAAACCCTGTCCTTTCCTTTTGTATTATTATGCTATGTGTTTGTGTACCCTTGTGTATTTGTGTACTTCCTGTCTTTATGTGTTTATCTGATAAGATTTATGTTGTAGAATTTTTCTAGTACTAAGCTACATTCACTATGATGAGGAATACTGTTATCCTCAAATATAATTTGCATTTATAATATGTTATTTTCTTTGTAAAGATGTTTAGACATTATTTATTCTGTTTTGTTTTAATGCTCATGTGTGAAGTTGATGTTTCAAAAGTTATTCTGATCTTTTATATATTTACTTATGTCATAATTCTTGTAACACTGATGTATATGTTTATTTCTATTCTTTTGTAAAGCCTGTTTTACTACAAATGTTATCTGTATTGTTATGTTCTTTAATGATGTATTTTGTACCTTTGTTATTGTATTCTCATGTTATAATATTGTAATTGACACCAGTTCTTCAAATTAAGTATCATTTCACTGCACAAGTTTCTGTTGGTCATAGTATAGGGACAATATGTGAGAAGTAGGGACTGTTAGTGTTTGCACGTGTGTTAATCATTCAGCAAGGGACTGGATAACAGCATTGCTGGTTCTAAGGACAATTAGAAACTAACTTTGTGAGTGCACTAGTGGTGGTTTATGGACTTGCTATATTATCCGCAAGACTCTTGAATGGTGATTGTGCACTTGCATAGTCACAACAGATGGCTGCTGGGCATCTCTACAAGGACGACAGTGGGTCTGCATCTTTGATGATCCACCAATACCATTATCTCTACAAGGACTACAGTGGGTCTGCATCGTTGATGACCCACCAATACCATTATTTCTACAAGGACTGCAGTCGGTCTGCACCTCTGGTGGCCCACCAATACCATAATCTCTACCAGGACTACAGTGGGTCTGCTCTGTGATGACTTACCTGCCAGTATTCTTCAAAACTTCGACTGACTCAGCTGTGGGTTTGCTCTGTTGTGGCCCATTACCTGTCTGCATGTCAAGAGTCAGCACTGTCTTTCCGTTGGAAGGACAACACTACTTCTTCAAGACTGCATGGAAATCCACTACTTCCGTGTGCATTGTCTTTTACTGCTCAGACATTGAGAAAAGAAACGGCAGTTTTACTGTGAAGAATGATCAGGACTGTCTTTATGGACTGTGAGAAAATTTTAACTTTTGACCAACAATGTATCAATAAGTGTGTGCATTTGATATCTTTGTTATTGTAATTATGAAAAATTTTATCAAATCATTATTGGCCACTGCCCAAAACAATTTGTAAAATTTTTTGTGGGGAGCATGGGGGCTATGTAAGTAGGCTGTTTAGGTTTTTTTATTGGTAACGCCACCTTTGTATAAAAATCACTGGCTGTGCTGTGTGCAGTCTGTGTCTAGTTTGCATTGTTGTCTGCCATTGTAGTGTTGGGCAGCGGCAGATGGATGTTAACAGCGCGTAGCATTGCGCAGTTGGAGGTGAGCCGCCAGCAGTGGTGGATGTGGGGAGAGAGATGGCGGAGTTTTGTAATTTGTCATGAACTGCTATATATATTATGACTATTAAGGTAAATACATTGTTTGTTCTCTATTAGAATCTTTCATTTGCTAACTATGCCTATCAGTAGTTATTGCCTTCCGTAATTTGAATCTTTTATTTAGCTGGCAGTAGTGGCGCTCGCTATATTGCAGTAGTTCGAGTAACCAAGATTTTTGTGAGGTAAGCGATTTGTGAAATGCATAGGTTAATGTTAGTCAGGGCCATTCTTTTGTAGGGATTTCTGAAAGTCAGATTGCGTTGCGCTAAAAAAATATTGTGTGTCAGGTTAAGCACAGTCTCGTGTATAATTTTTCAAAAAGGGGACGTTTCACTTTCACTTGGAGCGGAAGGCAAGCTGCATCAAGTACAGTCAAGTACGATCATAAAGATACGCCTTACGCTGTGCTACATGCACATAGTGAGCGAAAAAGCGGGAAACAGCTTTATCGGCGCAATTAACTGGCGCAGCACTAGCCGGGCAGCTGCTCCAGTTATTCTGCAACGATGTGAGCAGTTGCAGTTCAGACGTAAAGAGAGACGAGCAGAGGAAAAATACAGCTCGCATATCATTAAATATTTCAAGAGTGTGAAATAATATTCGGCAAAACTCCAGCACTACCGCACTCTCCTTATGTGACCAGACGGAAACAATAAAATGCTCTCGTTCTCACCTATCATAGTATTCTAATTGCTAACAGAACTGATGAAGATTCCTAACTTAAACATAGGGTAGTTTTTCTGAGCGAGCTATGTGTGATGCAAAAGCATACTGCATGGATTTCACAGTGTTGTTGAGTACTGAAGCCACTGAAGGCCTCCGGTAATCTCTTAGCTCCTTCCTTATCCGGATCCGAGAAATATATTTCAGTTCTGGAGCTAAAATCTGCCACGTCGGTAACGAGTCGATCAACAACAGGGTCCTGAAGCCATCCAGACGCCACATTTTCTCCTCTTATAACGCGGCGTTCTATACGCCGCCAGCGTTCGGCAGTGACACGTGAAAAAGCTGCGTCCGTTAGTTCCAGTACGTCTGGCAGCTTAACAGACTCGTTATTTCCCGTGACAAATCCCTTGACTTGGCCCCAGCTCATTTCTGTTGGCCTCATATTTTCATGATACAGTGGAAATGACAAAAGCGCAGGAATTGTATGGTGTGTCTGATACTGTGAAGAAGGTTGTTTTTCATGTTACTACGACACTTATCACTTCATGTGACACTACATCTGTCGTGTAAAACAATGGATATAGTACAAATAAATAGTATTTGGTTTTTCATTTTTGACCTAAAAATTAAATTGTTGTGTTTACTTAATTTAAGCAAACTTTATCAACATTTTTTCATAAAATATCGATAATTACAAATTTATATTTGAAGTGAAAACAGGAATTTTGCGTCCAATATATAATTAGAAACAAGAAGACGTGCATTATTCATAAAAAATTATGATAAATTTTACAATTGCGAGATGTAGGTATTTCAAATTGAACGAAAAAAGAGGATCCGCGATACATGCGGTATGTATGTGTATCTCAACTGTAGCAAATACAGTAACTCGCGAAATTTCAAAGCCGATTTTTTTCTGTAAATTTATGAAAAACTTTAAGAACAATATATTTTTCGGCACTTTTTAACGTGTTCCACTACGGAGCAGGAAGCAACCTCACCCATTTTCATACTGCATATTAACAGCGTCACAATGACAGCACAACAATACAGAGACTGTGAGTGTAGACAGTTTTTGAAATAAAAACTACATAGATAAAGTGTGATTAAAAAGAACTTTGATAGCTGTTAATACATTAAAATATTTGAAGTTTCATTTAACGTAACGTAGTAATGCGACATCTAATAAGATATCTAATATAAGTAGGACCCACTTCCATGAGCGTAAGAGCACCAGTGTAAGTCTGCTACGGCTTCCGATCAATCATAGCGTTTGTGTTTTTTTACATCAGGATTATTCTTATGACGAACAGGGTATAGACTACAAGCTAGGCTCCTGGCGTTAGACTGAGTTCACTAACCTCACACTTGTGGAGGCGGAAAATCGAGCTGGGAGCACTCCAGAATGACTGCATAATATCGACATTTAACAGCTCAAAATGAAAGTATCTCGCACAACATTGGTACCGATTAGTATCATCTATTAGCAGAACATCAAGAAAGCGTTTCCTCTTTAATATCAATGTCATGTTACTTCTTTATATTTCAGATTATCGAAATACTCAAAATGATACATGTACACTATAAAGAAAGAGGACTTGTATGTAACATGTACGAGAATGGGGATGGAATAGTAAGAGCAGCAAATCAAAAGAAGTGGAGAGATTAAAGGCGCGTCTGCCACGAACGCAGTCTTCTTCCTTTATTCTTCAACTCGTCTGTCTGAGAGGCAAAGAAGGATGATATGATTCTCTCATGACATTGGTATCTTCTGTTAAACTGAAGAAGATTTATGGGACTTACTCAATTGAATGGACAGGCTGCTGAGTATAGAATATATAGTAAGAGTAAAGCAAAGAAGTACGGAAGTATTTAAAAGAGAAAGGAAATTATCAGGGCAATTAACATAAAAATTTGTGACAACGTTGTAAATATGGTCAAATATTGTGGAATGTTGTTACTGAATGCCACAATGAGTTCACTGATATTACAGGTTATGAAAGTGAAATCTCAGTTCCTGATTCGATGGGCTACTCTCTAACTGTAACAAATGCTCTGAAGATGGGCAGCTGGCCCGAAACCGGTCGTATGGAAGAAAAGGAAATCGATCTTGAGACTGAATTTGGACACTGTTTTATAAGTAACGATCGCGGTAATTTCATTAGGACGAATACGCCTAGTTTTGATGCAATAGAACACAATCAATAATTTTCATTAAGATGGTGTTACAAAATACACTTAACTTTGGTACAGTTTGATGTGTTGCATTTTATGTTCTAGACCAAATTCAATCAATTATAAATACCTTTAGTGTCTACCGGTAGTCTATGATATGATTATTGTAACTAAATGTAATTTTTGCAGTACTCGTATAATGCACAAGCAGAGCACTTCACAGTTGAAAGCGCTCTCTTTGGCAACTAGTAACACTATCGCAGATGAGTACTACGTGAAGAGGGACGTGGCGCCGAAGCAGGAAGTGGGTCGAATTTGTGAGAGCCATCTGGAGGCTGCAGGTCAGATGTGAGCAGGCGGGTAGTTGCGCCTGTGTGGTGGCGACCTCTAGTGGTATTCCTTGTGTGTCCTTAAGCCTGGTACACAACATGAAAGAATACTGCTAATCTGGAAGCAAGGTAATGAACGACATACAGAGCAAGTAGGACGTAACAAAACTACTAGTCCAGACATAGAGGGCATCTTTCATTGATGGAAGACTTGTAGCATCAAACATATGAAATAACATGGGAAAAAATTCTGAGAATGTACACGCAGAGCACTGCATTGTTGTTGTTGTTGCTGTTGTTGTTGCTGTAGTGTTCAGTCCGAAGACTCGTTCGATGCAGCTCGATGCGACTCTACCCTGTGTGAGCGTCTTCACCTCTGAATGACTACTGCAACCTACATCCTTCTGGATCTGCACATTGTACTCATCTCTTGGTCGACCTCTTCGTTTACTGCGTTCCACACTTCCCTCCAATATTACATTGGTGATCACTTGATGTCTCATAATGTGTCAATGAATCGATCCCTTCTTTTGGACAACTTGTGCTACAAATTTCTTGTCACCCCAGTTCTGTTCAGTACCTCCTCAATAGTTATGAGGAGCTACCCACATAAATTTCAGTATACTTCTGTAGCACCACACTTCGAAAACTTCCATTCTTTTTTTGTCTAAACTGTTTATCGTCCATGTTTCACTTCCATACATGGCAACATGTCATACAAATACCTTCATAAAAGACTTCCTAACACTTAAATTATATTCGATGTTAAAAATTTTCTCTTCTTCAGAAATACTTTTATTGTCATTGCCAATCTACGTTTTATAACCTCTCTTCTTCCGTCATCATCAGTTATTTTGCTGCCCAAATAGCAAAACTCATCTTCTACTTTAAATGTCTCGGTTCCTAATCTAATTCCCTCAGCATCACCTGATTTTGTTCGAACACATTCCATTATCCTTCTTTTGCTTTTTTTATATTCATCTTATAATTCCCTTTCAAGACATTGTCCATTTCGTTCAACTGCTCTTCTATGTCGTTTGCTGTCTCTGAAAGAATTACAGTGTCATCAGCCAACATTGACTTTAATTCCTACTCCAAAATTTTCTTTGGTTTCTTTTACTGCTTGTTCAATGTACAGACTGAATAACATCAAGGGCAGGCTACAACTCTGTCTCACCCCCTTCTCAACCACTGCTTCCCTTTCATAGCATTCGACTCTACTGCATTTAATGGAAGTGAATAATGGATGGGAAGAAAACCAGAAAAAAAGAGTCCAAGTATTTGAGATGTGGTGTTACGTTAGGAACCTCAAAATTAAGGGTAATAATATAGGACATAAATAATGTAAGAAACAAATAGCTCCTCCACAAATACGAAGAGACATGTGGGAAACATCACGTACAGAGAGGATCATTAAACATACACTCCTGGAAATTGAAATAAGAACACCGTGAATTCATTGTCCCAGGAAGGGGAAACTTTATTGACACATTCCTGGGGTTAGATACATCACATGATCACACTGACAGAACCACAGGCACATAGACACAGGCAACAGAGCATGCACAATGTCGGCACTAGTACAGTGTATATCCACCTTTCGCAGCAATGCAGGCTGCTATTCTCCCATGGAGACGATCGTAGAGATGCTGGATGTAGTCCTGTGGAACGGCTTGCCATGCCATTTCCACCTGGCGCCTCAGTTGGACCAGCGTTCGTGCTGGACGTGCAGACCGCGTGAGACGACGCTTCATCCAGTCCCAAACATGCTCAATGGGGGACAGATCCGGAGATCTTGCTGGCCAGGGTAGTTGACTTACACCTTCTAGAGAACGTTAGGTGGCACGGGATACATGCGGACGTGCATTGTCCTGTTGGAACAGCAAGTTCCCTTGCCGGTCTAGGAATGGTAGAACGATGGGTTCGATGACGGTTTGGATGTACCGTGCACTATTCAGTGTCCCCTCGACGATCACCAGTGGTGTACGGCCAGTGTAGGAGATCGCTCCCCACACCATGATGCCGGGTGTTGGCCCTGTGTGCCTCGGTCGTATGCAGTCCTGATTGTGGCGCTCACCTGCACGGCGCCAAACACGCATACGACCATCATTGGCACCAAGGCAGAAGCGACTCTCATCGCTGAAGACGACACGTCTCCATTCGTCCCTCCATTCACGCCTGTCGCGACACCACTGGAGGCGGGCTGCACGATGTTGGGGCGTGAGCGGAAGACGGCCTAACGGTGTGCGGGACCGTAGCCCAGCTTCATGGAGACGGTTGCGAATGGTCCTCGCCGATACCCCAGGAGCAACAGTGTCCCTAATTTGCTGGGAAGTGGCGGTGCGGTCCCCTACGGCACTGCGTAGGATCCTACGGTCTTGGCGTGCATCCGTGCGTCGCTGCGGTCCGGTCCCAGGTCGACGGGCACGTGCACCTTCCGCCGACCACTGGCGACAACATCGATGTACTGTGGAGACCTCACGCCCCACGTGTTGAGCAATTCGGCAGTACGTCCACCCGGCCTCCCGCATGCCCACTATACGCCCTCGCTCAAAGTCCGTCAACTGCACATACGGTTCACGTCCACGCTGTCGCGGCATGCTACCAGACTGCGATGGAGCTCCGTATGCCACGGCAAACTGGCTGACACTGACGGCGGCGGTGCACAAATGCTGCGCAGCTAGCGCCATTCGACGGCCAACACCGCGGTTCCTGGTGTGTCCGCTGTGCCGTGCGTGTGATCATTGCTTGTACAGCCCTCTCGCAGTGTCCGGAGCAAGTATGGTGGGTCTGACACAACAGTGTCAATGTGTTCTTTTTTCCATTTCCAGGAGTGTACATTAACACATAAGAGAATAACTTACGTGTTACTAAATGGGTGTGGAGAGAGCACAAATTTTAGAGGACGACAGAGATTTAAACAGTTCGTGCAAATGGTTCACCACGGATTGCAGGTAATGGAAAAAATTCAAATTCAAAGCCATCAAGAGATGCTGCTGTAATAAATACTTTTAACAGATGGTTTCGATCTTATGGTCATAACCATCAGGCACCACAAAATTATTTGCAGTAGCCTATGTAATATTATTCTTATTGTGGCTTCAGGTACAACAAAAAATCGTCCTGCATCGCTGACGGGAATAGTAAAATGTATTTCAGTAACATGCATTGTTTGAATAACTACACTGATGAGCCAAAGAAGCTGGTATAGGCATGAATATTCAAATACAGAGATATGTAAACAGGTACAGGGTGATTCAAAAAGAATACCACAACTTTAGGAATTTAAAACTCTGCAACGACAAAAGGCAGAGCTAAGCACTATCTGTCGGCGAATTAAGGGAGCTATAAAGTTTCATTTAGTTGTACATTTGTTCGCCATTTCAGCCAATAAAGTTTTTGGTCCCTTTTTCTTCGAAGGTGTTACTGTAACTGGACTACAGTATCTGGAGATGTTAGAGAATTGGCTGTTACCTCAGCTCGTACAAGAAGCACAACAATTCATATTTCAGCAGGATGGAGCGCCACCACATTGGCACTTATCTGTCCGTAACTACCTGAACGTCAACTACCCGAGGCGATGGATCGGCCGCCAGGCAGCCCGTGACAGAGCACTTCATCACTGGCCTCCAAGAAGCCCTGATCTTACCCCCTGCGATTTTTTCTTATGGGGGTATGTTAAGGATATGGTGTTTCGGCCACCTCTCCCAGCCACCATTGATGATTTTAAATGAGAAATAACAGCAGCTATCCAAACTGTTACGTCTGATATGCTACAGAGAGTGTGGAACGAGTTTGAGTATCGGGTTGATATTGCTCGTGTGTCTGAAGGGGGCCATATTGAACATCTCTGAACTTTTGAGTGAAAAAAAACCTTTTTAAATACTCTTTGTAATGATGTACAACAGAAGGTTATATTATGTTTCTTTCATTAAATACACATTTTTAAAGTTGTGGTATTCTTTTTGAATCACCCTGTAGAATACGGCGCTGCAGACGGCAAAGCGTATATAATACAAGAAGTGTTTGGCGCAGTTGTTAGATCGGTTACTGCTGCTACAACGGCAGGTTACTAAGATTTAAGTAAGTTTGAACGTAGTGCTATAGTCGGCGCACGAGCGATGGGACACAGTGTCTCCGAGGTAGTGATGGACTGGTTATTTTCCCGTGAGGCCGTTTCACAAGTGTACCGTAGATATCAGGAATCCGGAAAAACATCAAATCTCCGACATCACTGCGGCCGGAGAAAGATTCTGCAAGAACAGGGCCAACGACGACTGAAGAGAATCGCTCAACGTGACAGAAGTGCAACCCATCTGCCAATTGCTGCGCATTTCAGTACTAGGCCATCAACAAGTGTCGGCTTGCGAGCCATTCAACGAAGCATCATCGATATGGGCTGTCGGAGCCGAAGGCCTACACGTCTACCCTTGATGACTGCATGACACAAAGCTTTAGGCCTCGCCTGGGCCCGCCAACACGAACATTGGACTGTTGATAACTGGAAACATATTGCCTGGTCGAACGAGTCTCGTTTGAAATTGTGTAGATCAGATGGATGTGTACCGGTGTGGAGGCAACGTCATGAATCCATGGACCCTGCATGTCAAGCTATTCAAGCTAGTGGAAGCTCTGTAAAGGTGTGGGGCATGTGCAGTTTGACTCATGTGATGGATATGACTCTGATAGGTGACACGTACGTAAGCATCCTGTCTGATCACCTGCGTCCATTCATGTCCATTGTGCGTTCCGAACGACTTGGACAATTCCATCAGAACAGTGCGACGCCCCAAATGTCCAGAATTGGTATCGAGTGGCACCAGGAACACTCTTCTGAGTTTAAACACTTCCGCTGGCCACCAAACTTCCTAGACATGAACATTATTGAGCATATCTGGGATGTCTTGCAGCGTGCTGTTCAGATGAGATCTCCACCCCCTCGTACTCTTACGGATTTATGAGAGGTCCTGCAGGATTGACGGTGTCAATACCCACCAGCACTACTTCAGACAATTTGGCGAGTCCATACACGTGGTGTTGCGGCATGTCTGCCTGCTCGCGGGGGCCTTCACAATATTAGGCTGGTGTACCAGTTTCTTCGGCTCTTCGGTGTACATGTGACACTTCTCTTGGTAAGCTTTGAGGTAACAGATTCAGGTAATTAAAAGGGAGAGGGAGAGAAGACTTAGGGTTACTGCCCCATCGACAACGAGGTCATTAGCGACACAGCTCGGTTTCAGACGGGCGAAGGCAATCGTCATACCCTTAAAACGTTCTGGTATCCACATGAATATTATTTAGGGAAATCACTGGAAATCTAAATCCAAATGTCCAGACTGGGACTGGAACTGCTATCCTCTCGAATATGGATCCATTTTCCTACTAGTGAGCGATCTCATTTGGTCATTTCCTTAGAGTCATTCTCATGTGCCAGTGTAGAAAGTTATTTACGTTCATCAGTCTTTTTGCCAAGTTCAGTACATTAGAACACTGAAAGTTTCTACTAGGTTCTTTCTTTTATGTTGTAACTACAAATCTCTAGATACTCACGCATTTTCCTTCTGTTGTGTTAGGTGGGACTGCTACTGACAACAGAGAAGAAGACCACAGACACGGGATATCGCAGAAGATATCCGGCATCCAGAGCTGCGGCAATCGACCGTGAATACCCTTTCGTTGTCGAGCTCAGCGAAGCGGAGCGCTTACACGGTACCTCTCCAGTAAAGCCCACTCGACACAGAAGCGAAAGCAAGCGAACGTGCTACAGCGAACAAGGATTTTCTCTGGTGTAAATGATACGCGCGCGTGAGCAAACGGCATTCGGTCGCCATTCAGTTCGATTTAGCTTGTGTTCGCTCGTGTTTCACTGGCTGTCTATCTTTTATCGAACCCTCAAAAGAAGTTCGAGTCCTCTCCGCTGGCAGCACAGTAATGTTTGTTCTGAAATTGTTTCCACTTTTGTCGTTGCTGACTTTAGTTACGTGAGCGATGGATTGGTTCGAAGAGAATGTAATGCAGCTCGTAGAAGAATATGGGTCTCGTACGTGCTTCTGGGAGCTAAGAGTTCCACAGCAGAAATGCCAAGGGAAAAAAATGAAAAAAAAGACTGGCAGAAGATTGAAGATTGCTGAAGCACTCAAAAGCACCTTTTGAGACATGAGAAAGACGATAAATTCATTAGATATTTGTATCAGGCAGGAACGGCATGAATCAGTACAAGCTCTGTAACCCTTTTTGTCAAGAAAGGAAAACACAATAAATTTCCCGTGAAGTAAACACGCGTGCATGTAAATCTGTTACGCTGATTAAAATTAAAAATACGCGAAATTTTTGATTATTTTAGTTGCTTAACTGTATGGTCCCTGTAAATACATGGCTGATGTGTCACTGTTATATTACAGACTTTTTAGGACGAATAAAAACGATTTTCCCGGGATCAGGCTATCTGCCCTCTAACCAGCTACTGGTATATAGCAAATTTTATCAAGTAGCCTACGTGACAAGTCGTTTGTATACTTCACATTCAATTATTCTCAATTTATTGGCATTAACTTACTTATACGTACTTCAATAAAATCTTTGAAGTGCTTCGGATATGTCAGACATCAGGAACTATCTGATACACATAATTTTCCTGTAATGATGTTACAGTCTTTCAGGGATGATACAGAAGCGTAAATGCATGAAAGTGAGGTAAGGGACGTTGGTCCGGAAACGACCGAGTGGAAAGTTGCAAGCAAAATTTGTTAACATCTCTTAGAGTGGAATATTATGTTGCGATATTGTTGTTGCTAACATTGCAGGATAGGCAACTTTCAAAAGTGATAGTATTGAACGAAACAAGTACAAGATGTCTTGTAAATATGGGATCTAAAATGCGTGTCTTGAGAGTTCTGAGTACGTGTTCGTCTTCGTTACTGTGAAACACGTATCTCGTACTGAACAAGTGTACATACGTCTTGAGGTATGGTTTTAGAGTCCATGTTTATTAGACTTTTTTTTCCTGTTTTTGTCCGTACTACCTCCTCCAAAAACATAGAAATCAGAGAGCTAGCAATAGAAGAGAAGTGTTTCAGAATATCGAAGATGAACAAGTGCTCATAGGTCTTAAGGTATGCATTTTAAACCCCACGTTTAGTAGCCATTTTTACTCATTTTTTGGTACGTACTACCATCTTTGAAAGTTGCCTGCCCTACATCTTAACAACAACAGTACCGGTGCACGTATTCCATTGTCAGAGGTATGAGAACCATTTTCGCTAGTGACTTTTGACTTAGTCGTTTCCCGACAAGCCTCCTTTATCTTAGATCGATATATTTACCCTTCTACAGCGTCCACGAAATTTTGAAATATCATCATGGAATTTCCCTGTGTATCAACTACCGGGATTCGAAACATACGTAAATATTTTCCGGTTCTAAAAACCACTCACACACAGTTTCGAATTTACAGCACACCCACAGAAAAAAGAATTCGTCACACCAAGAAGAAGTACTGCGACATAAACGAAAGTCGGTAGGCGTGTTTCTACAACTGAAAGACAATTTCGCATCAGTCGCGTAAGAGTGGCCATAGTAGCGCCACTGAGAGGGTGCAAATGAAGTTCGACTTAAACACACGCTGTATCGGGCGTCAGCGATAGTTAGCTTCGAGACTGGACTTGGTGAGTTGATGTTGGCTTCAAGGCGACAAAAGTGCAGTTATCAGCACCACACTGCGTTTGAATGTGGTCGTGTAAATGGTATACGAGAAGCTGGATGTTCCTTCTGCGATACTGCAAGACAAGGAATGGAGCCACTGTGCGTCATTGTCGGCAGCGGTGGCCACGAGAATGTAAGGTCGCAAGAAGGGCGTGTTCCGGACAGCCACTTCAAGGACAGCTCCTAGCCAGACGCCCTGGGCGTGCATTCCACGGGCCCCAAACCACCGCCATTTGGAACTTCAGTGCTGTCAAGCGAGAGCTCACATGAGGGCAGGGTGGTCTGTCGTGTTTTCTCATGAGAGCTGGTTCCGAATCGGTGCCAGTGATGGCCGTTTGTTGGTAGAAGGAGACCAGTTCATGACCTGCAACCAACTTAACTTTGTGCCTTGACATACACGTGAAGGTATGGTCTGGGGTGCGGTTTCGTTTGACAGCAGGAGCCCTTTCGTGCTTAACCCACGCACTCTGATTGCAAATTTCTGCTTTGAGATGCTATTCATGAAGAGCATGCCAGGTGGTGTTTTACAACAGGATAACGCACGCCCACATACCGCTGTTGAAACCGAACTTGTTCAACAGTTTCGACATGTTGTCTTGGACTGATAGATCATCAAATGTGTCTCCAATCGAGCACATATAGAACATTGTCGGACGAAAATTCCAACTTCATCCACAAACAGCATTAAGCGACCCTGTTTGACTGACCATGCAACTACTAGAGATGGGATAAGTCGTTTATCCTTGGGAACTAGTTCACTGGTGATCGCTCTTTTCTGCGAACCGTTCATTTTTACTCGTTCACCGTTCATTGTGCTTGGTATATGTTTCTTATGAAAAATTGAAAATTAGTAGCATAGGTGACTGAAGATGGAAGGTGCCAAGAGGGGACACTTGCCTCCCCCCTGGATTACTGAGTTTTTATTCATAACAGAATTGTCACACACTTGTAATTTTCGTGATTCGGCAAAACATCTCGTTTAACCAACTGTAGCGTTATGTGACTGATCGCAGTGAAATAATATAAGGTGGCGCACGAAAAACCGGCCCCGAGCACAGACTAATCGCCAAATACGCACGATTTGTTGACCGCTACGAGTAGAATAGATAAAAACGTAATAATTAGGCGGCGTAGAAATAATAAATATGATATTGCAAACAACTTCGAAACAATAGATGACGATTGGTGGGCGATAATGAGCAGTCTAGTACTCGGGGCCGATTTTTTGTGCGCCGCCCTGTACCACTGAAATAATTTTGTAGGAATTATCATATTCTCTTTACAAAATGTGACAGCATACAATCGATTACGAAGCGAGGGCTTCATTCGGTTGTAAGTGGATGTGTCTTCCACAGCAATGAACATGCTCTTTTACCTTGGATCAAAAAAATACTGAAAATGGCTACGGATGTGTGCCATGCCGACGTCCTTTGCATGTGTAATAATAATAAATATTGCATTTTTACAAGTATTTCTACTGCTCTTTATCGAAATAGTGAAAAGATGTATGCATTTCTTACCACGTCATTTTTATGTAATTTATGTAATTACAAAATCCATTTTAATTACCGGTCGTGGACGCTGAACATAATACGAAAAGAATCAGAAGTTCAGAGTTCAAAAAGGTTTGAAACATATCTAGAATGGGCGTGCGAAGCGAACGAAACAAAACGAACGACAACAACTCGATAACTATGAGAAGTCGGCAGTGGAACTGCGACCAGTGGCTACGTGAAGAAGGACGAATCCGGCCGAGCGAGACCGAGACAGAGACAGGCGGGAACGGGACCGAGGTTGGAACGAGACCGGCCGACGTGCAGTTCGGGAACGAGACCGACCGTTTTCCGTTCCCAGGAACTATAAGTAGAAAGCCGCGACCGAAGTGAATTTTGAAAGGCGGTTCCTTAGAATCCTTTCCTCACTCGTTCCGTTCGTCTTGATGAACCGTTCCTTTGGACCCGTTAGTTTGCGAACGACTCATCTCTAGGAACTGCATCCTACAAACTTACATCCGGAACCTGTACAACACAAGCCAAGCACGTTTGCGTACTAGCATTCAATATTCTGCCAATTACACCGTTTAGTTATGCATTAGCATTTCACATTTGTAATCGCGTATCTCGCGTGTACATTAAACTTTCATCTTGCAGTGTTTAAATACACTACTGGCCATTAAAATTGCTACACCAAGAAGAAATGCAGATGATAAACGGGTATTCATTGGACAATTTTATACTAGAACTGACATGTGATTACATTTTCTCGCAATTTGGCTGTAAAGATCCTGAGAAATCAGTACCCAGAACAACCACCTCTGGCCGTAATAACTGCCTTGATACGCCTGGGCATTGAGTGAAACAAGGCTTGGATGGCGCGTGCAGGCACAACAGCCCATGCAGCTTCAACACAATACCACAGTTCATCAAGAGTAGTGATTGCCGTATAGTGATGAGACAGTCGCTCGGCCACCACTGACCATACGTTTTCAATTGCTGAGAGATCTGGAGAATGTGCTGGCCAGGGCAGCAGTCGAACATTTTCTGCATCCAGAAAGGACCGTACAGGAGCTCCAACATGCGGTCGTGCATTATCCTGCTGGTTTCGCGGGGATCGAATGAAGGGTAGAGCCACGGGTCGTAACACAACTGAAATGTAAAGTCCACTGTTCAAAGTGCCGTCAATGCTAACAAGATGTGACCGAGACGTGTAACCAATGGCAACCCATACCATTACGCCGGGTGATACGCCAGTATAGCGATGACGAATACACGCTTCCAATGTGCGTTCACCGCTGTGTGGCCAAACACGGATGCGACCATCATGATGCTGTAAACGGAACCTGGATTCATCCGAAGAAATGACTTTTTGCCATTCGTGCACCCAGCTTCGTCGTTGAGTACACCATCGCAGGCGCTCCTGTCTGTGATGCTGCGTCAAGGGTAACCGCAATCATGGTCTCCGAGCCGATAGTTCATGCTGCTGCAAACGTCGTCGAACTGTTCGTGCAGATGGTTGTTGTCTTGGAAACGTCCTTATCTCTTGATTCAGGGATCGAGACGTGGCTGCACGATCCGTTACAGCCATGCGGATAAGATACCTGTCATCTCGACTGCTAGTGATACGAGGCCGTTGGGATTCAGCACGGCGGTTCCGTATTACCCTCCTGAACCCACCAATTCCATATTCTGCTAACAGTCATTGGATCTCGACCAACGCGAGCAGCAAATGTCGCGATACGATAAACCGCAATCCCGATAGGGTACAATCCGACCTTTATCAAAGTCGGAAACGTGATGGTACGCGTTTCTGCTCCTTACACGAGGCATCACAACAACGTTTCACCAGGCAACGCCGGTCAACTGCTGTTTGTGTATGAGAAATCGGTTGGAAGCTTTCCTCATGTCAGCACGTTGTAGGTGTCGCCACCGGCGCCAACCTTGTCTGAATGCTCTGAAAAGCCAATCATTTGCATATCAGAACATCTTCTTCCTGTCGGTTAAATTTCGCATCTGTAGCACGTCATTTTCGTGGTGTAGCAATTTTAATGGCCAGTAGTGTACATGTATTGCTTCCTAGGAGGAACGAGTTGTGTTTTGTACATCAGGTACACCACATGGAGTGTCATGCTAAAGGCGGTGGGCAGCTCGTTGGTATTTTAGTGCAAAATGGGGCATGGCACGCGCAGGACCACCTCCGCTACTCCTCCACAGAGTCGCTTGTTTGCGGGTTTGCTGTAGACGTAGTTAACACTTGGGGGTTGCGCGCGTCACGTCACGCGCTATGCATAGCGGGCTGGCGTGCGTGTTTCCGTAGCGACGTTAATATTGACACGGCGCAGGCGGGGGCACGGCACCGGCGCTGCGTGTTGAGTCCCGAGGGACTGTAGGGGCGTCGGCGGTCGAACGTGGCCGGCGGTGGGCCGCGCGTTGCATACGGCGGTCGCCCGCGGGTGGCGCACGCGAGTGACGTGTGGCCTTACTGTGGTGCGGTGAAAAACTCAAGGCCCCTTCCAACAACTACACCGCTGAAAGCACACCGCAGCTCTAGGAGAGACTGCGAGATTTTCGCCATGGACTCTAAAAGTACCCGGACAGCCCTACGTAATACGAAATGGATGACTATATAATAGGCGGACGGGAAAGTGTAGAGGGAAGTGGGAAGTTTTGTGTTGTCAGTAGACAAGCGGTAAGAGCTGAATCAAAAAATTGCTCTGAGCACTATGGGACTTATCTGAGGTCATCAGTCCCCTAGACTAAGACCTACTTAAACCTAACTAAATTTAGGTGGGTAGGACGTCAAACGGGACGACTTGGAGCACGAGAGAGACCACAGGAATTTTTAATTTCCACTGTCTATACTTTTAAAAATAAATTCATAAAAACTTTGTCAGAATGACCAGAAAGGATTCAGGATTTACACTTACAGTGGTGGAAGTTCAAAAATATAAGAAAATAATTTATTTTTTTACATTTGTATTTCACCTTTTGTTCACATACCATTGGCTGCATTTGTTGCTATAAGTACACTTTTCTTCATAAGTAAGGGAGATTTTTCGATGAATTTTGCACAGCATACAAACCATACTTACAGGTGTATGAAACTCTAGAATTTTCCAAATCTATTAAAAACTGTGGTAAAAATTGAGATAATTAACTATAAAATTTGCGTTTTTCCTAAACATGGAGTTTATAATGTAACAGCACAATCATTTTTTCATAACTTAAATAACTTCTAGAGTTTCATACACCTGTAAGTGTGGTTTGTATGCTGTGCAAAATTCATTGAAGAATCTCTCTTACTTATGAAGAAACGTGTACCTATAGCAACAAACGCAGCCAATAGAATTGAAAAAATGATGAACTTTCACATGTAAAAAAAATTATTTTATTATTTGTTTGAACTTCTACTGCTATGGTTGTGAATCCTGAATCTTTCCTGGTCATGCTGACAAAGTTTTATGAATTTATTCGTAAAAGTATAGACAGTGGAAAATAATATGTCCTGTGGTGTCTCTCCTGCTCCAAGACGGCCCGTTTGACGTCCTGCCCCCCTTAAGGACATCACACACATCCATGCCCGAGGCAGGATTCGAATCTGCTACCTCACCAGCAGCGCGGTTCCGGACTGAAGCGCCCAGAACCGCTCTGCAACAGTGGCCTGCTTAAGATCAGAATGGGCCGGTCAGAAAAGCTGAGCGACTTCGAACGTCGACTAGTGATTCCATGTCACCTAAGTTATAGATCCATGCGGGACATTTCAGCACATCTACACCTGCACACGTCGGCTGTTGGTGATGTGGTTGTGAAGTGGAAACGCGGAGTAACCATAGACGAAGCAAGACCGTGCTGACGTCACGTACTGACGGCAGGAGAAACGTCGACCATTGCTGGTTGGTTGCATGAAATCCGCGGAAGAGATGCCTCGTGAATTCCAAAAGGCTACCTGTAGTGCAGTTAACACAGTCACTGTGCGTAGGCAGTTACGGAGAATGGAGTACAGTGGTCGAGCATTTCCACATAAACCACACATTTCTGTAGTCAATAATAAGCGACGCTTTGGGTGATGTAAAGAGTGATAACACTGTCAACTGATGACCAGGAACTGCTGATTTGGGAGTGATTAATCGCGCAATGCGCTGTGGCAATTCGACTGAAAGGTTTGCGTTCAGCGGATGCCTGGAGAACACTACCTGCCATGATGTGCAGTGATAAAACAAGTACGGAGTAGATGGTGTTTCGGTATGGGGGTATTTTTCCTGTTTAGGGTTTGGTCCCTCTATTGTGATTTGGAACATGCTGAATGGGGAAGGATATGTACAAAGTTTGCAGCATTGGATGTTGCATATCGTGCAAGAACAATTTGGAGATTAGCGTGACAGTGCACCCTATCATAAAATACACTCCTGGAAATTGAAATAAGAACACCGTGATTCATTGTCCCAGGAAGGGGAAACTTTATTGACACATTCCTGGGGTCAGGTACATCACATGATCACACTGACAGAACCACAGGCACATAGACACAGGCAACAGAGCATGCACAATGTCGGCACTAGTACAGTGTATATCCACCTTTCGCAGCAATGCAGGCTGCTATTCTCCCATGGAGACGATCGTAGAGATGCTGGATGTAGTCCTGTGGAACGGCTTGCCATGCCATTTCCACCTGGCGCCTCAGTTGGACCAGCGTTCGTGCTGGACGTGCAGACCGCGTGAGACGACGCTTCATCCAGTCCCAAACATGCTCAATGGGGGACAGATCCGGAGATCTTGCTGGCCAGGGTAGTTGACTTACACCTTCTAGAGCACGTTGGGTGGCACGGGATACATGCGGACGTGCATTGCCCTGTTGGAACAGCAAGTTCCCTTGCCGGTCTAGGAATGGTAGAACGATGGGTTCGATGACGGTTTGGATGTACCGTGCACTATTCAGTGTCCCCTCGACGATCACCAGTGGTGTACGGCCAGTGTAGGAGATCGCTCCCCACACCATGATGCCGGGTGTTGGCCCTGTGTGCCTCGGTCGTATGCAGTCCTGATTGTGGCGCTCACCTGCATGGCGCCAAACACGCATACGACCATCATTGGCACCAAGGCAGAAGCGACTCTCATCGCTGAAGACGACACGTCTCCATTCGTCCCTCCATTCACGCCTGTCGCGACACCACTGGAGGCGGGCTGCACGATGTTGGGGCGTGAGCGGAAGACGGCCTAACGGTGTGCGGGACCGTAGCCCAGCTTCATGGAGACGGTTGCGAATGGTCCTCGCCGATACCCCAGGAGCAACAGTGTCCCTAATTTGCTGGGAAGTGGCGGTGTGGTCCCCTACGGCACTGCGTAGGATCCTACGGTCTTGGCGTGCATCCGTGCGTCGCTGCGGTCCGGTCCCAGGTCGACGGGTACGTGCACCTTCCGCCGACCACTGGCGACAACATCGATGTACTGTGGAGACCTCACGCCCCACGTGTTGAGCAATTCGGCGGTACGTCCACCCGGCCTCCCGCATGCCCACTACACGCCCTCGCTCAAAGTCCGTCAACTGCACATACGGTTCACGTCCACGCTGTCGCGGCATGCTACCAGTGTTAAAGACTGCGATGGAGCTCCGTATGCCACGGCAAACTGGCTGACACTGACGGCGGCGGTGCACAAATGCTGCGCAGCTAGCGCCATTCGACGGCCAACACCGCGGTTTCTGGTGTGTCCGCTGTGCCGTGCGTGTGATCATTGCTTGTACAGCCCTCTCGTAGTGTCCGGAGCAAGTATGGTGGGTCTGACACACCGGTGTCAATGTGTTCTTTTTTCCATTTCCAGGAGTGTAGCATCTATCAGGCAATGATTTGTGGGCAACAATATGCACCGAGCGAGGGGGCACAGTGGTTAGCACACTGGACTCGTATTCGGGAGGACGACGGTTCAAACCCGCGTCCGGCCATTCAGGTTTTTTGTGATTTCCCTATAGCGCTTCAAGCAAATTCTGGGATGGTTCCTTCGAAAGGGCATGGCCGCCTTCTTTCACCATCCATCCCTAATCCAATAGGACCGATGACCTCGCTGTTCGGTGCCCTCCCCGCAACCAACCAATAACATTTCTGAAATGGAACGGTCTGCCCCGAGTCCCGACTTGAACCCAATGGAGCGCCTTTGGCATGAGCTACAACGTCGACTTCGCTTCAGAACCTAGCGTCGTCATAAGCCACTCATTTCCGTAGTGAGTGCTAAGCGCCGCTTTATGTGATGCAATGAACGGCGTCACTGGGCAGTGGATCACTATAAACGAGTGATTTGGAATGATGAATCGTGCTATGCTCTGTGGCAATCCGATGGATGGATTTGGGTCTGGCGAATGCCTGGAGAACCTTACCGGCAGTCACGTGCATTTTCGACTTCCGAGGAAGAATCGGATGGGTGGCCATCACAGAAATTCAGACACCTCATTGAAATGTGTTCCCAGCAGAGTTCCAACCGTAGTAAGGGCGGAAGATAGACACACCCCATACACTTGTGTGGTCCGGAAAGTAAGTTCTGATCGGTCGCTAAATGGAAACCACAGTGAAAATCAGAAACATTTTACTTGCAAGAATTAGCTACACTTTCCAGCCTTGGGGAGTAAATAACATACTCTGAACCTCCCCCTCCCCCAGAACCTATCCCCGAATTCGCGCCTGCTACGGCTATACAAAGAAGAATACAAGCGATTGACATTTTTTGTGCAGGTGATGCTTCCTAGCTCGTGGATATTTGAATTTCTAATATTTATTAATTTTTGGTTACCCTCAGGTATCATCACTTTCTCTGCAGCAGGTGGTATGACCACGTTATTACCGTAGCTACGAAGAAACCTGTAGTTAATAATTTTTTTTGACCAGTAGTTCTTGACTATTCAAGTTTATGCCTTTTTGCAAATGACTAATATTAATTTTTATGCTATTGTTTTATTTTTCAGTTAGAAGATTTATTTCATATAGCTGTCAACAATAGGCTACAGGATGCAAATCTCTTAGTCTCCATATAGCTTCTCTATTTGTCGTGTGCCTATCACTTCTGTTTGTCAAGGTGTGACATAAGGCTAATGTCTCTCCGATGGGCATCTGATTTTCAGTTAGAAGATTTATTTCATATAGCTGTCAACAATAGGCTACAGGATGCAAATCTCTTAGTCTCCATATAGCTTCTCTATTTGTCGTGTGCCTATCACTTCTGTTTGTCAAGGTGTGACATAAGGCTAATGTCTCTCCGGTTTGATTCAGTACCTCTTCATTAGATGCCCGATCCAGTCAGACGATATTTAGCTATCTTCTGTGACTCCTCATTTGAGAAGTCTCTTTTTTCTGCATTGTTAATAGCCCCAGTTTCACTTTCATATAAGACTACACTCTAGGCTAATTACTTCAGAAAATATTTACTGACACCGAAATTTATATTCTATGTTAAGATTCTTTTGTTTTCAGAAGAAACTATTCTTGCCATTGGCAAACTATATTTGACATCCTCTGATTATTCCCTGTCAGTTCCTTCCCCGCCCAAATGGCAAAATTTTGGCGTTTCATTTTTAATCAGATTCTCCCTGCATCATTTGCAACTCAGTTACATTCCATTACCTATGCTTTCCTTTTAGGTATTTATGTTCATTTTACAACATCTTTTCGAGATATAATGCATTTCTTCCACCTGATCTTCCAAGTCCTTCGCCGAATGTAACACACTTAAAATGGTATCGAAACACAAAATGTTTTTAATTTTGCTCCATGAACTTTCATTTCCTTCCTAAATTTTCCTTTACTGTTTGCTCACTGTAAAGATTGAATAACATGGAGAACAGAGTAGAACTCTTTCTTACTTCCTTCTCAACTAATGCTTACTTTTCATGTCCTTCGGCCCTTACAACTATAATCTGGTTTCTGTACACATTGTAGATAACTTCGCTCTCCCTGAATTTGGTCCCTGTTACCTTACAATATCAAAGAATGTATGTCAGTGAACATTGTTAAAATCTTTCTCTACATCTGTAAAAAGTATGAATATGGGTTTATCTCCATTATATCCATTTTATAAGATAAGCGACGGCAACAATATTGCTTCCCCCGTTCCCATTTCTCCGGAAAACAAGCTAATTTTCCGCAACGTTGGCTTCTACCAGTCTTCCTATTTTTCTGCAAATACTTCGTATTAGTTTTACACTCACGTTTTATTACACTGACGATTTGATAATATTCACAAGTTCTGCCACCATCGTCAATTGAATTGGGAAACAAATGCCTTCGAATAATGGTAGCTCTCCATTTATTTCTCACTGATTACCTATACACCACAATAACTAGTCTTAACACTGACATTCTAGACTGAATGCACGTTTTAATTCCCTGCCTCGTTTCATTCTTTCAGTTTCTCTTGTTAAAGGAGTAGGCTTATGTTCGAGAAATACAGCAGCTGTATATGAGTTAAAGCTTTATTTGCTTCATTCAAAGCTGTGAGAAGATGTATGTGGTCATAACCGATTTCCGCTGTTAGAGAGCATCTACATTGATTGTTTACGGTGTAACACGGTACGTGTAGTTTTGGGCAGTGAATGGCTGTATCCACAGAGAATCACTACAACCTATCATTCAATTGAATTGACGTAATCGCGTATGTTCACCTACATCATTTCGCATTTCAGAATGACACAATCATTTTTTTTTTTTTTCTCTCATCTCCTTTTCTTCTGTACTCTATTTCATACTGTGTGATAGTTATAATTATTTAAGTAAGATGGTTACTATCAGATTAAACTTTAAAACTTCCTCTGATAAATATTCTCGAATAATATTATTTAGGTTCACACTATAATCCTTGCAGTTTTTGAGTGAAGGGCTTCAAGGTTTTAAGCTGGCGATGTCAAACAAATAAACAAATAAATAACACAATAAAACAAGGCTAACACCGTTGTTCGCCAGAATCATCTTGAAATATGAATTGTGGTATAGATGAAAAAGCTTAGATATCAAGGAGCTCGAATGAAAATAATGTGGGTAGCTACCATTCAGTGCAGAAAATGATTCAACGGAAACTAATATTTTTGTTGACAAATAGAGGATACAGCTAGGATGGTGTAAGGATTCGCTGCAAAAACATACTGTGCATGTCGGTTTATAACCGCAACGAAAGAAACGTTGCTATTCTGTAGGAAAAACTACCCTATCACACACATAACTTTAATTAGTATTAAATATTATCTGTATTAAACTCTTACGTTCGTCCAATCACCGTTCTCTCGACAGACATTCGATCGTCTTGTTGCATTTTATTTCTAGCATTAAAACAGAGTGAGGGAAGAAAAATGCTGAGCGCAAACAAGACTCTTGGGAAGAAAACAGAAATAAAATTAAACACAAAATTAATGATCGGGAACAGAATACAAAATAATACACTTATTACAATTCTGATGAAACTTGGATAAAACACCGTGATAAAAGCATTATCTGCAATTTATAGAGCAAGGAGGTTGCAAAAGCGAAGAGTCCAGGAATATGAGTGGGAGTAGTGGTTGAAAAGGGCGTGGGAGAAGGTTGTAGCCCATCCGCGATTTGGTTCAACATGTGCATTAAGCAAACAGTGAAGAAAATCATTGATAAATATAGAAAGAAGAACAAAGTTTATGGAGAAGATATATAAACTTAGAGATTTGACGATGACGCTGTTTACAGGGATAGCAAAGGAATTCAAAGGTTTGTTGAACAGAATCGAGAGTTGCTTGGTAGGTAATTAAAAGACAACTAACAACAAAAGTAAAGAAAGAGGAACAGAAAGTAGTCGAATTAAATCACACAGAGTTGTGGCAATTAGATTAGGAAACGACACACTAAAACTAGAACGTATATGTATTTTGCTATTTGCGCGGCAAAATAAGTGACAATGGCAGAAATAAAGATGATGTAAAAAGGAGATGCAGTAACACGAAGAGCTTCACTGTAAACGAGAAATTCGACAACGTCGAACACATATTTAAATGTAAGGAAATCTTTTCCTGAAGGCATTCGTCTGGAGTGTAGCCTTGTGCAGAAGTGATACGTGAAGGGTAAACAGTTCATACAAGTAAACAATTGAAACTTGCGAAACGTGTTGCTTCAAAGGAATACTGAAGATTAGGTGGATAAATCTCGTAAGCATAAATATTCAACCGATTTACGGAAAAATAAATTTGTGGCACAGTTCTTGTGAAAGAAGGGATCGATTGCACAGGAGTCATCTAGAGACATACAGGAATGGTCAGTCTGAAAGTAGAGGGAAGCGTGAGGAGCAAGTTCAGTAGGATGTGGATCGCAGAAGTTATGCAGAGACGAAGCAGGTTGCATAGGATAGACTCGCATGGAGATCTACATCGACCAGACATCTGAGTAAAGAGAATACAACATCCTACAGTAACGTAACAAAAGCCAAGGGATAGCGATAACCACATATACAGATGGCGGCAGTATCACGTGCCCAAGGTATTAAAGGGCAATGCATTCGCGAAGCTATCATCTGTACTCGAGTGATTCATGTTAAATGGTTTCCAACGTAATTATGGCCACACGACGGGCAGTAACAGACTTTGAACGTGGAATGATAGCTGGAGCCAGACGCATGGAACGTTCGATTTCGGAAATCGTTAGGGAATTCAATATACCGATATCCACAGTGTCAAGAGTGTGCTGAGAATACCAAATTTCAGGCACTGTCTGTCGTCATGGAAAACGCAGTGACCAATGGCCTTCATTTAAGGACGGAGAGCAGTGGCATTTGCGTAGAGTTGTCGGTGCTAACAGACAAGCAACACTGCGTGATGTAACTCTAGAAATCAACGGGGGATGTACGACTAACGTATCCGTTACGAATGTGCTGCGAAACTTGCTCTTAATGGGCTGTGATAGCAAATGACGGAAGCAAGTGCCATTGCTAACAGCACATTTCTTCTCCTTTGTACTCAAATGGTTCAAATGGCTCTGAGCACTATGGGACTGAGGTCATCAGTCGTCTAGAACTTAGAACTACTTAAACCTAACTAACCTAAGGACATCCATGCCCAAAGCCGGATTCGGACCTGCGACCGTAGCAGTCGCGCAGTTCCTGACTGAAGCGCCTATAACCGCTCGGCCACCGTGACCGACACCTTTGTACTGACTGTGTTGGTCGGATCCTAGAAGACTGGAAAACCATCGACGTGTCAGGTGAGAACTGGTCTGAGTTGGTAAGAGTTGATGGTAGGATTCGACTGCGGCGCAGATTCCACGAAGCCAAGGACCCAAGTTGTCAATAAGGCACGGTGCAAGATAGTGGCGGCTCCATAATGGCGTGGTCTGTTTTTACATGGAATTGACTGGGTCCTCTGGTCCAACTGAACCGATCAATGACTGAAAATGGATATGTCCGGCTACTTGAAGACCATCTGCTGCCATTCTTGGACTTCATGTTCCCAAACAACTATGAAATTTTTATGGATGACAGCGAGGCACGTCACCGGTTCACAGCTGTTCGCAGTTGGTTTCAAGAACACTCTGGGCAGTTCTAGCAAATGATTTGACCACCTAGGTCGCCCGCCATGAGTCCCATCGATCATTTACGGGACATAATGGAGAGATCAGATCGTGCACATAGTCATGCACCGGCAACACCTTCGGAATTACGGTTGGCTATAAGAGAAGCAGGGCTCAAAATTGTTGCGAGTGACTTTCTACGACTTGTTGAGTCTATACCACTGCGAGTTACCGCACCATACCGACATACTGAGGTCCGACGCGAAATTAGGGGGCTTCCTAAAGCACTTCACCGCAGAGAGGACCTGAATATAAAAAGTGGTATTTCGTTGCATGAACGTGTACAGAGAGAAAGCAAATGAAGATGCGAAGAAGTCGTGCGAAAATTTCTCATTTTTCAGTCGTTCGAGTAGCAGAACATCTGGGAGAGAAACGTTTTGCCCATACAATAGATGTCGCCCAAAACTTTCTACACTACTGGCCATTAAGATGCAGATGATAAACGGGTATTCATTGGACAAATATATTATACTAGAATTGACATGGCCGTAATAACGGCCTTGATACGCTTGGGCATTGAATCAAACAGAGCTTGGGTGGCGTGTACAGGTAAAGCTGCCCATGCAGCTTCAACACGATGCCACAGTTCATCAAGAGTAGTGACTGGCGTATTGTGACGAGCCAGTTGCTCGGCCATCATTGACACGACGTTTTCAGTTGGTGAGAGATCTGGAGAATGTGCTGGCCAGGGCAGCAGTCGAACATTTTCTGTATCCAGAAAGGCCCGTACAGGACCTGCAACATGCGGTCGTGCATTATCCTGCTGAAATGTAGGGTTTCGCAGGGATCAAATGAAGGGTAGAGTCGCGGGTCGTCACACATCTGAAATGCAACGTCAACTGTTCAAAGTGCCGTCAATACGAACAAGAGGTGACCGAGACGTGTAACCAATTGCACCCAAATACCATCACGCCGAGTGATACGCCAGTATGGCGATGACGAATACACGCTTCCAATGTATGTTCACCGCGAAGTTGCCAAACACGGATGCGACCATCATGATGCTGTAAACAGAGTCTGGATTCATCCGAAAAAATGATGTTTTGCCATTCGTGCTCCCAGGTTCGTCGTTGAGTACACCATCGCAGGCGCTCCTGTTCGTGATACAGCGTCAAGGGTAACCGCAACCATGGTCTCCGAGCTGATAGTCGATGCTGCTGCAAACGTCGTCGAACTGTCCGTGCAGATGCTTGTTGTCTTGCAAACGTCCCCATCTGTTGACTCAGGGATCGAGACGTGGCTGCACGATCCGTTACAGCCATGCGGATAAGATGCCTGTCATCTCGACTGCTAGTGATACGAGGCCGTTGGGATCCAGCACGGCGTTCCGTATTACCCCCCTGAATCCACCTATTTCATATTCTGCTAACAGTCATTGGCTCTCGACCAACGCGACCAGGAATGTCGCGATACGATAAACCGCAATCGCGATAGGCTACAATCCGACCCATATCAAAGTCGGAAACGTGATGGTACGCATTTCACCTCCTTAAACGAGGCATCACAACAACGTTTCACCAGGCAACGCCGGTCAACTGCTGTTTCTGTATATGAAATCGGTTGGAAGCTTTCCTCATGTCAGCACGTTGTAGGTATCGCCAGCGGCGCCAACCTTGTGGGAATGCTCCGAAAAGCTAATCATTTGGATATCACAGCATCTTCTTCCTGTCGGTTAAATTTCGCGTCTGTATCACGCCACCTTCGTGGCGTAGCAATTTTAATGGCCAGTAGTGTAATTAGAGGTGGACTCGTTCTTTGGCCCTGTCATGCCTCAACGCGGCCCAGTAGTCAACACATAACGCTGCGCGTGTGGAATGGCGGAAGTTTTACAACGGTGTGCATGTGTAGCACTGTGGGCCTCATTTCCTCGCCTCCACCTCCCTCCCTCCCGGGAGGAAGCTGCGGCCGGGGTGGATCTGCAGGCGAGGTGTGATCGTTATCTGCGGCCTCGGCAATAATTCAGGCGAACGGCAGCCGCGAGGCTTTTCATTATTCACTCTCGCCGCGGAGGAGTCGCGGCGTCCCCAGAGGACGGACGCTGCCAAATCCAGGCCGCCCTGGCTAGCGGCTACCTGGCCCTGACCGAGGAGGACGTGTGAGACGTAATCCAGCCACCAGAGATCATTAATCAATTACGCTTTACTGGTTTGAAAAATTGCACCACGCACGCAAGCTGCAGGAAGAAATTTATTTCATCACCTTTACTGAAATTTGTCTATGTGCACTAGCTGATCAAAAGAATTCCGACAGTCCTATGTAATGAGGAAACGACCACTTGATGTCACGATAGGTGGAGCACACTGCATAAAAGGAGGCGGGATGTATTGTGTTATCAGTAAAGAAGCTGTAACAGCAGAGCGGCTTGGTCAGGAGAGGTCACTGACTTCGAACCTGAACTAACCACTCGATGTCACTTAAGTAGCAAATCCGTCAGCCAAATTACAACATTTTAAGAGTCGTCGACGTCGATTGTTTGTGATGTGACTGTCAAGTGGAACGGAGGAACAAGCGCAGCTGCACTAACACCACACAGACCTCATGTACTGATGGGCAAGGACCGTCAAGCATTGCGGGTTGTAGTTGTAAAAGAATCACATGACATCAGGAGAAGGAATTAGGGCCGTATATAAAATATCGATTTGTCGATACACCGATTTTGTTCTATTCTGGAAATTCTATTACGATTTCAAATGAACAATTTCAAATATTTTCCGAAAATTGCGAAAAAATAGAACATAAAATAAAAATACCGCCTATATATATTCTCTAAGTGGAACAACCTTAACCTCGCCGTTGCACGTGAAACAAAGTAGATGCCCTAACTTATCTAGAACGTGTTCCACAAGGCCCACGTTGCGACTCTGTGCAGGACAGTCCATTTCGGCCCCCAAACGATTACCTCATAGCTGCTGCTTTATGGCAGTGTGCACTGTCTTGCTGATACCATCAGTCATCGTCTCCGAAACGTTCCTCTATTGTACGCACTCATCGTTTTCTTGAGCGCTATGAGAGGACCGCATATTAACCTCGAAAAGCTCTCTCGTACTGTAACCCCACCTCCTCCGTCCTTTCATGCTGCCACTACATAAGATGGCAGATAACGTTCTCCAGGCATTCACGAAAGCCAAACCCATTTATTGGATTGTCACAGGGTACAGTGTGATTCATACGCCAAATCATTCGTTTCCAGATATAGGGAATCCCATACATCGATATTTAAAAAAGTCATTGTGGAAAAACAGTATCGATGTATCGTCGGGAAAAATATTGGTTTATCGGCCAATGAAATACGGAAATACGGGTTGCACATTGTAAATATACTGCCTGTTTTAGAGCTGTATAATTAAGTATTGATTTATTACTACATATTCCGCACTCAACAAGCGAGCAGCCTGCATCCCCCCCCCCCCCCCCCGCCCATGTAAGGATTGAAAGGAAAATGGTGCACGTTGACTCTCGACGATAATCACTTTGCTAACAATGGTAACTGCGTGTAAGTGGCACTATAAAAGGTGTCCGATGGTTCCACCGTTCGGTTTCGTCACGTATCGGATTTGTCCAGAACACATCATGTCGACTTCGCGTCCTTCCATTTTTGCCGGCGCCAGTGACCTAGCAGTTGCAGCGTCAAAACTGGGTGATGAAGCTGAACGCTGCAGTTTCTGTTGGCAGCACCGAGCACCAATTACGTCAGCATTTCCCCTCACACGTCTCCGCCAACCGCAAAGACCACTCTTGTCATTTAGATTTTTGTACATCACTTTCAGCAACTCTTTTTGAAGAGTGCTAATGTGAAGAACTAGAACACTAGTTGCGTTAAAAATTGTTTTTAACGCAACTGGTGTGCTATTTCTTCACATCGGAAATCTTGTTTTCCATTCACAGAGCCACGCCTCCCCCCCCCCTCCCCTCCCAAGTGCAATCGTATTTCTTCTTTGTGCCATCTGCACTTGCTTCAAACAGTCAAAGAGAAAGACTGGACGTGATAAAAGCTCAAAAAGTAGTAAGATTCCTTCACGCAGTGAAAGAAAAATTATCTTCTGTATTACGATTTCAAATACGTACTGAAAATTGCGAAAAAATATAATATAAAATAAAAATATCGTTGTTGCCATTCCGATATCGATATATCGTGGAAAAATGTCGCATATCTTCGTGATCCTTGCGTGCAGTGCATGTTGGCGGCACATAGAATCGTTTGGCAGTCACCGTGAAATGAGAATTCTCTCAATTTTCTCAATAGTATTTCTCGAAAAGAAAATCGTCTTCCCTCCAGGGATTCCCATTTGAGATCCCAAAGCATCTCCGTAACACTTAAAGTGTTGTTCGAACCTACCAGTAATAAATCCAGCACCCCGCCTCTGAATAGCTTCGATGTCTTCCTTGAATCCGACCTGGTACGGATCTCCAACACAGGAGCAGTACTAAAGAATATGTCGCAGCAGCAGCATGTTGTATGCGGTCTCCTTTACAGGTGAACAGCTCTTTCCTAAAATATCCACTATAAACCGAAGTCGACCATTCGCCTTCCCTGCCACAGTTGTCACTTGCTCGTTTCATCTCATATCGCGGTGCAGCGTTACGCCCAGATATTTAAACGAATTGACTGTGTCAAGCGGGACACTAGTAATACTGTATCCGAACATTACAGGTTTGATCTTTCTATTCATCCGCATTAACTTAAATTTTTCCACATTTAGGGCTATCTCCCAATCATCACACCAGCTGAAAATTTTGTATACCCACCTTGCGGTGATCTTTTTGTGCAGCACGAACGCACGCCTTCCCTGTTAGAGAACGAACAATATTCACTGAAGAGCCAAAGAAACTGGTACACCTGCCTAATATCGTGTAGGGCCCCCGCGAGCGCAATGAAATGCTGCAACACGGTATGGTATGGACACCTATAACGTCTGAAATAGTGCTGGAGGGAAGTGACACCAATAATCCTGCAGGGATGTCCATAAATCTATAAAAATACGAGGGTGTGGCGATCTCTTGTGAACAGCACGTTGCAAGGCATCCAGACACGCTAAATAATGTTCATGCCTGGGGAGTTTGGTGGCCAGCGGAAGTGTTTAAACTCAGAAGAGTGTTCCTGGAGACACACTGTACCAATTCTTGACCTGTGGGGTGTCGCATTGTCCTGCTGGAATTGCCAAAGTCTGTTGGAATGCACAATGGATATGAATGGATGCAGGTGTTCACGCAGGATGCCTACGTCAGTGTCACTTGTCAAAGTCGTACCTAGACGTATCAGGAGGTCCCATATCACTACAACTGCACACGCCGCTCACCATTACATTGGCTCCACCAGCTCGGGCACTCCTCTGCTGACATGCAGGGTCCATGGATTCATGTGGTTGTCTGAATATCCATACACGTCCATCCACTCGACACAATTTGAGACGAGACTTGTCCTACCAGGTCCAATGTCGGTATTGACAAGCCCAGGCGAGGCGTAAAGTTTTGTCATGCAGTCATCAAGGGTACACGAGTGGGCCTTCGGCTCCGAAAGCCCATGTTGATGATGTTTCGTTGAATAGTTCGCACGCTGATACTTGTTGATTGTCCAGCATTGAAATCTCTAACAATTTGCGGAAGGGTTCCCATCTGTCACGTTGAACGATTCTCTTCAGTCGTTACTAGGATATTTTTCCGGCCGCAGCAATGTCGGAGATTCGATGTTTTACCGGATTTCAGATATTCACGGTACACTCATGAAATGGTCGCACGAGAAAATCTCCACTACCCCGGTTATGCTGTGTCCCATTGCTCGAGCGCTGACTAAAACACCACGTTCGAACTCACTTAAACCTTGATAACCTGCCACTGTAGCATCAGTAACCGATCTAACAACTATTCCAGACACTTGTTGTCTTATATAGGCGTTGCCGACCTCAGCGCCGTATTCTGCCTGCTTTACATATCCCTGTATCTGATTACGCATGCCTGTACCAGTTTCCTTGGCGCTTCCGTGTAAGTTATGTCGACCGGAAAGCTGTAGTGGAACCGGTCACACTATCCGTGTCCACAGGGTGCAACATGTTTTCTGCTTTCAGGATTACTCTGAACTACTAACGGATAGACAGTTTTTGAGACGCCACGTTACGGATTGCGCGGACCTTCCCGCCGGAGGTTCGAGTCCTCTCTCGGGCATGGGTATGTGCGTTGTTCTTAGCATAAGTTAGTTTAAGTAGTGTGTAAGTCTAGGGACCTATGACCTCAGCAGTTTGGTCCCTTAGGAATTCACACACACACACACACACACACACACACAATTTTTAAATGTGAACTTTAATATATTCTTGTTATTTGTTCGATACAAAGATATCGTCATTTCCCTGCTAGTGTAGAGTTAAAATTTCAACACCCACACGCAATCGCAGTCACTCATGGTATCCAGCATATGGTGTTTAGCCAAACCTTGTACCGGAAATAGTACCAAAACGGATTGCCTGTGAGAGGATCTGACTCTTAATGTTATCCATATCCATCTCTTTGAATATTTACTTCTTGGTCCCGACTTGAACAATATACCACGCGTATTTTGGTTATTCAAAAGTCACATCACAGTTCGCCTGTTCGTCTTTCTCACGCGTTCGCTTTCACTTTGCGGCACTCCACAGTCAAGTGTTTCTCGTTATTCCGTAAAATTATTACATCTACTCATAATTCCTTTATTTAGCAACCCCTTAGTGCACAAAATACATGCGAACGTAGTACCTCTGACTGGCTGATTTACATCATAACCAATCTGATATCAGAATTAAACCGTGCAATGCCGCATCTTTTTCATTTGACCAATCACGACCTAATAACTTTACTGAACAGTTTATTAAAAGAACAAATTTAGAAAAGCCACAGTTACCAAAATAACACTCTCTTTAAATAACAGAATTATAATAAAGTGTTTCTTGTTGCCCACCACCATTAACTGGCGAGTTGTACTTTATCAATTTCCCCTGAGTGTCATTCACTCTCTGTACGGACACAGATCTCACGCTAGCGTCTAGTCAGTTACTAGACATAACAATATTTATGTGTTATATCACTTTCCATTCACTCCACCATTCACACTAATAATTAAACTTTTTAAATCAACACTAATTAATAGAAGACGTAATATTCACAGGATATACAGTTCTGTTTCCAAAATATGCAGTTTCATTTACATATGATTTTACAGTCCGAAAGATGCTGACACCTTTTGACCACAACCGTAAGTACTTGCAGCTACCTCGAGCACCAGACCACATCTGTTATGCGAGACCATTCACTGATTATCTCTCTCTGTCTGCTCTCTACCGTTTGACTTGCAGAGGCGCGATACAATGCGCCACGCCACACAGCCACCAGCGTCGTCCATAACTACCTTGTGTGCATGCAAAAATCGGCAGCTTAATTGAAATGTTTGCTTCTATGTTCGCCATGCAAAACATAACTGGTATTTGTAAGTTATGTGAGCCTCCGCTACTGGCCTTAGTCATGGCAGTGAAATGGTGTATGTGCGGTTGCATGGAATAAGCAAAGTACATGGAGAACGGTCAGGATGACACAATTGAACTACCGTGTTCGGACGTACTCTTAACAACACCGTGAATTAAGTTGTCTGAATCGTTGGTGTTATCAAAGCAGCTGTCTAATTTACCTACAAGGAACACAGAGTAGGAAACACTGGTCGTAACAGGATCTTAGTGGACAGGCGCCAGAGACGGGTGACAAGCAGTGTTAGTGTCAGCTGGGTTCACGCCCGATTGGAATTGCAGCTGTCAGTGAAAGGAGGCACACCTCAACCAGCTGACAAGGAAATATTCCGAAAGGAGATGCATAGAACAGCCATTTGGAACCGGGTAGACCGAGATAGGCCGTTACTCACAGCTGCCACTTTAGCCGCATTACCTCAGTGGACCAAATAACCCGTAAACTGGACAGCAGCTGATTGGAGACGTTAAGTGTTGACCGACGATCTCCGATTTTTCATGTTTCCAAATGTTGCGAAAAGTTGAGTGCGCTGATGGCCCCATGTGGCGTTTGTCCCGCAGTGTTTCGAGGGTGCAGTTCAGGCCGGAGGTGATCCACTGAGATCTGGGGGCGTTTACGTACTCTGATTTGGGCCAACTCATTCGGGTTACAGCGGACGTGAAACACAATATTTACTGCAACATCCGAGGTGAAGCAGTGTCAGCCTTTTCTGCTATATCTTCATAATGAGTATACCATGGACACTAGCGTCTCCCAAGATGGCACAGAAAACGATAGGTGCTATTATGAATAGAATCAGGGAAATTTGACAGATCTGAGTGACTTGGATATTGTATTCCTCAAGAAACTTGTGGGCTCTCATCGTCGACTTGAGGCCATTATCGAGAGCAGACATGGTGTTACGTGATGGTGACATGAAATCTTGGAACGACAAATTTTTTTTCTTTGTGCTTATTTAAACTGTGTGAAACAGGTTCATTGAAATGTTTGCATGTGTGTACTAGCATAATTCTTTCATATACTGTGCTTTAATTTGTAGAACAAGCGTTAAGTGGATTATACATAGGACTTTGGCTATAAATAATAAGAACCAATGAAGGCTAATTTGTCTTCAGAAACACTTTTTTCTTAGTCTTTTTTAAAGAACTAAGCCGATAATATGTACACTGTCTCGGCCCCTCTACATGCCCAGAAGCAGCGCCTTGTCGTAATAAAACAGGGGCGACCGAGTATAAATACGAGCTGCGCTGGCCTAGCAGTAACTGTCATCGACTGCTGCCATTGCCGAGTATTGCTCCGCTTCAGCCATCGTCCTAATGTCGATCACCTAACCTCAACTACAACGAGCCGCCGCCTCTGTCTGCTGTTGGTCTACGGACCACGCCTATACATGATGCTTTGAAGGACGTCAACTGGTTGGAGAATCGTTGCAGATGTCATCAGTGACATGTGAACGTCTCAGAACGGATCCCCGGTTTGCTGACTGCATTTGGCGCATCACACACCTGACCTACTGCCGACTGCTGCCTGTTAGGCAATTAGTTACCTTGCTGTCAGCAGAATGCCACAGGATTGTGACGGTCTCGCAAGGCTGCTGATAAAGCGATTCTAGCAAGGCCGCCTTGCTGCCTGCTCTAGTCCTTAGCCTGCCAGCGCACCGACTTGTGTTATGCTAACAGGGCCTCTACCTATCAGGCACTTCGTTTTCTTGCTGTCAGCAGAATGCCTGACATAGTGACGCGCTAGCAAGGCTTCTGACGCAGCGACTCTAACGAGGTCGCCTTGCTGCCTTCTGGCATACGCGATGTGCCAGCTCCTACCTTGTGTTACGCTGACAGGGGTTCTGCCTACCGGAGTCGGTGCACACAATAGTGACACGGCGTGCTGCTACTTTACGAGTTCTTGCTAAGTAAAATTCTTCTTCTCTTGCTACTGCCTTTATCCCGCATTGTGCGCAGGGTCGGCAGGGTTAAGTGCGGAATTGGCATGGTTAATTGTGAGGGGCGACCGGATGCCCTTCCTGCCGCCACCCCATACCCCACGGGACGGAAGTAGTGTACCCCAGCTGTCTGCGTCTAGTGTAAATCGTGAAATAGTGTGAATGCGTTTCAAATGTCTGCGAGTCGTGTAACTGTGGCGGGACGTGGGGACCAGCCCGGTATTCACCTTGTAGGATGTGGAAAACCGCCTAAATACCACATCCAGGCTGGCCGGCACACCAGCCGTCGTCGTTAATCCGCCGGGCGGACTCGATCCGGAGCTGGTGTGCTTACCCGAGTCCAGGAAGCGGCGCGTTAGCGCTCTTGGCTACCATGGTGGGTTTATTGCTAAGTAAAATATGATGTTTGTATTGCCGCATTTATGATTCCATGGCCACCAGCGAGCTGGTGATTCTTGCCCTGCTCACTTTTCTGAGCAGTCCTCCCGACGTTTTATGGCATTAATGGCTACCACCTATAATAACCGGCGCCAAAAGTGTGCCAGCCACAACAATGGTTGTACTGTACTGTATTCTTATTACTAGTATTGGTATGTTTGTTCCGTCAGCTTATAATTCTATGTTGTATTATTCTGTTTTGTTTGCTTTCAGCGGATTTTGAGTTTGAGTCACTGATGTAAACCTAACAGAATGTATAATGTAAATAAAAGTCAATAAGGAAAGAAGTATCATGTTTTAATAGGAACTTCTCCTATATTGACAACTCAGATATAAGAGGAAATTACTGCAGCTGTGAATAAGAGAAGCCGTTAGACGACCATGGGTGTAGCATATTGCGTCATTAATATTCGCTGTTGCGAAACAAGCAAGCCTTCAGTAAAATATTTAGTTTGTCGGTATACGCTGAATAAATACTTGTAAGTTACTCTCAAGACACTCTAATGAAGTGTGAGTTTTCTCATTATCAGGGTGAATGACGTATCACTTTTTCACTGAGCAAAGGCGCTTGCTATTGCCATCATTTCATAGTCGTAGCGTGGGGAAACGTTACTCGAACAGATGAATGACTCTGTATGTTTCTAAACTTCAATTAGTGCTTAATGAAGCTGTCCAAAATTTAGGCTTCTGATCCCTACAGTAAAGGGTATGGGCTCAGTGATATGTTTGCTTTCGTCTGACTGCACGTGAAACATTCATGGTCAGATTTGAAGATTGTGTGCAGCTCATTATGTCACCTAGAGCAAACCTCTGACGTTCATATTTTGTGTTCAGACATAATGACCTTTCTAGACTCTGAGAAGTTCATCTGCAGAAACCAGCACGGTTTTAAGAAACAGTTGTCATGCCAGACACGGCCTGCCCTCTTTGTGCATGATATACAACAGGCTCTAGATATCAGCTCCCAGGTTGATGCCATATTTCTCGACTCTCGAAAGGCGTTCGACTCAGTTCCGCACTGTCGCTTATTCCACAAAGTGTTCGCTTACGGTCTATCCGATGACATATGCGGTTGGATAGAAAGTTTTCTAACAGACAGGCATCAGTATGTCGTCCTGAACGGGGTGACTTCAACAGAAACAAGCGTGACTCCAGGTGTGCCACTGGGCGGCGTAATAGGTCCGCTGCTTTTTACGATTTCCGTAAACAATCTGGCTGATGGTACTGACAGCGGCATTAGAGTGTTTGCCCATGATGCTGTAGTCCGCAGGAAAGTAGTATCACACGAAAGTTGTGAACAAATCAATGAGGATTTGCAGAAAATAAATGCGTGGTGTAATGACTGGCAGTTATCTCTCAATATTAGTAAGTGTAACCTACTGCGTATAACAAAGCGAAAATCCCCATTAATGTACGAGTAAAAAATAAATGCCCCGTCTATGGAAGCGGTAACATCCGTCAAGTATCTGGGTGTGACTATTCGAAATGATCTCAAATGGAATGATCTGATTGCACAAGTAACGGGAAAGGCGAACTCTAGATTGCGGTTTATTGGTAGAATCCTGAAGCGATGCAGTCCTTTAGCGAAGTAAATAGCTTAAAACACGTTAGTTCGTCCAGTCTTAGAGTATTGTTCGTCTGTATGGGACCCTTACCAGTTGGGTCTGATTCAAGAGATTGAGAAGCTCCAAAGAAGAGCGGCAAGATTCGTGACGGGTACATTTAGCCATCGCGAGAGCGCTACAAATCTCAGAGAAAGTTTGAAGTGGGACACACTGGCAGATAGACGGCACGCTAAACAGAAGGGGCTGCTCACTAAATTCCGAAATCCGATCTTCACCGTGGATGTAGAGCATATATTATTACCATCAACTTTCAAATCGCGCAATGATCATCATTCAAAGGTAAGGGAAATAAGAGCTCGTACTGAGGCGTTCAGACAGTCGTTTTTCCCTGGCGCGATCCGGTCGTTTTTCCCTGGCGCGATCCGCGAGTGGAACAGAGGGGGGGGGGGAGGGGGGGGGGAATATGACTTTGGCGCGAACTTTGCTCTCCGCCACACACCGCCTGGTGGCTAGCTGAGTATATATGTAGATGCAGAATGGTCCAGAACTACATCGAAGTGATTTTTTCTCTTTTTTGTGAAAATGCGGTTATTAAGGTTCTTGATTGGCACAGAAAATGAGCTAATGACAATCGTAAGAAGCAAGACTTCTATGCTTGTTCTAAGTAGTCTTCATGCTCCAAACAGTCTGCTAGTGGTTTGTCGAAAGCCGTCGATCTTTCTGGAGAGCAATGCTCCGATTCTTCATGGAGTTTGTACCACGGGTGATCACCAGCAGCTCCAGCGCTGGAAGATGTAAGAATATTTACCTCTCTACTTCTGTTGCTTCTTTGTTTTACATGTAAAGCGAGGTAAATGCATCGTCAGATGGTTTGTAATGACAGTACAGTTACAAAGGCAAGTGTTATTAACATACGTATGAAAATTTCGACTATGACGTCTGCTCGGAAGTTGTGTCACCTCTTCGGTAATATCCTCAGGTAAATTGGGCCGTGCGTTACATCAGCAAGCAAGCAACAGTCAGTCTTCAGCAGTTGCTGGTAACAAAATTATGTTAGAATTAAAATTCTCAAAATACGTAGTTGGACACCAGTTCACAAAGCTCAGCAAATTACAGCTTTTTGTCATGAATTTCGATAAAAGCTTTTCACATTAAAATTTGCATTAACTAATCTGTATTTTAGTATCTTTACTGAAGCACATTGATGTACTTAGAGAGCCCATGGACACCATCCCTTGCTTGCTTTCAGTTATGAGCGAATATCTGAAACCCCTTTTCCGTTCTAGTGTAGTTACCTACATTCGAAAATTCGTATCGCTGTCAAACACTGAAATCAAACACTTGATGAACTCCCCCCTACCATTCAGTAACAAGGTTAATTAGTTATATCTTTATTAGATTCATGACCCAGACAAAGAGAAATAAATTTTGGTATATTAACTCAACGCCACAGGTTGTTCGGAAGTTCGCACTTCATTAGCTGGTATTGATTCAGAAGCAAATGTAGCGCGAAGCTTGAAGCCTATCCCATCAGCGAGCAAATTCAGAGACGGCGAGATGAACAAACACGGACAATAATTGCCAATCAGGGCGAGGTTGTCTCTCTCTGGTATTCGCACGGACTGCACAGTGCACAGAACTGTCTGTTCAAGGATAACAATGGTGCACTTCTCTGTATATTGCATTCCTAACACCAGACACAGGCTATGTCTCTCATATGCACCTACGTAGATGCGATTCAGTGAAAAACGCATCGTGTAAAGTAATGACATTGGACGTCACCATGTATGAAATTTATCGCTGCCCACAAAGATATTTAGGTCTCAGCTCCGGTAATTAACTACATCGCAGTTGGAGCTACAAGAACTTCAAGAAATATGCTGTGAAAAATGCTTACAGCTGATCCATCTGGTTATGAACATCGAGAACAGAAACTAGTGCACCAGCACTAGCGCTTCTTCAATTCCTAATTTTCATTGCTAAGAACATCTATATTATGTGATCAAAAATATCCGGACACCTCCAAGTGCATTGTGCTTCCACCTACTGCCTGGTACTCGATATCAGAGATCTCAGTAGTCAGTAGACAGCGAGAGAGAGCAGAATGTGGCGCTCCGTGGAACTCACTGACTTCGAACGTGCTCAGGTGATCAGATGTCACTTATGTCATACGTGTGTACCCGAGATTTCTACACTCCTAAACATCCCTAGGTCCACTGTTTCCGATGTGATAGTGAAGTGGAAACGTGAAGCCACGCGTACAGCACAAAAGCGCATAGGCAGACCTCGTCTGTTGACTGACAGAGACCGCCAACAGTTGAAGAGGGTAATTCCAAACTGCATCAGGATCCACTGCAAGTACTATGATAGTTAGGCGGGAGGTGAGAAAATCTGGATTTTATGGTCGAGCGGCTGCTCATAAGCCCCACATCACGCCGGTAAATGCCAAACGACGCATCGCTTGGTGTAAGGAGCGTAAACAATGGGCGATTGAACAGTGGAAAAACTTTGAGTGGAGTGACGAATCACGGTACACAATGGGCTTGTACCCCTTGTTGTTTTGAGTGTACTATCACAGCACAGGCATACCAGGTGATTAAAAAATCTGTATAAATTTGAAAACTTAATAAACCACGGAATAATGTAGATAGACATGTAAGAATTGACACACATGCTTGGAATGACATGGGGTTTTATTAGAGCCAAAAGAAAAACACCCCATATTGCTAGACGCGTAAAAGATCTCTTGCGCGCGTCGTTTGGTGACTGTCGTGTGCTCAGCCGCCACTTTCGTCATGCTTGGCCTCCCAGGTACACAGACCTCAGTCCGTGCTATTATTGGCTTTTGGGTTACCTGAAGTCGCGAGTGTATCGTGATCGACCGACATCTCTAGGGATGCTGAAAGACAACATCCGACGCCAATGCCTCACCATAACTCCAGATATGCTTTACAGTGCTGTTAACAACATTATTCCTCGACTACAGCTATTGTTGAGGAATTATGGTGGACATACTGAGCATTTCCTGTAAAGAACATCATCTTTGCTTTGTCTTACTTTGTTATGCTAATTATTGCTATTCTGATCAGATGAAGCGCCATCTGTCGCACATTTTTGAAAGTTTGTATTTTTTTGGTTCTAATAAAACCCCATGTTATTCGAAGCATGTGTGTCAATTTGTACCTCTCTATCTACATTATTACGTGATTTATTCAGTATTCAAATTTATACTGACTTTTTGGTCACCCGGTACATTGATGTTTTAAGCACCTTCTTGCTTTCCACTGTTGAAGATCAATTCGCCGATGGAGATTGCATCTTTCAACACGATCTAGCACCTGTTCATAATGCACGGCCTGTAGCGGAGTGGTTACACGACAATAACATCCCTGTAGTAGACTGGCCTGCACAGAGTCCTGACCTGAATCCTATAGAACACCTTTGGGATGTTTTTGAACGCCGACTTCGTGCCAGGCCTCACCGACCGACATCGATACCTCTCCTCAGTGCAGCACTCCGTGGAGAATGGGCTGCCATTTCCCAAGAAACCTTCCAGCACCTGATTGAACGTATGCCTGCGAGAGTGGAAGCTGTCAACAAGGCTAAGGGTAGGCCAACACCATTTTGAATTCCAGCATTACCGATGGAGGGCGCCACGGACTTGTAAGTCATTGTCACCCAGGTTCGGGATACTTTTGATCACACAGTGTACTTCTACGTCATATTCCGCGAACAACCCGACTGTATGTGGCAGAGGGTACTTGCGGCCCAGTAACTGATCACCGTTGCCTTGTTCCAGTCGCTAATGGCGCGTCGGAAGAATGACTGACGGTAACCCTTTTTATTGGCTTTAATTTCTCGAATTTTCTCGTTGTGGTCAGTACGTGAGATGTATGTGGAAGAAAGCAAGACGTTGTTCGACTCTTCCTGGAATGTGCTCTCTCGAAATTTCAGTAGGAAACCTCTCCGTGATACACGACGCTTCTCTTGTAACGTCTGCCAGTGGAGATTGTTGAGAATATCTGTAACGCTCTCGCGCCTAAGAAACGACCTCGTGACGAAATGCGCTGCTCTTCGTTGGATCTTCTCTATCTCTTCTGACAGTCCTACCTCGTAAGGGTCTCATGCTGATCAACAATATTCAAGAATCGCTCGAACAAGAGCCTTATACGGCACTTCCCTCGTGGATGAGTTATATTTCCTTAAGATTCTTCCCATGAATCTCAAAATGGTATCTGCTTTTCCTGACAATTGTTTTACGTGGTCATTCTACTTAAGGTGCTCTGGACAGTTTTCCTAGATATTGTACGGTAGATGCCGTTTCCAGCAGTTTCTCGTCAATGGTGTAGTTGTACAGTAGTGGCTTTCTTTTCGTGTGTATGCGCAATATGTTACATTCATTTACGTCCAGGGTCAAATGCCAGAGCCTGAACCAATCAGTCCTCTGCAGGTCATTATGTGAATCGATAGTGTTTCTGGCATTGCTATTTACCGCCGGCCAAGGTGGCCGAGGGATTCTAGGCGCTTCAGTCTGGAACCGCGCGACCGCTACGGTCGCAGGTTCGAATCCTGCCTGGGACATGGACGTGTGTGATGTCCTTAGGTTAGTTAGGTTTAAGTAGTTCTACGGGACTGATGACCTCAGATGTTGAGTCCCATAGTGCTCAGAGCCATTTGAACCATTTTTGACGTTCGTACCAGTGTTGAAAGGAGGGACTTTGCTACGATCTTCCGCGGTGAAATAATTTCAGATGACGGAATTCAGTATTTCGGCCTGCTCTCTGTTGATTTCCGTTTCAGTGCCGGTACGTTTTCTGAGTGAATGAATGGATGATTTCGAAACGCTTACTGATTTTTCATAAGATAAAAAAACATATTAGCGTCTTCATTCAGATCGGGTGACAAAATTTTACTTTCAGAATCATTGAACGCTTCTGTAATTGTTGTTATTACGCTCATTTTCCCTTCGTTCAGGTTTTGTTCGTCAGCTAGGTTTATATTAAGAAAATCTGACATTTTCTAATAGATCTTCTTCCCTATTCGTATCGTTCAGGTAAGAGTTTTTGAGTTGATTTGATGCCGTCTTATATTGATTTGTTTTCTCTGCCAGTTTCTGCATTCTACTAAAGTTGCTACACGGAATGTCGCCACTGCCACTCATTTCAAAACTTCAGTATCGTTTGATGACCTCACAGATTATCAGAAAACGTAATTTCACCATACTCATCCCGGCTGTAACCTAGAGTAGTATAAGCGTTTCCGACCTACAGTGAGAATGCTCTCTGCTTCGGAAAAGAATTTATTTCGGTTTTCAAATAATGTAATTTTTCCTTTTCCCACCTGAAAGCTGGAACTGCACTACCTTTCATTCCCCAACAAGTCCCGAAGATATTTTTCAAAACTTGTGTCGTTTGACGTCCTACGAAAATCGAGGGAAGAAGTAGCCGATCTCCGTAATATCTGTGGTATGAATCACGATGCGGAGTACTTGGCGTTTGAGCGTAAGCGGCGCCCACTGAATGGGGAACGCCGGTTATTGGAAAACACGGCGTGGCTGGCGCCTGCATATTCCTGCCTCTCGTGTTCTGCAGAGCAGGCCTCAGGTGGCTCCGCTTCTCTCGTGGAGGCCCCCCTCCTCCCCCCCCCCCCCATCTCCTCCCTCCTGTCTCATATTATCAGCCAGATATTGGGTTGCGCTCTCACAACGGAAGTTCAGGAAGCTAGAGGAAAGGCATCCATTTCACGGATTTATTTCTTTTTAAATTATGTTCCACCTAAATTAAAAAGCCCATTTGAATCGATACGGCATTTTTACAGCACAGAACTTTTAAGCGTTTAATATTTTACTCTCTTATTTTAACTGACTTTGTTTGTTCTACACTTAAGCATGTGTGGCACGTTATTACTTGTTTGAGAACGCGATTTAGAAAGAGAAATAATCGACTATACAGGGAATTCAAAATCAGTATAGGCCTTGAGATTACAAAAGGTCTATAACCATTTAATGCTGGTTGGTTATCGTTAAAGCCAAAGGCCTTGCCGCAGTGGTAACCCTGGTTCACGTCAGATCACTGAAGTGCAGCACTGTCTGGCTGGGCTACCGCTTGGATGGATGACCGCCCAGGTCTGCTGAGCGCTGTTGGCAAGCGGGGTGCCCTCAGCCCTCGCACGGCTACTTGACTGAGGAGTAACGGTTCCGGCCACGAAAACTGGCAATGTTCAGGATGGCGGTGTGCTGACCACATCCCCTCCATTTTCGCATGGAGTGATGCATGACAACTGAGGATGGTACGGCAGTCGGTCTGTACCGTTGGGCTGTCCCGGGCCAAGTCGGACAGACGGCTATAATATAAGTGTAGCTACGTACGGAGATCCAGTGTGGACTGTGCTTATCGTATGACAGCCATGTTTGGCAGATACGATAATGTGGAGCCGATTTACGCCCGAAAAAGATTAGTTCCAATTTTGGCCACCAAGTGCAATTTGGCGCTGTAATTCCAAGAAAGACGTACAGACAAGTTTCCATGTGTAATGGGTTAGGAACAGAACTTGGGCGGAAACGGTCAAACAAGTGAGAACGGAAGATTGTCCACTTTATTGTTAACCATCACTTACACAATTTGTTCAGTATGAGCACTGGGGTCGTCGACGAGATGCTGCTTCCGTAAAACGACGTGATAACAGCTGCTCGCGGCAGTTCCAGTGTAATCCGAGCTGGTAAGACACCGAACGTGTCCTTGGATAAGTGTTCTTTTAGGTATCCCCAGAGTCAAAATCACGTGGATTCAGGCCATGTTATGGTTGGTTGGTTGGTTGGAGAAGGGACCAAACTACGCGGTCATCAGTCCCTCCAACCTGAGATTAACTAAAATGGATAAAATCCCACATTAAAAGAGGGAACTACAACATCCATAAAATGATAGCCTATTGACAGGGAAGGAAGGAAAAGGACAGAAGATGAGGTGAGGGAAAGAAAGTGACTAATGACAGGGGCATGAAGGAAGAAGCACAGGAGACAAGAGAGATGCTCAGGACGTAACAGGCCCCATGGGGAAAGGAGTGGGAAGGCAGAGGGCCGGGGTGAACCACCAAGCCCAGTTGAATCCAATCCAGTCGGGGTGAAGGGGGGAGCATGACAGCCTGCCATCCCCTCCACTCACCGATAAGGTGGAAGGCCCCTCCCTTAAATAAAGTGATAAAAACCCCCATCACGAGTAAAACGTAAAACGAGATCCGCCGCTGAGGCATCGTCAGCCAACACCAGGGGTAGCGATTCTGGAAAGCTAAACGTCCGTCGTAGGGTGGCTACGTTGGGGCAGTCCAATAAGATGTGAGCCACAGTCAACATCAATCCACAATGACAGAGAGGGGGGTCCTCACAACAGAGGAGGTAACCGTGAGTCAAAAAAGTATGGCCGATGCGGAGCTGGCAGAGAACGTCAGAGGCCTTACGAGGGGCCCGTAAGGAGCACTGCCATGGAGTTGCAGAATCCTTAATTGCCCTGAGCTTGTTGGGCGAAGAAAGAGTGCTCAATTCTGCATCCCAAAGGCCCAAAACCTGACGACGTAATGCCGAGCGAAGGTCTATTTCTGGCATGCCAATAGCTAGAGATGGCCTAGTCGTGGCTAATTTAGCCAGTCGATCGGCAGGTTCATTGCAAAGAATTCCAACATGGCCTGGGGTCCAAATGAAAACCACCGAGAATCCACGTTGAGTGAGGAGAGAAAGGGAGTACTGGATAGCGATGACCAACGGGTGACGAGGGAAGCACTGGCCGATAGCGTGCAAACCGCTCAATGAGTCGCTACAGATAGTGAAGGATTGTCCTGAGCAGGAGCGGATACGGTCCAGTGAGCGCAAGATGGCTACCAATTCTGCAGTAAAAACACTACAGTCATCTGGCAAGGAGCGAAATTCCGTGCGTCGCGCATAGGTGTAAGCAAAATGAGTGCGGCCAGCAGCCATGGAGCCATCAGCATAGATCACTTCTGAACCCTGAAAGGAACTGAGGGGACAGGAGAACTGGTGGCGAAGAGCCATCGGAGGGACAGAATCCTTTGAATCGCTTGAGAGAACAAGACAACGTTGCTCAGGTCAGGTTAGCTTGCAGACCAAGTTTATGGAAACCCTCTTGAGATAACACGTTCGTGCAAGGCTGCATTAGGCAGATCTTTCACTGAGCGAAAGACGTGAGGTGTTGTCCCACCTTGCATGAAAACAGTGGTTCCCACACAGCTGCGCTCTTCCAAAGCAGCAATCACATGCTGCACAAGGTGGTCTCGATAACGCACAGACATCACGGTAGACCAGACAGACCCTCTAGGTGTATCCTCTATAAAGAAGAACGGACCGACGCTGAAGGTGCTTGTGAACCAACAAATATACACATAAGGTGAGTGATACGGCTCTTAGTGCGCAACACGCGGCTGAACTCTACTCCAGATTCGGCAGTTCTGTGTATTTACTGCAACCTGTAATGTAAAAAGCGCTTCGTCACTCCGGAGAATATTGGGGGGCCACACATGTCATCAACTACCATTTCTTCCAGAAACCAAGGAGCAAATTCAGAACATTGCTGTGTATTATGAAGTTACAATTGCTGCACCGTCTAGATCTTGTGTGGGTACTAATGTAGAACCGGCCGTTGTGACCGAGCGGTCCTAGGTGCTTCAGTACGGAACCGCGCCGCTGCTACGGACGCAGGTCGAATCCTGTCTCTGGCATGGATGTGTTTGCTGTCCTTAGGTTAGTTAGCTTTAAGTAGTTCTAAGTCTAGGGGACTGATGACCTCAGATGTTCATTCCCATAGTGCTCAGAGCCATTTGAACCATTTACTAGTGTAAAATATACCACAAGACTTCCCATACTAAAAAGTTTTCGATGGTGCTGTACTACAGACGTGCAGCATTTTTTGAAAGAATAAACCGCATTTGACTGAATAAAACTGTATTTTTCTTCTGTACTATCTGATTTCGGCGTTCACGCCATCATCGAGTACGGGACTTTTACCTTTGTACTCCATAATGGCGTAAAGGCCAAAGTCTAGTTAGCACAGGAAAAAAATTCAGTAATATACAGTGAAATGGCGATTAATTCTTTCAAAAACAGAAGAAGCTTCCCGTACTGTTGACCATGGGATGAGTAATTGTCCTGACTCTGCATGAGCACTGGCAGCACTACCAGGGCCTCTTGTTGCATGATCCGTTACAGCAACAGCAACCTGTCAATAATTTCCTCCGGAATAGGAAGCCTCCGTCTTCCAGGTGGACAACAAGCTCATTCCTACTTTCGAATTTCGTTATCATCTTCTTGAAACCATTCACTGGTATCGGGTCTCTCCTCAGTCAGCGATAGCCTTTCAAAGCAGCACTGTAGTTGCTACCGTTCATGTAAAACAATTTCGCTAAGAGCGCATGATATTTCTTCTCGATAGCCATGGTGCTCACTCACGTTATTGCTTGTCAAATGACTACGTGGATGTCGTAATGTCATACGAACAGTGTGCTGCCCCAGATTTGCACCTGGTGGCCACAATCTCAACTAATTTTTTTCCAGTGAAAATCTGTCCCGCATTAAACTACGAGTATCTACCAAGTTTCGTTCCCGCACGATAATTACGGCCCACACTGGACCTCCGTAAGTAGCTAAACTTTGGTTGTAACCACCCTGTACAGCCGGCCGTTGTGGCTGAGCGGTTCTAGGCGCTTCAGTCAGGAACCACGCTGCTGCTACGGTCGCAGTTTCGAATCCTGCCTCGGGCATGGATGTGTGTGATGTCCTTAGGTTAGTTAGGTTTAAGTAGTTTTACGTTCTAGGGGACTGATTACCTCAGATGTTAGGTCCTATAGTGCTCAGAGCCATTTGAACCAAGCCACCACATACATAGTCATACATCGATACGCATTACAGAGACAGTAAAAATAAAAAAAAAATAAAAAAAATAAAATGGTTCAAATGGCTCTGAGCACTATGAGTCTTAACGTCTTAGGTCATCAATCCCCTAGAACTTAGAACTACTGAAACCTAACTAACCAAAGGACATCACACACATCCATGCCCGAGGCAGGATTCGAACCTGCGACCGTAGCGGTCGCGTGGTTCCAGGCTATAGCGCCTAGAACGGCTCGGCCACTCCGGCCGACCAGAGACAGTAAAAGAATGTTCAAATTATGTTTTAAATACTTCAAAGATGTTCCATTTTACATATGTTAGTCACACTGACCACTTCTATGAGATATTCCATTTCAAATCAACGTGACTCACCGAAAACTGAAGTGTTCTGTGCAATGACAGTACAAGAACTGTGCGGTTCAGCACATTTGAGTTGGCAAATAGTTTTCGATAAAGGAGCCACATACACAGAGTCTTTCATAGAACTCCTCAAAATGAAATCCTCGGGTGTCACGTCCAGAGGCCATGATGAACAGCAACAGAACACACCATTGTGTCATGGGATAGTGGATGATAGGCAGAATCAGAAAGCCTTTTCTTAATTGTGTTTGTCAATATAATTCTTTTCTCTGGATTATTCTTTCTACTATAATACAACTAATATCTGCAGGTATCTCCAAACTCTGCTGAAAAATGTGTCCGCACCGCATATATTGCTTGCCGTCTTAAGGGGCTCCGGAACGCCCTATACTTGCAATGTTAAAATAACGCATATAAATTACATCTTTCCTCACAAAGTATTTGAGGTAGGAAGTTGAACTTTTTACAGATTATTTATTGGAATATGGGCTACAACTTAACACAGGGATTTTACAAAATTTTAGTTCAGTTATTAAAGATGATTTTTTTTCAACTGTAATGAAAATTCACAACATTTTTTGCAATTTTTTATTTATATATTCAAAAATATACAGTTTTTTGGAAAAAGGCTGTGTTAAATTATGCAGAAGGTACTGTGTAACATTTACTGAAAGTTTGAAACAAATATGTTTGGAAGATCCTTAGAAAACATGTAATTAGTGTGAGAAAATAAAAGTTTTGGGAATCGAGCGACAAAGATTGGATTAACTTTTTAGTACATTCCAGGTCCATAGGATGGATTATTTTCATCCTCTGCAAACTCCTCCTCCAGCTTCCTCTTGTTCCTCCTTCTGTTTACTCTTGCTTGTATTTCTAGACTCTTTACAGCCCTGTCTGCAGCCCGAAGGCGTTCCTTGTCTAAAGCAAGCATCGCTCGTTGTTGTGTTCGTAGATTTTGCTACCATTTTCTTCAGTTGCAGTTACTGCAACACTGTTCCAAAAGGTGGTCATGTATGAACACTTATCACATTTCAGTTGTATTTCACTAGCAAGTCCTACGTGCTTTATTATGGAGAGTTCCAGACCAACTTCACTACAATGAATACATCTTACACAGTTTGAAAAAATTCCTTTGAGAACCGACATATCAAATATTTCATTCACATCCGATTCGCCCATAAAACATTCATAGTTTTCACTCATTGAACCAAGCTTCTTCTGTGAAATATTTTCTTTCCCACTTTGACTGCTATGGGCAGGTGTACTTGAGAGGTTAGGTTCACTCACTTGGTTATCGTCTTTATTGTTTACAGTAATAACACATACCTTTGGCTTTCCAACATTTGTCCTTTTCTTAAAAGCCTTCAGAGGATTTCTAATAACTTTACTTTTACTCATTATTATACTTCAACAAAACAGAGACTCAAGAAACAGAATTAATTACGAATATTTTCGAGATAACGACAGAGTAAATAAACATGAAACAATCGACAATCACACCAGCGATATATATTGAACCATCACAGGTTAGCCACAACACATACTTTATCTCACATCACTAAAATGTACCTGATGAACACGGACGTTAATAATAACACCATTTGACAGCAGTTTAACAGCGCCACAGTGGGTCACGCCCATGTAGAACACATTTCAAAAAAAATTTAAAAATAGTTGTAGTCTTCGGAATTGAATAAATTATATATCTATTAAAAGGTAATAGTCTGCAGATTCAGAAAATGCAAAAAAGTAAAAATTGAACTTTTCATGATTTTGAGCTTTTCCGGAGCCCCTTAAGAGTAATGAAAGGGCTTTTCATAATTCCACTGTCACATAACATTAATTGTAGGAAATAGCAATTTTCAGCAACCAAGTAGGAGAAGAGGGAGTCGGAGAAATCATGTATGAACTAAAAACAGTAGAAAGACTGTTCGTGGAACACATGCGAGCTTAATGTTCAGGTTATTACTCAGGTTCATAGAACAGACTCGGTGCGAAGTGTGTTACACTCAAGTTATGAAATACATATGCATTAATTCTCGTGAACTTAATGCATCTTAGTGTAGAGCGGGAGCCAAAACACACTTAACTCAAGTCTTCCACAGAATACTACAGTATGACACCAGCCATGGCTCAAGCATCTCCTGGTAAATGGTTGTTGACATGCCTATCTCAGAGAAGGAAAACTAATCATATAGTTTCAGTGTCCACATGGCCCACATCACAATAACATTAGGCACTTTACGCTGATGTTCCATTGCAAACAAAGGCTGTTCTGTATCCTACAGGCACAACCGAACGTTCCACCAGTTAAACTTGCGAAGTGTTTGGAATACTGTCTCATCGTAGAAAATGACATGTACTGCAAATGTTTCTTTGGCCGTGGCTTCCAGCGTTGCCCTAGCCTTTACCTTGAGAATGCCGCCACCAACGGACTCCACTGATGTGGGCAGCAATGCTGTTAATGACAGTGGTCCATCTCAACTATCAACTGGTAGAAGTTCATCGGAAAAAAATTACCCACTTAAAGAGCACACTGGTCACTTAGCAATGCTGTAGATGGTGTAGAATCTGTACCACGTGATCATGTGACCCTTCACCGCTCACTACAGTCAGGAGAGTGAAGTGGTGTGTATCTACCAGTCGGTTGTATCGAATCAGCACAGTAACATGGGTCGTCATGGAGTTGTGGTGGGACAGCGAGGAACCATCGTGTATGGAGTTCTCACTACGACATCGTTATTGAATTTATGAAAGCATGCTGTAAAGTAATGTCTCCGAATTTTTTTTTCTGTTTTCAATATCGGTTGAGGTATTATATATAATGCAGATTACTCGGTCGATTTCCCCTCTTCGCTGACGTAAGTTGCAACCCGCTACCAGTAGAAGTCTCCGAACTGTAGCGTGTAACACGGCGGTGCGTAACGAAACTGAAATCTAATACCAAAAAAAAAAAGAAAATAAATACGCACAATGAGCTAACTATTCAAATGGAACGGAAATCAGCAGATGAGATGTACATGTAAAGATAAATTATTACAGTTTCATATTAAATGGATGAATTATCCCAGAGAAAGATCTTCATGAACTGAGCAAGTCAATAATGAGTTGGTCCACCCCTCACCCTTTTACAAGCAGTTATTCGGCTTGGCGTTGATTGACAGAGTTGTTGAGTGTCCTCCTGAAAGATATCGTGCCACGTTTAGTCCAGTTGGCGCGTTATATCGTCAAAACGTCGATCTGATAGGAGGGCCCTGCCAATAATGTTCCAGACATTCTCAACTGGGGAGAGATCAGGTGACCTTACTGCCCAAGGAAAGGTTAGGCAAGCACGAAGATAAGCAGTACATACTCTCGCCGTGTGCGGTCGGGAGCTATGAGTCGCTGTGATGTGAGGGTGCTGTGAACGACAACCAAAGGGGCGCTGCTACGGAAAGAAATGATGTCATCGCAGACCATCACTCCTGACTGTTGGGCGATATGGTGGGCGATAGTTTGGTTTCACATTGCTGTGTGGGGCATCTACAGACGCGTCTTCGTGGGACTCATCACTGAAGGAAAGTCTACTCCAGTCAATGAGATACCAGGTCGAAGACGTGTCTGGAGACGAATCGGACCGACGTAGGGTGCCAACCTTACTGCTCAACATCCAGGAGTGGTGGTCTGGGGTGGCATTTCTTTTCTTTAGAGGACCTCTTTGGTGGTCATCCGCAGCATTCTTACAGCGCAGCGGTACGTCGACGATATTGTATTCTACGTTTTGTTGCCTTTCGACGACAGCCATCTTTGGCATACATTTCAGCAAGATAATGCCCGCCTGCACACTGCGATAGTTTCTACTGCTTGCCTTAACCTACCTTGGGCAGCAAGGTCGCCGGATCTCTCCTGGCTGAAAATGTTTGGAGCTTTCTTGCCAGGGTTCTCCAACGAGCTCGGGATTTTGACGATTTAATGCGCCAGTTGGACTGAACTTTGCACAGTATCCCTCAGGAGGCCATCCAGCTACGTTATTAATAAACGCCAAGCTCGCATATGGGAGAGAGGTGGACCTACGCGTTATTGACTTGCTTAATTTGGGAAGATATTTTCTTGAACAAATCATCCAATTTTTCTGAAACTATAATCATTTATTTGTCTGTGCTTGTACATCACATTTACCGATTCCCGTATCTTTTGTGGTTCGTTCTTTATTTTATTTTTTTTTATTTTTTATTCATTTATTTATTTTTTGAACGCATACCAGTTCGTGAGAAACTACGTGGGAACAAGTAACACATGTTGATGGAACATACATGAATCACATTCGTTTTGCTGATGTCTCTGATGTAAATAAATTTCAACAACTAAAGCTCATACTTACTAATGCACCGATGTACAATCTCCACATCCCTGTATGTATTAACTATGACTTCCTGCAATCAGTTGATGTTGCATTTGGAGTTACTGAAGACACCGTGGCATTATTTTAGAACATTCCGCAGAGACCTGTTATAAGAAAATGAAATTTCAGCCAGCTTTCGGAATATGTATATATTTTTTGTTTCATTTTCTTTGGCGAAGAATGTGCTAAGCACTAATACAGAAGGCTGTCAGATTAATGGGTATACATATATTGAATAATATGTCGTAAGATATGTTTCATTAATAACAGGTGGAGCTTAAGATTGATTTAAAGAACTCTCTTTTGGACGCGTCCTATCACGTCACAAATGAACATCTAGATAGAAACTATTAAAATTAATATTTTAGTTGGCCGCAGGATTAACCGAGCGGTCTAGACGCTGCAGTCATGGACTGTGCGGCTGATCCCGGCGGAGGTTCGAGTCCTCCCTCGCGCATGGGTGTGTGTGTTTGTCCTTAGGATAATTTAGGTTAAGTAGTGTGTAAGCTTAGGGACTGATGACCTTAGCAGTTAAGTCCCATAAGATTTCACACACATTTGAACATTTTTTATTTTAGTTGCCTTTAATATTAATATCAGCGCCTTAATACAATAATGTTTCAGGGTATTCAGTCGTTTCATTGTGTTGTATTTAAATAAAGTGTACATCCTTGGCGTCTTTGCACCTCCAGAGATCCTTCTCCAGAGAATCCATGGAGTACGATTAACATAATGTAATATGTCACATGCAATGCACCTCAAGAGAAATAAAGAAAAGAGAAAAATTGACCCATGATTCTAACGTAACAACAGTACACACAGGTATATACACTGATAAGCACGAACATTACATCTACCTGCTTAATGGCGCATTGGTCCACCTTTGGCATTCAGTTATCAGTTAGTATAGACATTTGTATTTTATATACGCTCTTGATCTTAACGTGACATCCGAAAGTCATTCTCAACAGTGGAAGTGGTCTACAAATTGGTTAATTCATAATGCAGCGGGCTATGTATAGATTTGTTTTCTTGAAGGTCTTACTGGGAACAACCGCATGTGCTGATGAAGGAAGAAGCTTCGAAATTGATCATGGTATTGCAAAATGGAGACCATTTAACTGTTATCTGAGGGAAAATAGAGTTTACTATTAAATAAATATGTTTTTATGGTATGTTATACAGTTCTCTCAGTCTGTCCTTCCAGCCCCTCCCCCCCCCCCCCCCCTCCTATCCGCATACACACACAAAAGCACAGACAAATACACACATGCAGTGACGGTTGGTCCCGGTAGAGTGTTTGATCGTATTTCATTCGGTCACCTCACTGTGTGACACGCTGCCGGAGATAGCGGGGATTTTTCTGCTGGCGCAGTTCTTATGGAAGCGCTGGGGCGGAAAGGGAGAGCAATCGATTCCTCCACTTGAGCCGCCGCCTGCTGTCAACACGAGACTGCTGGCTCACGGAACGGCGACCCGCGTTTTGCACCTGTCTTGTCACTGAAGAGGAAGAGAAAAGGTTGGTTCACTCCGAAACCAAAGAGACATAACTACATTTGTCTCAAGCCGCACCTACTGAATTGAAAAAGACACATGCAGATTTCAAGTGCACGTTTTTCTACGAAATCGTCAATGGTGACTCAGGAAGAACGAAGCAGCAGAGGTGATGTGGAATATGGGAACGTTGTCGAAGATAGAAAGGCTACATTCGGCTCGAAATTTAATATAATGGTGGGAACTTTGTTGGAATCAAAAGCTCGCCTTCACTGGACTGAGTGCTGTATTTGAGTTGATGTGTCGTATTAATTCATTATGTAACTTGTAGGCTACCTCACAGTCGGCAGTAAATTTGACCACCACTTTCCCCCTGGGCTCAATGATAGAAGTCTCAGCTGTGTACTGTATGCAAACCAATATAAGATATTTGACAATAATCGAAAATTTTACAAGTGTAAATATTTTTACCAAAAATTTCTTAGAGGGTTAACATGTAACAGCAGTTTAGTTGGAAAAATAAACGAATAAAACCACTGAAGTCTGCTGAAACATGTCTGGATGAAAAGAAAACTACAAAGGTTTCTTGCATAACGTGGAATTCCTCTCCAGGTTTCTTAGCAAGCACAGAAAAAGAAGAACTGCAACATTCATAAGATGGATATATTAGTAATTATTTCAGTGAAATCTGTGATTTCAGCTAGTGTCTCTTGGGCTCTGTCGAAAAAAGTGGTAAAGAGCCAGAAAAACTAAATAGTTGGCTGCTAGAACAGACATACAGAAATGTTAATTTAATTGAACAAAAATGAATGGATTTTTCCTTATTAATGCTAAATTGTCATGCTAACAAATGTAAGAACTATTAAAAATGTAATATCTTTTTTCCTACTGACGTATCTCTGTTATGATTGCAAATGTAAGAACCCATTTAACAGGACTATAATTTTTCCTATTTGTGTATCTCTGGATGTAAACAATTTCACACACACACACACACACACACACAAGCGCACGCGCGAGGCCCCACATGCACACGCAACCACGTACACGCAAACCGTCGTACGCACGTACATACACACACAAACTCGCGCGCGCGCGTGAACAAGGGGAATTTACCTACACAAAAATAAAACGGAAAAATAAACAATGAAAGAGGGATGGAACAAGAACTAGATTTTTGTAGTGGCGTCTTGTGATACTAATTCGAAGTTCCCCTTCCATGCGAACGTCAGGTCAGTTGTAACTTTTAGCATTATTTACGTCTTCAGCGATGATTTCTGTACAGGAGATTCCTAAATTGTATCAAAGTTCGGACTGCAGGTTTCCCTTTGACAACTTTCGCCACTACGAGGACAATGTTCAAAGAACATACTTTTGATGCCACTTTTGGTCCTAAACAAACTATCAACTGAATGCAGAAAACGTACCAAAAATAAACAGATTATCAAGAAACGTATACTTCGTGTGTAACATATATTTAGCGTTACGACGATTAGCTTGGAAAAAAAACTTTATTATGAGAGAGTTTTCTACAGCTAAGAAATGCAATAAGTACTTCATTTACACTCTTTTTTTTATCCTCTTGTTTTAAGAACTGGCAAACATTTATATGCATAAAACATAGCTTTCTTTTCGTTAGCGCAAAAATCGGCTTCTGTTCGGCGTCGAAAAATTCATGGGTAAGCGGATTTGCCTCGCTTTTGCGCTGAGTGCTCGGCAAAAAATTGTGCGAGAGTTTTCGGTTTGAGGTCTGCTGAGAGCACAGAGTTCACAGAGGAGCTTATTTTGCTGTCATAAACCCTTGCGGGAAGTGCTCTCGGCCTTTACTGCACGCTGCACACATTAACTGTGCGACCGTTAGTGAATACGGGAGGACTTCATGTTATGTCGACAAGCGAAAGTCACATTAAATGGCACAATTGGTCCTGACGTTTGCATGAATAAGAATTTTAGGTCTTCAAATTAATATTATAAGGTATCACTATGGTGATACTGGGTCGTTCCATCCGTCTTTCACTGTTTATTTTTTCACTTACCTTTTGTCTATGTAAATTCCTCTTCTGTGTGTGTGTGTGTGTGTGTGTGTGTGTGTGTTTGTGTGTGTGCAGACATACACATAATATTTTATTCCAGTTGGCTATTAAATTTGTTATTACGACAATTCAGCTACGATTAGCTGAAATCTGTCAATTTCTGTTCATTGAAATTATCATGTCTGTATGCTCTTTCTAGTAGCCTACTGTTTAGTTTTCTCTGCCTGGAAAATTGACCCCTTAGCATTGTTTTCAACAATATATTATCCTCAAGAATATCATGTCTGCTGTCATGTCTCTCTTTATTCATACAACTCTCACTTCCATACAACAGAAATGATGTTGCTATTGTTTTATAAAATTTAATTTTCTGATCTTTTCAGGTTTTGCAGTTAAATGTTCCGTTTATTGTTCCAGATATTGATGAAGATTATCATATACGTCAGTTTCATAATTAACTTTTGTCGCAGCTCAGGTACTAAAAATGTGATAGATCTTGAGTTATTTCCCTGTTAAGTAGTTTTTACCACCGTATTAGATATTTATCTTTAGAGGCCATAACTCTCGTCGTATGTAATGGTATTTTAAAATTGCATTCTGTACGTATTCGGTATAAGTGATATACTAAACTAGAGTTCAGCTTCAGTTTCTTATATTATCACTTGATCGTATGTAAATGGCAGCTGTCGTAGATGAGTGATTCCTTGATAATCATACAATTTCTAATTTCTTGAAGATTAATGATGAGTTACAAGTCTAATGCGACCAGTGCTTAGCCAGTTAGCCAGTTGCGCTCGACATTGAAACTTCCGTGACTACAGTGCGTGTAGATTAACGAGTGTATATGCTTTTAATTGCTTGATACTTTTATAATTTCCAATTTCATTAAGATTAGTGACGAGTTGCAATTGAGGAACGCGCAGTTATTAACCAATAACGCTCGATACTGGAAGACGTCAGGCTCCCATTGTGGCGATCTGTGGAGTTTTGAAATTCAGCTGCGGGAGGCAGAGATCTGGTTTCGATTCGGATCCTGCACAAAGCTTTAAATTTCTGCAAATATTCCCTGTACTTGGTTCTGTGAATCATAAATGCTCCCGTTGAACCGTTTGTATGCTAAGATGTTACACATGAACATGACTACGTATTCAAATTCAACGTTTATCAATACATCATACTACTCACTACTTTCCTTCAATTAATGACCTGACATTAAGGTATATGTGTAGAAGTTTGGTTGAAATCTGTGCAGTGGCTTACGAGGAGAGGTGAATATACACACAAACTAACACATAATTTCGTACATCCATTTTCATAATATGTATGGATTCCTATTCTAGCCAAAAAATATTCGATTTTTTCGTCCCTTCGTTCTTGGACAAAAGTATAGGATTGCCTGCATATAATAAAACGAACGAAATACGTGGTCCGACCAAATAGTTCCGAGGCTTATTTAATTCGGCTCTCTAACGAAAAACAATGATGCATGGACACCTGACGTGACTTGACTGAAATAAAAACGCTGACAATTCATTTACGGGAAATATTACGACGGGTGACGAGACTTTGTGATGTCATTACGAAACTACCACAAAACGACAAAGTGAAGAATGACTCTCTGATGGCTCGCTATTACTGAAAAATCTGCGAATGTTACGAGCGAGTTGAACAACAACCTAAAGGAGGATTTTTCGGACAATTTCATATGGTTCTATGAGCGTTCTGTGTACTGTACACAAGTGGGGGAAGAGTATGTAGACTATTTATTAAACCAGGCCTGAAATGTCATGGACTGGCGGTGAATTGCCTATCTGTCGAAATACCTGGATCCACGTATTGCAGCATCTAAATATGTGTTAAAAAGTGCGGGGTATAATAAGAAAGCTAATTTGAAACAGAAAAGTTTTTGTGGTTATATGCCCTACTCCGAATAATTTCAGAGATCAAACACATTTAATGTGCATTTGTTTCTGGGCTATTTGCGCATTATTATCTGCCTTACCCGCCAAATCTCTTTGACGTTTTATTCTAGCCCAAACTGCCTGGTTACCTTAAATCAGTTTGCTCGAGATGTCTGTCCACAAACAAACCGTCCCGTTGAACGCCTTGTTGACCATGGTGTGTTGTGAGTGAAGTAGAGCGAGGGACTGGCTGTGCGTCAGAGATAATCATCGGTTAATTGTGTTTGTACACGCGCTGGATAAAATGCCACTCACTTACATTAATGCAGATATGGTCTATGTTTACGACTTCAGCTTGGGTGGTGCTCCTGCTGCTGTCAACAGATAGAGTCTGCGCTTACCGACGTGTTGAATTTCGAATCGTAGAGTGTTTACCAAAGTTTTAGTGCATTTTAATTGATAATTTGTGAAACACATGTTGTAATAATTACTGACTGTTGTATTCGAGTACATGTTTAATCGTGGCAATGTATTGAATAATACAGGAAATCAGTAACAATTTATATTAAACGTGTTCCAGCTCGGAAATCATTCAGAATAGGGCATAGATCCATACGATGTCTTTTGCTTCCACTGATTCATATTCGTAAATATTAAACACTCCTCCTGAGACACCCTGTACGTGCTGCGTTAATTTAACATTCATATCTAGTATGGTCGAGGTTTCTCAATTTTAAATGTTATTTATAATCAGAACGAATAGTTACTAGTGTAGCAATGTTGTAATGACGCAAAAAATTGAACCGAATCGTACCAACATAGCAGAAAACATTCTGCACCATATCGACAGTTTGAGGGCAGAATTAATTACATTTACAACAGTAAATTGCCGATTCTTTAAAGAATCGAACTGCTATGTGTAAACCAGCTTCAAAACTTCTGATTATTTTGTAAACGATTTGATGTGTTAAAAATTTGACGTTGAGCATGTAAGCGAGAAAAAAATATGGAAAAGGTTTGGAATTATTTTTAAAGTTTGCTGGAAGGTTATCAAACATCGAGTGAGTAGAGTTCGCGTAATATGCGCTCCACTTTAAGCAAAAGCTTGTATGTCACGCATCTCAATGTTTATGACGTCATATTTCCTCAACTGTTTGTCGTACAGTGATAATTCACTGGTACATTCAGAGGTGTATGTGGATACTGCCTGCAAAAGGGGTTGTGAACAGAGTTAGTTGTAAAAGCTAACTGGTCATGTCTAATACTGGAGTTTTACTTCATGAACAGCTGAAATCCAGTAAGCTTCAAACTTGTTTCCTTTGGTGGGTGTTTGAAACTATGAGCACTTAAGTCACTTAATGTTCTTATTCTCAAATATTTTACAAATATGATCTGGATATTCACGTGCCTTGAGTAGCGATTCCTCGAAACAAACACAGTTTCCAACTTCCTTTTGTCTTAAACCTTTAACATAGACTATACGGCTTAATGAGTAGATTATGACAGCGTTACAAATTTTTCAGTTCGGTCAATAATTGCATGTAATACCAAAAAATCAAATTTTTTGCCCCCGGAAACCGTTAGATAGGCAACGTGTAACTGTGACTGGCTGACCGTGCACCAGGTCAGTCGTTTAGTAATGTAGAGGGCTGTTCGAAAAGAAAGGTCCGATCAGACACGAAATGGAAACCACAGTGAAAATCGAATGAAGCTTTGCACAGATTTGTTGGGCATTGTCTCTTCTATGCCGGTCGATCACGTCACATCGCTCTTTTCTGTTCTGAGCGCACAGTGAGCACGTAAATATGTCTAACAAATGGTGCCTACAGCCTGGTATGAGGGATTTCGCCTGTCGTCATGCGGCCCATACAATGGGTTTCCTTCTTCATTAGAATTCTCGGCCGCACTCTGCAGGGGCAATGAAGATGCTCCTGGAGCGTTTTCGATTATGGTTCAAATGGCTCTGAGCACTATGGGACTTAACTTCTAAGGTCATCAGTCCCCTAGAACGTAGAACTACTTAAACCTAACTAACCTAAGGACAGCACACACATCCATGCCCGAGGCAGGATTCGAACCTGCGACCGTAGCGGCCACGCGGTTCCAGACTGTAGCGCCTTTAACCGCTTGGCCACACCGGCCGGCGTTTTCGATTAGTAGTGTTTTATTACCCACAATACTGCCCTTAATTGGGTTATCTTGAGTTTCATCTCTGCGCACATGAACCCTTGGCTATGAAGACAACATTTTGTTACGGAAAACGAGCTGCAGACCAGCTCAGAGAAGTCGCGGAAAGCACAGGTCGCTGCCTTCTATGACGAAGGTACGGCAAAGTTGATACATCGCTACGAGAAATGTCTTAAGTCGGAGCGGTGACTGTCTAGAGAAATAGCTGGAAGGTTATCTGTTCCAAATAAAACGTAATGATTTTCACAGTGGTTTCCATTTCGCGATGGATCGGATCTTACTTTCCGAGCAGCCTTCGTAGATACACAGCAGGTCTCTCTTGCGCCACTATCCAACGTAAGACGCTGTGCGACAGTAATGTTGCGCTGTCAACTGCTGAAGGCTTTTCGTGTTCTCTGAAGTCGCATGTGACTGGCTTGTGGAAGCTGCTACGTCGTGTTGCTCTTTCCTTCTATTATGTGACATTCCAGTCTACAGTACAAACCGCTGCATAATCCTCTTTAGTTCACAAATTGGCCCCTTTCTGACATCCACCGAGTCTGACAGCTGACAAAACGAAGAGAAAGTGGTATAAGTCGATGGCTATTCTGAAGACCTTCCCGAATCGGATAACATTAATGGAATCTCTTCTTCTCCTGCACGTCTGTTTACGATAGGTATGTACTGGAATTTCAGTGTCATCGTGTTTCAAACATCCTCCCCTCTCCCTCTTCCAAACATTTTTCTTTCTTGTACGAAGTTTCTTCGTACCCAGCAAAGATGTTTTACCAAATTTCTGACGTTTACAGTAATTTTCTGTCCTATAGACCTCAGATCGTGGTTTAGTGGTTAGTATGCCAGCTCCTATAACACAGGGTTCCAGTTTCGATTCCCGTCCGGCTCAGAGATTTTCTTCGCTCGGGGGACTGGGTGTTTGTGTTGTGTTAATCATTTCATCGACGCAATGTGGCAAAATGGCGTCAAATAGAAAGACTTGTATCAGGTGGCCGAATAATGCTGCACGGAATCTCCCGGTCAACAATGTCATACAATCATTTCATTCCTGTCTCGCCTCCTGTTCGTAGAAGTTCTTCCTCCTTCCTCAATATGTCAATAAGTACGTTTCACTTGACAAACATTTCTTCACGATACCACGTTTCAAACATTATTTCAGTACTTTCACCCCTTACTATTTGTGTGTGACAATGGCCTTGCCGCAGTGGATACACCGGTTCCCGTGAGATCACCGAAGTTAAGCGCTGTCGGGCGTGGTCGGCACTTGGATGGGTGACCATCCAGGCCGCCATGCACTGTTGGCATTTTTCGGGTGAACTCAGCCTCGTGATGCCAATTGAGGAGCTACTCGACCGAATAGTGGCGGCTTCGGCCAAGAATACCATCATACCGATCGGGAGAGCGGTGTGCTGACCTCACTCCCCTCCTATCCGCATCCTCATCTGAGGATGACACGGCGGTCGGATGGTCCCGATGGCCACTAGTGGCTTGAAGACGGAGTGCTTAAAATTTGTGTGTACTCGCATAGCTGTCACTTGGTAGTACACTCCAGACAAACCTCGGGGAACACTTCCAACGTTCTAAGGGAATTCGTTTCCTTTGGTATCAACAAAGTTTTCATTCTTTTGAAACCTCTTTTAGCATAGATGGTCTTCTACTATGTGGTTGGCGCGCGGATAGCGAGTACAAGAACAGTACAGCACGAAGGACCTGAAGAAGGCGACTGGATCAGTCGTCGAAATATCATGCATGAAAATGGAAACACCAACTGACTGAACATCCTAATGTGCGCAGTTACTCCTTTTCTCCAAAAGTCTTACATTTGCGATCACAAAATTTCTTTAGTAGCTTAAGTACGAGGTCCGGTCGTTAAGTAATGTAATACATTTTTCTTTCTCGGCCAGTTTCGGGTGAAAACATGAGGAATTTGTTTTGGGACACTGTGGAATATTCCAGCTTCAGCCACTATCGTTTCATGAAGTTCCGTTAGGTGGCGACGCTATTCGTACGTAGCCGTCAAAATGGTGTGTGTAGCGGAGGTGCGTTCCCAACAGAGAAATATCATTCAGTTTCTTTTGGCGAAACAACAGAGTATTGCAGTTATTCATAGGCGCTTGCACAATGTCTACAGAGACCTGGCAGTGAACAAAAGCACAGTAAATCGTTGGGCGCGGAGTCTGTCATCATCGCAGTAAGTTCGTGCGAACCTGTCCGATCTCCCGCGTGCCAGCCGGTTGCAGACAGCTCTGCTACTCACAGGAAATTGAAGAAACGACTTTAGCATGTTCGTTGCCACAAAAATGCAATCGAACTTCTCCATTATAACGCTAGCCCTCACACAAGTTTGCGCACACGAAGGGAGCTCACAAAACATCATTGGACTGTTCTTCCTCATCCACCCTACAGCCCGGATCTTGCACCTTTCCGACTTGCATTAGTTTGCCCCAATTAAGGATGAGCTCCACGGGAAGCAGAACGTGGATGATGGGGAGGCTGTTGATGGAGCAAATGTTGGCTCCGACGTCGATCAGTAGAGTGACCCTCCCAGTGACGAGACGTAAAGCCATCGCACTGAATTGAGATTATGTTGACAAATAGTGTTTCGTAGCCAAAAGATTTGCGATTAATGTGGTGTATTGTTATCCTGAATAAACGCAGGAAAATGTGTTGTATCACTTATTGAACGGCCCCCGTATTTTACTTATTTCACGGTCTTCCCTTCCAGTAACGTTTTGCAGGAACATTCGTATTTATTAATTCTCGTCGCTTCTACCTTTCCTTTCATCCCTACTCTGTACTCTTTTGCTACTTCTACGACTCTCACCATCAGAAAGGTGCAAGATCCGGGCTGTGGGGTGGATGAGGAAGAACAGTCCAATGATGTTTTGTGAGCTCCCTTCGTGTGCGCAAACTTGTGTGAGGGCTAGCGTTATAATGGAGAAGTTCGATTGCATTTTTGTGGCAACGAACATGCTAAAGTCGTTACTTCAATTTCCTGCGAGTAGCAGAGCTGTCTGCAACCGGCTGGCACGCGGGAGATCGGACAGGTTCGCACGAACTTACTCCGATTCAGCCACTACTATAATTTTCATCATCCTTCCTTTTCCCGCAATTGCGACTCTTCGTTTTTCTAATGCTATATCTGTCGGTTTCTCAGCATAATCACTGGAAATCGCTATTGGAAAAAGCGCTGAACAATGAGTGTTTACCTAAAAGACGATTGCATCAAGAAGGAAGTATTGTTTGTATCTGAGGAACAGAATTTTTACTCACTCCCTGAGCAAACGTCCTCTACACCTGCATCAGAGTAACTTTCTATTCGTGGAAGAAAACTCGGTGAGTATTTTCTTCTCAACAGCAGCAGGTATGGTGTATTTCTTTACTCAGGATAAACTGAAACTACTGAGAAGTAATACACCTGCCTAAAATCACCGACTTTGTTCTCTAGCTGCAATCCGGCCAAAGTTTCGTTTTAAATACATGGATATATCAGGTGATTCTACTTCTTACCTAAAACCATATCTTCGCTAATCTATTATGTCACCTCGAATGCTCGTTACCTGGCAAATAATTAAAACTGTTGTACAGGTAAACGAATTCAGCCTTCACGCAGCCTTAATTTTGTGTGGCAGTTTGATGAGAAAAGCCACCAGTAAGACAAGTAAGTCTTTCAAAGAATACTGTATTCATCGAAGAGAATTGGTGAGAGGAACATCGTGCGATGCAGGAGGGGACGCCCGATAGCTTCACAACGCAACAGAGCCGCCTCGTAGGTCGTAATTGATGGACATAGGACTGAATGATGACGAATGATGTGGGAGTTTTGCAGAAGTATTGAGGTAACTAAACATGTTGGAAGTAATACTGAGGCAAAAGCTAGGTGTGATTACTGAAGTCGAAAACTGACAAACAATTTTGATATTTAACAAAGTATTGAACATAGAAATGTGGTGGGATCATGGTAATATTGTGTGGCAACAGCTGGTGCCGTGAAATGCAGTGGAAATAATAAGTAAAATCTCAAAAAGAGTAGTTGTAAGTCTTATAATTTCTTTTTATCATATCGCTGTGACTTATTGTCACGAAAATATCGGCTCACTCAGGTGAAGGTGATCATCATCTTGAAGATAACACAAAGTGTGTTATACGCACGTGTAGCAGAATACGTGTTCAAAGCAGGAGGTACATTAGTACATTGTTCAGGATAATGATTTGGGAATTTCAATGATCAAGATTAAATTCTACATCGTCGAACATTCTCTCACTAACATTTCATTGCAGTCAGATTACACCATGTGAACAAATAGGTCCGTTACGCAAATAAACTTTTAGAAAATAACTCTTAAACAGCGTTTTCGTCTCCCGTTTTGTTGCTCTCACTCGCCATACAAGCGCCACGCTCTTCGGGGATAGTGACTGTGCTGCACAATCCGACAGCCTTGACAAGATGTCTCCGGCGCCAGTCGGAGACGTGAGCGTTCACTCTGTTTGGCAGCTATCGATCGTATTTGGGACGAGATGGGACGTTGTCTCCTCTACCGTCGAGCCTTTGCACAGGGGCTGCGTGCCGGCGCTTTAGGCGACGTTCGGGACCGAGCGCTAACTCTCAGCGCTCGTGATGGGGTCGCGAGTCGAATGTCTACCCGCCACTCAACTCGGTTGTGCTGTCATGTAACAATAGCGGTCACAACATTGTTCACAATTTTGTATCCCTATCACATTAAACTACACGTTCACCAAGTGCACTTAAAAAAAGCTCCAGGGTCTCGTGGAATCGATATCAGGTTCAATACAAAACTTCCGGTTGAGTTTGCCTCTCTTTTATCTGTAGTCTGCAGTAAAAGACCTCTAACGAAACCCCTTGGCCGGTAGCTGGAAGAAAACACAGGTAACACCCGTCTAAAAGCAGCGCTGAAGAGGTTTTTCACAGAACTACCGTCCATTATCCTTGACATTCATTTGTTTTAGAATCTTAGAATATATTTTGAAAACAAACGTAAAGAGGTTCCTTGAATAGAACAACCTCCACCACGCCAACCAGTAAGTATTCCGGATACACATATCATGTGGAACCCAACTTGCACTTTTCTCAAATAATATCCTGAAACCAAGGCAGTCAGGTGGATGTAGTATTATACGATTTCTGAAAACCATGTGAGTCAGTACCACATCTACGCTTATTATCAAAAGTATAATGTATGAGATATCAGTTGAAATTTGTGGACTTTTTTGGTGAGAAGGACGCAGTATTTTAGCTTGGATCCAGAGTCATCCACAGATGTAGAAGGACCTTCGGGTGCGCCCCAGGGAAGCGTGTTGGAAACCTCTTTGTTCATGTTACCTTGCACGCAATTTAATTAATACTCACAGACTTTTTGCACATGATGCATTTATTTGTAACGAAGTACTGTCTGAAAAATGCTGAACAAATATGCAGTGTCATCTTGACACGATTTTCAAAGTGCTGGTAAGACTGACAACTTTACAAAAATGTAAATTTGTGCACTTTACAAAATTCAAGTGTACAATGAACTACACTGGCACCAAAATTAAACCATCAGTTTTTCGAAAGCCCGTAATTGTCTGCCACTGCCACACATAAGCCTGAAATTTGGCTGAAAGGTACGTACTACCTTCCTCTGTAATGGTGCAAAAGCGTGGTGACCTGTGACGTAACTCTACAACTCGTCCGCAGCTCGTGGTCTAGTGGCTAGCGTTGCTACCTCAGGATCACGGAGTCCCGGGTTCCATTCCCGGCGCCTGGTTAGGGATCTTCTCTGCCCGGGGACTGGATGTTTGTCTTGTTCTTATCATTTCATCATCATTTGTGACAGTGGCTAGACTGAACTGAGTAAAAAATTGGACGCTGAAGAAATTGGGACTTTGTACGGGCGTTGATGGCCGCACAGTTGAGCACCCAACAAACCAAACATTATCGTCACTCTCCGGCTCAACAACAAACAGTGAGGTGTCGGCACATGTGGAAAAAATCCACAGCTAACAAGTTCATGTGACGTGTAAAGTGGGTTTATTATGTCTCACTGACACTGAATTTCGTCGCAGTTCTGCCCATTGCCAACATAGACGTGTCACACGGTTGTAAGGTCTTCACAGCCCTTCTTACCCAAATTCCTCCCCTTCTTTTGATGGCTCTGAGATGCACGTCAGAACCGCGACGCCCAGTGTTAAAATCACGCAATTTTCTGATGAATGACCGTGAAAAATATTTCAGTCTCACCGCCGCTCAGAATCGACAAGAAAAGACATTAGGGGTTGGCATAAAAGGCTTCAGTGAAATTATCCCTTTGTTTTGGGACGTTGATTCCCACACAGATTGCGGTCGAATACGAAAGCATGCAGTGCGATAAGCAACGGGAAGACGTTTTTGACCATCTTGTTGATCTCTCCCTGACATTTTATCTCTTTTCTATGGACATCGCCGTCCAGCGACCCTATTTAACATGATTTCATTTTTTTCGAGTGAAGTACGGATGCAATTTTTGCTCTGGTGTACAGGGTGGAGCTACAAGACAACGTTTAAAAGCACTGGACGAAATTTGAACTTTGCCTGAAGCAGCGAAAAGGTCTTATGCTCTTGTTTTACGCCTCCTGTGGCGTGATCACAGAGGGACATTGACATATGCATGAATAAAACGGCAGAGGATTCCTCTAAGACCCGCCAGTTCGACGATAACTTAGGTGGCACCCACACTCATTTATTAAGAATTTTAAAAATACGTCTCTGCAGAGAAATTCTTCGAAGTTGTGCTACATACCTGCAGGTAGGCAACCACTTGATACACCGCCAGAGCAGCTGCCCTTCTGGAGACGCCTAGCACTGCTTCGAAGATTTTCTCTGTAAAAGAGGGATGCTGGGGTGCCACTGAGGTTACTGCCGTATAGAGGGATCTCACAGGGAACATTTGCCGTTTTTTTACACATGTGTCACTGTCACAGCCTCTGTGATCACGCCACAGGAGGGCGTGAAATAGGGGCATTGAAAAAGCGTAAGATCACTTTGCTGCTTCGAATCACGTTCAGATTTCGTCGAATGGTTTTGAAAGGTCGTTAGTTGTTCTACCTGTACACCAAAGCAAAAATTACGATCGTACTGCTCTCCAGAGATGTGAGATCACGTTCAGTATGTCAGTACGTTTGCTACAACACTATGTTCTTAGAGACGTTTGAAGCATCAGGGAGATGTCAGCGGTATCAAAGATTATCAAGAACGTTTTCCTGTTGCCTGTCAGACTACGAGCTGTCATTTTCGACGGAGAAATGTGTGACAATCCACATCTCAAGGAAAGGCGTGGTTTTGTTTACGGCCTTTTGCGCCACACACTGAGGCCTTTTCGTGTCGATTCTGAGCGCAGTGTGTCTAAAATGGTTTCCGCGGCCACTCAAAAGAAAACTACGTGATCTCAAAGCTGGGCGTCGCGGTTCTGCCGTTTATCGCAGAGACGTCGAAAGAAAGATGATGACGTCTCGATTGTGGGTCGCTCAACTGCGCGGTTATCAGCGCCCGTACAATTTCCCAACCTTTGCTCAATCCAATTTCGCCACTTCCCTGGATGATAATGAAATGATGAGGACACCAAAAACACCAAGTCATCTCGAGGCAGGTGAAAATACCTGACCCCGCCGGTAATCGAACTCGGGACCCCGTGCTCGGGAAGCGAGAACGCAGCCGCTAGACCACGAGCTGCGGACTCGAAAGAAGGGGTGAAATGTGACTACTAGGGGCTGTGACGACCTTCACATCGTTTGAAACGTCCACGGCGGCGTTGTGCAGAATTTTGGTGAAATTTGGTGCCAGTGTGACATCATTAACCCACTTTACGCGTCACATGAACCTCCGAGCCCTGTCCTTTTCTTCGTATGTATCGACACCTTGCCGTTTGAATCGCTGTCGAGTTGGGGTTGGCGTCGCAGGGCGCCACGCTTTTGTAACATTAGAGAGAAACCGCTTAGGCGCTTTGGAGGCAAATTTCAAACTTAGGAGTCGCAAAAGGATATAATTGCAGGATTTCGAAAACGTGATCCCTTAATTATGTTGTGGAGTGTATTTAACCCCCCTTAAAACAGGCAACCCAACTTTCATCATACGTCCGAGGTGCCGATGATGTGGGTTGGAATGCCTGTCTTGAGGCGCGTGAAGTATTTTTCTGACGAGTTTTAATTTGCCCAATCTGTAGCTGAACGCAGCTTCGTTTTATTTTTGAGTAGAGTACTTTCCACCCAGAGAGAGGTGGTGCATTTGTTAAGATACACGACCTTTTAATATCTCAAGCTGTTCGTAAACTACTTAAAGTACGTCTCAAGGCCGATCCTTCGAAAACGAAGGCATGGTTTCGTTCCCCCTTTTTTTACTTCGGTCGAATTTCCCCTTCTCTAATGTCTTTGTCGCAGAGGGGCGATAAACGCAGATATTGATTCCTTTGTTTAACACTTTCACATTTGTTTTGGTTTCCGCGAGACACGGTCTTCTCGATGGCGACAGGGTGACTCTACATTCACCGTATCGCATATCCACTACTTTATTAATTATATGACAGTGTATATATGTTTAAAAAACATCTATTACACCTGGGGTAGAGATAAGTAGTGGCTATGAATACTATTTTGTAATTTTACGTATCTTGCCTGGTTCTGGTGTCCGGGGTTTTCTTCTAATAACATGCCAGGTATCGTCAATTATATTCACGTTTATTTGTCATTCCAAAGTCCTAGATACATCCAATTTGATACATATTCTCTTTGATAATGCAACAGCTGACAGAGAGAACTTTCCCGAACAAAATCGATCACACAAATACGAACTGACAGACTAAAACAGAGAGACCCACACCACTCTACTGAACTAGAACTGAACTGAACTGGCGGTGCATGGCAGCGCTCCCTATTTATACTTCAGAAACACTGAGTTTTTCCGATATTCATTATTACAGTATCGTGAAATTAATAGTTACAATTAAAATTTACAAATATACAAAAGGTTAACAATGAGAGTATGTACAAAATAAAATATCATTTTGTTACGTAAAATTTCATGTTTGAAATCGAAAAATTTAATATTTAAAAGTAAATATGAGTTATTTACAATAATGGGTTTTGTTAATTTAAAAAATACAAATTAATTACCGCACAGAAAATGTTCCTAACATTTGCATTAGATATGCACAAGCTGTTTGATTATTCTACAACAGTAAAAATTAGAAATATGCGTCCAAACGTAAGTAATGTAGTTAATTACGACTGCTGACACTGATCAGTTAATTATTTTGGTAATGCTGTTAGCTCTGGTTTACAAATTTGGGTTTGAAGTTACATATTGCTAGAAAATACGTAATTTTAGCTTTGGTTCTAGCTTTTTTGATTAAGTTACAACAACTTTTCCAAATAGAAATTTCGAGATCAATTTACAGTTCATTAACGAAAGAAATAACGATACTAATATTTATATTTGCTTATTGTTCAATGAATTACGAACTGATTATTATATTTGTGATTAAAAATTGATTGTTCATAGTTATTATTAAGTTACACATTTACATATTATATAATTGTTAGTCGTTGTATTTAAATATCAGTGTTTGCTTAAAATAATATCATTACATCATGAACCACTCTTCAACAGTGCCTTAAATTTAATATATTTAATAACTGAAATGATCGATACCAGGCTACACATTCCGGGTATCGACTATTATAGTAAAGCTGGGGGAGGGGGGGGGGCTGGTATGTTATAACTGGACACGTTTTCTGGAGACCAACATAGCCTTTGCACCGTGCATTCCCTGCAGCTCTGTTACACCTCTGTGTGGGCTATACCGAAGTTTCAGATCCTAGAAATGCGCCTCTGAATTTCTTCGACGTAAAGCAGGAATTTACGTGCTAGAGCAACAGTGTAGAAGAAACCACATGATTGCTTTCAGTTACAGATGCACTGATCTTTCTCATAATCCTCCCAACAAGAACTCTACCGTTCACTTTCCTTGCTACTGACTCATGCGTTCTCCCATTTCATATTGCTTCACTGTATTGCTTCCTCACATTTATACAAAAACAGAGGCTAGAAACGTTTTAAAAATCTTGTAATCGCTTATCGTCAGATCTTTTATTCGGATTTGTTCACGTCTACACCGCCCGCCCAAAAAGTTCCAAGGCTGATTTTATTTCTGCCGTACAAGTGATGTCAGTGCTACAATCACGGTGGTAGTTCGACTGACAACTGCAAACAACAGATGTCAGTTTGAGCAGCAGGTTGTGAGCAGGCAGTGTTAAGCAGTGGACGTGTGACTGTAATGTCGCAACGTCGTTGTGTCACACATCACAATCGAGTAATGTCTGCATATCAGGTGTTCAAGACATTCTTCAGAATATTTTGAGGAAAAGAAAAGTGTATGCAAAGGTTGACTCGCGTACCCTGATACCCGAACAAAAACAACGCATTGATCCTTGCGACAGCTTCACTGAGATGCAAAACGCGGACAATTCCTGTCTGGAAAAATCATCACGGCTGACGAGACCTCGTGTTACAAATACCAACCTGCCGCAAAAAGATAAAATGAAGAAATACACATGAAGGATCAACGCTTTGATGACATAACCGACATTCAGGTCAATATGATGTGCGAGTTGAACAACATCCCGAAGAAGGTCTTATCTGATAGCTCGTATGGTCATATGGTTGTTCTGTGCGTTGTACTCATGTGGAGGAAGACTACGTAGAACACCTGGAACAATGAAACTACAATCTTACCCCTTGTCTGCTGCATATTAATCCAGCCTCGAAATTTTTTGCAGTGAAGGGCTATAGTACTAAACGGTGACCTGGTCCCAGTCTAAGTCGCCTATCTGCTTGCTTCCAGATGCAAAAAGATTTGATTTTCAGTATTTTTCTTATAACTATTGGACCAATTTAAAATGTTAAAATTCTGCCATAACCTACTCATTACCAGGTATAATCTTACAATAAAGGTTTAAAGTGGTAAGTCATGTATTAAACTGTATATGTGTCTAGAAGCAGCAGAAGTATCAGCGATCAAATGTCTCACATTGTATTCATCTAGTATTTCAGAATGAAAAGACTCTACATACTATCATTTCAAAGCGTTTCGAATCTTTTTCTCTCCGACAACTCCCCTCCCCCCACAAAATAATGAAAAGGGGGAATTTTGTCACCACATTTTCGCAGGTCAGGAAGCAAAATTTTAGCATCAGTCATGACATTTTAATATATTACTTCTCTGCCACTAATTCATTTTAGAGACACTATCCACATATACCACTGAATTCACTAACAAAATTATACATTTTACAACTTATAACTTAGGTGATACGTCACAATCTTTGAGATGCGTGTGAAGGTAGCTTTTCGTAAAACTGAACGTTAATTATCCATACTATATTCCTCGAATGTTTGATAATGAAAGGCCGCAAGGGGTAGCCGCGTGGTCTAAGGCCTCTTGTCACGTTCCGGGCGGCTCCCCCAGTCGGAAGTTCGAGTTCTCCATGGGGCATGGGTGTATGTGTCGTCCTTAGCGTAAGTTAGTTTAAGTTAGATTCAGTATTGTGTAAGCTTAGGGACCAATGATCTCAGTAGTTTGGCCCCATAAGACCTTACCACAAATTTCCAATTTGATAATGAAAGCACCGAATGAGTTTCATGTAACTTCAGACATAATTTGAAACTGTTATAAACATGTGAGACCTAGTAGTTAACTAATTAAGGTGAGTGTTGGACTGGATTAATGGTGCAAAAAGAACTACTACTCAGTGCACCATCCATATTATTCAACATTTTCTCATTTACGTTGAAAAAAACAGTATCAGATTACCATAAGCCGGTGCTGCTGATTCTGATTAAAAATCTGTAATCTACATTAACAACGCAATCACTTTTACTATGTATCCATTGGAAACACTCAATATCATTCACGTTTCTGTTTGAGCATTCGATATTCGATATAAAGTGCCGCGTTCTGTAAGACAAAATCCTTCGAGGTAATAAAATATTTGTTCTTTATGACAAAGTATCTTGGCAAACTCTCGACAATGTGCTCAAATGGCACATCGGGTAAACTTCGACGCATGGTTTACCAAGCTCATAAAGTAAAAATTATCGCTGTTTACTGAATTTAACCTAATGTATATCATGGATGGCGTGCAATGTTATTTCTGCAAGTTGTTTAACGACTGGTCAGTCACTACCACACACGCTGCTGTTAGCGACTGATGTTGTGAATGACTACGTCTTCAGGATATATGAGATCACGACGTCGAGGTTTCTAACTAGCGAGAATTCATCGAAGTACTTCCCAAATGTGACATCAACAGCCATGGATCCTGACCTGAATCGCGTCATGAGCACTGGTGTAGCAGACAGATAATGCGTCCCGCCAATACTTCCTCTCTCATACCAGAAAGCACAAACACCTTTCGTCTTCAGTTATTTGCTGGATATATTCCAGCTCTTCTCTTCCTCTGCAGTTTTTACAATATGCAGCTTCCTCTAGTACCATGGAAGTTATTGCTTGATGTCTCAATACATTTCCTCTCTTCCTGTTCCTTCTTCTTGTCAGTGTTTTCCACGTGTCCTTTCTCGCCGATTCTGCGGAGAACTTCATTCCTTCTCTTACCAGTGAACGTAATTTTCCACATTCTTCTATAGCACCATATCTCAAACGCTTCGATTCTCTTATGTTCCGATTCTCCCAATGTCCATGATTCAATGCCACAAAATTCTGTGTTCAAACGTACATTAACAGAAACTTTTTCCTCAAATTAAGTCCTATGTTTGATTCTAGCAGACTTCTGTCAGCCAGGAACGCCATGTTTACCAAATATAGTCTGCTTTTTATGTTTTCATGCTCCGTTCGACATGTATTTTATTGTTGCTTAGATAGCAGAATTCCTTAACTTCATCTACTTCGTGATCACAAATTCCAACATTAGGTTTCTCAGTATTCTCATTTGTGATACTTCTCATTACTTTCGTCTTTCTTCGATTTACTCTCAATCCATATTCCGTACTCATTAGATTGTTCGTTCCATTCAATACATCCTATAATTCCTCTTTACTTTTACTGAGAATAGCAATTTCATCAGCGAATCTTATCATTAATATTCTTTCACCTGGAATTTAAATTCCACGCTCGAACCTTTCAACAATCTCAGACGTCGATTCTACGATGTATAGGTTAAACAATTGCGGCGAAATACTACACTTCGTTCTTGGTCTTCCATTCTTATTAATTCCTAATATTCCATATTACCCGTCTTTCACGATAGCTCACAACTATTTTTCTCAAAATTTCGAACATCTTGCCCCGTTTCACATTGTCGAACGCTTTTTATAGCTCGACGGAGTCTGTGAAGGCGTCTTGATTCTTTAGTCTTGCTTCGATTTTCAATCGCAACGTCATAACTGCCTCTCTGGTGCCTTTACCACTGCTAAAGCCAAACTGATCGTCACCTAAAGCGTCCTCAGTTTTCTTTTCTATTCTTCTTTATGTTGTTCTTTTCAGCAGCTTGAATGTATGAGCTGTTAAGCTGTTTGTGCGATAGTTATTGCACTTACCTGCCCTGAAAGAGTTTCAAAAAATGGTTCAAATGGCTCTGAGCACTATGGGACGTAACATCTGTGATCATCAGTCCCCTAGAACTTAGAACTACTTAAACCTAACTAACCTAAGGACATCACACACGTCCATGACTGAGGCAGGATTCGAACCTGCGACCGTAGCAGTCGCGCGGCTCCGGACTGAGCGCCTAGAAACGGAAAGAGTTTCGTGAGTAAGTCAATGGAACCACTGTGTTATGCCAGCGTAGAAATGGGAGAGCTCCACCTGCTACTGAATTCTAAAAGTGCGAGAAGGACAAATGACAAACTACAGTAAAACATTTGCAGAATGATATGTACCAAGTTGACTCTTCTCTACTACTTCTAATAAAACAGATTTAAAGTTTTATAGACGACGGAGGATCTTTTATATAAGGAACTAATTCTTAGAAACAAATATTTAGTTTTTTGTTGTAGAGAAAATTTTACAACTTGAAACTCTATACAACAACTCTTCAAAGTCACGTCCTCAAGTCGCTTATTGATGTAACGTGTCCCATACGATCCATGACCTTCTCAGATTCTACTGTGTGAGCTGCTCCCTGTCGATAAGCTTGGACGGGCAGCTCTCTGTGTCTTCGAAGGCCCAGTTTCTCACAATTTTCTGTTCCTGGTGTGAGAAATGAGCGTTTGGTGTCATTGGCAGGGAGGCCCCTTACGGTGCAGGTCTTATTACATTCGACGCCACATTGGGCGACCTACGCGACGGTTGGGGATGAAATAATGTTGGAGACAACACAACACCCAGTCCCTGAGCGGAGAAAATCCCCGACCCAGCCGGGAATCTAACCCGGGCCCCTGAGGACGGCAATCCGTCACGCTGACCATTCAGCTATCGGGGCGCACTGTTCGTGGTAATAAATATCTACTACTCACGATGATGCCCATTGCGAAAAAAGTCTGTCTACAGTCGGTCAGTTTCCGGGCACAACAAATGTTGCTGCACAAACTAATACAGGTCTGCTAGTTTCTTTAACGAATAGCGCTCCATCTTAAATAACCAGTCTGGAATACAACAGTAGACACATAACATGCAACTGTTCATTACTTTTCAAAGAAGCACCGTCAATGTCAATGTAGCAGGTCGCTGTTTGTTATGAAACAAAAGCAGGGCCATAAGCATAACTCCATTATTTATTCCACGCCTCATAACACCTGTAATGTTAGCTTTCCATCAACCGTTCTGTATCTCACAATACACAGCTCACGATCTTCTATCGTACGTATAATTTTATACGGAAAGTTTGGCTCACCCTTCACAAATAATTTAATTTCTATTATTATCCTTTGAGTTGAATGGCAGCATTCTATGTTCTACGGTACACGCTCAGGGAACACTGTCGTACTTGCTAACATTTCACAGTTAAATTCTGTAAAAGACATACCGGTAGCCTTGATTGTAAAATTATTTATCTGAGTTACCCGTAAATGCAATTTCGGCCATATGGCCTCTATCAAGTGGAAAGAATTGTGTTTTAACACATTTAAAAACCGTATAGTTATTGTTGTTAACATCTTTCGCATGAATAACATCAAGTCACAACTCGTGCCCACTGTATGCATAACAGCTTACGAGCAGCACTCTTTATGTTTGTGAACTGTTCACCGATCTTAATGAAAGGGTACAGTGAGCAAACCAATGGAACCATCAGTGAACTGTGTATGATTTACGCCATTTTCAAGATGTACCTAGCTTTCGTCTAATCTTGATGTACCTAGCCTTCGTCTGATCTAGATACAGCCTTACAGATGAAGACATAACACATTAATGTGACGATCACAAACATAGAATTCAGATTTTTATGCTTTTAGATGTGCCAGAGCACCATTGTTTCCACTTGATAGTGGCCATATGACCGTAATTGCAACAGTGTGTTTTTCAAATAGAATTTTACAGTCAGATGCGACCATTACCTCTTTTACAAAATTTTGCATGACTATGAAACCAATTTATATTCCCTTGACATTAGGATTGACTACAACAAACAAGATTAGCAACAGCAACTAAATGGTAGCGTATGAACATTAATGGAACAGTTTATGCCCCTTTGTATAGGAATTAAATGCCGATATCCCGTAGCCGATTGTCTGATACAAGTTCCTGGCTAATAAACAAGGAAAGAAAAGAATAATGACGAAAATTTAATTTGAGACGAGGCGTCTAGATTTCTTTGATGACAACCTGTCGCAGCTTATTCTCCTCTGATGTGACGCGCCGCTGTGGCCTGGGAGGTTAATGAATCCGTGCGGCTTTGTAGTCGCTTGGCCGGCGGCTTAACTTTTCTCCGCTGGACCGCCTTCCGCCAAGCCTATAATGCTGCTCGGACAGCTCATACAGCGACACCGTAATGCCAACAGGAGGCTGACGCGTGAGAAAAATATAAAAGTTGTTACATTTGTTCCCGTGTCCGGACCTATGTTGTGGGCAGACTGGGGTTGATGTCTGGTCAGTTGTAACAGCTGCTTCATGTCATACCGTTATATCAACATTGTTTTCCTAAATCAGGAGCAGTACAACTCATTGAACAATTTTTTGACGCTACTAGCTGTTCCTGTCCAGGCGTTGCTATGACTCAGTCTGGTTAAATGGAAAAGAAAGAAAATACGAAGCACACGACTCTGTTATGTATGAGAATTGGATGTAAGTCCTAATCTCCTTCATTCCCGTGTCTCTGTTCATCTCTTCCTCCCCTTCTCTTTTTCGATCTCCTCCTCCTCCTATTCTCTATGTTCATCACCTCTTGCGTCCATGTTTCTGTCCGTCTTCTATTGCCCCCTTCCTCAGTCCATCTTCTTTCCCCTCCTTTCTGTCTCCATTTCCTTCCATCGTTCTGTCTCTTTTTTGTCCCTCCCCCTCTGACTTTGAGTGTTGTTTATTGCTATGGCATATTCAGATTCTGATGTGGTATTCTAATCATAGGAATCATAAGCCAATGAATCATAAATACAACTTATCTGTTTGCTGACAACATTTTTCTGTTTTTGGTAATAACGTTTCGCCTTCAAATATTACATATTTAATTATATAGTACATATATTAAAATAGGTATATGAAAACAAGGCCATATTCGAATAAAAAGTTGAGTCAAAATTTCAAAGCAATAGTTGATTAACTTTCGGAGATTTTAAGTTTTGTACAAATGAACATTTACATTCTTATTGATTTCCCTTATAATTATTGCATTTACAATGAAGAGCCAAACAAACTGGTACACCTGCCTAATATCGTGTAGGGCCCCGGGATCATGCAGAAATGTCACAACGCGACGTGGCATGGACTCAACTACTGTCTGAAGTAGTCCTGGAGGGAACTGACACCATGAGAGTACGAGGGGATGGAATCTCTTCTGAATAGCACGTTGCAAGGCATTCCAGATTTGCTCAATAATGTTCATACTTGGGGAGTTTGGTGACCGGAGGGAGTGTTTAAACTCAAAAGAGTGTTCCTGGAGCCACTCTGTAGCGATTCTGGATGTGTGAGGTGTCAGCTTGTCCTGCTGGAGTTGCCCAAGTCCGTCGGAAAGCACAATGGACACGAATGGATGAGGTGATCAGACAGGCTGCTTATGTACTTGTCACCTGCCAGCGTCGTATCTAGACGTATCTGGGGTCCCCTATCACTCCTACTGCACACGCCCCTCACCACTACAGACCTTCCACCAGCTTGAACAGTTCCCTGCTGACATGCACGGTCCATGGATTTATGAGGTTGTTTCCGTACCCGTACACATCCATCCGCTCGATATAATTTGAAACGAAACTCATCCAAACGAGCAACATGTTTCCACCTCTTCAACAGTCCAATGCGATGTCGACGGGCCCAGGCGAGGCATAAAGTTTTCTGTCGTGCAGTCATCAAGGATACACGAGTGGTCCTTCCGCTTCAAAGGCCCACATCGATGATGTCGCGTTGAATCGTTCGCACGCTGACACTTGTTGATGGCCCAACGCTGAAATCTGCAACAGTTTGCGAAAGGGGTGCTTTTCTGTCATGTTTAGTGATTCTCTTCAGTCGTCATTTGTTCAAAATGGTTCTGAGCACTACGGAACTTAACTTCTGAGTTCATCAGTCCCCTAGAACTTAGAACTACTTAAACCTAACTAACATAAGGACATCACACACATCCATGCCCGAGGCAGGATTCGAACCTGCAACCGTAGCGGTCGCGTGGTTCCAGACTGTAGCGCCTAGAACCGCTCGCCAACACCGGCCGGCTCGTCATTGGTCCCGTTCTTGCAGGATCTTCTTGCGGCCGCAGCGATGTCGGAGATTTGATGTTTTACCGGATTCCTAATGTTCTCGCGAAATGGTCGTACTGGAAAATTCCCATTTCATCGCTACCTCGGAGATGCTGTGTCTCATCGCTCGCGCGCCGACTATAACATCACGTTCAAACTCACTTAAATGTTGATAAACTGCAATTGTAGCAGCAGTAACCGATCTAACAACTGCTCCAGACACTTGCCTTATATAGGCGTTGCCGATCGCAATGCCGTGTGCTGCCTATTTACATATCTCTGTATTTGAATTCGCATGCCTGTACCAGTTTCTTTGCCGCTTCGAAGTATGTTTATGTATTGTATGTGGCGCTCTAGTAGGCATATAAACATATGGACCTATTCTGATGCAACGCTGTGTTAATGTTTCAAAGCATCAGTAACTATCTTTCGGAATTGTATGATTTTCAACAGACGAATATTTTTATTTTTACTTACATAGGTAAAGGGTCATTTTCCATTTAACTTTTATTCATTTGTTATTTATGTTCGCCCATTGGTTGGACTGCAGACTGTTCTTCAGTCTTTTATTTGCAAATAAGAAGTAACATAATATTTCAAGTCAATAAAGCAGTGATGGTATACGCAGCGTGATACTGATATTGTACGTTTTTACCATTGACTGTAGTGGAGGCTCTGTCTGCTGTTCCTTTTAGGTAAGAAATTGGTCTGTGGATGTGACGTAGAGGATAGTAGGGGAGAGATGTCTAAGTTGTAGCACGCCGAAACAGAAAGCTACAAAATAAGTTAAACAATGCTATTTTCAACGGAAGGCTGTTGTTTTCAATATCTGAGAACAATAAACACACTCCACATTAACACATAAATTTCTAAACCTATGCAAGTGATACAAATGAGGAATTTGGATTTGTATTATTCTTATAAACCTTATCCCTGTGCTTAAAAATGTGTACTGGTCTAAGGAAATGTTCCGTATATTTGTTCTTACATCAATATTTGGAGGCATTATAGTAAAACTTTTTCATTCCTTTCCGTACACTGTTGTCATGTTGTGACCCTCCCTCTGCTAAATACCACACAAACCTGTTTAATTCCCTTGAGTGTTAGAACTTTTTGTGTCACATATCGTTGTCCGGTATTTAATTGTTCATACTAACTCAGGAAGATGGTTTCACATTCTCTTGTTAGAAACGAGCGGGTTCAGGTGTTAATCGCATGATTTGGCTTGATCGCAGGAGGTAAGTCACAGAGACTCCAGACAAGGGATTGGATCCCCAGGGCACTGCAATTTGCGGAAGTCGTTTCTAGTATCCCCCTGTTCCGCGCTTTGTAGGCAAATGCGGTTTTCTCCTTTGAGGGCCATCTGCCGCTAAGCCACTGCAGGTCCCCAGTGTATCTTTGAGCGTTACGAATTGAGCAACCTGTATGCAGATCTGAGAACGGACCGCCACGGGTCTCCTCGGCCACCGTGAGAAAATCGAAGCCAAAAATTGCAAATTTCAGCGGGGCCTCCTATATCCACGTAAATGAAGCTACATCTCGGTGGTCGCGTTGGCTATGGGACTGAGTTATCTCTTCCACGTGGAGTGTGCAAAGTGCGGAATTAGGGTTAGAGGAGAATAATTTTGGACAGTTGTTCTCCTGCCGTGAAGGGAGCAGAGACTTCTGGTCCCGGCGCCAAGTGGTGCGCAAGCTTACTGACGTCAATTAGGGCCATCATTAATTGAAAAGCGATCGTCACGGTCTGGTGCCTAAATTTTTCTGCATGGTTTTCTCTATTTTAGGTTTCCGAATCTTGAGAAAATTGGCCAAGCATTCTTCATTTTATCCAGAATCAGTCTACATTTAGAGTACAGTCAGGCTTTACCTACTGTCGTCGGCAGACTCGCACTTGACGTATCCCTGCTGTCTTCCTTCCCTCTAACAGCGTATTAATTCAGAATTTCTGACTCAGTGTCAGAACTATCCTTGTTCTCCCCATCTTTACCTATTTTTGGTTTCTTTCCTCCAGGTCATTCCCCAGTTTTTCTCTCTCTTCTCCGGAACAGTTTCCAGATTTTTTCCTTGTCTACTACTGCCATACATTTCTATTAAGAGTTATTACTCACATTCGACAGAAACTTTTCGAGGAAATTACTTGTTGTTGTTGTTGTTGTTGTGGTCTTCAGTCCAGAGACTGGTTTGATGCAGCTCTCCATGCTACTCTATCCTGTGTAAGCTTCTTCAACTCCCAGTACCTACTGCAACCTATATCCTTTTGAATCTGTTTAGTGTATTCATCTCTTGGTCTCCCTCTCCCATTTTTACCCTCCACGCTGCCCCCCAGTACTAAATTGGTGATCCCTTGATGCCTCAGAATATGCCCTACCAACCGGTCCCTTCTTCTGGTTAAGTTGTGCCACAAATTTCTCTTCTCTCCAATTCTATTCAATACCTCCTCATTAGTTATGTGATCTACCCATTTAATCTTCAGCATTCTTCTGTAGCACCACATTTGGAATGCTTCTGTTCTCTTCTTGTCCAAACTATTTATCGTCCACATTTCACTTCCATACATGGCTACACTCCATACAAATACTTTCAGAAATGACTTCCCGACACTTAAATCTATACTCGATGTTAACAAATTTCTCTTCTTCAGAAACGCTTTCCTTGCCATTGCCAGTCTACATTTTGTATCCTCTCTACTTCGACCATCTTCAGTTATTTTGATCCCCAAACAGCAAAACTCATTTAGCACTTTAAGCGTCTCATTTCCTAATCTAATTCCCGCAACATCACCCGATTTAATTCGACTACATTTTATTATCCTCGTATTGCTTTTGTTGATGTTCATCTAAAATCCTCCTTTCAACACACAGTCCATTACTTAACATAGTATTAATTAGAGTGACATTTCTGAAATACCAAATATTCATTACCATATCAATTGTAATTAATATTATTATCATTATTATTATTATTATTACCACCTTTATTTCTTACAACGAAGGTAAGATTCTTGTTAACTTTACTCTAGGTTACTAATCGCTTCCTCAGGAATTGGCCTGGTGACTTAAGCGATTTCACAAAATACAGGCGCTTCTAAACAGAACTATATATTGTATTTTGCTGCCTTTCCTACATCCTGGGATCCTAGACAGAATGTTCTTCATGTCATGTGGTACTGATACCTGGGTGCTAATGATGGAGGAGTGAAATGAGCTTTAACGTTCAACTTTCGACTGACTTCGATACACAGATCCTTAGAATTCAATTTCTTATGAGCCAGATTCATTAGTGATCGCATCACGTGGGACTGAAACATCATTGAAGAGGTCTAATCTCTCATGTGACTCACATACAACTGTGACAGGATTTTCAGTGGCAGTCGTTCGATCGGTATGTACTAACTGACCGAACAGGATAGTTCTACATCCAGCTGTTGAGGCTATTACTTCCAGAGCTCTGCATATTCGCCAGATAAGGTGTGGGAACACCTTATTGTCCCACTTCCGTTATTCTTTCTTCACAAAGATAGGACAGCCTTATATAATTCGGTTCGTGGTCTCAGAGTGTACCCCATAAATTATATTTTTTTCGAGGATGGTTTTCACTACAGCTTTTTATAGACTGTCTCCCTCAAATTCTTGCAGTGAAATTCAGTACCTTGGACGCCTTGAGTGCCCTTTAATCAATATCGCCCTTACACCCAGCATTAAGCCGGCCGGAGTGGCCGAGCGGTTCTAGGCGCTACAGTCCGGAACTGCGCGACCGCTACGGTCGCAGGTTCGAATCCTGCTTCGGGCATGGATGTGTGTGATGTCCTGAGGTTAGTTAGGTTTAAGTAGTTCTAAGTTCTAGGGGACTGATGACCACAGCAGTTAAGTCCCATAGTGCTCAGAGCCATTTGAACTCCCAGCATACAAGCAAGTAGAAAACACCTAGGGGGCTACATTCCTATCACAAAGCTAGAGAAGTAGTAGTCATTCTTCTGGGCACGAGGCCACGCAGAAACCCATGGAAACCAATTAGCAGATACTATAGCCAAGCAAGAAAACACTGGAAACACTATCATTCAATACATCCCTACATGCTGTATCGTCTGTGTTGAGTCACACGATGGTAGGAACTGGTCTGGGTCAACTGTACAGACAGTGAGTTGCACTCAAAGTACGTGACTGTGGCTCGCCATCTTACATCGCTTCACACATGAATGGCCCCTCTTTTCGGACAAGACACCGCCCTAAGACTCATAGATTCCTTTCATAGCGTGCGTACCTTCTAATAAATGCACAACGGACGTTGTGCACACATCTGAGTACGTCACATTTTAGTTTATGGCATTTTATGGTAAGATGCGGCGTCAGAGACTAGATTTCCAGTGGACGCTCCCTCTCCTTTATCAGAAGATGACACGAACGTGGTGCAACTTACTTTTTTAACTCTCTAAATCAGTTTCCTAAATTATTTCGGACTGTGTTATCCGTTGATTATTAAGTATTCCTCATCAGTGTAGGCTGTATACCAGTTTAATAATTATACATTTTAGAATATGATACTGCTCGTAGGCACTTTTTAAACAACAAAAACGTCCTATCATTCAATCGCCCTTCAATCCTTCATCTTACACATCAACTTGTTTTAAGAGTCAAAGCTGTCATCAACAGCTTGCCCACAGTTATCACATCAGGAAGAGAAATTACGGCAGTCAAAATGCAAAACCTAAACTCACCGGAAAAAATTGTAGTCACCCCTTAATAGACCGTCTGTTCGCTTTGGATATCTGAAGATATGTAGAAATGCCACCAAGTGATTTATGTCACGGCAGTAAAGTGGTGTGTGTGGCTGTATGCCAGTAATGCAGTAAACTGATTTGACGTTACAGCTATCGTGCATGAAGTGCCCATAATCGGACCGTGGTTGAATTTGTGCAATGTGTTGACGTACGTTGCGACTCCACCTTGCACGTCGTTCCACACCTATCCGTCGGCAATGTAGCCAACGACCAAAGCTGCAAAGACCACGTTCTCCAGTCAATAGACAGCTTCCCGCGCGGCGCGAAAATCGGAGTGTGGTATCACATATACCTTGGTTATAAATAAAGTGCAGCCACTCATGGAGGTTCAGTGTGGGGTTCAATTATCATACGGCAGTGAAACTTGATAGGTTGCTAACGCGTTAGTTCGGAACCGATTTACGCTGGAAGAAGGCTGTCCTATCTTTGTGAAGAAAGAATTACGAAAGTGGGACAATAAGGTGTTCCCACACCTTATCTGGCGAATATGCAGAGCTCTGGAAGTAATAGCCTCAACAGCTGGATGTAGAACTATCCTGTACGGTCAGTTAGTACATACCGATCGAACGACTGCCACTGAAAATCCTGTCACAATTGTATGTGAGCCACATGAGAGATTAGACCTCTTCAATGATGTTTCAGTCCCACGTGATGCAATCATTAATGAATCTGGCTCATAAGAAATTGAATTCTAAGGATCTGTGTATCGATGTCGGTCAATAGTTGAACGTTAAAACTCATTCCACTCCTTCATCATTAGCACCCAGGTATCAGTACCACATGACATGAAGAACATTCTGTCTAGGATCAGTTTTGGTCACCAGGTGCAAATTTGGCTCTGTGACTGTGGCTGTGTGACTGTGTGACATCTACGCTGTCATTTCACAAGCCATAACGTGAGTGAACAGAATGGCTATGGAGAAGTCAGACTGTGTATTATTAGTGAAACTATTTTTGTGAACGCCAACAATTGCAGTGCTGCCTTGAGAGAGTATCGCCGACAAAGACAGGTCTGAGGAGAGACACGATATCATTATGAGGATTAAAGAACACGATAATAAAGTTCTAAAACACGGGTGAGCTTGGTATGTCACGTGGAACAGGAAGGCGTCCTATCCCAGTAGAAGATATTGACGATTTTTCTGTTGCTGTAACTGACTACGCAGCACGTACAGAAGGTAGCGCTAGTGCTCGCACAGTATGATGAGATTTGTCGACCCCATGGTTAACAGTACGAAAAGTCTTACGGTCTATGTTACACAGATACCCGTTCAAGAATAGACGGTGCAGCAACTGAAACCTAATGATCCGTAGAAACGTACTGAATTTGCTCTTCGCTTTCTGGCACGGGTCGAAGCTGATGACATGTGACCGGGGTATATTCAGTGACGAGGCATATTTTACATTACATGGTGCGGTGAATACAAACAACTGCAGAATTTGGGGTACTATTAAAAACCGCGTGTTGTGCACGAAGGGTAATTGCACTCGCTGTATGTGACTGTATGCTGGGTGTAAGGGTGATGTTGATTGAAGAGAATAGACTCAGAGGGCCAGTCAAGAGTACTATGACCCCTGCACGTTATCAAGCCCTCCTAGTACAGCATGTGAGTCCTGCTTTGGAAGACCGCAGCTGTGTGGACACCACGGTTTTCTCTCAATATGCGGCGACACTTCATGTCTCTCGCCCAGTCAAAGACCTACTTAACGCTACCTTCCAAGAACGTGTTATTCTAGACGCTTTCCATATGCATGGACTGCAACATCACCTGATCTGATACCATATAACTTTTCAGTTTTGAGGTTACGTAAACGAACGCGCCAACCAGGGACACATTTGGTGTCCTACCTGATATGAAGGCCACTATACAGGAATACATTGCCCAGATTTCATTGGAACTGCCACGAGCAATTGTTGACCACGTCGTTTCGCGGATGCAGCATCTCGTCAGCGTTTCCTGTGCTCGTATTGGACAAGTTGTGTAAACGGCGGCTAATAATAAAATCAACATTTTGCCTTTCTCGCTTGCTTGATGCTTGCTGCCCACATTCTGTTTCTAATCCGTTCTATTTGGAAACATTTCTGTTCGTCTTCCTTGCATTCACTGCACTAGATTTGCACCTGGTGGCCAAAATTGGGCCTAACTGTTTTTCATGTGTGGATACTTTCATTTTAACGTGTTAGAATACCTGCCAAGTTTCGCTGCTATACGATGGTTACAGCTCACACTGGTCCTTCATGAGTAACTGCACATTAATTATAACCATCCGGAGTATGTGATAGCGGTTATTTAGCTTTGTTTTCTACAAACCAATAAAGGTGAAGTGTATACTATTGTGAACACGGCCTACCCATCGTGTATACAAGGAAAAGTCGACAAGAGTGCCGTAAAAAAACCCTAAGCGGCAATAACTAGGGACGAATCAGTTTCAAAGGCAACAAAAAATTGCTGTCTTAGTGCAAAATAGCTCTAAGCACTATGGGACTTAACATCTGAGGTCGTCAGTCCCCTATACTTAGAACTACTTAAACCTAACTAACCTAAGAACATCACACACATCCTTGCCCGAGGCAGGATTCGAACCTGCGGCCGCAGCAGCAGCGCGTTTCCGGACTGAAGCGCCTAGAACCGCTCGGCCACACCGGCCGGCAAAAACAGCATTCCATGGTCGTTTTCCAGCTGGGTAACGCTCGCCCTCATACCGCTGTTGTAACCCAACATTCTCTACAGAGTGTCGACACGCTGCCTTGGCCTTCTCCATCACCAGATCTGTCACCAATCGAGCACATATGGGACATCGTCGGAAGACAACTCCAGCGTCATTCCATGTATTGACCGACCAATTGCAACAGGCATGGAACTTCATCCCACAAATTGATATCCGGCACCTGTGCAACATAATGCATGCACGATTGCGGTGTTTCATTGAGTTTTCTGGCGGTTACGCTGGCTATTAATGTACCAGTATTTCACATGTGCATTGGCTTACCTGGCGCTTACATTAACCTGTGATCTTGCAATCTTATTCACTTGAAGATGATACCTAGACAAACATACTCCAGAAATTTCGTTACTCTATATTAATTAATTTTTGGCACAATTTCACTGTTAATGGTGATGAAGTATAGACAGTTACGTCTCATGCATTTTATAAAGAACTGAACAGCTGTTTCGGGGAGTTTTCCGCCATGTACAACAGTTCTCCATTGTTCATTACACAATATCTTATCACACATATTTCTTTATTACTGTATCTTCAGACAGTTCCTATACCTGACAGTAAAATTCTTTAGATTTCAACTTCCATGCCTTCGACAATCATATGGCACCGCTTACTTCCCATTCGGCGGGATGTAGTATCAGACATTTTAAACGATAACAATTATCTGGACTGGGAATCACACAGCAATGAGACAAGATGCTGAGGAAAGCATGAGACATTTTGATGGAAGCTCGAAATCAATCTATGCAGTGGGAGTGTGGAGTAGGTCGATACCTCTTGACGCTAAAATGACATTGGTTCTTTCTAATACCTGATGTACCGATAATCCTTTTCCCGAAGTACCATCTTCGAATGGGATAGGTAAGGCGGTGAGGTGGCATAGGGGGAGGACTGTGCACGCTCCGCCACTTACCGCACGTGGCTTTGGAAGGTCTCTATATGGACGTAGGAGCACGCACACAGACTAAATAGGGACCAGCCGAGCAGACATTTTGGCGCGTAACGCTAAACAGGCGGCCCGTCCACCAGGGCGCATCGTCGCTAATTAACTGTGTTTACTGCGAATTACGCCTCCATTCAGCGGTAATTACGATCTCATCAAACCATAAAGCCAGACTCCTGCTGCAACGGCGAACAGGGTAGAGCACCCATATTATGTACGTGTAGAAGGCTTCCTCTTGAGAATACGGCCCACAAAAATGTCACCGACTGAACACATGGAGGGTACGGCCGTTTCGTTCTGGTCTCTCCGAAAGACGCTCCGCAGTCAGCAGCAATGGGACGCGCAATCTTAGTAAAGTCTCCATAGAAGCTGTAGCCCCTCATGTGATACCATGACCTATATCTCTGACGTCGATCTGTTGTAGAATTTTAGAACATGTTTTTTGCTCGAGTATCATGTCGTTTTTGGAAACCCATAATCTACTATGTAGGAATCAACATGGATTCCGGAAACTGCGATCGTGTGAGACCCAACTCGCTTTATTTGTTCATAAGACCCAGAAAATATTAGATACAGGCTCCCAGGTAGATGCTATTTTTCTTGACTTCCGGAAGGCGTTCGATACAGTTCCGCACTGTCGCCTGATAAACAAAGTAAGAGCCTACGGATTATCAGACCAGCTGTGTGGCTGGATTGAAGAGTTTTTAGCAAACAGAACACAGCATGTTGTTATCAATGGAGAGACGTCTACAGACGTTAAAGTAACCTCTGGCGTGCCACAGGGGAGTGTTATGGGACCATTGCTTTTCACAATATATATAAATGACCTGGTAGATAGTGTCGGAAGTCCCATACGGCTTTTCGCGGATGATGCTGTAGTATACAGAGAAGTTGCAGCAATAGAAAATTGTAGCGAGATGCAGGAAGATCTGCAACGGATAGGCACTTGGTGCAGGGAGTGGCAACTGACCCTTAACATAGACAAATGTAATGTATTGCGAGTACATAGAAAGAAGGATCCTTAATTGTATGATTATATGACAGCGGAACAAACACTGGTAGCAGTTACTTCTGTAAAATATCTGGGAGTATGCGTGCGGAACGATTTGAAGTGGAATGATCATATAAAATTAATTGTTGGTAAGGCGGGTACCAGGTTGAGATTCATTGGGAGAGTCCTTAGAAAATGTAGTCCATCAACAAAGGAGGTGCCTTCAAAACACTCGTTCGACCTATACTTGAGTATTGCTCATCAGTGTGGGATCCGTACCAGATCGGGTTGACGGAGGAGATAGAGAAGATCCAAAGAAGAGCGGCGCGATTCGTCACAGGGTTATTTGGTAACCGTGATAGCGTTACGGAGATGTTTAACAAACTCAAGTGGCAGACTCTGCAAGAGAGGCGCTCTGCATCGCGGTGTAGCTTGCTCGCCAGGTTTCGAGAGGGTGCGTTTCTGGATGAGGTATCGAATGTATTGCTTCCCCCTACTTATACCTCCCGAGGAGATCATGAATGTAAAATTAGAGAGATTAGAGCGCGCCCGGAGGCTTTCAGACAGTCGTTCTTCCCGCGAACCATACGCGACTGGAACGGGAAAGGGATGTAATGACAGTGGCACGTAAAGTGCCCTCCGCCACACACCGTTGGGTGGCTTGCGGAGTATAAATGTAGATGTAGACGTAGATAGATGTCTGATATTCTATTACCAAAAAGTGATTTTTTTCCGGACTTGCAGATTCACGTCCAAAAGAACTAGGGGAACACGGGTACAACGTTTGGTATGTTCAATATATCTCGACACAGCCCGTACCTGTAGTATTATTGCATGGCTTGAAATCTTCGCTTTCAGTTAAGGTGATAATTAAAATCATTCACCGTATATTGGCTGTGTTATGCATTACCGTGTCAGGTGACTCCTCAGAAGGAAGTGAGTACCTGAGTCCCAGTCTTCTCCAGTGAGGTACACATATGTCAGTTGCTATTTGTGGACATTGTATTCAGCCGAGCACATGCAGTGCGACATCTTAATATGTTAGAAGTTGGAAAGGCGATCTGTTTGATCCAAGAACGATTGACTTTCGATCGTATTGCTGCTCGTGCCATTTCCTCTCCATGTTTCACCCATGCACTGAGAACACGCTTCAGGCAGACTGGTCGCTAGACAAGACGAGTTGGACAAGCTCGCCGACGCATTACAGCACCACGTGGAGACCGATATCTGGCCATCTCTGCATTGTTGCGTCGTACGGATACCGCCAGAACACTGCAAGATGATCTCAGAAGGACCACTGGAGCCGCTGTATGTGATCAGACTGTAATGAACAGGTTACAAGAAAGGACCTTACGACCCAGTCGTACTTTTCGAGTACCCTGCCGGTCGCCGTTCTCCTGTCAACTCGCAACTTCGTCAAAGGTGAGACGCGTTATTAACAAACGAGTCCAGATATCCTCTGACGCAAGGTGATGCCTTCTTTGTGCGCAGAGGCCCGCGATGCGCGGTACCTGTAAAAATGTCCAGAAAATCGACTGGTTTCCAAGGATCTTTGATGTCGTGGGATGCTTTGTTGTTCATAGGCATATGGGTCTCTCTGTTGGCCATGGTCACCCAAAGCCAGGCGGAGCATTGAATATATACTATTGGAGCATGTGGTAGTTGGTGTGTAGGGTGCTGTCCCTGAATTCCTTCTAATACCAGAGCTTATGAAGCGGACGTCGCCAGAGCTGGCTTGCGAAACTTGGACGATAGAATAATGAAATAGCCACCGATGAAACCCTACGTAAACCCAATAGTACGTACGTGGGTCATGTTTGGCAGTTGTCTTCGTGGTTGTCCTGCTTCGCCACAGGCTCTGTAAGAACTTTTAAGGGGTCTCACTGAAGAATGGGAACAGATACAACAGGGTGTCTTCCGTACACGTAGAAGGAGCTTGACACATAGGTCTCAGGCAGTGATAAAAGGTCACGGAGGACATATACCTTACTGAACCTCTTAAAGACCAATGTAAAGCACCCGGATGAATACCTGTTTCCACATTATTTTCGACACCTGTCGGGCATTTCACTTGTTGTTATGTAAATAACCGAGAATGGTTCAAATGGCTCTGAGTACTATGGGACTTAACTTCTGAGCTCATCAGTCCCCTAGAACTTAGAACTACTTAAACCTAACTAACATAAGGACATCACACACATCCACGACCAAGGCAGGATTCGAACCTGCGACCGTAGCGGTAATCGGGAATGTAATGATGTTTTATTGTGTATTTAGATTGTGAAAGGTAAAGGTATAATTTAGTAATATGCCCAGTCCCGAATTGAACGAGAATATTGAGTAACCTCATATGTTCATTTTCTCTGAAATTGAGCTACCTATGATTTTAAACATTAAACACATACGCCGATCACAACATCTATTCCCCATATGTTCCGGCATTTTCTGTGTTGGGATGGAGCCGTTGTAACACCTAAATTGAAGAGAAAGTCCACATATACAAAAGACATGGCCTTTCTCGAAATTTTGATTTTTCAGCACTGTTTTAAACAGAGGGAATAATCTATACTGGGTTCTTCTCTTTGGTTTAATCGACTTCTATCGTTTTTGGTGGTAAAATGTCAGACACTGGTGAGCTAGTGACAAATGTCAGGAAATAATTAAGAAAAGGAAGAATGGAGTGGATGTTCCGAAATATATAGCCATTAAACGAGCGAGAATAAAAAATGAAGCACAATAATTCCGAAAAGAGATAGAGTGCTACTAGAACAACAAGGTTCTGATTGAAATTTAGTATTGCTTCAAAATTAATGTTCAATTATCAATGCTACACGGGCAGCTTCAGCTGAAATAATAGTGCACAAGAAGGGTGCTGAAAAATCCTTCAAGAAATTACATGCAGTTAAAGCGAAACCTGAAACTGATTCTACCATTGCAGATCTCTCGTTTGATTTTACGCAATATGTGCAGTTGCAACTGATACCATGCAAGACACGCTTTAGCTGCGTCAGGTTTCAGTAAATGTCTTCAACGTGCATTACGTACTGAGTAGATACGACAGGTTTTAGCTCTATCACGAGGAAATACCACGAAGGAGCCCAATGAAGTCTGTTCATTTCCTTTTAGTTACATAAATGAAAATATTGGACAACATGCTAAACACTTTGGCTTGTTTTTCGACTCTTGTGGAGGCCAAAATAAAAACCATTCAACTGTGAGATTTTGTTTAATGCTTGAGACACAGGGAAGGTTTCACCCATTATTTCCCAATAAGGGGCAGTCTTACCTTTCGTATGATAGACATTTCAACATCGTAAAAGAAGAACATTAGGGAGATGGATAGGATATATTTTCTGAAAGAATATTAATAATAAGAATCCACGAAGATACGAAATTTGAAGTGAAAATACCAGATGCGGAAGGGGTACTACTTCTTAAAGAATGGTGGCCAAAGTTCTACCGGAAGAACGTTATTTCCGCTGAAACTCATGGAAGGGCTACACAAAGAAGCTGCAAACAGGACTGTCACGTAAAGCAATTCATGCAGTTCTGCTATTCACACAACAGCCTTGGTATTTTTAAAGCTAGGTAATTCAGTGATGGAGCATAAGAGCACACATTCCAGGTGGCTGATGCGTTTGTAATTCGAGAAAGCCCTGTAATTCAGGCTTATGAAGATCATATACCATTACCACAAAAAAAAAAAAAAAAAAAAATCATACAGGACTTCTACGTAATTAGCAAACATGTGTCAAAGAATGAAGCAGCGTGGAGTATAATGCCAAAGAGAATGGAAAATAGGCATAATCTGTTTTATTTTTATCCATATTAGCAATAAAGTGTGAGATAAGTAAGGAATTATGCCTGTTTATTACAAAACATTGAGAAAGCTCTCATGTTAACTGCATAAATTTTAACTTAACGTCAAGAAAAGTATCAAGATTTTTTACAGTGCATTGGAATTTTACCTTAATTTTAACGAAAAATGAGTAGAAAAACGAAATTTCAGAATAATTTTAAGATCTGGAATGTTTTTTTATTTCCTGAAAAGTTTAGTTTTGTGGACATGTGGGGTTTGTCAATACTCCCATTCTATTATTGCTCGATGGAGAACGCCAGACGCCAAAGTCATGTTCCCCTAATTCTTTTGAGTTTCGTACTTTTCCATCGAGAAACGGTTTTTTCTAAACGCGATTCTAGAAACATTATTTAACTGAAAATACATCACATTGCTTCTTTTGGGAGAGCTACCTTGTGAAATTACCTGAAATTGATATCCATATGAAGTGGATAGTTTTTGTTTAGATGTAACGCAACATTCCAACAAACCGTCACTCAACACAGAAAAGGGGTATGCTGCAGACACAGTGATTCTGGGGTTATTTCCTCTTTTGGTTTCATCGACCTTCTGAGTGGTTTCGTACGGCTCGCTCCTGTGCCAACCTCGTCGTCTCTTACACCTATCGCTCTCAGTTATTTGTTGTAAATATTCCAGACTCTGGCTTCCACTACACTTTTTTGCCCTGGACGACTTCCTTTAGAACCATGGAGGTTATTCCACGATGCTTTACACATGTCCGAAAGCCCATTCGATCACGATAACTGACAACGGCCGGGGAAGCGGTGAGCTGACCACACGATCCTCTACATTCACATCCAGTGACGCCTTTCGGCTGATCACACAGCAGTCGGTCTACAGCATTGGACCTTCCGAGACTTGTTCGGATGGAGTTCAATACATCCCTTCTTCTAATAAATGTTTTCTGTACATTTCTTCGCTTGACGATTCTACGAAGAAACTCCTTATCATTTCTCATCTTATCAGTCTACTTCATTTCCGGCATCCTCCAGCAACACCACATCTCAAAGTCTTCATTTCACTTCGTCCCTAGTTTTCTCACAGCCCTTAATTCACACCCGTACAGTGCTGTGTTCCAAGCGTTCAGTCTTAGAAATTAAGACGTGTGCCTTGTGCTGGTAAACTTCTTGTAGCGAGGAATACTATCTTTGCTGAACGAGTCTGCTTCATGTATCTGTTTTACTTCTCCCGTCATGACTTATTTTACTTCCAAGGTAGCAGAATTCCTTCACTTCGTCTACTATGACTCCTAAGTTTTGATGCCAAGTTTATCGCTAATCTCGTTTCTGCTACTTCTCGTTACTTTGGTCTTTCTTTGACTTGCTCTCAATCCATATTTTGTGGGCACTAGTGTGTCCATTCCATTTAACACGTTTTGTAATCCTTAATTTCATCGACGATAACAATGTAATCTACAAATCTACTCTGAACTTAATCTCACTCTTGTATCTTTCTCTTATTTCATTGGCCGTCCGAAGTGGCCGTGCGGTTAAAGGCGCTGCAGTCTGGAACCGCAAGACCGCTACGTTCGCAGGTTCGAATCCTGCCTCGGGCATGGATGTTTGTGATGTCCTTAGGTTAGTTAGGTTTAACTAGTTCTAAGTTCTAGGGGACTAATGACCTCAGAAGTTGAGTCCCATAGTGCTCAGAGCCATTTGAACCATTTTTTGAAATTTATTTCATTCATTGCTTCTTCGATGTCAAAACTGAACGATAGCGGAGAAAGGCCGCATCCCTCCATTTTCTCTCTTGGTCGTTATACATTTACCCTTTTAATAACTAAGAAGATCATGGAAATGATTTAAACCAGTAACTTGGTTTTATAATGACGTAACAGCGTTTCTTTCTGGCAAGGAGACAAGAAGTCTCAGTTAGGATATAAAACTCTTTCAATTTCATTTTGTCATTTTTGTAATGCCTTACAAGCTTGACTTTTCAAATTTATTACTGCAGTTCGATTCAGCAAACAATATACTGCTATGTGCACTTTGCAAAGTTGTACCTAGATTACTACGAATCCTTCGAAAGTACTTCACTATTGCCTTCTCAAGCAGATGAACGGGGTGATTTCGATAATTCATTAAAGAATCTACGTACAATGTCGCTGCCAGCTGTTTGAACGTCACACTGAATTGTTCCACGTTTACTGCCGTACTTCTGCACACCTCTTCACTAAAAATCAGCGACTTAAAACAATCAATAGAAAACATTAATTTTCGTCTCGTACACTTGTGTTGGTGAAACCAGTTAATAATGCAAGCTACAGAATAAGGTTGCTACATCACCGTTAAAAAGTAATGTTTTGGGGAACACTATGGCCAATTGGAATAGTAGATAACCACCGGTACTTAGAGATGTGTTTCCGAAGTATTTCATTCGATGCTTATCTTGTCTAACCGCTTATCTCACAGACTGACAGCCACTTGCACGTATATGCCAGTTTAAGGTGGTAGCCGAAGAAACTTGTATCGCATGTTTCTAGTCGCTGGGGAATTGATACATCCTGTGGAGCGGTAAAGTCGCCCTAGGCAGTTTAGGAAAGTGTTCAGACGTAGTTGCGTTGACATACCAACCCAAGAGAGTGCTGCCAGAAAAATCTAGCGCCAGGATCGGCGCAATAACCTACCTACAGCAGACGCTGTTGCAAAAGTCAGCAGGTCCTATCAGTCAGCCTAGACCACAGATATATTTTAACACCCACTGACCCCAAAAAAAAAAAAAAGAAAAAAAAAACCGGTTCAAATGGCTGTGAGCATTATGGGACTCAACATGTGAGGGCATCAGTCCCCTAGAACGTAGCACTACTTAAACCCAACTAACCTAAGGACATCACATACATCCATGCCCGAGGCGGGATTCGAACCTGCGACTGTGCGGTCGCGCGGTTCCAGACTAAAGCGCCTACAACCGCTCGGCCACACTGGCCGGCGCTGACTAACACTCTTGTAGTATGTATCAACTACACTAAGGCCTGTATTACACCCTAAACGATTTTATAAGAGACGTTTTACTCTTGTAAAATATTTACTGTGTACTTGGAGGCGTCCATCATATCGTTTATAAAAGTTAGACAATGGCCCTAGCTTTTACGAAAGATCGATCACAGCCGTTTAAAAGTAGTATACGAGCCCAACTGTGTTCCGAGTAATATCTCGCAGTGAGCATTCATCAAGAAGCATATAAATGAATTTCTCTTGCATCAGTAAAACGCGAGAAAATATGAAACACAGCAAATAGCCAAGGTATACAAAGGGCTGAAAAAATACGAGTGTATATATCAAATGAATCTCACTCTGGTGACAGGATGAATTAACGACGACAGGATGAATTAACGACATGGCATTTGGTGGTGCAACGAATTTGTGATTTCTTAGCCATTCATGTAATTTGGGCAATATATTTCTCAGGTGAAAATACAAGTGACGGGCCATTTAATTGCACCGAACTGTGTGGTTGCAAAAAGCAAATAAATAAATTAAGAGGAACCAAAAGTAACTATGAACTGTTCTGGTCTAAGGACTTGGGACGCCTATTAATGTACAACCTCGCACATCGATGAATATATTAATGCGCGGTAAATACTATTAGTAATAGCAGAGTCGTAAGAAATAAGCCAGACGGTCGACTGTTGGTACTGGCGTAACGATGATAATGTGTAATAAGTTGAAAATGGCTAAACAGGTTGTCCAGGCCACTTGATTTCTTGAGAGAATAATCGTCATTCTAGAATAAGGTAAATATTAAAGAATATTTATTGTCTTCCTATAGTTCTTACAAGTACAGCGGTAACTCTCAAACTACTATCTGTGCTTTTATTTGACTAGTTATTTGGAATTTCTGGCTCACGTTTTTTCTTTTTTTTTTTTTTTCTTCAGATTCGCCCCAAACATTACATTGATTGGAATAGCCAAAGACATGTACTTTTTTCTTGATTGCTTGCCGTGTAGTTTCAAATCTAAAGTATGTTCCGTCAATTTCAGAAGCATAAACAATGCAATGAAGGCAAATGAAACTCACGTTAACAAAACTAGTAAGATTAGCAAACTTTTGGAAAGTAAGTAATATACGGTATGTTGCGAGACAGTGCCGACGGAGACCGAACGAACGAAGCGAAAAGAGGAAAAGTGTCGTGAAATCCTCACTGAAACAGCATAAAAATTACTCTAACGAATGCCAATAGTGCTCCACCTAAGGAGAAGCCAGCATCAACTCGTTGCCTTGTCGATCTATCCCCGTATGCACTGATGCCCGTACTTCCATACTCTGTGGCTTCACTGCATAGTGCCGCCAGACTTCGTAAGTATAATTTGTCCCTCCAGGCGTCATGTAAGATACGATAAACGTTTTCAGCATCTCTTAAAAATATTCTTGTAGGACATACGTTTCAACATAATTGCGTTACGTCTTGCGTACCGACACATGACAACGGACGAGCGCAATATAAAATTTCTGCCCAAAATATTACTTCATATTTTCTATCATTTAGCGCAAGTCAAGAACACACTCAACGCTTCAGTTTTTATCGACATTAGACAACAGATGCAGATTTAAAGAATGACTTATTAATGGAGTTCTATTGTGATCGATTTCAAGAGACTACTTTTCCTTATACCCTATTTATCATTATTCGCGAAAATAATGGGACATAATTATTCAAGTTGTTGCGCAAGATATATGAGGCAGGCGAAGCACCCTCAGACTAAAAGAAGATGTAATGATCCAGATTCATAAACAGGGAAATGAAGACAAATGTGTATCTACTGAACCACCAGTTAAACACGTGATCATAGCAAAATAATGACACAGAAAAGTGATAGAAGATAATCTCGTGGAAGATCAGTAGAAATATGGGTATACACGATGCAATACTGATTCTATGATTCCTAGAATATACGAAGTTCTAGAGTACTGGAGCTATTTGCATGATCATTTGCCTTTGTCATATATACGTATATGTTTGTTATTTTGACATGGTTCTTATACTTTCAGAATAACCATTTTGACTATCTGGATGATTGGAAAACAGGTCCGGCTCAAAAGTACTCATCAAGTAAATAAAAGTGAAATTTGTAACTTTAGCTGTTTCTCCGTTGTACCCTAGAATATGGTTTAAAGAAAGGGCTGCCTACGTGTATAACATTAAGATTTTGAAAGTACAGCACTTACTGTATTTTACTCTTCATAATTTTGAATGTAGTAGGCATAAAGTACAGGTAGCAGAATGTTATTTATAACTTGTTTGAATCGAAGTACACGAAAAAGAAGCAGTGGTCATGTAGCGAATATACATGGTTATAGCTTACCTCCAATGTTATTCAATCAGTGCACTGAATAAGCAAGTAAAAGCAACCAAGTAGAAATGTGGAATGTGAGTTAAAGTTCACAGAGGAGGCATAAAACTTTTGAGTATAGCCGACGACATCTTTTCTGTCAGAGATGGCAGAGGATTTGGAGGAGCAGTTGAAATGAACGGACAGTGTCTTAGAAAGAAATTATATGATGAATATCAACAAAAGTGAAACAAAGACATTTGAGTATAGACCAATTAAATCAGGCGATGCTGGGTGAATTAGATTGGAAATGAGACAGTATAAACAGTAGACGAGTTTTGCTCTTTGGACAGCAAAATAACTGACGATGATCGAAGTAGATAGGATATAAAACGAAACCGAACAGTAGGAAGGAAAGTGTTTTTCAGAAAGAGAGGGTTTTTAACATGTAACAAATTTTAAAGTATTAGGAACAGTTTACAGAAGGTATTTGTCTGGAATTTAGACTCGTAAGGATATGAGACGTGTACGATACGCAGCAAGAAGAGAAGAGAAGAGAAGAGAAGAGAAGAGAAGAGAAGAGAAGAGAAGAGAAGAGAAGAGAAGAGAAGCTTCTCAAATGTGATGCTACAGAAGGGTGCCGAAGTTTTGATGGGTAGATGCGAAACTAATCCGCTGACAATTCGGCTGTACATACGAGAAATAGCGTTATTTTGGGAAGGCACAGGCTTGAATACGGGTGCTAATTTGGGGCAGTCTCATTTCCGTGTACTTTTTCTGAAAATATATTGTTATCATAGATATATCTCACATTTGGGATAAAACTCCTCACTTCAGTAGTGTTCAGTTTCATTACTGTGAAACCCCAGTGGGTAAACGCAGCTGAGTTATTAGTAAAGCATACTTTTTTGACGACAGTTGCACCTTTCCTTCTCGACGAGTGAGGGTTATCTGAATTTGTCCACTATGGCTACGACGACGAGTGTTGTAATGTTTAGTGTTATGCTTCTATCAACGACCACGATGCAAAAGAGAAAAGAGAGATGTCCTTTACCGGCAAGTAGCCTTCTCTTCTACAATAGCACAAAGCCGCTGATCTCAATGTTTCCAACTGAAAGCTGAAAACCCCCTGTAGACGTTTGGATTTTAACACAGGACTTTGACGTGGAGTCTGGTATTAAACGACCTGTACGCCATCCTCACTACTCCACTATATTCAAATTATGGTGACGTAAATATCGTTTGATTGCAGATGACAAGCTATCTGTAGTAGTTAACACACAAGTGATCCAGAAAATTCATGCACGCCAAATGTAAAGGTAATTACAAAAAGAAACGATCTGTTGTTTGAACTAAAGATGCACATAATTTTATAATCATTTAACAAAAATGGTCACATTGCAGAACAAATAAAAACGAAAACTCACTGATGATCGCACAGTGGTGCCGAAACATGTTTGGGTACTGCGAAAAAACGGTGTTTTGCAGAACTGGCGGACATCATATCCAACGATGTAAATATTTTTAGTACCCGGGCTCGACCGAACTACATTCGAGTCAAGCGCCGACGCACGAACGTGTGTTTCCTCGGCCAAGGATACCGGTTTTAAACAAACACTATATAATTTTATGAAAAATGTTGACACTCGTCTGAAATAATATACTCGTAGGTAAATGTATATTAATATCTCGAAAAATGATTTCCTTGCTTTGGAAGAGAGAAATATTTCTTACTTGTGAAAATGATGTATCTGATTGTTCTTACTCATCAAAACAATTACTTAAATACTTTATCAAATATTGAAGAGTTATGATTTCGAGCTTTGCATGAAATATAAACGACGACTAGATAACGTTCGCAGACTTAAATATAGCTGCGACATTTGTTACTGCATTATATTTTTACATCTTGATCTCGTCACAAGTGGATAAGCGAAGCCTGGTTCAGACTTCTGAGTAGTTTCCTAAGATATTAAAATATCTATAAAACTAAAATGTGTGGGTTTATCACTTGACCTAGTTCTCTGTGTAGTTTTGTGTCATTAATCATTATTTTTGTTGGTGGTGCCCATTCTACACTGAGGTGACAAAAGTCGTGGGCTAGCGATATGCACATATACAGACGGTGGTGGTATCACGTGCATAAGGTGTAAAACGACAGTGCATTTGTGGGGCTGTCATTTGAAATAATGTCATTCAAGTGGAAAGTTTTCCGATGTGAGTGTGAACGCACGACGGGAGCTGACAGAATTTCTACGTGGAATGGTAGTTAGGGCTAGACGCACAGGACATTCCATTTCGGAAATCGGAAGGGTAATTCAGTATTCCGAGTTCCACAGTGTCAAGCGTGAGCCGAGAATACCAAATTTCAGGCCTTACCTCTGACCACGGACAACGCACTTAACGGACGAGAGCAGCAGCGTTTGCGTACAGTTGTCAACGCTGACAGACAAGCAACATTGCCTGAAATAACGGAAGAAATCAATGTGTGACGTGCGAAGAACGTATCCATTAGGACAGTGCGGCGAAATTTGGCGTTAATGGGCTTTAGCGGCAGACGATCGACTCGAATGCCTTTGTTAACAACACGACATGTCCTCCACCGCCTCTCCGGGGCTCTTGACCATAAAGGTCCTATGGGTATCGATTTCAGCTGGTAAGAGCTGATGGTAGGGTTGGAGTTTGGCCCACGACACAGGACGCCATGGACCCATGTTCTCAACAAGGCCGTTCGCAAACGGCGATGGAATTTTTATGGATGTCAATGCGCCATGTCACCGGGCGACAGTTATTCGCGATTGGTTTGAAGAAGATATCGGACAATTCGAGCGAATGATCTGCCCACCCAGATCGCCCGACATCCCATGAATTTCGTCACCACAGAGTACGAACTTGACTTTAAAAGAAAGTTTCGGGTTTCCAGCAAATTCTTTGCAGTGACGCTTTTCTTGCAGCAGGTAATGTTCAAATGTGAGTGAATTCCTGAGGGGCCAAACTGCTGAGGTCATCAGTCCCTATACTTACACACTACTTAAACTAACTTATGCTAAGAACAACACACAGACCCAAGCCCGAGGGAGAACTCGAACCTCCAGCGGGAGGGGTCACACAATCCATAACATGGCGCCTCAAACCACGCGGCCACTCCGCGCGGCTGCAGCGGCTATATATAAACTGTAGTAGCTAGTAACAAAACATCTTTTTGCATGCTGCAACGAATTTTTATTTATACATCCAGAAGCGTTTCATCTGTAGGCATGACAGGCGTCCTCAGTTGATGTCGTCGATAATTACACGATTTTTCATTTTCGCGTACTGGTATTAGCATTGTACTTTATGAGAAATGGAAGGTCTCACAGTAAACGTTCAATTCATTGCTTGAAGATCATCCAATTTTACAGACTGGGAAAAACTGCATTATATTCTGGTAAACAATCCTGTGTTTCTATTTTAACAGTCAGCAGTTCAACGTGTAGGGCATCGTTAAATTTACGGCACGATAACCCACTTATCACAACTTTTATTAAAAGTTCCTCGTTTTCATGATAATGTAATCACAATGAGACTGCTGTTGACTATACGAATTCTTCAGGGCGTTATGTTGTTATGGCAGGCTTCAGCTGAAGCCTGACTACATGCAGCACTTCACGCTAGCCTATACTATGCAAGTTTTAATCTCTGCAGTGTTGTCGCAACCTAGATCTGCTTACTGCATTTCAGACTTTGTCTCCCACTACTGCTTTTACCCCTCCCCGTCCTCTCGGTTACTGCTGTTATCAGTTATATTCCTTCATGTTACAGGATGTGTGGTTTCACTTTATCCCAATATTCTTCTGTAACACCAGATTTCAAAACCCATTGATTCTTTCCATGTCTATATTACTTGTCGTTTATGTTTCATTTCCATATTCCGCTGCACTCCAGACACATATTATCAGAAACGATTAGATAGTAGCCCACTTAAACGTGCGTCGTTGAACAGAAAAATGATTAACAGCGTGTTGGTCCACATTTCGAACTCAATAAAGCAGCGTCTGTACACCGCATGGACTCATCAAGTCCGTGGTAGCTTTCAAGAGGTATTGTGAGAATGTTGTGTCCTTGTATTTGTGACATTGATTAACCTCATAACAGATTACGTATTACGCTACTGTCGCTACCGTTGGTTTAGTGAAGTCCAGCATTTTAGATTTATCTTTGCCGTTGATTTGTTTTCGCTTCGTACACGCACTTTCTATGGCACAGTAGTGGCAGTATGTAGTTGTCTAGAGTCTCTCGTTGATCGTCCGCGCTCGCTAATGCATTTTCGGGCTAATTAGCCGCTCCGCGCTCTGACGGTCTAAAGTTTCAGGATGAAGCAATTAACGTTGTACTGTGTCATACAGGGCGTTGATGGGTGCTACTAATTTGTTTGAAATAAGTCATGATTTCAATTGAACTCCTCATTGCCAAATTCCTAAAGTTACCAGAAAAAGGAAATACATATTGGCTCGTTGGAGTACAGAGATGCAAGGAGGCACCGTTTAAAATAAGGCACCACCAAGATACCGCCATATGTATAACGACAGTTACTGGACGTTGCGAAAAAAAAAGAAAAAAGGTGTGGCGCCAAGAATTTTCAAGTAGCATTGAACAGGAAAAAGGTGATGTAATTAGTGGAGAGGACAATGTTAATCGGGATAGCGTTGTCACAGAAATTGTTAACGAACTGGCACTAATTAATATAATTCAAAGTGTAATATGAGCATAGCAAAAAACAGAGTGCATATTGGAACAAAAATAGCGATATGCATAGTCAATAACTGAAGACATACTGGAACAAAATAATGGAGAAAAAGATAGTAGATATTTACAATGAGATACAAGATTAAGTTTATTAAATTTACAAAGGAACGTAGTGAGTCACTCGAAGTCCAACTGTCTAAGTTCGTATTCGAGGTCAATAGATACTGTCAGCAGACAGAACCAGATATAATGAAAGTACAGGTCCAAGTAAACTCACAACAGGTTTTGTCAAACAAGTTTTATTGGACAGTGCAGTAACAAATAACGAGGTAGTCTGTGCAAAACAACCATGCCAAGAAAATAAAAACTTGGTCATTAAAATACTGTTGGGTGTACAACAGCAATATTCCAATTTAGAATCGAAAGTACAGAACTGGAAGAGACAAAGGAGAATGTAAAAATCAGCACCACGACCCTTCATATGAACTTCATCTTGCAAGAAACAGAAACACTAGGCAAGAAAATCTTAGTGCAGCTTGTTGTACAAATATTAATGCTGCAAACATGCTCAGGCAGGAAAATTTGAGGAATTTGACCCTCACCAACAACAGTGATCCAGTTGATTCCATGAAACAATTTAAAGTTGTTTTAGCGCAAATTCGGAATGAATCATAAAAAACGATAGGTGTCTTCGTCACATTAGTGCAGATGTTAGAACGTGTTCAACCATGTATCTGATCAGACTTAAAAATGTGGTTCTCCACAAGTATTGGTCGCGAGAAAAACAGTGAAACAGTAAAGGGAAGCTGTTTACAATGCACAATTACGATCGCAACGACGATTAATGTGTAACTTCATTCAAAAGCACTAGAAGGGGATGACCCCATTAGCAATAATGATCTCATTATCATCTTGATCAAACATTTATTGTGAAGAGTGAGTGGAGATTTAGCTTTGCAAACATTCAATGGTTTCAACGAGTTATTACGAGTTGTTGATAATGTAGAAGATTCTGACAATGAAGGAACACCAGTTGAATCCGAACAAGGCACAAGACGTCACAATTAACTTTTGAACAACGAGAAGCACCGTTTCAAGATAATCATGCAATCAACAAAACGATAATCGACCACAATGCAACCATGCACGAAAAGATGACCAATCACGGAATTATGCACACAACGATAATTGCTTTAGAAATGACGAGAGACGATAAAACTATTTTCAGAGAGGGAACCAATACGCAGCACAAGGCAGAAGATTTCGGGATCGTTTGCCTCTCCCAGATAGAAACGACATACATCGACAAAACAGGTGAACGCTGGTAACCTAAATTCAGTTTGAGACAAGAAACACTCCGGAACATACGAAGAATTTAATGGTTCATCTCCAAGACTACATGTGATTAAATGCGATAAAAAGGAGACTAAGACTGAACTACTATGAGATGAATAACAAAGAAAAGTTTATTCCTTAGTTCCAATGATTGAACTTAATGTAAAAGGTTGTAAAATTTCAGCCATCCTGGAGTCTGAAAACGATATCAGTGCTATATCCAAAAATATGAATGAACAGCTTCTTGATACAGAAGAGATACTTAAACTTCGTCTAAACAGTGTGCATAAAGTTACAACAGTTGGTCGCATAAAACTTGCGCAGTTACTGCCGAAGTGCTCATTAGGTATAAGATTTTAGAAATATAGTTTTGAATTGACTGAATTACTTATTAATTCTTTAATTGTGGATAAAAATTTTAGAAATGCTTGGTTGACCAAAACAAAATGTTGATTTGATTTTGGGAGAGGATATTTAAGCATTTGTAATAATGAAGGACTGGAGTTTCGTTTCGTCGGACTAGTTGTAGAAGAAGAAGCAGAAGAAGAAGAAGAAGCTTCTACAGGTTTAGAAGTAACGATTACACTACCCAACAAAAATACAATTTTTGAAATGTTTCCTGCGCTTCATGAGTCAATTCCAATTAATTTTGGATGGAGAAAATCAAATATGACAATGAAAAATTTTCCATAGCTCTAATTTCCATGATACTCTCTAAGTGGAAGTATTTCATATTAACGAATTAAGAGAAAAAGATACATTGTAATTGCGTAGACTGTCGACATTGAAAGTGTATTTGAAGTTATATAAATAGTTGTTACATATTACAAGTTCTAAATTGCTGGAAAAATATCTCACAGATGGTTGGGTCTGAAGAGAATCATGTGATGGCTGCATGAGATCGTCGTCTTTAGCTTGCCTCTTGTAACGGAGTTCCGGACCAACCCTACACAAAGACCAACAGTAATCCGCAAGGACTGCTTCATTCCAATGGCCCCGATATCTTTGTTCCATAACAGAAATGTCCTGATGGAAACGTTCTCCATGTCCATCACAGACAGCTCCACAACTAGGAGGGAAAAAGTCTAGGTGGGAGTGGAAAAATGGATTTTAAGGGACACGTTGCGTCCATGACTATGGTATTTTTGCAGAAGCATGGTCACCAACTGAGTGTAGTTATCATCTCTGTTGTTGCCTAAAAATCCACGAACAGCTCCCTTGAAGGCTTCCCAAGCTTCCTTTTCTTTCGGTTCCAAAACTTGGTCAAATGTAGGATCCTTTACAAGTTCTTGAATTTGTGGCCCGATAAAAGTACCTTCCTTAATTTTGCATCACTTACTTTCGGAAGTTTCTCTCTTATGTACTTAAACGCCCGTCCCTCTTGGCTCATACCTCTGACAAAATTTTTCTCCAAACCCAGATTTATATGCAGGAGAGGAAGGAAAACATCCTTTGGGGTCCACGAAATGCTCGTCAACGACATTTTTCTCGCTAGGGTTAAGATTTCATGCGGGGCAGTCTGCTTTAATATAATGCGATTTCCTATCCCTACTGTCCCACATGCATAAGAAGCAGCACTATTTTGTGTACTCCAGTTCCATTCCTAAGAGTATCGCAAAGAGTTTTCAATCACTACAGAGTTTTCCATTTGTGTTAATGATATTTGACTCAGTCCAAGAAGGTTGTAATATTTGCACGTCTCCTTCGTGAGAACTGCATGACCAGTGGAGTAGAAGGAAGACGGTTGCCACTGTGAAGTAATACTGCTTTCAGACTAAGCTTGGAGCAGTCTATGAATAGCCTCCATTCAGTTGGATCATGGTTCAGAATCAAAGATTTCATCAAGCCATTAAGGTCGCAACAAACAACAATATTGTTTCCCTCTTGAAAAAGGGTAACAGTTCCACGTTTCGTTTTCTGTACAGTGAGGCTGTGATATCACTTTCGAAAAGATTTCATTGGTGCAGTCGAGAACCAAGAATTTCTGCCTTTTCCTCTGACAGGTCAAGGTCTCTCATGAGGTCATTCAATTCCGCTTGACGCAGTCTGTGCAGCTTATCATCTTTTCCCTCAAACTCAGAGTCACGGGAAGTGGAAGGCTTGTTTGGTTCTTCTTCTTTTCCACACTGTCTTAATTTTCTATTTCAAACACACAATTTCCGGGCTTTAATTGCAGCAGAAAGTCACAGCAACAGTATCTATGTTTATGACTTACAAACAGCTTAAGAGCATTTGTGTTTTGTTATTGGACACATGTGCCAACCCCGAAAACAAAATCTCCCCCAAATTGAAAATGTTGACTATGAAACGAAATGCCGATTATCTCCAAAATCTCCAAATCAAGAGCTAATCTGTCTTTTCTATGATGATCTTTTAATACAGCATATGGAAGTACATTAGAATTAACTATTTTTGAGCCCGAAACATTTTCATTGTTGGCCAGTGTTATTAAAAGGGACGTAAATGTTGGGGCTAAAGTGACAGTTTACATGAAAGACAAATAGCCCAGAGTAAGAATGGAAGAAATTCGGGAAGCCATGCAACATTTACGGCAGAATTGTGAGAAGTTTTATGTATGCACGCAGAGGTAATTTAAGTAAATCTGGACTGATGAAAGCATATCAGTGTCAAATTAAGGCGCGACAACTGAGATCATTCAAAATGAAGTAGTATAATGTGCCACTAGCTTGAAGAGAAACTGTAGAAAAGCAGGTGGAATATATGATAGACAATGGCGTAATTGAAAGATCAGACAGTGAATGTTGCAATCTTATACATACAGTAATATAAAGGATGGCTCAGTCAGACCGGTTTTGTACACCGTAGTTGTCAGCTGCAAAATTATGCTTCAGAGAGATCCGCCAAAAATACAGAGGAGAATTTGTAGAAATTCAGTAGTGCTTGTTATCTTAATAGTGTGGTACGGTAAGTGGTTACTGGCAGTTGAAGCTGGAGGAAGGAAGACGAAAGTTCACCACATTGTTGTACAATCGACGTTCTTACCACTTTAAACGGATTCTGTCTGGTTGAAACATTTTATCAGCAGCATTTATTTTCTAACTTTGGATGGGATTCAATAGGAGAAGCCGGCCGGAGTGGCCGTGCGGTTCTAGGCGCTGCAATCTGGAGCCGAGCGACCGCTACGGTAGCAGGTTCGAATCCTGCCTCGGGCAAGGATGTATGTGATGTCCTTAGGTTAGTTAGGTTTAATTAGTTCTAAGTTCTAGGCGACTGATGACCTCAGAAGTTAAGTCGCAGCCATTTGAACCATTTTCAATAGGAGAAACTTCTGCAGAACGCAATGTTTTCCGTACATTATATTTTTATTGTGTCTTTGTCTTAGTAAGAATGCATAGAGATGCTGGATAATGTTTTGATTGCTTTTAAATGTACTGGGGCCACTATCAGTCTGCAGAAATCTGAATTCGTTAGAAAGAAGATACAATTTTTAGAGCATTTGATCCCATCAGCAGGAATTTAGTCAGACCCAAAGAAATTAGAAGCAATTCAAAATTTTTTACTACTAGCCTGTAAAAAACAACTTCAATCACATCTTGGCTTCTATGGATACTACTAATGTTTTCTTAAAGACATTGCCTTACGGCAATTAATCAAGTTTGGATATGGAGAATTAATCAACAAAAGCGTTTGACGCGTTCAAGAAACAGCTCTCAGAAGCTGTACTAATGCAGTTGCCAGATTTTATTAATTATCTTGCGACTGACACTAATGAAATTGGGCTTGAAGACGTTTATTTCAAATTTTCAGTGAAATTGGCTTGAAAGAACATTGCATAAACGTGAACAGTTCTCAGGTATCCGACCGGGTAGCGTCGTAATTTCTACACAATATTTCGGCAACGTACAAGCTGCAAGCTGCCATCTTCACGTGGTTCCTGACGAATGCTGAGCTGTTCCTCTCGGCGCCCTACATATAGTAGCCGTTACCCCCTCCGCCGTTCCTCTCCTGGTGCCTTTGGTGCGGCCGGCGCGGCGGCTACTGGAGGTGGTTGGGGAAGCGGCGCCTGGATCTGAACTGGGGTCTGCAGTCTCCCTGGTGCCCCCGTCGGGGGTGGTCCTCGATCTCTGGGACCACCCCCGTACGTCTGCCGAAATATTGTGGTGAAATTACGACTCTACCCGGTTGGATACTCGAGAACTGTTCAAATTGAAAATACACCGGGAAAACTTCATATCGCATTGCATAAACGTGTTCAAAAGTAGAGTTTTAACACTGTGGGACTGGACATATAGTGTATCTGAGTGCAAAGTGTGGTGTCACCGCCAGACACCACACTTTCTAGGTGGTAGCCTTTAAATCGGCCGCGGTCCGTTAGTATACGTCGGACCCGCGTGTCGCCACTATCAGTGATTGCAGACCGAGCGCCGCCACACGGCAGGTCTAGGTCCACAGAGACTCCCTAGCACTCGCCCCAGTTGTACAGCCGACTTTGTTAGCGATGGTTTACTGACTACATACGCTCTCATTTGCAGAGACGACAGTTTAGCGTATCCTTCAGCTACGTCATTTGCTACGACCTAGCAAGGCGTGATATTCAGTTACTATGAATGTATTCTGAACAGATAATATTGTGAATCACGTACCGTCAAGAGCGACGTTCATTATTAATGGATTAAAGTTAAGTATCAAACCAATTATGCCCGCTTTCTGATTTCTAATTCCTTGTCATGTTCCAGACCTCACGTCAGTATAGTTCTTCCCTCCTCCCGCCAGCCAGCGTGAGCTAAAACGCGTGCATTTCGGCCTCCACTAGTAACACGGTGTTGGCTCTTCTGCCAACACAACACAAAGCACTTGCAATTGTTTGGGGCTCTCTTTGGTTCTTCTATTTTCTGCCCAAAAGGCACACCACAGTAGGTACCCAACATAGGGCATTATCCTTTCTCCTTCAGCGTAAATTAAAACATAATCGACTTGCTAGATGAGCTCTCACCTTCCAGGATTTAAATTTTGAGATCCAATATATTCCTCACGAAGCAAATGTGGTACCTGATACTTTTTCGCAACATTTAAAAGATGTCTGCACCAAGATCCCACATGAAAGACAGGTCAAGATGAATTCTGTAAGAGACTTGTATAGAGAGACCTAAATAACATATTTCTACGTAATATCCAAGCAGAGCACAATGTGGATGATATATGAAAAATAATTTCAACAATGTATCAAGAAGACTAAATTTGAGCAGTATTATTTAATTCAAAATGACGTCATATACCGCAGTATGGACTTGAACTCAGAAACATGGAGACTTTGTCTATCGAAACATAGTATTGATGATCTGTTTAAATACATCGTTACCAGTTTCACAAATTTTGATCCGAAGATATGGAGACTTTGTCTATCGAAACATAGTATTGATGATCTGCTTAAATACATAGTCACCAGTTTCAAAAATTTTGATCCGAAGAAATACTTACAAAATTTTTGGAAGCAGGTTGGATAATGGACCTCAATTTCGTTCTAGAACGTCGAACTACACCGTTGAAGAGGGGAAAATTCGTCGCATTGCTATGTCTATTACTTCCAAACACCTGATCCAGCCGAGTGTGTAATGCAAGAACCAGGGAGGCTATTTGAAGCATACTGAGGAAAGAGACATAAGATTTGGATTAAGAAGTTGACTGATTTTGAAGACGTGATGAACAGTTTAGCTCATGATCATACTGGTTTGCCAGCTAAAAGCCTGACAACATATTCGATTAGGTTATTGATTTTCCGTCACGAATGGTGTTGACCAGCAAGCAGCCATACAGCAGATGGAGAAGATAACACTGGTTTGGAAATTAAAAGTCGACAGCTTCGTCAAACCCATTATATGCAAAGTAAGAGGTTATATACTAATATGATCATATTCGAAACCTACAAAGGCAAGGGATGAAAACAAGAAATTACTGTTGTGACTCTTCAAGCTATCAAAAATGTTCAAATGTGTGTGAATTCCTATGGGACCAAACTGCTGAGGTCAACGGTCCCTGGACTTACACATTACTGAAACAAAGCTATGCTAAGGATAACATACACACCCATGCCTTAGGGAAGACTCGAACCTCCGACCGGGGAAGCCGCCCGAATCGTGGCAAGGTTCCCTAGACCACGCAGCTACTCCGCGCTGCTCGAAAGGTAGCACATCCAAATTCTTTCCAGTTGGAGAGGCTTAATAGCAAAAAAAGTATTTTTTATTTCATGTGGAGAACACTAAAATGCACCACTGAATGAAAGAAAATAAAAACTGAGTGGGTAGTGTTGTAGGAATTACATTTTCACATTGTGCATTGATTTGGATATGACGGATGGTTGAGTGTCTCTCCTGCTGATGCATTACAAGAATCTGGTTGAATGTGCTACTTGACATTAGGTTAATGAACTGTACATCAGTGTCAGTGAACTAGTGTGTAAACATTTTTGTTTACGCAGCGATTTTCTTAGGAATGACAAACATGTAGTAGATTGAGTGATGGCGTACATAAAATCACATCTTTGTAGTGTCTCAAACGAATTTGCTTGTGATTTTTACTCACGTGTTTTATGATGTAGCGCCGCGAGTTCTGTTTCTGAATGATGCTGACATTGTTCATTCTCTGCTTTCCGAAGTACCAGCAAGCGATACCACATCATTATAACGTCAGAGCCTGACAGCGTGGTGGCTCACAGGAAAAGTACTACATCACTGCATGTGATACCAGCAATTGGCGCCTCATTCAACGAGTTGCGCTGCCAGTCTACGCATGGACTAGGCTGTGTAGTTGTTTGCCTACTGCAAGCAATGTGGAAGTGGTTGGTTTGTTAACTCAGCCATGTGATGTGGTGCGATTATTCGCCTATGTATGACGACGTGAGTGCCAGTCTTTTACAAAGCAGAATATTCAAGAGTGTAGTGAGTGATCAAGGTAAGTGGTGCAACGTAAAGTGTGTGTGCATCTGAATATTCGAAATTGTGAGGTTATCACGTACAAATATGTACACTGATCAGCCGGAATATTAGGACCTTCGACCACCTATCGATATAAACCCATCCAGGCGATACCAGCGTCACTTGTCGAGGAATGACTGCTAGTCAGACACAACCCATAGTGCATGTGGTATCAGTGACCGTGATGTCCGTGTGTAGAATAGGGAAGGCGCGCTATCTATCTGAGTCTGGCCTAGGGCACATTGTCATGGCCCGAACGCTCGGCAAGAGCATTTCGAAAGTTGCACGACTTATCGAGTGTTAGAGGACTGCTGTGCTGGGTGTCTTCAACACGTGGCGAAACCAAGGTGAAACCACGTCCAGACGTCGTGTGGTTGGGCGGCCACCCCTCATTACTGATATCGAACGTCATAGCATTGGCAGAATGGTATCAGGACAGGCGGTGAACTGTGGGGCAACTAATGTCGACTTTAATTATGGGCAGAGTATAAGTATGTCTGAACACACAGTGCACCAAAAACTCCTGACGATGGACCTCGGCAGCCGACAACCCATGCATCTGCCAATGTTAACATCACGACATCGGCAAAAACGAGTACAGCCGAAATGGGCACGTGACCATCGGCACTGGACGTTGGCGCAGTGACAGAGCGTTGCATGGTCTGATGAATCCCGATACACCCTTCATCATGCCAGTGGGAGGGCGCGAATCCGTCGTCTTCCAGGGGAACAGCTGCTTGGCACCTGTACTGCGGGACGGAGACAAGTTGGCGGCGGCTCCATTATAGTTGGGGAATATTCACGTGGAGATTCATGGATCCAATGAAGCTCGTGATAGACACGGTGACGGTACCGTAGTACCGTACACTGGTTGCAGACCACATGCACCCCTTCATAGCGATCATGTTCCCCGACGGCAGTGGCACTACTCACCAAGGTAATGCCCATGTCACAATGCCAGGAGTGTGATGTAGAGATTCGAAGAACACAGTGGCGAGTTCCACTTGCCGTGCTGGCCTCACAACTCCCCAGATCTGAGACCGATCGAATATATCTGGGATGTGATTGAACATGGCGTCAGAGCTCATCGTCCCTCTTTTCGGAATTAACGGTAATGAGGCCACCTGGATGTACAGCGACCTATCAAGGCCTCGTTGCTTCCATGCCACGACGGGCCGCCGCTGTTACACGTGCCAAAGTTGGAGATACCAGCTACTGGATAGGTGGTAATGACGCTCTGGCTGAGCCGTGTATTTAAACTGTGTGCCGCAAAACTAGATCCGCCAGTTTTACTTCTTCATTTATGCTTCTCTAACTAACATTTATGTGTTTAACTTGGAAATATTATACGAAGACCTTGGCTGTAGACAGTGGCAAGAGACAATCGATGAGAAACAGGATTATTGCATGTGACCGACGATAAGTGACGTGCTTTATTCGTATTAGTTATTAGTTTCACAATGCGCCAATAAATGTGGCGGCTCAATCTGTAATTCCGATTCCCAGCAATGGCAGGTTGGTTAAGATGTGTGGTAAGTGCCTTAAACATGGCTCCTGGTGGCAGTAATGTGTATGGTGTACGTGCTAGGAAAATGCTTTTCAGGGACGATTTGTACAAATCCGAGGATAACTACAACTCAGAAAAACATCTTGAACGTGTTCCCGAATGGGTACACTCTTCTAAAGGTTTTGTTAACAGGGCAAATGTGAATAATTCTGTCGATCAAACAGTCCACGGGTGTATGGTGAGTCCATATTGTCCAACGGGCACAATATTTCGGCCACCAAAGAGGTCACCATCGCCATGTGTTTTGGAAAACAGAATTCATGAGGGCGCGCAGCCGACTTATATCCCCTCCCACCGCAAGCCGTTCCCTTCGCAGCCCTTCTTGCCACACTGACACCGAATCTGACATATCAGACATTCATTTGCAGAAGGCCAGGGCATATTAAATTCCGTGCCTGTGTGGTAAGACATGTATTGGACAAGCAGTGCATACCATCTAAGATCGATGGCGAAAACTCCAGCGGCACACTCGACTGACGCACTCCAACAAATCGGTGGTCGCAGAGAAATGAGTGTCAAAAATCACGCAATGGAAACCCGACCATACCAACATCTTAAGTCAGACTTCCCAATTCAGGCACAGTTTTGTTAGAGACGCCATAGAAATTCGCACTAGGGATAATCCTTTCAATCGGGCATGCGGGTATAATCTCAGCAAGGCTCGGAAACCAGCACTAAATCTAATTAAGAAAATGTTCAGCAAGCATAGCGATCTGGCGACCAGAAGGACAAAGAAACTACACCTATGCTACCACAGGCACCAACGCAAGCGTCTCCGCTACTGCCGACGCGCACCCTGTGAGGGGGGGGGGGGTGGGGGGGTGGAGGGGGGGAGGGGGGGAATACAAGTCGGCCACGCACCCTTAGCAGCTCTGCTCGTCGACGCACTTGACGATGGCGACATGTTTCGTCATAGACATGTCGGGACCGCCAACACAGTCTGGCAGTACACATGTGGTCTGTTCCATCAATAGATACCCCAGGAGAAACTGGAGAATTTCAGTATTAAGCTGTGTCCCTTACCACTGTTTACATGAATTTACGTGACAGTGTGATGGCAGAAATGTTATATGCCATCCTTAATATCATAAGCCGTTTTAAGGTTTTCATACGACACTGAAGAGCCAAAGAAACTGGTACACCGGCCTAATATTGTGTTAGACCCCTGCGAGGAGACAGAAGGGTCGCAAAATGACGTGGAATAGACTCGACTGATGTCTGAAATAATACTGGAGGAAATTGACAGCATTAATCCCGCAGGGCTGTCCGTAAATCCGTAAGAGTACATGGGGCTGCAGACCTCTTCTGAAGAGCACGTTGCAAAGCAGCCCAGATATTCTCAATAATGTTCAATTCTGCTCAATCTGGTGGCTAGAGGAAGTGTTTAAACTCAGAAGAGCGTTCCTGGAGACATTCTGCAACAATTCTGGAAGTTTGGGATGTCACATTGTCCTCCTGGAAGTGCCCAAGTCCGTCGGAATGCACAATGGACATGAATGGATGCAGGTGATCAGACAGGATGCTTACGGACGTGTCTCCTGTTAGAGAAGTATGTAGACGTTTCAGGGGTCCCATATCTCTCCAACTGCACCGCTCCACATCAGTACAGAACCTCTACCAGCTTGAGCAATCTCCTGCCTACATGCAGGGTCCATGTATTCATGAGGTTGCCTCCATGTCTACACACGTCCATCCGCTCGATTTAATTTAAAACGCGACTCGTCCGACCAGGCAACACTTTTCCAGTCATCAACAGTCCAACATCGGTGTTGACGCGCCCAGGCAGGCGTGATGCTTTGTGTCGTGGAGTCATCAAGAGTAGGCCTTCGGCTCAGGAAGCCCATATCGATGACGTTTCATTGAATGGTTCCCACGCTGATACTTGTTGATGGTGCAGCACTGAAATCTGCGGCAATAAGCGGAAGGGTTGCACTTCTGTCACGTCGAACGATTCTCTTCAGTCGGCGTTTCTCCCGTTTTTGCAGGATCGTTTTCCGGTCGCAGGGACGTCGGAGATTTTATGTTTTACCGGTACGTTCGTGAAACGGTCGTACGGGAAAATCCCCACAACATCACTACCTCGAAGATGCTCGTTCCATCGCTCGTTTGCCGACTATAACACCACGTTCAAACTCTCTCAAATCTTGATAACCTGCCGTTGTAGCATCAGTAACCGATCTAACAGCTACGCCAGACACTTGTTGTCTTCCATAGGCGTTGCCGACCTCAGGGCCGTTTTCTGCCTGTTTACATTTCTATGTAGTTCCTTTGGCGCTTCAGTGTAATTTATTTCAGAACTTGTTGATGCTAATCTTAGTATCATAAACTGACACAGAATTTTTGAGAGGTTTCATAGTAATGATGGTTAACACGTCCAGCAAGTAAACAACCGTAAGCCAATGGTAACTCACGTTAACCCTTTCAGACCCTCTAGCTACAATTGTGTACACTAATGTTTGCTGTGTATTAGCTGCAACAGAAATATTCTTAAAGGGAAACTTCATGTACGCATTTGTGAATATTCAATCTTTTCAACATGCACATGTGTTGCTATCTGTTGAGCATAACTATAAAAATATCTACAAGAGAATGTAGCAGTACACAGCAGTTTTCAGCCGCCAGAGTAAACAGAAGTGGTTGGCTATATTTCATTGTATAACTGCCTATTATTATTGTTATTTTGATGTTAATTATTGAATTATTAGCCTATTTATTAGCACAGTGAATGTTTAAAAATTAGATATTGTAGTCTACAGCAATAAGAAGTGTACAGAATTTGTTTTCAAAATGGGTACTTACATGTGTACAAATCTTGCATCTAAAACCATTAAAAAATAACCCGAGAACATCAGAGCCTTGTTACATCACATGGACCCTTCTTCTGAAGAAACCTAGATAAAGGGCTAATAAATCTTTATTTGAAACTAGTTGGCTGATTTTTTTTTCAACATCTAGAAGTTTATGCAGTTGCTGACTACAGCCATGTTTAAGATTTCGAAATCTGTCATTGAGTTTCTTTTGATCGAAGAGCAGAGCATCGCATCTGTTCATAGTCGCTTGTAGAATGGCTACGCAGACCTGGCACTGAACAAAAGAACGGTGAGTCGTTGAGCGAGGTGTCTGTCATCAGTTCAACAAAGTCGCGCAAACCTCCCCGATCTCTTGCGTGCTGGCCTGCCACACACCCTTTTATGACAGCAGTGTTGGAAGGTGCAGACACGTCCACTCGAGATGATCGACGGATAACAACCAAACACCTCGATGTGGGGCGTGTCACACCACCAACTACACGCAGCAGTAGATGGTGCTGACACACTCGTCCACCAGTTGGGGTACTCAAGGCGGTGTTCCAGCTGGGTTCGTCGCCACCTAGCAAAAGACCCTACAGAGCAACCAAGGACGATCTATGTGGAATTGCTTGCACGTTGCAAGTTTGACAGTGACAATTTTTTGTCGAACATCGCCACAGGTGATGAAATATGGGTTCATCACATCGAACCGGAAACAAAGCGGCAATCCGTTGAGTGGCGCCACACCACCCATCTTCCGAAGAAAAATTTCAGAGCTGCACCCTCAGCCGGTAAAGTCATGGCGACGGTCCTTCGAGACTCTGATGAAGTTATTACGCTTGACGCCGTCCCTCTTGGCTCAACGATCAACTCTGAATTGTATTGTGCTACTTTCAGGAAACAGAAGAAATGGCTTCACCGTGTTCGTCGTCACAAAAATGCAAAGGTATTTCTTGTACTTCATGACAACACAAGGTCTCACAAAAGCCTGCACACCTGAGGAGCTCTCGAAACTTCATTGGACTGTTCTTCCTCATTCACCCTACAGCTCGAATCTCGCACCTTCCGACTTTCATCTGTTTGGACTAGTGAAGGGTGTATTCTGTGGGAAGCAATACGGCTGACGGGTACGTTACTGATGCAGCAAGACGTTGGCTCTGACGCCTGTCAATCGAGTGATACCATGCAAGCATACTGGCTCTCACAGTAATGTGGCGCAAGGCCGGCATATTGAAAGAGATTATGTTGAAAAATAGTGTTTTGTGGCTAACAGAGTGGTGAATAATATGGTGTGTTGGAATCCTGAATGAAACCAACTTGCTTTCAGAAGAAAATGTGTTGCATTACTTAATGGACGCCCGTCGTACATCGTCGTCAGGGCTGTCACTGATCACCGCCTATCCTACTTTACACAGTGGGGAGGTGTACGAACACAACGTTCTATGATGGGGTATGGGCGGCAACACATTGTCACCTACTTGTTGCTCCATTGTCCTTCAAGCATCTTCCATCGATAGTCATAACATTAGCATGGAAACCGTCGCTCGTTCCCAGGTGTCGGGCCATAACAATCATCCGTTTGCGAAAGTCGCTTATGTAACTGCGTTTCTCCATTTTGGGCCACAGTGATTCCATTTTCGGCCCTGGCTGGTTCTGAGCACTATGCGACATAACTTCTGAGGTCATCAGTCGCCCATAAATTACAACTAATTAAACCTAACTAACCTAAGGACATCACACACATCCATGCCCAAGGCAGGATTCGAACCTGCGACCGTAGCGTTCGCTCGGCTCCAGACTGTAGCGCCCAGAACCGCACGGCCGCTCCGGCCTGCTTTTCGGCCATGCTTTCTCCGGTTATATACTTCTCTGTCGCACTACGCGGCCACTATGCCGCAATGGAGCATTCAGTCTTACGTTAGGGAACGGTCATAATATTTGTGGTGATCAATTTTATTTAATTTTACGATATAGTCTGCATTCTATATCCTCTCTCCTTCCATTAAGCGAAGTGTTGCTATTTTTGTAAACCCTCGTCGCCAGTTTTGTAATGACCTCGTAGCTACCGCTGTGGAGACCGAGTTGCCACTGTTGTTACGGTAAGCCGCGTTTGTGATTTTGTGAAACGGCTTCTGGTGCAGTACACCATTACGACAATTTCTCCCTTCCACTATTACACAGCTATGCCTCAGGGTCAGGTAACAGTATAGGAGAACGAAGGTTCTACTACCTACAACACTCCAACAAATTTCTAGCGAAGTCACACAAATGAGTTAAAAGGTTTACTTATCTTTATGAATAGTTGAATAATGAAGTCTGCAACACTGCTTGTAATATAACACAATAAAGGCCCTCAATGGCTAAGTGCAAATAATTGTAGGTAAACTTCACAAAATATAGCAAATGCAATGTACAACTACTGTCTGTTCACTTCTAAGAGTTCACTAAACAAGGTTCCCTGTCTATGTGAGTCATGGACGATGAGATGATCTATATCCAAGTGGGCGAGGGCTGCTCTTCTATCTTCCGAGTCTGTTGTCCGTTGTCGCCCGATCATTGACAGATTGTACTCAGCTATGGCACTGACACCAGCTCGCATATTTGCGTCTGTGATGCTTTTTCTTTGGCTGTGTCTTGTTCGGACGACACAGCAGCTATGATAAGTCACTTGACTTGTATTCGGTAAGGCGACAGTTTAAATCCCCGTCCATCCATCCAGATATAGATTTTCTGTAATTTCCCTAAATCGCTTAAGGCAATTACCGGGATGATTGCTTTAACAGAGCGCAACTGAATTGGATGCTGTATCCTTTTCCTTATCGAATATCTGCCCGTTACCACGATGCTAAAATCTCTTCCTCCTGCCTTTCTTTCCCTTCTGCTGCCATCAAGTATTTAGCTGCCATACAGCAAAATACTTATACTACTTTCAGCGCCTCGTTCTGTACTTTAATTACCCAGCATCATCTAATTTAATTCGACCACACTCAGCTACCCTCGTTACATACATCATCATCATCATCATCAGCCAGTTGGGTCACTTGGCGATGTCGTCTCTTTGAGTCGGAGTGCAACATAGTATTCCTGCGTGTTCTTCCATTTCTATTGATTTGTCTCATTATGAGAAAATGTTTCTTCCATTTCCGCCGGTCTTCAGCTTGCCGTTGCTAATTCATACCGGCTGTCTTTCGTAAGTCTCTGCGCCATCTGTCCGGCGGACTTATCCTTGGTGTTTTTTTTGTAAACTGGGCTTCAGTCGAGCATTTGTTTTGAACACCTGATAATCTTTTATTTGAGCGACTTGACCAGCGTACTACCTTTTCAAGGTATCCATTCTTTTCATTACGTCACTGACATTTGTTATTTGTCTGGTGGGAACTACTTTCTTTCTGTTTTTCCTTTTGTAGCCCAACATCGGTCTTTCAATTCCTCTCTGGACTACTATTAGTTTTCTGACAGTGAGTTGATAAATGTTCATGTCTCTCAGCCGTAAGTCATTACTAGCAGCATACAGTGGTCAAAAACTATTTTCTATAGCTTCTCTGACGTCCTAGAGGAGTAGCTTCCATACGGTTGCCAGGATAATTTATCATATTTAGCAGTTGACCCAGATAGATAAAGACTATTCTGTGACCGTTTGCTGTAGCGTACTTCCAACAGGTATATTTCTCACCATAGGATTGGTTTTGTCACAGTTCATTTTTATACCAGCTTCAGAAAAGATTAACGCAAGAGCACTAACTAGTATTTGAAGTTCTTCTATTGAGGGGGAATGTAATGGATTTTGGTCCAAAAAGGAAGATTTTTCAAAAATATTATTTTCTTGATCTACGGTGATCTACGCATTTCAATCTATGTTGTGCGTGAATTTTTTCGTGACAGCCGCTTTAGAAATGCCTTTAAACTGTTAAACTGATTAACTCTGCACTGGCGGCAACTCCCACCTTTTCCTTCATTTGGGAAACTGCTTGCTTCAGCGGAATTTTTGTCAGTGTGATGGCTATTTTCTTTAGATATATTTGGCTGAATCTATATCTCTGGTTGAAATGTATATTTTTGTCTGAAAACTTTCTTGCATATGGTTTATTTACGTTTTGACAATAATAACACATATCAGTAGGTGGAAGGTGGAAAAGGCAGGCTTACTATGAAAGAAATTGATTCTCTTCAGTTATTTTATGGGAGTACTCTCAGGAAAACCACACATAATGCAGAGGCAATGAGGCGTGCTGTGTGGGCAATTTCTTTCCACAAACTATCCACTGACCAAACACCAGTGCACAATCTGTGTCAGAAAGACGATTGGTGTAAGTTCAACAACAGAAATGAGACGTTTTCACAAAAACAATCATTACCAGAACCTTTCATGAATGCAGTTAAGCCCACATTCAGGTTTCTCACAAACCCTGATTTATTGAAGAAGTGACTTCACGCAAAAACACAAAATGCAAATGAAAGTCTCAATAATTTGGATTATATGCTCAAAAAGGACAAAATAGTACTCAAAATAGGTGTCTATGATGCAGTTTTATGTTGCAATAACGGAAATAATGGCAAATTGAAGTGTTGAAGAGAGTTGGTATAGAAAGGAAATTGGAAATTTGTGGTAATATCTTATCGGATCAAACTGCTGAGGTCATCGGTCCCTAAGCTTACACACTACTTAATCTAACCTAAACTAACAAACGCTAAGGACAACAAACACACCCACACCCGAGGGAGGACTCGAACCTCCGACGGGGGGAACCGCACGGACCGTGACAACGCGCCCAACACCGCGCGGTTACCCCGCACGGCGGTAGAGATCCTGGTGTGTTTACAACAAAAGCATTTTACACCATCTACGAGAGCAGGGTCAAGAAACCTAACAGATTAGTGTCTTACCTGCAAATGCAGGCCAGACAGATTCGAAGAGAAGAGAAACAAGGAGGATGAGGAGTTTCAGTATGGAGGATTTTAAAATTGAGCTAAGCTTACTTATTACAAGTAGAAGTAGGAGAAGAAAATCTTTGAACCTCATTTTCTCTGTTTTACATTTTTTACGTTATTAGAAGCCTTTCATCAAAAATTATACTCGCTAAAATTTTCAGGAACTGTTCGCAACGTGTTGCTGTCTTCCTGGAACTAAAAAATACGAAATCGTGAAATTACATTCTGACTTTTAGATGACTGTATGTAGAAAAAAAATTAATTTTGGATGTTCACAATTAAAAACTCTGTTAATGACACAATTTGTGTAACTGTAGTTCAGTGATCTTATAACCTTCTCAGGGCGCTACAACAAAATTTTCAGATTATTTGCATGATTAAAATTTGAGTTACAGCCTTTTATAAAAAAGACAATATAAAATTAAAAATTCGAATTTCTGGTAAAATACTAACCCTGCTTATTTTATTATATTTTTCATTAAAACACAGCTCTTTTATTTCACATATGCAAAATTTTATATTTGTACATTAATAAACATGGCTGTAATGATTTTTTAAACGAATGTTTACTTTTTCCGTTGCATCCCCACTTCACTTCTTTCCTAGAATTAGGATTCACTTTGTTTTCTAATCCAATTTAGACATTCCTTTGTCGAGGACTGTTGGAAATAGTTTAGAGCCACATTGTTTCATACCCTATTCGAAGGTAAATTCATTGGTTTCTTCAACTACACTCACAAACGCTGTGGAGACTTCGTATATGTTTTATAAGACTTCAGTGTAGGCCTGTCCTTTTACTTGCTTTATGAAGCCTCAAACACATCTCGGTGGCTGATCGTATAGAGTGTCTTTTCCAAAATCTACGAAGGCAAGGTGAAGAGATAGTTGGTACTCGTATGTTCTTCTAATTATTTCGAATAGAACGAGGATCAACTGTACTAAACCCTATGCGGAAGTACGATTTACACATTTACTCCTCATCTGATGATGATGCACTTTTTAAAGATAAACATAATCAGCATCGATTGTAATAGTTACACAACATGACATGCTGGTATTAGCAATTAACTTTTGCGTAGAAATAAAACGACTATTCTGTAACTGAACAATCAGACAGAGATATTTAAGCATCACCACCTGAAAACATCACCTTCCGAAAACTTGACTGCTTTTGATTCACACTTAAGTTTATTACAAAAAATCCCGCAATTCAATATATTGAACACGTACATTAACTTAAAAGAACATGTCGGTAACATCGCATTAAACAAATCGACAAAATCACATTGGTGCATCATCTTACCAAAGCAGTATTGCTCTTTACCGTTTTTGATTCAAAGTGAAGCAATAATTCAGGTTGAAAAATTATTAGCAACGAAAAAAAAAGACTGTCTGAAAGCAGTTACAGGCAGTTTTCACAGCACAGAATACTGACGTCAAGCACACATATGAAAGACAATTTAATGTCTCTCAAGCGTACTAAAGGCAAACAAAGGGCGATTTATTTCTCGTGCAGGTAAAGAAGCCTACCAATTGAAATGTCATACAGAACTAATTTAAGGTACAATATCAGGCCTATCTTATCCTGAAAAACACTGCCAGCTTGCCTTGACCAACAAGGAGAACGGAACATTACGATTAAAAAAGGCACCGCAATAGGCGCCATCTGCATTTGTTTTCTGTAACAAAAGGATAGAGTTGAATAGCCTATGTAGCATCTAGAATAGTCTTATGACTCTAACAATAAAATAAATTACTATATTGAAGACAATACTATCTAAAAATGTGAGATAACCCTAACACGCTTCTAGTCCATTTAATTGAAAAAGTGGGAGGAAAAAAAATAAGCTTCTGATTCAAGAGCTGTAATCATCGAGACCCTGAATTTGGTTGCAAGTACCTTCATCCACAATTTACGCTTATGCTATTTAAACAATAGTTTATTTATTTTTTAGTGCTTTTTTCACGCAACAAAAATGGCAACGGATTTCGGAAAATCGTACACAACTCTCATGCAAAGCGCTAACACCAATTTCGTAACATTAAACTGTGTGAATATTCTACAAAATATTAGATTGTGTTCGCCTTAGTTATTGTTGGTTATTGAGATTTTATAGAACTAATGAACTGGTTTTAAGTGAACTCTTGTAATGTACGCGGATACTTGTGTGAGTTTACCCGATGGTTGGAGCATGATCTTCTGAAATTCAAACGTTTCTTAATGTGGACAGTATTAGTTAACATTATGGTTGAAGTTGAGTAAAACAACTTTCAAAACTGGTAACAGCCACGACTTTGTACGCAGCAAAAAATGTATGTAAATAAAGTTGTCGATAGGCTTATATGTGGCATGTTATTGTGGGCTGGCTATTAAGTGAATCTACTGAACACACATTCAATGATTAAAGACGAAACATGTACAAAATAATAAAATTTGTGCCAATAACTACGGTATGACACCAGCGCCGAATCAGTAAGAGATACGTTTGTCCAGTAATATAAATGACGCTAACTAATTGGGTAGAGGTTAAATACCGATTCAGATAGGGCACATGTCGGTTCTTGCTCACACGAGAAGAAATATAAAGCTGCGAACAGTGTTTTTTCATAGCGAGACAATACAAATACTGATAGGGCCTGTCTGAGATTTTGTACGGAAATGCATGGGGTTTCGTACGAAAATCTGAGGTTAAAAATAGGAGTACACGAGGTAACGCCTAGCCTGCATTAAACGATTTCGGAGAATATTTCAAGAAAAGTAAGAAAGAAACTGGGAAAGCGGCAGAATACATAATAATCGTTACTGTTAAGGTATTTGTACAACCTAAGTTAAAGCCAACAGTTGTTTAAGTTCATTATTTATTTGAAGATTCTGATGAACTGGAAGTGGTGCATCTAGAGACACAATTTTCTTTTGTGACTTAATTTTAGGAAGAAAATTACTATTTTATTTTATGATAAAAGGCGGCTTGCAAATATGTAAGTTCATAATGTTGATAACTCTGGAAATATCTTCTTTTTTTGTCTTACTACATTCTCTTGTCACTGCATGCGTTATTTGCTCACCTCCTACCCTTCATCTGTACGGCTGTATAGATGTGTGTAATTATGTAAATTATTGTTTTGGAGAATAATTATGAAAACGATCAATTAGGCATATTGTATTGTGGTAATTTATTTCGTAGTCTTGGGTATTTTAACAGCTCATACTTTAGAAGTGTCGGTGAATTTTTTTCATGAGAAGAATTAGCTGGCCTGGACTTAATCTGTTTAGCCGCCATAACGGCTCTTTCACTGAGATGAGAAACACCTGCAGTAATTATACAGAACCCGCTAGTTCTTTTTTTTTTTAAAAAATATCACGAAGTCTGATGCGACAGTGTTAACAAGACTGGCACACATAAAATATTCAAAATTAGCGCTCTCAAAATAATTAAGCAAGCCAGCTACTTCTAAAACACATTATTTCGTGCTCTTCATTTAAAACTTGATGCGCGTAGTCAATGTAACATTTATCTTACATACAACAGCAGAGAAATTTGATAAAAGGTGGATACTTCTCTGCTATTTGATGCTCATACTCTATCACTAACAATAAAGAACATATACACAGTAATTCTTCATACCTGTTGTAATATAAGAGGAGATGCATAAATGATTTATCTCGTGTTTATAATACGAGAGACTATACAGCTACTCAAAGGATCAGTACAGTAGAGAGCAAAAAAGACTCGATTGTTTAATTATAAAAACTAGTGCTAGAGTGTGTAGTGTAAAGGTAAACTGCCTGGTTCAAAACACAGGTACAGCAAGTAGGTTATGATAAAATGTGGAACAACACCGAAACACGACAGAAAAAATATTAAGCGATGCAGCAAGTGTAGTGAACAGTATAAATGCCAATACTTGCTAAAGTTCATTACTTGTTTAAATTGAGATGATAAAGGTACTGCAAAAAATTTGCCGCGTACCGTGAAGTATAAGAGATAGACATGGTAAAATCGGACTGCTTGCGACTGTTAAAGATCCAGATTAACAACCTAAATGACGCTTAATTATCCAGTGACGATCAGTATTCGTACTTGTGACATGAACGGCAAGTAAGTAGATTTTTGCGATGAGACAAATTTTGAGAGCTCAAGTATTCAAGATCTGTAGGATATCCACTTTATGAAACATATTCATAGATAAAATAATAAAACGGAAGTAGTCGTAGGACAAAGGAGTAAGAATATGTTTCGCCAAGAAAATTATTTCTAGAGCGCACTACATAAAACTAGACAATAGAATTGGAAAAGTAGGAGATAGAAATATTACCTGTTACTAATATGTGCAACGTATAGTTCAAATAAACATAACAAATTGAAAAATTTTGTTGCTTAACATTCACTTCGCTGGGGACCTTTTAGTAAACTTCAGCCAAAATTGAGAAGAAATATAATTAATTACATTTGTTAACGGCTATTTGATTTCCATACTTAATGAACAAAGATCATGTTAACGCATAGATATAACTTAACAACAGTGGCCTTATTTGTAACAAGAAACAAGAACACAAATATTGAGGGTAGTCTCTTTCATGAGAAAGACATTATACAGGATGAAACTAATTTAAACCGACATGCTCTAGGAGGTTGCACGGGACATCAAAACAAATATTTTTCTCTGATGTTATAATTTCCTGTGAGTATTTTTTAATCCGATGGAGGGATGTACTGACTCGTTTGTCGCCGTAACTGTTCCGCTGTATCTGTAGAGGGCAGACTTCGCTCTTCAAAAATGGTTCAAATGGCTCTGCGCACCATGGGACTTAACATCTAAGGTCATCAGTCCCCTAGAACTTAGAACTACTTAAACCTAATTAACCTAAGGACATCACACACATCCATGCCCGAGGCAGGATTCGAACCTGCAACCGTAGCTGTCGCGCGGTTCCAGACTGAAGCGCCTAGAACCGCTCGACCACACCGGCCGGCTTCGCTCTTCAGTTGTAATACCAGTTTCACATTCACATTTAGTTGTACGTCTTGACCCAGCATAGTACTTGTTTACTAATGGAGAGATAAACACGGCGTGAGCACACTGATATGGTTGGTGCTTGTTACACAGCGTAACAGAACAGACAAGCAGCGCCTCTGGTTTATCAACAACAATTTCCCAATCGTCGTACCATCATTCCACGTTTGCTGCTACCTGTCAGTGTTTGCGAGAGACCGGGCCGTTTAGTAGATAACGTGGTCAGGGACGAACGCTCACAGTATGAACTTTTGCTATTTGAGGAAGCTGACTGGAGCATACGGAGCAAGCTCCTTCTGTCGGCACTCGCGCCAACTGCGTGTAACATAGGGATGAATTAGACGAGCGTAAGAAACGTCCTTCATGAACAATTATTACACTTATTTCACGTACAGCGTGTGCACGATCTGGAACCTTAAAGATTACCCAATCAGAGCCCAGTTTACGTAGTGGTACCCTGAACAGTGTCAGATGCATCCTTTCATTCCATCCTCTATGCTGTTGACAGAAGAAGCAACGTTCGGGCATGATGAGATCTTCAACATCCATAACTCACATGACAGGTGTGAGTGTGATCCACATATCATATTTACTCGCGCTCATTAGGTGCGATTCTACATGAGACTGTATGAGAAGTTGTTGTTGTCTACATCTCCTACCGAGACCATTAAATGGCACGCATTATTACAGTATCCACGCCGCTCACTACAATGCAGCGCGTGAGGCTCTAGCATGACGAGGCGCCGGCACATCTCAGAGGTTTCCCAATGCGTCGATTCTTGAACCGACAGTTTCAATAAAACGTGATTGGCAGAGCTGGTCCTGTATCATGGCCTACCCGATCCCCTGATTTATACCCTCTGGGCTCCTGAGGTCTTCTCTATATGGCGAGAGATGCTCAGCCTTCTTTGAGTCAGAAGAGGATCTGGTTGCCCGAATATTAGCAGCATCAGGAGAAATTAAGGACACTGCAGAAGACTTTGACAGTGATAGATAGAATATGACCCGCCAGTGTAACCTTTGTTCAATGGACGAATTTTTTCAATCTCTGCTGAAATTGAAGTAATTGTGTAGTTTTTAATGTTGTTGTCTCTTGGTAATTAACAGATAAGAATTGTGTTGTTAATTTTTGTCTGTTGTAAGTAAGATCTAATATCCTCTTAGAACGGTGCCTCACAGAAAAACATCTTAGAAAAAATGTATCAAATATCCTATGCAAGGTAATTAATTTTTTTCCAGAGAAAACTTCCTCCGGCGGTTTAAAAATGCTTACACGAAAATATGACGCTGGAAAAAAACATTTTTTTTATATCCCGTGCAACCTCCAAGAGTTTGTGAGTTCAAATAATTTGCACAAGCTAGAAAAACATAACGAAAGACGGCAGAGCATTGTATGCATGAATGAAAAATTTAGCGTTGGGATTCCAAGAGACTCTATTCAATGAAAAAACTGAAAAATATATACGTGTAATCAGATAAAAGGTGACAATAATAGTGAATGAGTTTTAATTATGAAGATAATAGTGGATTCATATCTCAACTAGTTTCAGTTAAGGTACAATCATTTTTATTCGTTCACTGTCAGATGTCGTAAGAAAGTACAGGTTGATGCGTGGCATGTGTCAGTATATTACAGCATAACAAACACACATACCGATTTTGTGTAGGCGGTGCGCCACAGCTTTCAAATAGTTAAGGGACTTCATGATCACCATGAGAAGCTGATAGTTTAATAAAGCTGATAGTTCACTAAAAACGTTGTACCAATTTAGAGCACAGTGTGCACCATCGGGACATGAGTTGATGATTTTCTGCGTGATTGGAAAAAGTAGTCATAATATTTTTTATTCAAACAGCAGTTTCTCTGTTCATCATAACGTTTATTGAACATAAATGAAGAACCTGAACACAAACCCCATCGCAAAAATTTCGGAGTTTTCAGAGATATTTTCTGCGTATTTTTGTAGAAGGGATCCGTGTTCTCGTTACATGGGCCTTGTCATAAATTAATGTGTAATTATGGTTTATTCAGTTTATTATCCCAATTATCATTGTTTTTGTGAAAATACATACACAAAGGGGAATTTTGTAACATGCAATCGCCAAAACGTACAACACAAAACAAAGAGTAATGAAGCAATCCCCAGAGGCGAAAGTATTGTGATATGGTTGCCGTCGCTGCGGGAGGAGCTTAACATTTACTGAGTCCGTACACGAGGCGCATATTGACCGACTCTTCGTTAGTAAACCTGTCCATACCGCCGTGTATCACCGTTAACACATCCAGAACAAAAAAACACGAGACAGAAGATAGCGATACTGAATAGAAAGTTCAGGGGTATAGGGAAGAGCGCATTATTGCTGTCGACAGTAAGTACCATGAGTGATTGCACAATTTTGTTTCCAAACAAGACATTTGCAGTGCTGTGCAGAGATTTTCAGTACAGTTACAGATACAGATATAAATGAGGTTACCAAATCAAACGAAATGCTACCCTCTAACGACCTACGGCAGATCACGGTTCACATTACGTCAAAATTCTCAGAAAATACCCTTGTACAGCCTTCAAACTGTAGTCGTCTTCCGTATGTATCGCATGCGAATCCTGGTTTGGGAAAATATCCTATAGTGAATATCTGAATTGATTACAAATTAATAGAAACCAATAGGTAGTGATAATAAACCACATGTGCAAGTGGAGCTGTTTTCTTCTTTTTGTGGTGGTATGGTGGTATGATCGTATGGTCGAAAATGGTAAATGCCAGCAAAACCTTTGTATATTACTATGTATTACCCGATAAAGCGGACCGTGGATACGGGCGTAGAGGAAGGTAACTTGGTCACGTAATTACGTACAACGATAATCGAGTTCAAAGTACTGCGCATTGTTACATCGCAACGGGAGAGTGGAAAACGATCACGGAAAATGGCGTCACTGGCAATCAGGATGGCTTCCTGTTAACGTTATTCGATTTGTTGACTATAAGAAAGAGAAAGGAATGACAGTGCGTGCGATGGAGAAAGTGACGGAATGTGCAAACAAAATGTTACACTTGAGTAGGTCTATGGGTTGCAAGTTACCAAAATAGGAACACAATGCTGAACGAACAATCACACTGTAAATGTCCAAAAGACGATATCAATACATGTGCTGTTGTGCAACAATTTCTGCGATTTGATGAACAGCACAAGGAAATGAAAATTTTGTGAAGATTTCACATCTTTTGTTGCACAGTCAAATTATATTAGGCTAGCAAGGAACATCTGAGGAAAATTGTTTGGTTCATGGGATTCGATTCTAGAAGATACCAGAGTAAATGGGTCCTCATCTGCGAGCGAGACGTCATAGTTTTAGGAAAGGTGTCCTACATTGGAGTCGTACGGAAAAAGAAGGCAAAATGAAAGTGGCCACTGTTTCCTTCAGACGGAACGTGAAGTGAAATGTTTAATACGAATTAAATCGGGCGATGTTGAGGGCATTAGATTAGGAAGTGAGACGCTAAGAGCAGTAGATGAGTTTTTCTATTTGGGCATCAAAATAAGTGACGATGTCCTAACTTGAGAGAATATAAAATGCACACTGGGAACAGCATGAGAAACGTTTCGGAAAAAACTGGAATTTGTTAATATTGAACATAAATATTATATGTTAGGAAGTCTTTTCTGAAGGTAATTTGGTGAAATATAGCCTGATACGGATTTGGAATGTGGCCAACAAAATGCTCGTACATAAAGAAATTCTACGATTTAAAATGTGATTCTACGTAACAGTGCTGAAGATTAGAAGGGTAGGTCGAATAAGTAAGGAAAAAGTAGTTAGTCGAATTCCTGGAGACGAGCTGCATGACACTAGGTGATTAACCATAAAACACTAAAGGAGTGAAAATGTTTCATTCCTACAAAACCACAGTAATGGAACTACTCGATATTTATTCAAAGGAAGTCGTAATTTCTAGATTACACATTAGTTAATTCCAATTATTAGATCTCCAATGGCATATTACACACCAAATTAAGTAGAAAATGTCCTATTTGACGCTTTGCTCCAGTCCTAAATTTTGCGAGGGATAGTGATCTTGGGTTAGGGCACATCCTGAGGCTACTAGGAACTGTCAGTGCGGTGATAGAGGGAAAATTGGGGGATAAAAACTGTATAGGGAGACCAGAGCTTGAACATCGTTCATAGGTTCAAATGGAGGTAGGTTGCAGTAAGTAGGCAAAGATGAAGAGGCTTGCACGGAGTAGGCTAGGGTTGAGAGCTGAAGACCACAACAGCAAGAACAACAGTGCTGTGAATAAATATTGTCGAAGTGGTAGTACTTAAGGACTATTGTCAAAAGAGAGCGCCAGTCAACGTTTATTTGTGCTGGTATGCAGGGCACAGACGTATAAGACGTGTATCGGGTAATAGCTGTGCAACTATAAGAGTTGCAGCAGTCCACGACATTGCTGCATTTGGCCTCCCGTGTCTGTTATCAGAAAGATACACTGACGGCACAGTAAGCAAGTACAGTGCTGACAGAGGTAAACGCATCACGCTGTAAATGATTTGACGAGAATTGTTCATATACTGTCAAGTGGTTCATTGTGTTCTCGTGAAATATCACGACAAAACTCACGGTAAGCCGACCGAAGTGCCTTCACCGCCAGGTGCAATAATATTGTGGTCCACTAGTGTGTACGCTGATGGTAATTCCTCTATCTCTTTGCTAATTGGTAAACATGACAGTGTGGTCACATTGACTAGGTTTTCAGTTCTTTTCCTGGGTAATACCGAGACATTTTTCTTTAGTTTCATCTGTAAAGATACAAAGAAGACACACAACAGGAGTTGTGTTTGATGGTGGCAAAATGTGTAGGTAAATAAGACAATTCCATCTTTCACATTGGCTTCGTTATGATCAGAGTCATTTGTTTTTAAACCGTCAACTGGCAGCAGCGATATACCGCTTCTATGAGCCTCCTCATGTGATTTGTATTGTATGTTACCAAATCCCCGTATTTTACAATGTTGGCCAACGTGGTAGTGTATACACCATTATGGCTGTCGTGTTCATTTGCAATTGCTCGCGTAGTAAACAAGAACGAGAACAACTTTCGCATTCTTGTACCAATCGAGTAACACTACTACCATAACACATACGTTAGTAAATATACAAAAAAAACCTGAGCAATATATCGTAAGTTTTACGATTAGCTAAGTATGACGGTGTGGTAGTTATGTTATTCAATAGGTTAAAGAGAGCCAAATCTTATTGTCGTTCGAGTTTACTACGCCAGTTATCAAGTATGAATGTGGCGCACGATGTATTCGCTAAAAAAAGTGAGTTTATACCATTTAAGTATATCAGAAGAACAGGTACTTCGAAACATCGCTGAAATCAGCTGATGATAAGTAATGACTGTGTACATAACTGGACCAAGGGGGATAATGGTGTTACAGTGTAATATTGGGCCTCCACTGAAATCTTGGTTGTGTTGCCAGATTGATCTGAAGCGTAGCCCAAGAACGAGGTTAGTCTGGAAAATGATAATTTGTTGCTGATTTGGTGAATCCGGCGAATGTGAATGCTACATAATGATTGTGGTAACTGATTGACCTGTACCGTAGCCTAATGTTTATGTTCGTGCCATATTTACTGCACTTCGACATACGTTCCCCACCTTTCGTTGTCAAAACTAAAACTGCAAAGTAGATGCAGAAAAATTATCTTACATTATGGACAAGTCTCCAGCGAACCTTTGATGCATATTATTAATATACATCATGCATAAACTAGGGAAAAAGGGTCCGCTACATAAGTTTTGTCGATAGTGGAATAGTGTGTTTTGGTAAATTTTCTTTCTTTGGCATCTGACACGAAAAAAAAAGAACTGTAGGAACTATTCTCTACCACGCACCGCACAGTGGTTTGCAGAAGACATAGTACTCGGGTGAATGGACTGGAAGACACTGACGTGTGTGTGTGCAACGTACCTGCCGGTTTGCGTGAGTGGTCTGCGAGTGCTGGGGGCGGCCTATTCGACGGCGGCAGGTGCCGAGTGGTACGTGGCGGGTTGCCTGTGGCAGGCGCTGTCGAGTGCCGCGGACTGCGAGTCGCGACGCACGGCCGACTGCGAGCACGTGAGGCGCGGCGAGGCTGCCGCCACGGCCACGGCACAGCACGGAGCGCGCGCCTGCGCACGCCGCCTCCAGGTCGATAGGCTTCATTTGACGAGGGCGGGCTGGCTAGGGAGGGCTCTGCCCAAGAGGCGTCGAGCGCCTCGCGCACCACGGCCCGTTTCTTTCGCTGTCCGCTTTTGTTTTTGCTGGCGCCGTCTTTTATCGCGGGAACCTACCGGCGCGTGGATGGCCTGAATGTGGGACAGTCCGGTCAGATGCTGGAGGACTTAACGCGCGACCGCTTGGCTCGGCCTTTCTGCTTCATTTGTATTAGAGCCTTATTTTAGGTTAATTCACAATAATTACACTGATACGCGAATGCACGCTTTCTTGGCGAATTTCACGTTGAAATCTTCTGGGTTATCAGCCGACTCGTGCCGTCGTGTTTTCCCTATATTTTGACGAGTTTTTTTATTCGTCATCTTCAGGCGAAATGTTGGGTTTATAATTTGTTCCTTCCTTTATAGCCGCTGGACCACACACACCACAGGCGAGAGCCAAACGGTTCGGACATCTTCCGGGGCTATGTGACTGACCCATTCACGGGGCTCCCGGTAGAGAAGTCTGCAGTCGAGCAGTTGGAAAGGAAGGATCTGGAGATGAATTCGACGCTTCGCCCGGAGATCATGAGTGGGAATCTCGTCGAAACGTTCAGGCAAAATATTGCAATTTCCCTGTTAACCTGAGTAGATTTCATCATAGACGGATGATGATTAAGTGCTACAGAGTTCATCACTAGAAGACAGCAAAATTTGAATCTTAAGTTTGCGAAAACTGCGTCAGCCTGAAATAAATAATCTCTAAGACACCGTATCTCCCTTCTTTTAACTCAGATTTCCTGTGACTTCTTTCATGCGTTCTTCACCTGTTCTCATCATGAGATAATATTTTTATTTCAACTTAATTACCACACTGGGTGGGCAAAATAGGAGTTGCTCATAAAATATTTCATGCACATTAAGATAGGTAGCCCGACTCAACATCGTCTGGTTCAAAAATGGTTCAAATGGCTCTGAGCACTATGGGACTCAACATCTGAGGTCATCAGTCCCCTAGAACTTAGAACTACTTAAACCTAACTGACCTAAGGACAACACACACATCCATGCGCGAGGCAGGATTCGAACCTGCGACCGTAGTGGTCGGGCGGTTCCAGACTGTAGCGCCTAGAACCGCTCGGCCACACTGGCCGGCTAACATCGTCTGGTACGAATGAGGATGGTGTCAGGAGGTTGCGTATCTTAAAGTGGATGAAATAATTTTCATGCTATTTTTATTACGATCGCTGTGCATAATCCGTTAATGTGTGCCCCTACTATCGATTCCATTTCTGCTGAAGTCTACGTTCCCCTCCTGACCATGAAGTACACTGGACAAAAAATTAATTACATCCAGGAGACATCACGCTCTTATTGTGTAACACCTCCTGCAGCCTTGATAAAGGTCGCACATTGGTGAGGAAGAGAGACCACAGATTTCTATGCTATATCCAGCCAGCCAGCAATCCCGAAAATTTTGGAAATAAGAGGAATACAGCCAATCGGCTGCGTGAGTTTAATGTGAAAATCTCGACCAGATTTCTATACCACTAAGTGTGTCTAATTCTGAAGGAATTGTAAACGTCATACAATTTATGTGACTTCCTTCTGAAGAAGATACCTTAGAGGTATCGAAACTTCGTTAAATTTTAGATGGTTCCAATAGCTCTAAGCACTATGGAACTTAACATCTGAGGTCATCAGTTCCCTAGACTTAGAACTAATTAAACCTTAGTAACCTAAGGACATCACACACATCCATGCCCAAGGCAGGATTCGAGCCTGCGACCGTAGCAGCAGCGCGGTTCCGGACTGAAGCGCCTATAACCACTCGTCATAGCGGCCGGCCCAAATTTTAGAGTAAAATTATGCATCTGATTGGTTGTATATTTACTGAAAATTTCCTTATGGTAGCTGTTGTCAGCCGTATTTAAAGTTATGAGGTCCACAAAAGTTATCATTTGCGGCAGTGATGATTGCTACGTTTCACCCAACATTCTAAATAGTACCAGACATTTTCTAAGCTGCGGGCTTTCATAAAAGGAAATGACGTGGGTGGCCCTCAACTACGCACCCTTTGACTCAGTATTGCAATATTAAAAGTTTTGGCTGGTTTCGTTGTCTAGGCGCTGGGATATGTAGTTGCTACATTACATGCCAAATACTGCTGAGTCTACAGTATACGATAAGAATCCACACATGAATCGAATGGTCGAAGGTTTCTGTCACTCGGCAATTGGAAATTATGAATGTAGCATATAAATTTATAAATGAAAGATTGCAATTAAATAAAATCTGCAGGTACTATCTTCACGACATTAAATGATGAGTACGATAGTAGAAGTACTTTTGAGAATGCGGTATATTTCTGCAAAACACTTATTGGTGTGGATGGTCCAGCAATTAAATAAAGTATAAGTTGAATAACAGGAAACAATAGATTCCTACTTCACGCAATTAGTTATGAACAACAACTTGGCTCGCGAGGTATTCACTTCTGAACGCACATTACGTCTTCACTGCAGAAGCCACGGAAATCACACAAGAGCACAGATCGGCACTCCGAGATATTTCTATCCTCCGCGACCACGCGCAAACTGCTCCACTGTCCAAGCCGTTCCTTCGACCGTCCTGTCTTGTGCGACTGTCCCTCACGCCGCACTGTTCAGAACTCCACGTGCCCTCTCCAGAAACGATGCTCTTCCCCGAACTCCATACGTCTCTCTTAGTAACGAGCGCTGTGATTGGCCCGAGCGCTCCCTCCATGTCTCCAAGCCAACGTACAATCACAAACATATTGAAAAACATATGAAACACTGGATTTAAATTTAAATAACTTGAAATTAAATAAATATTCCTACGGATGGACCATAAACACGCTCTAACACACATTATTAAATGCATAAAAAAATTAAATAAACATATATCAAAGGAATAGCAACAAAAGTTAGGCCAGTAGCCTAATGTCCCTGTGTTTTCTAAAACCCTGTAAAAATTTAACCAATTTCTTCATGAATAGTATATATCGGATAGAAACAAAGACATAGATGAATAAATATATTTACAAGCATGCTGCTACCGTTTTTTTGTGTAACTGTGGGGTACTTATGGCCTGACGCGATCGATAGTAATCGGCCACTTTGACCTCCATTAACTCATGTACTATTTAAGTCACATGACTGTAATTCATACCAATTTAGGTTTACACTATTAGGTTTCCAAAGACATGTGGATCGTCGAAATGGGATGAGCCGTTTAGAGTTTGGAAATTCGTTGCTGGGTATTACTTGTATGATTTATCATCAGATGCCAAACTTTAAACTAATAAATATATTGAAAATCTGTTTTCACCATCAGAATCGTCGTGCAAATAATGGTAATGTACATGTTTCTTTTTGAGGTATCATGATTCATCTTGCTACTATTAATTTCTATACGAACTGTGAAATGTCTGCTATTATGGTTTCTTAAAGTCCGCCATCTTTGGCACTCCCAGCATAGACATCTCCTTCATCAACACAAAGCACCGTCCTCGTCACAGCGTCAACATGGAATTCCCAGCCACGCCATCAGGCTGGACCCCTCTTGCTTCGGCCAACGTCTGGCACCATGTGGTTGGCCTGGGGCCCTATTCTGTATCTTTCCGCCATTGTGCCGATAGTTTCGGTACTCAAGAGCACCGAACGGTCTATTACTCGGATTAGAGTCCCATCATTATTCAGTATGCATTTCGGTAGCGATACCGTTCGGGTCTAGAGAACCGAAGCGCTATTGTCGGTTCGCGTCGCGCAAGCCAATCAAAAGCAAGCGGCCGCACATCCGCACATGCGCATTGCAGCGCGCGCAGCGCCACGAACACAAAGCGGCTAGCAGACGACACGCTATTCTTCGCAGTTCCGAACTTGCACTTTCGCAGTACCAAGTGTTGCTAAAATATCAGCGGAAACGTCGGACAAAAATGAGGTTAGTAGGTTCCCAGTTCAGTGACACTGAAAGAGTGTTTAGGATTGCTATTGTGATTGTCGTTTATGGGTATTTCATTTGAAAGAAAAACAGCAACCTTGGGTATGGAGAGGTACTTATTATTCAACAGTTTTGGCCAGTATTTATAGCCTGTGCTAAAAGAATAAGAAGATAAACAGAATGTGGTTATAACTCGCTCTTAGAGATCCAAATCATTAAGTAGCCCATTTCCCTATATGATACGTCAACGATTTCCATCTTAAAAATAAAATTGATAAAACGCGTTTTCGAGAGTTCCTGCAGTTCGTCGAAGTTTATAACATGCATCTCATGAATGAAAATGTTTCGTATAGGTGCTACAGTCTAAATACATTATGGCGGAGATCTTTCATATCCGTCTACTGTTGTTGAGGATTTGATCGCAGATAAAGACTTGTGACAAGCACGATTATGAAGATGACTGCTGCTAGTTACGTTCCCAGTAATTGAAGTTGCACCCTTCGATTCCTGTCTAACCGCATACTCGGAAATCGCTACATATTCGGAAAAAATGTTGAATTATTTCTGACAAGAAAATTATAAAGGTCACTGTCGGTTGTTTCACTCACAGCAATTTCATCTCCAACAATTTCATATTTCATATTTTAAACACACAGAAATCACGAAATCATTACTGAGTAAGTGCGCTCTTACATGTAAGTAATATTGCAGAAAAATCTTAACTTACACGAATAACAATGTCTCAGAACGTGTTGCATATATTAAGTGCAAAAAAAAATTTTTGCGCCCATCCATGTGCGAACCCGTGTCTTTAAGTGTAGTATTAACGCGCACTAACCACTTGATACGCTAAACAACAACTATGCATGCCTGAATTCTTGTACTATTGTGGAGGATCGTAGGCTGACTTCGTTGCCAAACGATGCTGTGTAAGTCAGAAATGCGTAATAGTTTGGAAGGTTTCTAGTATCAGGCTTCACATAATTGCTTTCCATTGTTACTTGAAATTTGTAAAAATATTTCGATAGTTACTAACTAAACCATTTGTGGGAAAAAGTACACAAAGTCACTAGTAACATCACTTCACACGCATGTAATATACGTAAGCAGAGCCAATGTCTTGCTATTTAATGATCTTTAAACTCTTATTTGCATTAAAATAACACGTATTTCGAGAGAATATTGACCGAAAACGTTTTCTGTTTAGATGTAATTATTCACAGTAACAACCTAACCTAACCATATTTCTAACAAAAGAAAATAGTCTATTGTGAACTCACTTTCCAACCAGATGCGTCCTCTGGTGATTCTTTAGTAACACAATCACTAAATCCAAAGCTAAAACCGCTAAATATGTTTAAAATAACAAATTATAGGAGTACATAAACCACAGCTCACCGATCGACAGGGGCACACCGAAATTCAAAACCTCTCGGTACAATTGTCGTAAGATCGGTGGGAGGACTGTTAGGTAACAGGTCTCAGAAGCTTACTGAATAGGATATTTCGGTAAAGAACCGAAAATGACGTCACTACCGAAACGAACCAACATCACCGATCGATATGGACGATACAGAATAGGGCCCCTGCCGAGTGGCCCGAGCCCACCGAGCGGCAATGCCAACTCCGAACTTAGGATATTTTCAGGGCGCCACAATTCGCCTGTTACCTAACAAAGTGATGAAGGTCATGTGATATTGTTGTCCAGTTGAGGTGCAGAGTGTTTCTCAAACCATGAAAGTATGCAAGCAGCCCTATGAATACAGCTGTTGTCATCTTGGAAGACAGAAGTGTCCAAAGCACACTGATAGTGAATACGTAGAATAAAGGTCTACACTGTCACCGAGAACGTTGAAATAAACATTCATGTTCACGGTCATCTGTGTGAGTGGACCCATGTAACTGTTGGTAAATACATCAAACAAATGACAAAATCATCTCCTGGCTGAACTACACCACCGTCACACACTACGGGTTAAACAACTCAGAGTTTTGCATCTTCTGGAAAGGAGCAAACTCAGACTCGTTGGAGCACATGGCACAGCTCCAATCAGTTCGGTGTTGATAAACTCACTGTTGAACGCCAGTACACCTCAAAAACAGCAACAATAACAAGTCGATCAGTTACTGCCCAGTTTCTTTGCTGTTTGACCCACTCAAGGCGTACAGCTTTCTTTGCTGCTCTGAGCAATGGCTTTTTGAGAGGTATACGACTACAAATGTCCGTTTCATGGCAGTTGCCTTCCTAATCTAAGAAGTATCTACATTTACCGACAGCAGCAGCTCCTGTTGCGTTCGAAACCGTCTGTCATTTCCAATACAAGACGTTATAGTCTCCCTCCTTTAGTATCTTTATACGACCCCTGCTTTTACACTGAGTTACAAGGTTGCCAGAGGTACAACATTCCCAACAGACAGGTTGGACAGCCGCGTTGATGCACCAACAGTTCATGTCAGTTTATTTGCGGTGTGATCACTGGCACGTTCAAACACTAGAGCTCGTTTCTGCCGTTCCGAAACGTCTCCAATTCAACCCATCTTACTGCGTTGATTCCGCACAACAGCCTTGCACATACAATCACATCACTGTCTTGACTTAAAACAGCCGTGGAGAGGCACATGGGCACCAGTTACCAGTCCTACACCATCTTCAACGACTACCGTAGCAAAATATTGTGGAAAAATTCTTAAAAGTGAATTCTGGTGATATTTAATGATGTTAATGCACCGAATTTAGTGCCCGGGCACTCAATGATGACACAGAAACTGAAGCTGAGAAAGCAAAGGAAAACCAGAAATGTTCTACTTTGTTTACAAATGTTCCTTCACCAAGGAAGATACAGAAGTACAGCCCCAGTTTAACTCTGGCACCATTGCAAATATGAGTGATATAAAAGGGATGGATAAATATACGGAAGAAAACATAGGAAGACCGTTGGCATTAAAAACAGCTTCCAGTCGTCTAGAAATGAATAAATGCAGGTACTAATTGGTTTTCAAGGGAATCTTATACTGTTTATCCTGTAAAATAGAGGAAAGTTCAGGTAACGATGGTGGAAGTAGGTAGGACCATGCACCCTTCTGTCAGGCTCAGCAATACTGAGATCTGGTGACTGCAGTGGTCATAGGAGATCCTGCAATTCATCCAGGTGCTCCCAAAACCAGTCCTGGACAAGGCGAGTTGTCGTCTTCGAGCAGCGCTTCACCATTCAGGAGCAAACATTGTATCGTGGTATAGACCTGATGAGCCGCAACGGCCACATAACCCTTGGCAGTAATGCCTCCTTGCAGAGTAACCATGGGGCCCCTAGAATACCACGATATGGTTGCCCAAACCATCACCGAACCCCCACTACGTATCAGTCTCGAGAGGTAAACTCGGCCAGGGGCTAAACAGTGCAAAACAAGACTCATCCGACCAAATGACTTCTTCCATTGCTCCACAGCCCAGGGTTGAATGGCTCCGGCACCACGTTACCCTGTTACGGGCATTTGCATCACTAATGATTCGTTTTTGATTTCCATCTCAATCTGCAACTTCTGGTTACGAAGCTTTGTTGGTGTTGTTTTGGTGCTGACAGGTTTCGCGGGAGCGACTTTCAGTTTTGCAGTGACTTCTGCCGCTGTCGTCCTCTTATGTTTCGTTACCGTCCCCTTCAATGACGGTCCGTAACGATCACTCAACACACATTTCCGAACGCGGTGTGACTTGGCGGATGATGTTTTTCGCTTTCCCCGTATGCAGTGGAAATCTTCGATACGATGCATCTTGAAACACCAAACACTTCCGATACCTTGGGAAACACCCACTCACAATTACGCAGGACACTGTTCTGACCACGACGGACACTTACAACTTACTGAGGGCATTCAGACGTGCCGTTCTTGGTACAACACAACAGTGCTATCTGGAGCCTTGGCTAGCGTCTGTATATATTGTCAAGCATGCATTTCCCTCTGTATTTCCATATTTTTGTCCACCCCCTGTAGTATGTTAAGGTCAGTGGCGTTGAGAAATAGCCAAAATCGATAAAATTAAATAAGGATTCAGAACCGATGAAATCCCTTTTCGATTCCGTATAGAATACGGAGCTGAGGTGCCTCTCACTTTCACCAAAACATAGCGTAGTTCCCTTGAGCAAAAAACTGTACCCTGTGATGCCCAGGTCACACCAGTCAAAAAGAAGGTTATAGAAAATATTCCACAAAACTACCGACCAGTCTCAAAGATTTCCACATCCTGTAGAATACTAGTACAGATTCTCAGCTCAAACATAATAAAGTATCTCGAACAGAACGAGCTCCTCCATACCAAGTAGTACGGATTCCGAAAACGTCGATCATGAGGATCCCAATTTGCGCTCTCCCAGCATGGCATCCCGAAAGACATGGATCCAAAGCACTCAGCTGGACGCAATATTTTTCGCCTTTAGAAAAGAGCTTGACTCAGTACCACGCCAACGCTTATTAACAAAAGTAATATCATATAGGGAATGGCACGAAATTTGTGCTTGGCTTAGGATTTCTAGGTAGGGAGGACGCAGTATGTTATCTGGGATGAAGAGTCATCTATAGAAGCAGAAGTAGCTTCAGGCATGTCCCAAGAAGAGTATTGGGGCCCTTGCTGCTCATGTCGTATTTTAATGACTTGCCAGTCAATATTAACAGAAATCGTAGATTTTTCAATATGACGCAGTTATCTGTGTTTAAGTACTGTCCGAAACAATCTGCAAAAATATTCATTCAGATCTCGGTAAGATTTGAAAATCATTTAAAAATTGGCAACTAGGTGTAAATATACTGAAATGTGATACTATGCATTTCACAAAATGAAAAAAAAAACCTTATGAGTACAATATCAGTGTATAACAGCTGGAATCAGCCATACAAAAACCTGGATGTAACAATTTGAAGAGATTTAGAAAACTGTTCAAGTTTGTGGGAACCGAACCAAATAGAATTGGCTCAAAATGGTTCAAATGGCTCTGAGCACTATGGGACTCAACTGCTGAGGTCATTAGTCCCCTAGAACTTAGAACTAGTTAAACCTAACTAACCTAAGGACATCACAAACATCCAGGCCCGAGGCAGGATTCGAACCTGCGACCGTAGCGGTCTTGCGGTTCCAGACTGTAGCGCCTTTAACCGCACGGCCACTTCGGCCGGCCAAATAGAATTCACAGGGGACACTGAGCTATCCAAAGTAGGGCAGCACGAATGGTCACAGGTTTGTTTGACTCACAGGACTATGCAACGGAAATTCATGCAGGAATAAGGGGGTGGGGGGCAACCCTAGACCATTTTGTGAACTTCTACATTTTAATGTGTAAAATATACATTTTATTAGACAACTTGGTAGAGAAGGTCTATTTATGTCGGGCTTACACTATCACATGAAAGATTCTCTTGATGTTTACAGATTCTGGATGGCTAAGTCCACTACAACCGAGTTAGCTGACATGCATCACATTTATGGGGAAGCACGATTCAGCAGTCAGCCAGAAAGACGACTATAAACGATTTCCAAGAATATTATCGGATTATATTATATTTTTTAAAGAACTGATGACCGTCTTCATGACTCCTTGAGACTAGACCGACGGTAAACTGATAGGTTTTGCTGTGTACCAATCGTTCACTTTGAGGAAACTTTCTTACAGCAAACTGAAGACAACGCCAGCTCCAGCACGCTGTCCACACCAAAGGAATTAAATACCTACAACGCCAATGTGTGTAACATCCTGTACCAGTCGTCAATGTATCCATTCAAGTATCACAAGGTGCAAGACCTATCACCTAATGACTCTCCCCAGAGCGTGGTATTTTACCAATACTATCTACACCAAATAGTAGGCCGGCCGTGGTGGCTGAGCGGTTGTAGGCGCTTCAGTCCAGAACTGCTCGCCTGCTGCGGTTGCAGGTTCGAATCCTGCCTCGGCCATGGATGTGTGTGATGTCCTGAGATTAGTCAGGTTTAAGTAGTTCTAAGTCTAGGGGACTGATGACCTCAGATGTTGAGTACCATAGTGCTCAGAGCCATTTGAACCAAATAGTAAACATTCCTGATTTCCAAACGTCTGTTTTGCTTACTGACGAGGCTACCCTCGCAGGGGAAGGAATATTCGACAGCCACAACAGCTATGTCTGGGAGCTGGAAAATCGTAAGGCAACTCTTGTGTTCCACCATCAACAGAGGTTTATCATAAATGTGTGACCTGGTGTTTTTCAGGCTCATCTGACTGAACCGTATCTTCTGCTTAATACGATCGCTGGAGAAAATCATTATATCTTTTCGCGTGAAGTACCTCCGGAAATGTTGCACCATGTCCCGTTAACAGTCAAGCAACGATTATTATGGCTCTAGTATGACGGGACCCCATCCCGCTTTGCCGTTGATGTCAGATAATATGAAGACAATAGCTTTCCCAGTCGTGGTATTCGGAGGGGTTAGCCAGTATCCTGTCCACCACGTTCTCCCGACCTCACTCTTGCGGATGTCTTTTAGTGGAAGGGTATAAAGTGTAAAAAGAGAGACAGAGATTCCAGAAGAGCTGGTTGCCCGTTTGGCTCAATCTACAGCCATTATTCCTGAAGCACCTGGTTCTTTTCAGCGTGTTAGGCAACCGTTAGCATGCAGATACCAGTTGCGCATTAATCAAAATGTACGACATTTTCAACAGCGTCTCTGAAACTATAATCATCACACGGCAGGTTGAACGCCTTCCCTCAACACCACTAGCGTCAAAAACCTTCTTGAACCCACTGGAGGAAACGGTACGGCTGTGACGTTTCTGTTTCATAAGAAATATTTCTTTTCATCTCGTCCACAAAGAATAAAATTTTATATACATAGATTTTTTTACATGCTGTACATTATTTTTCCACCCCCACACGGACAACGCACCTTATCGAGGAGGGTGGCTTTAGTGCCCTTCCATTACAGATAACCGTACTTTAGGGGAAATCACATCGGAGAAGTATCTAGGCGCTTCAGTCCGGCGCCGCGCAGCTGCTACGGTCGCAGGTTCGATTCCTGCTTCGGGCATGGATGTGTGTGATGTTCTTACGTTAGTTAGGTTTAAGTAGTTCTACGTCTAGGGGACTGATGACCTTATATGTTAAGTCCCATAGTTTCTAGAGTCATTTGAACCATTTCTGAGAAGCATCTATGGACAGGATAGGCAAACACCTGGATCTTCAAAATACGGCAATAGACTTTCCAGTAGATTCAGGAGCACTAGTGTAGCTGATTAGTTGATCTGCTCTGATAGCATCAGCCAACATGCCCTTGCTACGTAGGTACTGAGAACGGCTAGAAGCAAGCGGAAACTACAGTCGTTGTATTTCTCGAATACATGCGCTCTATTGTATGACGTAATGGTGATGGCGTCGTCCTGGGTTAAATATTCCGGAAGTAAAATCGTCCCCCATTCGGAACTTCGGTTGCGGTCATCTGCAAAAACAAAACTGTGAACCTACGGCTCGGATCGTGAAATGTTGGGTCTTTCAACCTGGTAGGCAGATTAGTGATTTTAAAAGGGAAGTGGATAGGATGAAGTTAGATACAATGAGAATTAGTGAAGTGCGGTGGTGGGAAGAACAGAACTTCTGGTCAGGTCATTACAGGGTTACCTGGGTTAAAATGAGGGCAGTGCAAAAATAGATAATGCAACGGATACAAAAACACGGTAGGAAGGCGTGTAATCGACTATAAACAACATTGTTAAAGTGTTATTGAGACCTAGATAAATATGAAGCTCACAACGACCATTGTAGTACAGTTTTATATGGTAATTAGCTCTGTAAATGATGAAGAGATTGAAGGAATGTATGATGTGATAAGGGAAATGGTTCAGATAGTGATGGGAAACAAAAATTTAATTTTGTTATGTGACTGCAATTACGTAGCAGAAGAAGTAAGAGAAGGAAAAATACTAGGATATTAAGGACTGGGGTAAACGAATGTATGAGGATACCACCTGGTAGAATTTTTCGCAGACCATAATTCAGCCATTGCTCACATTTGCTTTAAGAATCATGAACGTTGGATACGTGGAAGAGACCTGGGGACACTGAAAGCTTTCAGATTGATTGTATAATAGCAAGACAGAGATTTCGAAATGAGACTTCTAACTGTAAGACATTTTCAGGGGCAGATATGGACATCAACTATAATTTATTAAATAATAACTGTAGATTAAAATTGAAGTAATTGCAAAAGCACAGGAAATAAACCAGATGGGACTTTAATAAACTGACTGGGTAAGTTGAAGGAACCGTACGTGGGTGAGAGTTTCAGAGGGAGCATTATGTAAAGATTGACTGAAGCAGCATAAAGGAATTCTATAGCAGACGAATTTGTAGTTTTGTGAGATGAAATAGGGAAGGCAGCAGACGATGTGCTAGTAGAAATTCTAGATATCACCTGAGTTACCGAATTTAAATGAAGAGAGGAAAAAATATAAATATGCAGGGCTTGAAGCTAACAAAAGACAACAAAAACCTCTAAAAATGAGACTGACAGAAAGTGCAAAATGTCTAAGCAGAAATGCTGGAGGTCAAAAGAAAGGCTGTACAAGCATGCATAGCCAGAAGAAACACAGAATGAACACTCTTGGTTCGGGGCAAAGTACTAGGGTCTGTTACTTAAGAAGTCTCTGAGAACCTATTCGTTATGATCGGATATTGGCCAGTTATCTGCATTTTCTGGAAATCTATGAATGTGGAATCTGCCTGTGGCTATTCACCCATGGTTCGCTGGATTTCGTAGGAGGAAAGGGCAAGCTGAGTTATGCACGAGCGATGTTTCCTAAATCTGTGCTGACTCATGGACAAAAAATTTGCTGTCTCAAGGGAATTTATTACATTCGAACTCAGAATATGGTCAAGAATTCTGCAGTACATCGTTATTTACAGTATCGGCCTGTAATTTTGCGGGTGCCTTCGTTTACCTCCTGACACTAATATCAGAAAAGACTGATTTGTGACAGCGTCAACGCCATCATTCACAAAATTTTGACTAAGCCGAAGGTTTTCTCCCCATTTTGTGTCGCAAAACGCGAGTGACGAGGAGAAAGCAAAAGGCGTGGAAGTTGCAGGATATTTCTTCGACGTATATTACTGAGATCCATTTTCTTTCCGGAAAACCATCGTTTCAATAGACGAGATATTTTAAATAATTTCGATCAAAAGTTGGCATGACAATCAGTGGAATGTACTAAAGCAAGACGGTGTGAAACGCCTGTTTACCTACAATGAAGTGATTCACCGCAAATTCGTATGTGGTGTTTAAATTACCAACGCCGATTACTAGGAGGCAGATTTTAAATGTTTACTGCTTCCCATTCGGTGGGATCACCAGATCTAAGCAGAACAGTGCGGTGGTGGAGAGGGGGCGGGGGGGGGGGGGGGGTTGTCTGTGGCAAGACAATGCCTTCTGCCGACCGTGAGCTCACAACACGCAGTTGTTTGCGTGCTCAGAGAGTACGCCTCACATCTGGGACTTGCAGACATCTTTTAGTTCTCCCATCTCAATAGAAACTTGAAAAACACGCTTCTTCAAAATATACCGCCACATATGTGGTTCATTATCTGCTGTTACCGAACATTCATTCTGGATTGCCAATAGTGGTTCTTATCGTCTCGAAAAGCTAAAGTTACGTAATTAGTTTTTTATTTCCTGTTGGTGAATTTCTGGTGTTCTGGCACACAAAAATTTCACATAGTCGTAGAGCAAATGGAACTGATATCGATGTTCAATATTGCTGACAACATAGTACTTCACACTGGAAGTTAGGCTCACCAGAGGGAGCTAACGAACAGCTCATTTTTCCCAGAACGTGGGTTAGGATTAAACGAGATAAACACGAATGGCTGAGATATTGCAAAATAAGTAGCATCGTGGTCACACCAAAATTGCGAAATAAACAATATAAGTGAAACAATTACGCCATGTGGCAGAATTACTGAAAATAGTCGTACAAAGTCTAACTTCAGAAGGAGGTTAATGCTGTTGGATAAAGCTGTCGCTAACAATCAGAAAATTACTGATATCAAAAAAACTAGTGATAGACTAGGTAGACGGAAAGCGAACTGTATGGTACGCTGTTTCTCCATGACGGGATGTTGTGGCAGGTAGTAAGGTAGGGATGGCGTTGGCAGCAGCAGTAGTAGTAAGTAATAGAATACGGGCAAGTAATAGAATACACAGGGTGAATCAGAACTCCACGGAAAAACTTTCAGAGATGGTAGTGTGGACCAAAACAAGAAAAAATTCTAGAAAACATGAGTTCTAAAATGCATGCCATAAAACCTATGACGACTTGTTCATCATCGCTACTGTGTCAGCATATCATCTCTTCTACTGAAAGTTCCTTGCTTTTGATTCTTTGAGAGGTAACAGGAAGAACCAAAACAAGAAAAACATTTAGAATAAATATGGGATCTGAACTGCATACCTTTAGAGCTATGAGTACTTGGCACTCTGAAACACATCTCTTTTACTGAAGAAGTGCTTATGGACCTAAAGCTATGCCTTTTAAGGCCCATATATATTAGTCATTTTTTGCTTGTTTTGGCCCATACTACCACATCTGAAAGTTTGTCGGTGGAGATCGGCTTCATCGTCTATGAAGCAGATTATTGAGATCAATAGGCATGTGATATAGAAAACTTGTACATAATATTGAGTTGATATGCTGCATCTAATATATAAAACTAAATATTTGTTTGTTTGTTAATTTGTCTTCTCTGCTTTCCTCTGTCACACATATGATGGTGATGAAATTTTAGTGAGCTGTAGGATGCATGCCCGCGAAAATTTCTGTGGGGGCAAGAAGCACTTAGCGCCCGCGGGGGTAGGAATGCAGAATTAACTCAGGAATGCCTGTGGCAGTTTCAGCCATATTTTGTATATACATAAATCATTATTTGTATAATAATTTTTACATTAATACTGCAAGATAAAATATCTCAACCACCTTTAAGGGTGAGAATATGTGAGATGTAAAAATATTCGATGACGACCGATATTAGTAGCAACTCCGCAGTTTTCGGGGTCGGGGTTACGTTTTACCCTTACATTTGGGGGTAGGGTGTGGGGTGGAAATATAGTGACTTTATCATCATATCTGTCCAGCACCTGAATGAATTTCTGCGAAAATTGGCACACATGTCATCTGCTATCTGAAAAAATATTTTTGACAGTAAGACACCTCTAGCACCTTAAGGATGAGGGTTTGTGGTGAAAAAGTGGGACATAAAAGCATTTCTCAGGAATGCTTGAAAAATTTCAACCAAATTTGGTGTGCATGTGACTCATTGTTTGTATAAAAACATCGTGGAAGTAAGAAACCTCTGCAATGCCACGGGCGTGTTTGAGGATGAGAAGAGCGGCATGTAGAAACGTCCGAAAACTACCTTTTGGCATTTGTTTCCTGTATTTGGTTGACTCTGAATACTTTAAAAGTATGAAACGCCATCTGTCTCTTATTTGATTTCTTCGGCCCATCAGCCACTTTGTCAGAATAAGCACTATAGCGATTCAATAATTTTGGCGGCATGTTTCGGGACCGAAGGTCATGCCACGCTGCTCAACACCTCAGAAACACTTAACGCCCTCTGTAGAGTGGCATGGTGCATAGCAGCAGAGAATCTGAGACCTGCCAGCTTTAGTCCTCTTCTGCGGAACGAAAACCATTTAGTGGCTGAATATTATTTGAACCTGTTTCGTCAGAATTTAGATGAAACTTCAGGATGAAATTAGCTACAGATGCGGATGAAATATGGTATAAATATGTGTGAAACGTGTTAAACCCACGTGAAACGCATATGCGAGTGAATTATGTAACACATGCGTACGCAGGTGAAGCAGGTGGCAGAAAGTTAGTAAAATGTAAATTTTCATCAGGACGTATCGCACCACAGGCCTGTTATATGAGTTTTCTGTGTTCCTTTGTAGACCTCTTGTTTAAATTATCGCTAATCCCATTCAACATGCGTGATATTACGTATTTCTCGAACGACCGATCAAACAGTCTCCACGTGTTTTCATTTACTGAGGGCTGTAATGTATGTGTAGAATGGTAGAGGTATCTGTCGTGTTGGTGCTATACACATGTTCAATGGGACATCTTCTAATAACTGTGTCAGCATATCCGTTTCGAACTGTACATTATTGTGGCTGTTTTGGTTCAAGTTGCTCTGAGCACTATGGGACTTAACTTCTGAGGCTATCAGTCCCCTAGAACTTAGAACTACTTAAACCTAACTAACCTAAGGACATCACACACATCCATGCGCAAGGCAGGTTTCGAACCTGCGACCGTAGCGATCGCGCGGTTCCAGACTGTAGCGCCTAGAAGCGCTCGGCCACTCCGGCCGGCGTGGCTATTTTGATTCCCATCAATAAAACAAGAACGAACCGTGCGATTCTCGAAAATCCCACGCCAATGTGGCCGTATCTTGGTAGTTGTTCACAGACTTGATCCAGGCACCTTCGTGTTTGAAGTGGGTGGTAGTGCATGTGGTGAATTCTGATTTGTCCATGGTTTGTAAGCGAAGGCTCACTCGTAAACAAAATGTTGGATAGGAACACTGCATCGCTATTTATTTCTCGTAGACATCATGAGTAGAAGTGTGGTAACTTTAGAAGGTCACTGCTATGACGCTGTTAATGGAGCTAAATGTGGAAGGGATACAACACGTTGGAGTACAGCGCTCGCAGAACACTCCGTTAGCTGATCCCACGCACATACAAAGTGCATGGTCATGACACGTTGATTGTGTGCTACCAATGTAAGAATGTTATTTGCATTACTCTCATCCATTGCTTTTCTTTATCATTGGTGTATTTTAGTCTTCTCACCTCTGCTTCACTGAATATTTTTATAATGTTGGCAAAGATAGGTACTTTTCAATATACGAGCGCACCACAAGTCCAACCGTTCGGGCTTTCTTCATAAAAGGGAATCATATTCACTTTTTCTACTGGTATTCATTGTGGAAGCCTGAATACTTTCACAAGCATGTTGTGTGAGCACATACTGGTGGGCCACAAGCATACGGGTGAGCACTAGAACCATATCGGTGTCACGTTTGGAACATTAGGGAGGACATTTACGGAGCTGGGATCTTGTAAGCGTTTCGCCGTAGAACTCATATTGGAAAGGTCTACCCGAAGAAAGTAAAATCTATACAGTTCCATTATTAAAAGTTGGTGTCATAATTCCGGAGTTCTAAAAGTTAAAATTAATAGTACGCATTAGGAAACTTGGCACAATGTGTGCTATAAAAAAGTTTTGTGAACTGGCAGGACAGCCAATCCACAAGGACGGGAGGTCGAAGGGCACGCTTTTAAGCTCACGCAGGCTGGCGTGAGGTCTGGAACAGGTAAAGTAATTGAGACTAGCAAATAAAGTACGAAGCTGCTGGAATACTTAGCTTTAATCCATAAGTGGTGAACATAGCTCCTGACGGTACATGCATCACAAGATAAATAGCAAATGATAATGGCGCCTTGCTAGGTCGTAGCTAATGACGTAGCTGAAGGCTATGCTAACTATCGTCTCGGCAAATGAGAGCGTAATTTGTCAGTGTGGCGGCGCTCGGTCTGCAATCACTGATAGTGGCCACACGCGGGTCCGACGTATACTACCGTACCGCGGCCGATTTAAGGGCTACCACCTAGCAAGTGTGGTGTCTGGCGGTGACACCACAAAAAGCTAAAATTAATTCTCGGTATATTTAATTACTCTGGGTGTATCTTAGGTGGCCAGCATTAGCTACATGATGATTCAAAGAAAATGAAATCATTAGCTCCTGTTAGACATTAACATACACTCCTGGAAATTGAAATAAGAACACCGTGAATTCATTGTCCCAGGAAGGGGAAACTTTATTGACACATTCCTGGGGCCAGATACATCACATGATCACACTGACAGAACCACAGGCACATAGACACAGGCAACAGAGCATGCACAATGTCGGCACTAGTACAGTGTATATCCACCTTTCGCAGCAATGCAGGCTGCTATTCTCCCATGGAGACGATCGTAGAGATGCTGGATGTAGTCCTGTGGAACGGCTTGCCATGCCATTTCCACCTGGCGCCTCAGTTGGACCAGCGTTCGTGCTGGACGTGCAGACCGCGTGAGACGACGCTTCATCCAGTCCCAAACATGCTCAATGGGGGACAGATCCGGAGATCTTTCTGGCCAGGGTAGTTGACTCACACCTTCTAGAGCACGTTGGGTGGCACGGGATACATGCGGACGTGCATTGTCCTGTTGGAACAGCAAGTTCCCTTGCCGGTCTAGGAATGGTAGAACGATGGGTTCGATGACGGTTTGGATGTACCGTGCACTATTCAGTGTCCCCTCGACGATCACCAGTGGTGTACGGCCAGTGTAGGAGATCGCTCCCCACACCATGATGCCGGGTGTTGGCCCTGTGTGCCTCGGTCGTACGCAGTCCTGATTGTGGCGCTCACCTGCACGGCGCCAAACACGCATACGACCATCATTGGCACCAAGGCAGAAGCGACTCTCATCGCTGAAGACGACACGTCTCCATTCGTCCCTCCATTCACGCCTGTCGCGACACCACTGGAGGCGGGCTGCACGATGTTGGGGCGTGAGCGGAAGACGGCCTAACGGTGTGCGGGACCGTAGCCCAGCTTCATGGAGACGGTTGCGAATGGTCCTCGCCGATACCCCAGGAGCAACAGTGTCCCTAATTTGCTGGGAAGTGGCGGTGCGGTCCCCTACGGCACTGCGTAGGATCCTACGGTCTTGGCGTGCATCCGTGCGTCGCTGCGGTCCGGTCCCAGGTCGACGGGCACGTGCACCTTCCGCCGACCACTGGCGACAACATCGATGTACTGTGGAGACCTCACGCCCCACGTGTTGAGCAATTCGGCGGTACGTCCACCCGGCCTCCCGCATGCCCACTATACGCCCTCCCTCAAAGTCCGTCAACTGCACATACGGTTCACGTCCACGCTGTCGCGGCATGCTACCAGTGTTAAAGACTGCGATGGAGCTCCGTATGCCACGGCAAACTGGTTGACACTGACGGCGGCGGTGCACAAATGCTGCGCAGCTAGCGCCATTCGACGGCCAACACCGCGGTTCCTGGTGTGTCCGCTGTGCCGTGCGTGTGATCATTGCTTGTACAGCCCTCTCGCAGTGTCCGGAGCAAGTATGGTGGGTCTGACACACCGGTGTCAATGTGTTCTTTTTTCCATTTCCAGGAGTGTATATCACGGGCGAAAGTTGAAAATTTGTGCCAGGTCGGGACTCGTATTCAGATTTTCTGTTTCACGCGATTAGTCGCCTTGACCGCCTCGGCCATCCGATCACGCCCCCTGACCGACTCGTGTTTCCAACTTATCTGCACACTTCTGAGCCAGACGCCCTGTAGCGTGTATTCCATTGACTCCAGCCCCCACCATTTGTGACTTCCGTGGTGTCAAGCGAGAGTTAATTGAAGGGCAGGGTAGACGTCTCTTGTGTTTTCTCACGAATGCTGGTCCTGCCTCGGTGCCTCTAATGACTGTGTGTTGGTTAGGAGGCCAGTTCAGGGCGTTGAACCAGCCTGTCCGCCTGCTAGATACACTGGACCCACACTTGGGAGTTACGGTCTAGGATGCGATGTCGTATTACAGCAATCTGGTAATTCGACCTGTGCTGCCATTCATAAACATCATTGCGTGGAGTTTTTTCCCACCGGATAACGTTCGTACACATACCGCTGTTGTAACACAACATTATCTTTAGATTGTTGAAATGTTGTCTTGGCCTGCTCGATCATCAGATCTGTCTTCAATCGAGCACATGTGGGACATAATCGGACGATAGCTCCAGCGTCATTCACGAACAGCATTAACCGTCCCTGTATTGCTCGACTAAGAGCAACAGGCATGAAACTCCATCCCACAAACTAACACCCGGGACCCGTACAACACAATTACATTGAATATTCCGGCGGTTATATCGGTTATTAATATACCAGCGTTCTCATTTACAATGGCTTACCTCAAGCTTACGATAACCTGTGACTTTGCAATGTGAATCACTTAAATATGTTACCTAGCCAAATGTATTCTCTAAATTTTATTACTCTACATTAATTACTTTTTGGTGTTACGACTGTTTTCCGTGGCTATATAACTAGGGCGAGATGGCCCGGTGACCTCTTCATTGCAGGTACACAAATCGCTGCGAGTAGTGAGCGTAATGGGCAGGGTCACTACATGAGGAGTGTATGGATCACTATATCAGGAGTGTGTGGGTATGTTGCAAATTTGAGTGAGTCATGGACCTTGACCGAGGTGGTAAAGGCAACCCTTCCAACAGTTAAATTGCCTCGGCCCTGTTCTTGTCTGTCACCTGCTTATAGTTCCCGGGAACGGGAAACGTTTAGTCTCGTTCCCGCAACCGCAGTTCGGCCGGTCTCGTTCCAGCCTCGGTCCCGTTCCCGTCTGTCTTGACCGACTGCTCGTAGTTAGTTCAGTATCGAGTTGTTGTTCGTTTCGTTCGATGCGCACGCCCTTTCTAGATCTATTTCAAACCTTTTTTGAACTTTGAACTTCTGGTTCTTTTCGTAATCTATTCAGCGTCCACGACCGATAATTAAAATGTATTTTATAATTACCTAAATTACATAAAAATTACGTGGTATGTAATACGTACATCTTTTCAGGCAACAAAACAGCATATGAGCTTACTTAACTATTTCAATAAACAGCAGAAGAAATACATGAAAAAAGATTTTGTTGTTGTTACATATGCAAAGGAAGTCGGCACGGCACCCACGAGTGGCCGTTTTCTGTCGTTTTTTGATCCAAGGTAAAAAAGCATGTTCATTGTTATGGAAGGCAGACCGACTTACAACCGAATGAAGCTCGCGCTCCACAATCGAGTGTCTGCTGTCACATTTTGTAAAGAGAATATGATAACTTCTACAATATTATTTCAGTGGTACAGGGTGGCGCACGAAAAATCGTCCCCGAGTACTTGATTCCTCATTGTCGCCCACCAATCGTCATCTATTGTTTCAAGTTGTTTTTTGCATTAGTTTATTTGGTATTTCTTCACTGCCTAATTGTCACATGTTTATCTATTCTGATCGTAGCGGTCAACAATTCGTGCGTAACTGGCGAGCAGTCTGTACTCGGGGCCGGTTTTTCATGCGCCACCTTATATTACTTCACTACGATCATCAACATAAAGCTTGCCGGCCAAGTGGCCGAGCGGTTCTAGGCGCTACAGTCTGGAACCTCGCGACCGCTACGGTCGCAGGTTCGAATCCTGCCTCGGGCATGGATGTATGTGATGTCCTTAGGTTGGTTAGGTTTAACTAGTTCTAAGTTCTAGGGGACTGATGACCTTAGAAGTTTAGTCCCATAGTGCTCATAGCCATTTGAACATAAAGCTACAGTTGGCTAAACTAAAGGTTTTGAAGAATCAGGAGAATTAGAAGTGTGTGAGAATTCTGTTATGAATGAAAACTCCGTACTCCAGGGGAGAGGCAAATGACCCTCTTAGCGCCTTCCATCTTCAGTTGCCTATGCTACTATTTTTAAATTTTTCATAAGAACCATATACCAAGCACAAATGAACGGTGAACGAGTAGAAATGAACGGTTCCGAAAGAAGAGAGATCACTAGTGAAATAGTTCCCAAAGATGAACGACTTTGCCCATCTCTACTTCAGATCATAACGGTATATAGCTGCAGGATCAAGAATGGTGTCTGTTCTTAGGGACACACCACATACCTATTAGTCGCATCAGCCTGACTGAATGATCACTGCATGGCTATATCGAATGCCGTTGACGCATCCTCACAGATTTTTCGACTCAGGCTAATCACAAAAATAAACAAAAGTCACACTGAAAAACGAGCCTCACTATGTTAATATCTAAACTGTGATGGGACGTTAACGGTCATAATCCACAGTTTGGTAGAATGCAAACCTTGTCCTTAGGAATAACAATTTCAGTTCACTGGGATGTATTTGAGTCTAATGCCAGTTCGTAGCTTCCCTTACAATCAGGAGCAGCCTGTGACGTCAAGTGTGCAGGAGTGCGAAGTGAGACTAAAGTCGACGGGTGACTCAGTGGAGTCTGCAGCGCCGTTTAGCATCGCGGCCTGTCTCGTGTTATTGGAAGGGAGCGGCGGCGGGTTTGAGGAGTGCCGGGAGTTTACTCGCAGCTGTCCGTCGTTAATGCGTGTGTGGCAAACACAGGCCGCTAACCGTGACGTCAGACCTTTGTTACTCCGCCAACTCCGCGCACAGCCGCACGCATCGCGGCATTATGTGGCTCTGCGAGCTGCCCGCTAAACAGAGACACACATCACGTGACCAACTGGGGCTCCTACACATTGGCTCCGGAAATTTTGATAGATTTTTATTTTGCCCGTCTCAGCTGCACGAATATACACTCCTGGAAATTGAAATAAGAACACCGTGAATTCATTGTCTCAGGAAGGGGAAACTTTATTGACACATTCCTGGGGTCAGATACATCACATGATCACACTGACAGAACCACAGGCACATAGACACAGGCAACAGAGCATGCACAATGTCGGCACTAGTACAGTGTATATCCACCTTTCGCAGCAATGCAGGCTGCTATTCTCCCATGGAGACGATCGTAGAGATGCTGGATGTAGTCCTGTGGAACGGCTTGCCATGCCATTTCCACCTGGCGCCTCAGTTGGACCAGCGTTCGTGCTGGACGTGCAGACCGCGTGAGATGACGCTTCATCCAGTCCCAAACATGCTCAATGGGGGACAGATCCGGAGATCTTGCAGGGTAGTTGACTTACACCTTCTAGAGCACGTTGGGTGGCACGGGATACATGCGGACGTGCATTGTCCTGTTGGAACAGCAAGTTCCCTTGCCGGTCTAGGAATGGTAGAACGATGGGTTCGATGACGGTTTGGATGTACCGTGCACTATTCAGAGTCCCCTCGACGATCACCAGTGGTGTACGGCCAGTGTAGGAGATCGCTCCCCACACCATGATGCCGGGTGTTGGCCCTGTGTGCCTCGGTCGTATGCAGTCCTGATTGTGGCGCTCACCTGCACGGCGCCAAACACGCATACGACCATCATTGGCACCAAGGCAGAAGCGACTCTCATCGCTGAAGACGACACGTCTCCATTCGTCCCTCCATTCACGCCTGTCGCGACACCACTGGAGGCGGGCTGCACGATGTTGGGGCGTGAGCGGAAGACGGCCTAACGGTGTGCGGGACCGTAGCCCAGCTTCATGGAGACGGTTGCGAATGGTCCTCGCCGATACCCCAGGAGCAACAGTGTCCCTAATTTGCTGGGAAGTGGCGGTGCGGTCCCCTACGGCACTGCGTAGGATCCTACGGTCTTGGCGTGCATCCGTGCGTCGCTGCGGTCCGGTCCCAGGTCGACGGGCACGTGCACCTTCCGCCGACCACTGGCGACAACATCGATGTACTTTGGAGACCTCACGCCCCACGTGTTGAGCAATTCGGCGGTACGTCCACCCGGCCTCCCGCATGCCCACTATACGCCCTCGCTCAAAGTCCGTCAACTGCACATACGGTTCACGTCCACGCTGTCGCGGCATGCTACCAGTGTTAAAGACTGCGATGGAGCTCCTTATGCCACGGCAAACTGGCTGACACTGACGGCAGCCGTGCACAAATGCTGCGCAGCTAGCGCCATTCGACGGCCAACACCGCGGTTCCTGGTGTGTCCGCTGTGCCGTGCGTGTGATCATTGCTAGTACAGCCCTCTCGCAGTGTCGGGAGCAAGTATGGTGGGTCTGACACACCGGTGTCAATGTGTTCTTTTTTCCATTTCCAGGAGTGTATAACTTATTGTTGCAGTGGTTACCGGTTTCGGGCTGACTCGTTCATTCTCAAACCACACACCTAAAACTTCGAAGTGTACATCTTACAGAAAATATTTACATAGAGTATGCATGTCAGTATTACGACCTCTTGTATGATTATAGACATACCTTGTTATTAACCGTATCTAGTTACACAACATGGTGCCAGAGACACGAATTTCCTCGTACAAGAAAGTCAAACTGCGAGCAACAAATACGCTCATTGATACGACAGAATATGTTCCACCTGAACTATACAATCAAACTAACAAATATAAAATTTAGTAATCAACAGAACATCTTTTCTGGTGACGCTCTCATACATATGCGCATAAGCTTACGGCTGCCTGTTAGTTTACTGTGGTGGTACCACACACATTCTCATTTATTAATACCATTTTTATGACGCAGGAAATACCAGATTTACACTACATCAGATGTTAACAATCCCTTTAAAAATAACCTAGCATCTAAATTATTCAAAGCCAGTAGGCGACGAGTAGGGCAACCCTTCCCCACATACAACCCTGTATTGTCACTGCAAGGTAAAATTTATTGACATGTCTCTTTAAACAAAAATATAATACCAAAGCTGTTACATTCCATATACGAAATCGATGCTAAAATCTAAAGTTTCCTTTTTTATTATATGTTACTCACACACTGTCCGTAGAAATAAGCCAAAATAAGGTGGAAGACATAAAATAGTTGCATCTTCTTTTTATTTACATTATTTATGTAACCTCTGATGACAAAAATCCAGTGATGAAAGTAATAAGCAATATCCACCACCAAACTAAGAATGATCCGACACAATAATTATCCATGGAGCGGAAACCGCAGTCAAAGCCAAACCCTTACTTGTACGTTGATCTTACATGTGTGAAGTCTTAGGTAAAATTATTAGATAAAATTGAGATTAGTACGTCATTTCATAGGGCTTATATTCGACAAGGAGCTGTTACAAACAACATGTGTCATCACGAGGAGTGCAGATTAAGTTGTCCTACACATTTGAATTAACGTAGCAAGCGAGTGCGCGCACTCGCAGCATACGCAGGCTAATAATATAACACCATTTGCCTTTCACTCTGAAATATGTCAAATTTTCTTGAAGATTATCAATTATCGACCCGCCATTCTGAGGCAATATGCCTCGAATGAGAAAGCAATGTTTGCTGTCACGTTCCTTACGGATATCCTTACACGATACGTAAGACATAAAATGATACAAAATTGTGGAATTACTGGAACCACGAAAAGTAGGGAATGCCTTTACTAAAAGCCATCTAATTTGAAATTATGGCCTGTAGTTTAACAATTTTGCAGCACGAGCGTAGTAACACTAGTTTTGCTGCTAGGTTTCCAAATGGATGATAAGAGAAAGGGACAGGTTTGTAGTTACATACTAGATTTGACAGAAGAACGAAGACATAAGATTAATAAAGGAGTTTATGACAGCGACGCAGATGAAAAGCATAAAAAAGAGGGAACTTAAATTAAGCTTGACAGTTCCAGTCTTCGTAAGAAGAGCGTAGCGCTTTATGGAAATGAATCATGTACCGAAGGAAAACCGTAAAAGAAAAGAATCGAAGTGTTTCAGATGTGAAGAGTTAAGTCGACTGTGAAGTAAGAAATGAGGAGCTTTTCACAGAGTAGTTAAGGAAAGAAACTTTGGAAAACATCGAATAAAAGAAAGGACTTTATGACAGGACATGTGTCAGAATGTCAAGGATGACTTCCATGATATTAGAGTGACAGCAAAGAAACAGAGATTAGAATATATCCAAGACATAATTGTGGAGTTAAGCCGGAAATATATTCTGAAACAGGCAGATTGGAACAGGGAAGAAAATCGAGGCGTGTTGCATCAAATTAACCAACTAAAGAGCCTGAAGGAAAAAAAGTCCTTTAGTAAATGCATTAGTGTCCTCCTTGCTAATAATCAACAGGCAGTGATGCTGCAGATGCTCTAAAGCGACCTTCAGTTCTGAAGGAAGAAGTACTGAAAGCCTTAAATCAGACAATATCTGTAATAGAATTTGCATCAGAAGTAGTGGACACAGACATTCTCAAACTTATCGCCTTCCACAGTCCTGAAGTTGTTTAATCGTATTTACAACACTAAGAACACACGTAAAGAAATGCTGATATCTACTTCTGTAAACTTGTGCAAGAAGTCAAATGTTGAAGACTACAGTGACTACAGGTTAGTCACTCTAACGTGTATAGTCTGACAATGTTCTTGAGAATAGTGCATACTTGGCTATGGAGGAAAATGAATGCAAACACCACCGAAACGTAATTTGATTTTATGAGATGTTTCCGGAGAAAGATAGCCTTGTTTCAATTAGGGTATTCTACTCCTCAAATTATGTAAAGTCATTTGATAAAGTTAAAAATTTCATCTTTATTAATGAATATACACTCATAGAGCTAAACGGTAAAAGCATCAACATACGGAAAAAATTCACTGGATTGAAAGGCTCACATCAAGGTTGGAGATATCGTTTTCGTTGACATCCAATAAAAGGTGTCATGCAAAGAAGTATATTATTTGCTGATATAGCAGCATATATGAAGCTTAACAGCATAGCTTGACATTGTCAAAGGAACCAGAATCAATGGCACAAGTTCAAACAGGTTCCATTTCGCAGATAACAATTGTATGCTGCCTGTGCTTCGTTGAAACTCTGAGTACATACTGAACGACTACAGAAAATTTCTCTGACTAAAATTCCCCTTCCGCTTCTGTGCGTACTGACCATTAAAGTACTGTCTACTATGATCTGAATTCATTTCAAGAACAAGTTAGCATGAGTACCACTTATTTCGCTGAGTGATTAATTACGGCTTAGAGAATGTTTAAATTCAAATTAATGATCGAGTTTAGGTTGGGTAGCGTGTCATTGGTCTCATCGCATTAGGGAAGTACGGGGAAGGAAGTCGGCCGTACCATTTCAAGCAACCATCCCGGCATTTGCTTGGGGCGATTTAGGGAAATCACGGAAAACCTGAATCAGGATGGCCGGAAGTGGGTTTGAAACGTCGTCTTCCCGAATGTGACTTCAAATGTCTCGGACTACTCGTTTGCCAAGGGTTGTCAGTACTGTCAGTACAGTAAGAACTTCACCACAGACTCCCTATTCCAAACCACTCACAAGTGAAGTCAGTCTCAGGACAGGTCGCAAGTACCAAACACACATGCCAGAACTTCGACCAGAAGTTTTTATCATATCAAAGTCCCACATCCGAGTGCCTCGCACCTCTCCAGAAAAAAATCCGTTTTCCTGCAAAGTGCACGAGGGACACTGCCTGCACCCCATCTTGAGCCAACCACAGGGTTGTAGAGGAGCTAAATCTCCCCTCCCACACGACAGCACAAACTCATGTCGAACCAGGGCAAGAGTTAAGAAAGCTGTGTCGCTGGAAAAAAAGAAACCGCCAATTACTGGCTTTTGTAAGTTTTCGCAGGGGGATAGATGATTTTCTCCGAAGTCGAGTCTCTTCCCACGGCAACAAGCGAACAGATACAATCTCAAATCTTTATCTAAATCGCCTGTGCCTTGGAGCTTGTTAGTCCTAGCTATGAGGTGTAATAAATATTCCATCTCCTAGCGTTTCTCAGATGCCGGAGTGTTCTTATACAACAGAGGTGGCCGGGGAAGTGGTTCAGTGGCCTACTTGCACTACTGGCGAACACAAAAACAGGTGAATTTTTATTATGCGTGGCTCTGCACACAATGCCCGGTTTATGACCCCACTGTGTAGACGTGTTCCTTCAGACCGTTGCCCCAGCCCAGGCTTCCGCTGACACCACGGCAGGTAGCACGGCATTGTTCTGATGGAGTCTTGTCTTGACGAGGGGCTGCTCTGTCTGCCCTGTAAAGCTGTGGGCCTGTCTGGCAAAATTTACTAAGGGATGGGCTCGCCACCAATTGCTTTCAACTCCCAAAAAGCCGTTTCTATGAACTAAGAACCATAAAAATGCCTCATTCTTTTAGCGCCCTATCAGGCTCCATCAACTTCTGCTCAGACCGTTAACTTTCTAGAGTATCACTCAAGGTGCGTCAGGTTGTAATAAAATGTTTAATAATTTTCTGTATACGAAAAATAGGTGAGAGAGTAACTTGTCCTCTGTCAACAATCCTCTTCAATGATCGTCTGTTACGATCAACCAACACACATTTCTGACCACGCTGTGAGTAAGTGAATGATGTTTTCCCATTTTCTCCGCACGCCATATAAATATGGCGATTGAGCAGTTAGACTCCCTTGGATATGGAAGAAACAACCACCATAGGAGCACAAACAATTTGCCCACTTTCAAATTCACTTAACTCCGAGCAAAAGCGCCCACAGCTACACAGATCACCACGACTTACACTTGCCATGTATTGAGGACATTGCGCAAGTCCTGTTTGTGGACAAATACAAGATGTCATCCTGCAAGCTTGGCTAGCATCTGCTTTACATCCAAGCGTTCGTGTCTTGCGGTGTTCCAATAATTTTGTCCAACCCATGTACTTGAAAGAGAAAGCAAAATAAAAAAAACACAGGACAGTATTAACAAAGAACTGCGGTCATGATCAAGCGATATGAACTAGAATTGACACTGAACCGCTGACACAAATCACAATAAACGCAGGAAAGCACCGTATTTTGGGCTCACTTCCCGAAACAGCGAATAAAGCTTCATTCAGTTCATTATTGAAGAAAAGACAGAACCGAAACGTGTACCTGCGAAAGACCTTTACCCTCTTTCGGCAGCAGTGCATCGTAGATCGCTATAGGAACGGAGTGTTGCAAGTGATTCTAAATATCCGAAGGACACTCTCGCTTACAAGAAAGGTGGTCGGAGGCATGCGTACAACTATAGGTCTATGTCCTTGGCGTCATTTAGTCGTAGAACTGTGAAAGACTTATGCATGTGTATGACAGGAATGCAATCCCTGCCTAGACTGGTCAACTTTTTGTGCTTCCACTCCTTTGTCTGTCACTTTTTATTTTGCTTCCACGGTAGCAGAATTCCTTCTCTTCGTCTGCTTTATGGTCTCCATTTTTGATATTAAATTTATCCCTATTCCCATGTCTGTTATTCCTCATTGCTTTCGTCATTCTTCGGTTTACCCTCTGTCCACGGTGTACGTTCCCTGGACTTTTCGTTCCATTAACCACTTCCTTCAGAACTTTCTTACGTTCGCTGAGGACAGCAACGTCATAAGCGAATTCTGTCATTGATATTCTTTCACTGTGAATTTTAATCCCATTCCCTAATCTTTCATTTATTTCGATCACCGTTTCCTTGATGTATTAATTAAAGGGGGAGGTGAAAGGCAAGATACCTTGTGAGTAGTGAATGTCATCTTCGCTATTACAGAATTGTTAATATCTTACTTTCATATATCGATACGCACATACCTGAGAACAAGCCATGTCGATCCGCGATATTTGGTTGTTTTGTTACACCGCCACCGCCTGAAAGTGCGCACAGAGGCAGCATTGTTATTATTCGAAGTGTGTTGGGAAGCAGACGTGGAACTGAATGGTCATGAAGTTTTTTTTTGGGAATTAAGCAGCCAAATATTGAATATAGATTGCTGGAAATTATTACACAAATGATGGTGATAGTATTTATGGATTTTGGAAAGAGTTTTGTAATGAATTTTGATTAAAGGTAAATCCGCAGCTTTGCATACTTGCACATAGTTAGCATTCTGTTGTAAAATTAAGTGTCGTACCGAGATTTGGTTGAAGAATTTATCTCATGGATCGCTTACAGATAGAGAAGTCACTTCTCCTGAACCCTACATTCATTTATTTGAAAAACTAGAGATCATTTTCGGTAGGTGATTCTTTTGTGTAAAGTAAACTTTTGATTAATCAATCAGTTACAATTGCTTCTAAAACCAGTCATTTTTGCGGAAAGTCGCTATTGTTCACGATCTTTGAAGTGAAATTATGAAGTAGTGCATAACTATAAAGATGTTTTAGAAAAATTATTTGTAGAACATTAGCACCCAAAATTATTCCCATGCTAACAATTCTGTGTTGCTTGTGTCCGCGTTCCACGTGGTAGTACAAAGGTTTTTGAATATCATTTTTAGTTTACCAATTTAATTTAGCTTTGCTGTGCTCTGATTTCGAGAGAACTTTTCTGTACCGAGGTAAGTACTAGAATATTGAGAGCCATAATCATACACACAGAACAGTGTCATTAGGAAGTTAATCAGCTATTAGGTCGTAGACCTTGTATTTGGTTAGAAAGTTATTTTCCTGTTATACAAAGTACATTTACGTGAACAGTGAGATATAACCGTATATGATAAATTTTTCGTATTCTAAGTTTTGCTTTGCAAGTTAACTGCTTCAGTTAGCTGTGGACTTTTACTAAAGTAATCTGGTAAATTATTCAGACAAAATTTAGTAGTTCATTTAATGCGTAATTTTTATTGGTTTTATTTCAGTCTTCTGTCAGGTAGCGAGGAATCCAGCAGGCACACGCACCTTTGAGTATCCCAACTGGTGGACGAGAACGCTAACTCTACCAACAGAGACGTCCAGTTGTGCAGCGAGGTGTTTGGTTGTCATCCTTTGATCACCTCGAATGAGAGCGTCCACTAGTCCCAACATTGCAGAAGTCACAGCTCTGTACGGCCGCCCACAACGCGGGAGATCGGACAGGCTTGCGCGACTTTGTTGCGATGACGACAGACGCCTCGCTGAACGACTCACCGTGCTTTTGTTCAATTGTAGGTCTCCGTAGACATTCTTCAAGCGCCTGTGAATACCTGCGATGCTCTGGTGTTCCACCAAAAGAAACCCAACGACAGCTCTCTGCTTCGAACGCACCTTCCTTACAGAAGAAATTTTGAAGGCTGCGTATAGCGCCGCCACGTATCGGAATTACCTATTACTACATGAGCTTTCTACACTACTGGTCATTAAAATTGCTACACCACGAAGATGACGTTCTGCAGACGCGAAATTTAACCGACGAGAAGAAGATGCTGTAGTATGCAAATAATTAGCTTTTCAGAGCATTCACACAAGGTTGGCCCCGGTGCGACACCTAGAACGTGCTGACATGAGGAAAGTTTCCAACCGATTGCTCATACACAAACAGCAGATGACCGGCGTAGCCTGGTGAAACGTTGTTGTGATGCCTTGTGTGAGGAGGAGAAATGCGTACCATCACGTTTCCGACTTTGATAAAGGTCGGATTGTAGCCTATCGCGATTGCTGTTTATCTGGTCGCGACATTGCTGCTCGCGTTGGTCGAGATCCAATGACTGTTTGCAGAATATGGAATCAGTGGGGTCAAGAGGGTAATACGGAACGCCGTGCTGGATCCCAAAGGCCTCGTATCACTAGCAGTCTAGATGACAGGCATCTTATCCGCATGGCTGCAACGGATCGTGCAGCCACGTCTCGATCCCTGGGTCAACAGATGGGGACGTTTGCAAGACAACAACCATCTGCACGAAAAGTTCGAGGACGTTTGCAACAGCATTTATTTATTTATTTATTTATTTACATATCAAGTTCCGTAGGACCAAATTGAGGAGCAAATCTCCAAGGTCATGGAACGTGTCAGGACATGAACTTACAACATAAAAGTAATAATAGATAAAAATAAATGTTCATGAACCTGAAAGAAAATCAGTCCATAAGTTTAAACAAACGCTATCAGCAATACAATGAGAATCAATTTAATTTTTCACGGAACTCCTCGACAGAATAGAGGGAGTGACCCATGAGGAAACTCTTCAGTTTCGATTTGAAAGCTCGTGGATTACTGCTAAGATTTTTGAATTCGAGTGGCAGCTTATTGAAAATGGATGCAGCAGTATACTGCACACCTTTTTGCACACGAGATAAGGAAGTCCGATCCAAATGGAGGTTTGATTTCTGCCGAGTATTAACCGAGTGAAAGCTGCTTATTGGTGGAAATAAAGTAATATTGGTAACAAGAAACGACAATAAGGAATATACATATTGAGAGGCCAATGTCAAAATACCCAGACTCGTGAAGAGAGGTCGACAAGAGGTTCGTAAACTCACACCACTTATTGCCCGAACCGCCCGTTTCTGAGCCAAAAATATCCTTCTAGAATGGGAAGAGTTACCCCAAAACATAATACCATAAGACATAAGTGAATGAAAATAAGCAAAGTAGACTAATTTACGTGTCGAAGTATCACTCACTCTCGATACCGTTCGAATAGTGAAAATGGCAGTATTAAGTCTTTGAACAAGATCCTGAACGTGGGCTTTCCACGACAGCTTACTATCTATCTGAACACCTAGGAATTTGAACTGTTCAGTTTCACTAATCATATGCCCGTTCTGTGAGATTAAAACGTCAGGTTTTGTTGAATTGTGTGTTAGAAACTGTAAAAACTGAGTCTTACTGTGATTTAACGTTAGTTTATTTTCCACTAGCCATGAACTGAGGTCATGTACTGCACTACTTGAAACCGAGTCAATATTTCACACAACATCCATTACTACCAAGCTAGTGTCATCAGCAAACAGAAATATTTTAGAGTTACCCATAATACTAGAGGGCATATCATTTATATAAATAAGGAACAGGAGCGGCCCCAACACTGATCCCTGGGGAACCCCCCACTTGACAGTACCCCACTCAGATCCCACATCACAGCCGTTATTAACATTGTGAATAATGACCTTTTGCTGCCTGTTGCTAAGGTAAGAGGCAAACCAGTTGTGAGCTACTCCCCTTACTCCGTAATGGTTCAACTTCTGGAGCAATATTGTGAGATCAACACAGTCAAACGCCTTTGTTAAATCAAAAAATACGCCAAGCGTTCGAAACTTTTTGTTTAGCCCATTGAGTAACTCACAGAGAAAAGAGAATATAGCATTTTCAGTTGTCAAACGACTTCTAAAGCCGAACTGTACATTTGATAGCAAATAGTGTGATATAAAATGATCAATTAACCTTACATACACAGCCTTTTCGATAACTTTTGCAAACACTGATGGCATAGAAATAGGTGTAAAATTATTTACATTATCCCTTTCTCCCTTTTTATAAAGCGGCTTTACTACTGAGTACTTTAATCGCTCAGGAAACTGACCATTCCTAAAGGAAAAATTACAAATATGGCTAAATACAGGGCTAACATGTGCAGCACAGTACTTTAATATTCTACTAGACACTTCATCATAGCAATGAGAGTCCTTAGTCTTCAGTGATTTAATTATTGACTCAATCTTCCTCTTGTCTGTATCACAGAAGAGTATTTCAGACGTCAATCTTGGAAAGGCATTTGCTAAGAAATTTATATGATTTCCTGTATAAACTAAATTTTTATTTAATTCACCAGCAATGCTCAGAAAATGGTTGTTAAATACTGTATATATATCTGATTTATCAGTAACAGAAATATTATTACTGCGAACTTACTTTATATCATCAACCTTGTGCTGCTGACCAGACACTTCCTTCACAACTGACCATTGTTGTTGTTGTGGTCCTCAGTCCTGAGACTGGTTTGATGCAGCTCTCCATGCTAATCTATCCTGTGCAAGCTCCTTCATCTCCCAGTACCTACTGCAACCTACATCCTTCTGAATCTGCTTAGTGTATTCATCCCTTGGTCTCCCTCTACGATTTTTACCCTCCACACTGCCCTCCAATGCTAAATTTGTGATCCCTTGATGCCTCAGGACATGTCCTACCAACCGATCCCTTCTTCTAGTCAAGCTGTGCCACAAACTTCTCTTCTCCCCAATCCTATTCAATACCTCCTCATTAGTACGTGATCTATCCACCTAATCTTCAACATTAACTGACCATATGGCTTTAATTTTATCCTGTGAATTAGCTATTCTATTTGCATACCACATACTTTTTGCCTTGCTAATAACATTTTTAAGCACCTTAAAATACTGTTTGTAATGGGCTACCGTAGCTTGATTGTGACTACTTCTAACATTTTGATATAATTCCCGCTTTGTTCTACATGATATCCTTGTCCCACTAGTCAGCCAACCGGGCTGTCCATTACTGCTAGTACCCCGTTTAGAATGTTCTAATGGAAAGCAACTCTCAAAGAGCATGAGAAATGTGTTACGGAAAGCATTGTATTTATCATCCATATTATCGGCACTATAAACATCTTGCCACTCTTGTTCCTTGACAAGTTTTGAAAAACTCTCTATTGCTGTTGGATTAACATTCCTACGTAGTTTGTAATTAAATACCACGTTGGTTTGAGTACAAAAACCTTTTAATGTTAAAATTTGTGCATCATGGTCTGAAAGGCCATTGACCCTTTTACTAACAGAATGCCCATCTAGCAATGAAGAATGAATAAAAATATTGTCTATGACTGTGCTACTGTTCCCCTGCACCCTAGTTGGAAAAAACACAGTTTGTATCAGATCATATGAATTTAGGAGATCTACCAACATCCTTTTCCTTGCAAAATCATGTACAAAATTAATATTGAAGTCACCACATATAACTACTTTTTGGTACTTCCTACAAAGTGAATCAAGAACCCTCTCTAGCTTAAGCAAAAATGCTCTGAAGTCGGAGTTAGGGGACCTATAAACAACGGCAATTAGACGTTTAGTTTCACTAAATTCAACTAATGCTGCACAACTTTCAAATATCTGTTCAGTGCAGGGTCGTCATACGTCTATGTACTCAAATGAAATACTGTTTTTTACGTACAGAGCCACTCCCTCACCCCGCAAGGAACTCCTTGAGAAACAGCCAGCTAATCTTAGCCTGGTAAAGGAAGACTCTAAATTATCAAATTATTTAAGTGGTGCTGTGATATACTATCTGGACTATCAGCTCGGAGACCATGGCTGCGGTTACCCTTGACGCTGCATCACAGACAGGAGCGCCTGCGATGGTGTAGCCAACGACGAACCTGGGTGCACGAATGGCAAAAAGTCATTTTTTCGGATGAATCCAGGTTATGTTTACAGCATCATGATGGTCGCATCCGTGTTTGGCGACATCGCGGTGAACGCACATTGGAAGCGTGTATCCGTCATCGCGATACTGGCGTATCACCCGGCGTGATGGTATGGGGTGCCATTGGTTACACGTCTCGGTCACATCTTGTTCGCACTGACGGCACTTTGAACAGTGGAAGTTACATTTCAGATGTGTTACGACCCTTGGTTCTATCCTTCATTCGATCCCTGCGAAACCCTACATTTCAGCAGGACAATGCACGCCCGCATGTTGCAGGTCCTGTAGCGGCCTTTCTGGATACAGAAAATGTTCGACTGCTGCCCTCGCCTGCACATTCTCCAGATCTCTCACCAATTGAAAACGTCTGGTCCATGGTGGCCGAGCAACTGGCTCGTCACAATACGTTAGTCACTACTCTTGATGAACTGTGGCATCGTGTTGAAGCTGCATGTCCAGCTGTACATGTACACCCCATCCAAGCTCTGACTCAATGTCCAGGCGTATCGAGGCCGTTACTAGGGTCAGAGGTGGTTGTTCTGGGTACTGATTTCTCAGGATCTATGCACCCAAACTGCGTGAAAATGTAATCACTACTGTAATTCTAGTATAATACATTTGTCCAATGAATACCCGCTTATCATCTGCATTTCTTCTCAGTGTAGCAATTTTAATGGCCAGTAGTGTACATTTTCACATAGTTATGATAAAATTACTTTTACCAAAACTTTGCCACTTCCAATGCATTTTCCGTTGCTTGCTAAAGATCATCTTCTGTATAGGAGACTGGGCACAATCGACACTATATGGGCTGAAGCGGGAATATTCCACGACGTCCCACAAAAAATTCCGCTTTTTTTCAGTCGAAATTGCTGGAGAAAAAATGTTTTGGATTGCTTACTGAACGCTCCTAGTATCTTTGTTCTTAGCGATTAGTTGGATTTTTCGATGACGAACTAAAAAATTGTGTATAACTATCGTAAAGCGATTTTAAGAGTGCTATGTAATTAATGTAAAAGCTGCTTGTAATGTTTCTTTTTCATTTCATAAATCCGTAGGTCTGAATCACTCACCTAGTACGTACTTGTGTAGAAAACACCATTGCTATCTGCAGGACGGCAGCACACCATTCATACTGAAATAGTCCGAAGCCGATCGGCGTTGTGTGGCAGAAGCCGTGAAACAGGTTATTCCGCCTTGCGTGCCAGACGCAGCAGAGCAACAGGTCCATGTTTTATGGAGGCGGCTACCCACGGTCGCAGCCAGCTAAGGCCGATCGCTTATGTAGTTTCACAGGGGGGCGCGTTTCGAAGCACAAACAGCCGCCGGCCAAACTGAGTGTCATAACAGTCGCCTACAGGAGTGGAGTGCTTATTAATAATCACCAAAAACACATTTATTTCACTTTATTACTGTACTAGCGAACTCGGCAATTAGTATAGGAAGTGGATGTACGTTCCAATCGCCTTCTCATCCCTCTGTCCGCCCATCTTCTCCTAACCCCTCTCTTCCTCCATGTCCTCCTCCTCCTCTCCTCTCATCTATTTCCATCATCTGTCCCCTACTCTCCTTGAGCCTAATTTATTTTTATTGGGAACTCAAGTCGCTTAAAATGTGTGGGTAAATCGGCCGGAATCATTGGTATATGAGATACGAGGGAGGTATCTGAAGCTATTGGATCTGTAAGGATAGTAACTTCAATGACTATATTTCCTACAGTTCTATCCTATGAATTCGCAGGATTAAAGAGACAGCCATAATTGCAACTTTTCTGTTTTCTGATAAAACAGGATTCAAGGAGAAAACAAAACAACTCTGTGTTGTGATATAATTTTTGTGTGAAACTATAGATAAGGAAAAAGAATATCTCATCCTTTAAATGTTTTGGTATCGTTGTTAACGCCAACTACGAGAAAGAAAATGATACTCCACATTTTCACAACAAAGCATAACTCTTTCTCGCAGAGAAGAAAACCTATATACACTCCTGGAAATGGAAAAATGAACACATTGACACCGGTGTGTCAGACCCACCATACTTCCTCCGGACACTGCGAGAGGGCTGTACAAGCAATGATTACACGCACGGCACAGCGGACACACCAGGAACCGCGGTGTCGGCCGTCGAATGGCGCTAGCTGCGCAGCATTTGTGCACCGCCGCCGTCAGTGTCAGCCAGTTTGCCGTGGCATACGGAGCTCCATCGCAGTCTTTAACACTGGTATCATGCCGCGACAGCGTGGACGTGAACCGTATGTGCAGTTGACGGACTTTGAGCGAGGGCGTATAGTGGCCATGCGGGAGGCCGGGTGGACGTACCGCCGAATTGCTCAACACGTGGGGCGTGAGGTCTCCACAGTACATCGATGTTGTCGCCAGTGGTCGGCGGAAGGTGCACGTGCCCGTCGACCTGGGACCGGACCGCAGCGACGCACGGATGCACGCCAAGACCGTAGGATCCTACGCAGTGCCGTAGGGGACCGCACCGCCACTTCCCAGCAAATTAGGGACACTGTAGCTCCTGGGGTATCGGCGAGGACCATTCGCAACCGTCTCCATGAAGCTGGGCTACGGTCCCGCACACCGTTAGGCCGTCTTCCGCTCACGCCCCAACATCGTGCAGCCCGCCTCCAGTGGTGTCGCGACAGGCGTGAATAGAGGGACGAATGGAGACGTGTCGTCTTCAGCGATGAGAGTCGCTACAGCCTTGGTGCCAATGATGGTCGTATGCGTGTTTGGCGCCGTGCAGGTGAGCGCCACAATCAGGACTGCATACGACCGAGGCACACAGGGCCAACACCCGGCATCATGGTGTGGGGAGCGATCTCCTACACTGGCCGTACACCACTGGTGATCGTCGAGGGGACACTGAATAGTGCACGGTACATCCAAACCGTCATCGAACCCATCGTTCTACCATTCCTAGACCGGCAAGGGAACTTGCTGTTCCAACAGGACAATGCACGTCCGCATGTATCCCGTGCCACACAACGTGCTCTAGAAGGTGTAAGTCAACTACCCTGGCCAGCAAGATCTCCGGATCTGTCCCCCATTGAGCATGTTTGGGACTGGATGAGGCATCGTCTCACGCGGTCTGCACGTCCAGCACGAACGCTGGTCCAACTGAGGCGCCAGGTGGAACTGGCATGGCAAGCCGTTCCACAGGACTACTTCCAGCATCTCTACGATCGTCTCCATGGGAGAATAGCAGCCTGCATTGCTGCGAAAGGTGGATATACACTGTACTAGTGCCGACATTGTGCATGCTCTGTTGCCTGTGTCTATGTGCCTGTGGTTCTGTCAGTGTGATCATGTGATGTATCTGACCCCAGGAATGTGTCAATAAAGTTTCCCCTTCCTGGGACAATGAATTCACGGTGTTCTTATTTCAATTTCCAGGAGTGTATTATTGTTTAAAAATTCCTAGTGATTATTATACACGGTGAGTCACTAACTATTTCCACCTAGAATAACTCCGAAAGTTTGACAGTAGCTGAAAAGTTGGTGGGACAAACGTTGGATAGGACAACGGGGGCCGCAGCATGACGTTGGTTTTTTGTTGCTATAGTTTCGTACTCATTTTCTCAAAGCGGCTATCGAGACGAATCCAATGATGTTTAACAGTAAGGTTTCGAAGGTCAACGAAGGACAAAAAGGTTACGTGAACGTCCATTTACAGAAGGTGTTTGAAGTGATGACCATTAGTATCATTGTAGTGCTGCAATCTTCTTATCGTGAACTGTGTGGTATTACTTGACACTTCTGCACTTTTCTGTGATCTTATAGATCTTATAATTTAATGTTTCTCTCAGACATTTAAGTGTGTTTTTATTATCTACCATAATGATCGAAGCAGACGAATTGAATTTAAGTTTGTGCTGCGGCCAGGACTCGAACCCGGGTCTCCTCGCTTGCTAGTCAGAAATGCTAACCACTTCACTATCACAGTACGATGGTCAACATTGCCACACGAGTGCCCTACCCAATTCATTTTTACGTTATACAGGGTGGTCCATTAATCGTGACCGGGCCATATATCTCACGAAATACGCGTCAAAAGAAAAAACTGCAAAGAACGAAACTCTTCTAGCTTGAAGTGGGAAACCAGAGGGCGCTACGGTTGGCCCGCTGAATGGCGCTACCATAGATCAAACGGATATCAACTGCGTTTTTTAAATAGGAACCCCCATTTTTATTACATATTCGTGTGGTACGTAAAGTAATATGAATGTTTTAGTTGGACCACTTTTTTCGCTTTGTGATAGATGGCGCTGTACTAGTCACAAACATATGGCTCACAAATTTAGACGAACAGTAGGTAACAGGCAGGTTCTTTAAATTAAAATGCGGAACGTAGGTACGTTTGACCATTTTATTTCGGCTGTTCCAATGTGATACATGTACCTTTGTGAACTTATTATTTCTGAGAACGCATGCTGTTACAGCGTGACTACCTGTAAATACCACATTAATGCAATAAATGCTCAAAATGATGTCCGTCAACCTCGACGCTTTTGGCAATACGTGTAACGACATTACTCTCAACATCCGGTAGTTCGCCTTCCGTAATGTTCGCACATGCATTGACATTGCGCTTACGCATGTTGTCAGGCGTTGACGGTGGATCACGATAGCAAATATCCTTCAACTTTCTCTACAGAAAGAAATCCGGGGACGTCAGATCCGGTGAACGTGCAGGCCATGGTATTGTGCTTCGACGACCAATCCACCTGTCATGAAATATGCTATCAATACCGCTTCAACCGCACGCGAGCTATGTGCCGGACATCCATCATGTTGGAAAAATATCGCCCTTCTGTCATGCAGTGAAACATCTTGTAGTAACATCGGTTGAACATTACGTAGGAAATCAGCATACATTGCACCATTTAGATAGCCATGGATAAAATGGGGGCCATTTATCCTTCCTCCTATAATGTCGCACCATACATTAACCCGCCAAGGTCGCTGATGTTCCACTTATCGCAGCCATCGTGGATTTTCCGTTGCCCAGTAGTGCATATTATGCCGGTTTACGTTACCGCTGTTGGTGAATGACGCTTCGTCCCTAAATAGGACGAGCGCAAAAAATCTGTCATCGTCCCGTAATTTCTCTTGTGCCCATTGGCAGAACTGTATACGACGTTCAAAGTCGTCGACATGCAATTCCTGGTGCATAGAAATATGGCACGGGTGCAATCGATGTCGATGTAGCATTCTCAACACCGACGTTTTTCAGATTCCCGATTCTCGTGCAGTTTGTCTGCTACTGATGTGCTAATTAGCCGCGACAGTAGCTGAAACACATACTTGGGCTTCATCATTTGTTGCAGGTCGTGGTTGACGTTTCACTCGTGGCTGAACACTTTCTGTTTCCTTAAATCACGTAACTATCCGGCGAACGGTGCGGACACTTGGATGATGTGGTCCAGGATACCGAGCAGCATACATTGCACACGCCCGTTGGGTATCTTGATCACAATAGCCATACATCAACACGATATCGTCCTTTTACGCAATTGGTAAACGGTCCATTTTAAAACGGGTAATGTATCACGAAGCAAATACCGTCCGCACTGGCGGAATGTTACGTGATACCACATTCTTGTATGTTTGTGACTATTATAGCGCCATCTATCACAATGCGAAAAAAGTGGTCCAACTAAAACATTCATATTTCTTTACGTACTACACGAATATGTAATGAAAAATGGGGGTTCCTATTTAAAAAACGCAGTTGATATGCGTTTGACCTCGTCCTTGTACCATTGGTGATCTTATAATTAAATAATACACGTGACCTTAATAGAGTGTTCCAGTTTCACTGGTATGTTATGACAGTTTCGTTAAGCTGCTTACAACCACCAATACATAAAAAGGAAGGTAAGGTAATGTAGTTCCTCTTGTGTATTTTCGATATGTTATACGGCACGCATCCAACCTATAATCCTAGTCATAACACATTCTGGTTAACACTCCGGAGGAATGGAAGTAATAGTCTCTTAGGTTCTGTGTTTCAAATCTGGAAAGTCATTAGTCAGTGACGGAACGTAGACACGTTCTGTTTTAAACGCTCAAATCGAAGAATCGCATGGAGTGGGATCAGGTGAAAGGAGAGGCCAGCGGGAAAGAGCTCCGTCGTATTCATTAGACCAATCCAACGGTCAGGCACTTCGAACTTCAACCGCTCTCGTACAGATAGATGGCTCAAATGGCTCTGAGCACTATGGGACTCAACTGCTGAGGTCGTAAGTCCCCTAGAACTTAGAACTACTTAAACCTAACTAACCTAAGGACATCACACAGATCCATGCCCGAGGCAGGATTCGAACCTGCGACCGTAGCGGTCGCGCGGTTCCGGACTGTAGCGCCTAGAACCGCTTGACCACTCCGGCCGGCACAGATAGATGCCAATGTGAAGGTGCTCCATCTTGTTGCCAAATAAAGCTTCCAGTTTCACGCTCTAATTGTGGAAAGAACCATTCTTGCAACTTATCCAAATAAGCCACCTCTGTTAACGGTAGCTTCAGCGAAAAAAAGAGTGGCTGTACACACGACGCCAGGAGACAGCGCATGCTCAAATCGTTCAATTGGCTGTGCTCACTATGGGACTTAACATCTGAGGTCATCAGTCCCCTAGAACTTAGAACTGCATAACCTAACTAACCTAAGGACACCACACACATCCATGCCCGAGGCACAATTCGAACCTGCGACCGTAGCAGCAGCGCGGTTCCGGACTGAAGCGCCTAGAACCGCTCGGCCACAGCGGCCGGCACACGATAATGAAACTCATCCTGTCGTGAAATACTTCACTTGCGACCGTAACCGTAGATATGTAGCTTCAAAGCATGTGCGGACTGTAACATTTATGAATGCATGTGTAACGTTCTCTTAACGCTTACCAGACTGTCGTCGTTGGTAACAAAAGTTCAAAAAAACCTACTTTCCAAACAGACTTCTCAAGGCTACGGAGGTATGATGCTCTGGCGCAGTGTCTTCTTTTCCTTCTCTCTCTCTATTACACACACACAAACACACACACACATACACACACACACAAACACACACACACACACACACACACACACACACACACACACACACACGTTCACTTAGAATTGACAATACCATCCGCAGATGTTTTTGCCGCATGGGGGATAACAAAATTTGAACGAAACGCACGTTGAACGAAACGCTTTACGCTCAGGAGTCGTCGTTTTCCGTATATTGCGTGTGAGCTTTGCATGTGGGAAAACAACGAAGCAGTAATCGCGCATGTACATATCTAAAACTTTTTGACTTACTCTTTAATTATAATCTTGAACCAACAAGGTACAACGCCTACAGTTATTACTATTAAAATTAATAAATGGGACATTATTTGACGGGCACCCTGTATTGACGTTACTTAATGGGCACCTTGTATTACAAGGAGCGTTCAATGAATAATGTAACAGACTTTTTTGTACAAGCAGGTTGAATTTATTCAGGATTCCTATCGCTAGATTATGCTCTGCTCTTTTGGCTACAAAACTCTATTTTACAACATAATCGCCGTTCAGTGCGACGGCTTTATGGCACCTTTCCTGGGACGGCTTGTAGTAGTCGACGTCGGCATCAACAACCTCCCATCGTCCACATACTACTTGCCGTGTAGTGCTGTAGGGTGGACCAGAAAGCTCTGTGAGCTCCACTTAGGTGTGCAGACTTGTTGAGGCCTTGAATTGTCATGGTGGAGGATAACTTCGTTTGCGTTTTTGTGGCGACCTACACGCTGAAGTCGTTTCTTCAATTTCCTGAGGATAGCACAATACACTTCCGAATTGATCATTGTACCATGAGGGCGGTCATCAAATAGAATAGTCGGCGATAAACCCAGTGGACACCCAACTTTTGAATACCCCCTCACTGATGGCCGAGTGTGTCAGCACCACCAACATAGACGTCCAGTTGAGCATCGTGGTGTTTGTGATTGTTCGGTTTCTCCGGCGTATTTGTTGGTCGAACAGTCCACGGGTGAACTGCCAGCTCATAGCCTCCAACGGACACTATGAACCGGTGCACTGTTCGATCAGCGATCGGCGATCAGCGAGGTGTTTGACTGTAATCTGTCGAACACTTCGAATGAGGGCGTCCGCACATTCCAATATTACAGGAGTCAGTGTGCCGTCACGGGGGGGATGGGACAGATTTGCACGACCTTGTTCCGGTGATGCCTCGCCCAACTACTCACTGTTCACTGCCAGATCTTTGTAGACATTCTCCTAGCATCTGTGAATATCTGTGTAGGTCCGGTCTTTCGCCAAAAGAAACCAAAACACAGCTCTCTGCTTGGAACACACTGCCATTAGAACGCTGCCGCATCTCGGAACTTCTTGAAACAATAGGGGCTGAAGTAGGAATATTCCACAATGTCCCACTATAAATACCGCATTTTTTCAACCTAAAATGACCGAGAAAAAATATGATTCATTACTTATTGAACGCCGGGCGAAGTGGGCGCGTGGTTTGAGACAGCATGTCACGGATTGCTCGGGCCCTCCCGCCGGAGGTTCGAGTCCTCCCTCGGGCATGGGTGTGTATGTATTGTTCTCAGCATAAAGTAGTTAGATTAAGTGTAGGGACCAATGACCTCAGCAGTTTGGTCCCTTAGGAATTCACACCCATTTGAACATCTGATTTTATTGAATGCCCCTCGTACTGTGCTACTATGGTGGCATAATAACACGCGTCTAGCTGACCGCTGCTTGTTTCCAAGAGTAAGCCCTTTGACAAAAGTCATAGAGAAAAAGATACTTGAACCTTAAAAGAATGCTGTTATTATCTATTGAGACAAATGCATTTCGTCGCAGATAACCTTTTATATTGATTTCTTCATAAATTTCCTCGCTTTTTCACACACGGATGAAGAAAAAGGAGGAATGGATAGATTAATTTTTGAGAATGTTCTAAAAGAAATTCCTTTTTATAAGGTTCAAATTCTCTTACAATAATATTCTGATATACAATCTGAAAGCTACAACTTATCCTTCAGGAAAACGTGTATTTAGTTAACGCCTGTTAACTGATTTCGGCTTTAAATCATTTTCTGGTAAACGTATGCGTGTCTACTACGAACTTCGTGTCATTTATGTGACAAACTATCTTGTACCACGTATATGATAGTATCTACACTAACAACTGGCTTATACTATAATCGGTTAGCCAATAAATAAAAACAAAATTTGCCAAGATAAACCTTTCGCGTCTCTCACAAAATTCTTGGTTGTTTACCTAACATATAAAATTAATTACTTTTTTGTCAAAGAAGCCGTAATGAAAGAATAAGAAGCCTTAGGCGTGCAACAGACAATGGAGTCGTTCTCCTTTATGCTGTTCCTTTGTGTTAACACGTGCCGCTAATGCTAAACGAATTACTTACTATTAATTCTTATATTTGCAAATCATGTGCACTTAATGAACATTTGTCACAAGCTGTAACTATGTGCCAGAACGGGATTGGCATCGAGATCCATGTCTTTTGTTGACGGTGCATTGCCATGGTAACTTGGAAATTACTGGGGGCAACTAGTGACCAGGTAAAACGCTGAATTTGTCAGTGACGTATGTTCGAATAGATACACATCAAAATAGTTTTGCATCACCCCGGTTCCCAGAACTCCTGAAGGTAGATGTTGACCGTGGATATTGTATCACAGACAAAGTCACTTTGACTGTTCAGAGATGTCACTAAACCCGCCCACAGATGTAACCATACATGAGTAGCGCCTATTAGACAAAGGGGGTCTTAGAGCCGATCAGTTCCAGTCATTCTACCGGGAAGGAAGCATACGGCTCGTGTTGTCTGTAGTTCAACCACGCCTATACAGTGAATACCGCGGTTCGATCGCGTCCGCATTGTGTCAGGAAGGGCTCTCAACAATGGAAGTGCCCAGGCATCTCGGAGCGAACCAAAGCGATGATTTTCGGACGTCGAGGGGATACAGAGAGACAGGAACTGTCGATGACATGCCTCGCACTGGCCGCCCAAGGGCTACTACTGCAGTGGACGACCGCTACCTGTGGATTATGGCTCGGAGGAACCCTGACAGCAACGCCACCATGTTGAATGATGCTTTTCGTGCAGCCACAGGACGTCGTGTTACGACTCAAACTGTGCGCAATAGGCTGCATGATGCGCAACTTCACTCCCGACGTCCATGGCGAGGTCCATCTTTGCAACCACGACATAATGCAGCGCGGTACAGGTGGACCCAACAACATGCCGAATGGACCGCTCAGGATTTGCGTCACGTTCTCTTCAACGAAGAGTGTCGCACATTACTTCAACCAGAGAATCGTCGGAGATTTGTTTGGAGGCAACCCCGTCAGGCTGAACGCCTTAGACACACTATCCAGCGAGTGCAGCAAGGTGGAGGTTCCCTGCTGTTTTGGGGTGGCACTTTTTACGCCGCTGGTGGTCATGGAAGGCGCCGTAACGGCTGTACGATACGTGAATGTCATCTTCCAACCGACAGTGCAACCATATCGGCAGCATATTGGCCAGGTATTCGTCTTCATGGGCGACAATTCGCGCACCCATCATGCACATCTTCTGAATGACTTCCTTCAGGATAACGATATCACTCGACTAGAGTGGCCAGCATGTTCTCCAGACTTGAACTCTATCGAACATGCCTGGTTTAGATTGAAATGGGCTGTTTATGGACGACGTGACCCACCAACCACTCTGAGCGATCTGCGCCGAACTGCCGTTGAGGAGTGGCTCAATCTGAACCTACAGTGCTTTGATGAACTTGTGAATAGTATGCCCGACGAATACAGGCATGCATGAATGCAAGAGGATATGCTACTGGTTATAATAGGTACCGGTGTTTACAGCAATCTGAACTACTACCTCAGAAGGTCTCGCTGTATAGTGACACAACATGCAATGTGTGGTTTTTATGAGCAATAAAAAGGGCGGAATGATGTTTAGGTTGATCTCTTTTGATGTGTATAGTAACTGACAAAGCACTGGCGGTAAAAAGCAGTGTTCTTAGTGCAAATCTCAGTACAGCACCTAGTTTTAATTAGTAATAAAATGTTCATTGCTACCTGTATTCCGTGTAGAAGTAAAACGTGCCACTTCATGTGGAATTTCAAGCGACAGGAAGTCCATGAGATGGATCAGCAGACTGGCTAGCTAGCGAAAGAAACATTACGAGTTTAGAAGGAGACATTTATTAAACACTTTGAAGCAGACATACATTAGGATAACGAGTAGCGTATCTCTATGAAAAATGTATTACTTTATTTTTCTTGTTCTGACGAATAGTTAATTTCATCTCGCACTGGAAAATGTTTGCTTTTTGATCATTTTCAAATGTCTCTGTTCGGGCCCATGATTCCTGCGTCGCGTAACTATGCTCAATTTACCTGTTTTTCCGGTCTGATAATTCTTTTAAATTTTCGTTACGGGGTTGGCACTAATGTCTGAACTATTATCTGTATGCAGTTTTTGCATGGATGGCATCTGCAGTTTTTGATGTGTGCAGCTGAATTACGTGAACTAAATATTGCCATCTTTTTCTATTTTTCTTTCTTTTTGAAATGTGTAAAGTTAAAAAAGCGTTGGACTGCGATTTCAGTAGCTTCCAGCCGTTGTGGAATTCTTTAAGTCTGCTGCACATTGTTTTAGCAGTTTCTTCGTGTACTTTAATCGATTTAGGCTTCCTAGGGAGTGCGAATATAAGTACTTTTGATTTTAATAAATGAAAAGGGCTACCTTGCTTTTGTTCTACAATATCCATTTATTGTGTTAACAGGTTTACGATTAACCCCTTTCCGGTTTCTCGATAGTGTTTTATTCGATCAGCCTGAAGTTGTTTCTGATCTTCTGACTACTTTCTTCGAGTTTCCTTTTTCTCTGGAGGGAAAACTTTCGTTCGAAACACAAGGCTGTTCAGTTTCATGTTCTTCAGTCTTCGTGTCTTTCACATCAATTCCGATTTTTTGGAGCCGCTTGCGCCACAGAGATTTCTTCCATTTGACATGTTCAAAAATTCTCTTGCATATCTTCTCATTCATCCGAACCAGACTGTCACAAGGTATCATTCTAAGTTTTGTCATCGCTATACTCAGTTGTTCGATTTTCTTGTGCAGATCTTGTACAGATCTTCATTACTCCTGTTCGTGCATTCATCACTGCATCTCATTACCTTTAACTCATCGAGCGAGGTGGCGCAGTGGTTAGCACACTGGACTCGCATTCGGGAGGACGACGGTTCAATCCCGTCTCTGGCCATCCTGATTTAGGTTTTCCGTGATTTCCCTAAATCGCTTCAGGCAAATGCCGGGATGGTTCCTTTGAAAGGGCACGGTCGATTGCCTTCTCTCACCCGAGCTTGCGCTCCGTCTCTGATGACCTCGTTGTCGACGGGACGTTAAACACTAATCTCCTCCTCCTCAAATATCTTTAACTGAATTCTGCTCTCCTTCTATGCAATATTTTCTAATTCTTCTGTCTTATTCATCTACAGGTATGCCGCGTATAACCATTCTGGTTTTATTACCGTAAAATAGCGCTGTGACTTTGCTTGAGGTGCTAGGTCTCTTATTGCACAAATCTTCAGTCAACTGAAGGGCAGTTCCATCTTTCTTGCCTTTAATTTATTAGCCTCACCGTCACGGTCATTCTTCTCTTTTGTGTCTCCAAGATATTTAAATTTATTGACTGTCTCTCTTTTCCAGTTACCAGAGTTTTGTGAAATTTGGAACATCTCTTACACGTGTTATCGGTTCTTTTTTGGTTAGAATACTTTATAATCTGTTTTTCTGCAGTTTTTTTTTCAGAATATTCTCTACTTTCTCACTCACTCACTCACTCACTCCGTTGGCCTGTTTGGGACGTGATGACTCCACGTCTCTGTTTGCCTCCAGTACCTCCTGCCTTGTGCCACTTCCTCACATTCAGTAACACCCAGCACTTTGCAGTCGGAGGTCACCTCGTCTTGCCATCTGCTTCGTGATCTTCCAGAGATTCTTGAGTCTTCCATCTTTTTGTCATATATCTGACGGAGTATTCTGCCATGGTCCTTTCTGATGACGTTGCCCGGCCATTGCAAACGTCTCGCTTTGGCGATGTTCCCTACCGAGGGTTGGTCGGCTACCTTAACCAGTTCTGTGCTGGATCTCCATACCCATCTTTGGGTTGCTTGGTCAGATTTCGGTCCAACGATTTCTCTGGACACTTTATTTTAGAAGACAGAGAGTTGGTTCTCTTCTTCTTTGGTCATACTCCATCCTTCGGCTCCGTATAGCAGTACTGGCCTGGTAATTGTGTTGTAGAGTTTAAATTTGGTTTTGCTGATCAGGTATTTGGAGGAATAGGAGTTTTTGGAGGAAAAAGTAAACTTTGTTTGTGTTCTGTAGTCTAGTTCGGTATTCCACTTGTATTCTGTTGCAATCGCTTGTATTTACACCAAGTTATTTGAAGTTGGGAATGCCCTTGAAAGTGTTGTTTTCTGTGTGAAGATTATCAGGTTAACCAGTAGTCATATTTTCCCTGCGGTGATCATGTATTCTGTTTTTTCTTCCTTAATTTTTAAACATATTTTCATGGCGGTTTCATTTAGCTTATTGAACAGCATTAAAATTTCACCACTGTTACTTCCTATTAAGCTATGTCATCTGTATAGGCCGGTATACTTGTTTGTTTATCTGTGATATTTTCATCTGTTGCTCGTTTGGTGTCTCTTAATACTTTTTTCACGACAAGGTTGAAGATAATTGGGGATAGAACATCACCTTGCTCCAGCCCTGTTTCGTTCAAAAAACAGTGCGATACCGAGCCACAGTATGTCACCCCACTTACTGCTTTCTCCACATATATTTTGACCAAGCTGATGAGTTTGTTTGCCTTGTGCCATGATTTCCTACATCGTTCCTTTGTGCACCGAATCGAAGACCTTGTGGGAAATCTATGAGCAGATAATAGAAGAACCCGGATTTCCCACTTATCACGAGTGATCGCGTTACCGTTTGGCTATCCGTGTACGATTCATGGCCGAACCCAAACTTCGATATGTCGTTAACCATACGTCTACGATCTGTACTCGCACATCCATTATGTGTATTCTTGTACAGATCAGACATTATGCTTGAAAGTCGCATGCCTGGTATCGACAGATAAATATGGTAATTGGAAATTTGTGGTAAGGACTATGGGACCAAACTGCTGAGGTCAGCCGGCCGGGGTGGCCGAGCGGTTCTAGGCGCTACAGTCTGGAACGGCGCGACCGCTACAGTCGCAGGTTCGAATCCTTCCTCGGGCATGGTTTAAGTAGTTCTAAATTCTAGGGGACTGATGACCTCAGAAGTTAAGTCCCATGGTGCTCAGAGTCATTTAATTTGCTGAGGTCATCGGTCCCTAGGCTTATGCACTACTTCAGGCCTTCACAACATACGTGCTCTCGGAGCAAGCTGTGAGCAGCGAGGCGCGAGCGCGGAGCGGCGCGAGCACGCTACCCCCACTACCAGACCAGAGCGGAGAGTGGGGAGAGTAACGTGGTGCACACAACAGCTGCCGCCAGTCAATGTAAATCCGCGGCCACCTGCAGGGATATCACTCACGAATGATTACTGCGTAAAATGAAACAAATAAAGGAGAATGTACACGTGCCACATAATTTTATTAGCTTAGTGTATGCCTCTACATTCGTATTAATTTGTGAACTGTTACACAATAAAAGGTGTCACTGAAGTGTGGGATTCTCGGTTATCTTGTACTTTTTGCCCTTTACAATTGCGTCTATGTTCGGAGTAATTGTTCTTGTGCATTGTAGGCACAGCGTGCAGTTTAAATTTCGATCAGACAATGCGTTTCTCAGGCGCGCCTTGTTACATTTCATTGCAGAGAACAGATATTCACAAACATACGTGGAACCGAACATTGATATTATTGTAGCCGCCAGTTTGTGCAAACCAGGAAATCTATCTGGAGGGAAGTGTCTGTAGAATTCCAAAATGTTTTTCTTGTTCTGAAATTTGTCTCTGTATTCTCTGTCACACTGCAGGTCAATAATTTCTAGTTGCAGCTCAGGACGAATCTCTTCAATATTCACTGAACATGGAGATGTGAACAGATCAAAATCACTGTCTAGTGCTGTCAGATCTTGAAAGCGTTGATCAAATTCTTCATTAAGGGCAACTAAACTATGTGAATAATGTTCACAGTCTTAGTGAGCATCTTTCATGGATGATAATTTAGGAAAATGAGCTAGATTTCCTGTTTCCATCTGACTCACCCAAAGTGTCAATTTCATTTTAAAACCTCGTATTCGATCTGTGAAATGAGTAATTAGCAGCTCTTTACCTTGTAGTGAAATGTTCAAAGCATTCAGATGGCTAGTTAAATCTGCTAAGAACGCGAGATCACATTTCCATGAAGGCTCTGTCAATTCAGGAACACACATGTTATTTATTTCCATGAACATATTTATCTCATCTAATAGGCAAAAAAATCGATTCAATAATTCGCCACTACTAAGCCAGCGGACCACGCTGTAATAAGGCAGGCTACCATACTGGCTTCCTACATCCTCAAGAAAGCTTTTAAATTGCCTGTGTTGTAGCCCATCCTTCCTTATATAATTGGTTGTACGAACAACAACACTCATTGTGGTGTCACCGCCAGACACCACACTTGCTAGGTGGTAGCTTAAATCGGCCGCGGTCCATTTAGTACACGTCGGACCCGCGTGTCGCCACTGTGTGATCGCAGACCGAGCGCCACCACAAGGCAGGTCTCGAGATACGGAATAGCACTCGCCCCAGTTGTACGACGACTTTGCTAGCGACTACACTGACAAAGCCTTCCTCTCATTTGCCGAGAGACAGTTAGAATAGCCTTCAGCTAAGTCCATGGCTACGACCTAGCAAGGCGCCATTAGCCTTACATAGTTTGATAGTTATCGTATGAAATGTCTCATCAAGAACGTTGTAAACCAATGAGGAATTAAAAGATAAGTATTCGAGGAGCTGCATACTTTTCTTATTAGAATTCACTATTTATCCTGTTCCAGAATTCACGCCCGTCTGCGTTAGATAGCGTGCATTTCGGCCTACTCTATCTACAAGGTGTTGGCACATTTACCAACACATCACTCATCACATTTTTTAGAGTGATACTCTTTGTACATAAGTTTTCCTGGTGCATCACACAGTGAACGCCCCTTATTTCATTCGGCCCGGTCAGATTTTGCATTTTCTCCTTCAACAGCGCAACGAAACCTGCTTTTTCCCTGTCATCGCTGGTGCACCGTCTGTAGACACTGAAACTAAAGAATTCCACGACAATCCTATATTTTCAACACTTTCTTCAACATTACTTAAAATATCACCTCCGGTTGTAGTGTTCTTCACGGTTACTACATCAAGGAGCTCCTTCCTCACCTGAAGATCTCTATTAACACCTCTAATAAATATGGAAAGCTGCGCTGTTCCAGTGATATCAACACTTTCGTCCAGAGCTAGAGATATTTGCAAGCTGCCTCTGGACGATGTCTGCCATGTCCTGTATGCGACGCATAATGGTTATATCAGATAATGGCACAATCCGAAACTGTTCAACTTGAGATGGACACAAATGTTCCGCTGCAACTACCAAACATTCTTTTATTAAATCGCCATCAGTGAAGGGGCGCAGGGATTTTGCTAAAAGCAAAACAGTTTTGTAACTCACTCTGAGAGCTGCCTCAGTTGATTTTTCTTCGTCGTTCAGATCTTCTTCGCATAGCTTCCTTTTAAGTTTAATATCTTCCTGTGCACGATCTGGTCCATCACATTTTCCACTTCCGTAGTCTTTCGCGTGGTACGACATATAATGTCGCTGCAAATTAAATTTCCTAAAAGAATTCAGCGTTTTGTGACATACTAAACATTTTGCAACACCATCTTTTTCTGTAAACAGTTACAGTTCCTCCCAATGGGGGTTGAACTGCGAAAGCATGGTTGGGGTTACACAACGGCGACTTGACATGATTCTTAACCAGCGAAGTAACTGTTAGAGCTGATCGTAGTACTTTAAACGTTACACAGTCGGCGCGAATTCAATAGGCACGCTGCGGTCCTACTCATACGTGCGCGCGCATTTCCCTTCCCTCCCCTCCCTCCCCAACTCCGCGACTTGCACCTGCTCGCGAGCACGTGCCTGAGCAGACGCGAGTACTCGCACTCAAAACCGGCCAGTTGTTAAGCCCTGCACTACTTAATCTAACTTAAACTAACTTACGCTAAGTACAACACATATACCCATGCCCGAGTGAGGACTCGAACCTCCAACGGGATAAATATGATATTGCAGTGCCTGTGTTATTCTGATGATGATGCAGTGCGGCGACCACAGCTGTCACGAAACACAGCAGATGAATTCGCAATTGCGAATGATGACTACCATCAGCTGTAGAATGGAATGACGACAATTAAACTCGGAGGCATATGGTTGACGATATATGGACAAGTTTGACTGTAAGATACAGGTTGTCTCTGGATGAATGGTCAATATTCAGGGATGTGACATAACTATCATTAGTAACAAAAAACATTTTAGTTAACAAGGGTGCGAAAATTCATATCTCAACAGCTATGAGCACTTCATCTTCGATACTGTGAAACTAATCTCTTCTAGTGCAAGCTCTTTGTTGTCCATATTTGGAGAGGCGGTTTTATGTACTAAAACAAGAAAAAAAGTCCTTAAACATAGGCTCAAATGTGCATACCTTAAGGGCAATTAGTACTTGTTCAACTAGTGAACAGATTGTAAGGTGGTAGAATAAATGGTGAGATTCGCACCTTACATGGGACCTTTATAAATCGCAATGAGAAGGTGAAGATGACACCTAACGTAAATCGACAGTTATTAGAACATTTGCCTATCAAAATGTAATGCATGTAATCTAATGATTAGATGGGTAGATCACATAACTAATGAGGAAGTATTGAATAGGATTGGGGAGAAGAGAAGTTTGTGGCACAACTTGACTAAAAGAAGGGATCGGTTGGTAGGACATGTGTTGAGGCATCAAGGGATCACCAATTTAGTATTGGAGGGCAGCGTGGAGGGTAAAAATCGTAGAGGGAGACCAAGAGATGAATACACTAAGCAGATTCAGAAGGATGTAGGTTGCAGTAAGTACTGGGAGATGAAGAAGCTTGCACAGGATAGAGTAGCATGGAGAGCTGCATCAAACCAGTCTCGGGACTGAAGACCACAACAACAACAACATGTAATGCAAAAATGGATGACAGTCAATCAACGGTAGTTAACACACCATTCCTATACAATGCATGTGTTTGAGCCAAAGGTAGAATAGGGAACACGCGTCGAGTCGCTTTTAGTTTTAAAAAGCCAGCTCCACAACAGCGTAGTGAAGCCGCACTGTAGGAGTTATGCCAGCAACCACTTAAAGGGGTGGCAGAAAGGAGGACAGTGACACTGGGCCAGGTGATTCAAGCTGGAGGTCCACCTGTAGCTAGGGTATCGGTTTGCCGCAGAGAAGAAATTTGTGTGGACACTGCGTTCACTGCGGCTGCACTCCAGCTAAAATTAGCTGTAGCAACGTTTAGCTCCAACTGTGGAGAAACGAACCAGCCAAATTAGTTTATTGTTCATGCAAGAACTGAGAGGGTACTACAATATGCATGCTGCTCCAATCATGCACATGTATATCGCCACATAATAAGACTAGGGCTGAGTACATAATGAGAAACACAAAGAAAGTTTCTGCTGGAAAGTTCAGCAAAGGCCAGATTACTTTTGTAGGAATTTCAGTGGGAGAGAGCGGCCTTGAAGACAGCAGCTCGTCGCAGCTTAAGGTAAATACCGCGTGCAGAGGCGTAAACTTTGTTGGTTTACCAGCTTGTGTTCACTGTGAACTCGAGTGGCCTTGGGTAATCTTGCGCTCAAATTTGTCACTTGACTAACCATCCATAGTAGACTTGATTGTCATCCTAAATAGTACAGAACTTTGAACTGGAATCGTACGATTTTCGTAGTACTGACCAACATCATAACATATGTGTAGGAGCAATTTTGTTAAGAAACATCCAATTAAACTTTCATAATATTGTGCTTAAGATTAATGTTCTTTCAGGGAGTTAATGTTTAACATTGTCGTGTATAAACTTATTTCACTTTTTTGTGTTGGCGAGATGGGTTATCCATTCCGCTGTTTTCATGATGGCGAGTTGAAAACTGTGTGAAAAGCTATAATTTGGTGAGAAATATTGCGTCATTAAACTTGTCACTTCACCTCACACAGTTGTTATCAATTCAAGAATAAGCAATAACAAACCCCCATAACCTTACAATATGATCAGTACTCACAAATCAAATTTCATGATCAGTAGGACTAACACCAAGCAGAAAACATACTTCCTGTAATAGCAGTATTCGACATATCTCGATGCTGCACAGAAGTACTTCTTTGAACAACCTAGTTTAAAAGACAGCAGTCGACACTCATACGACCCTGGCTACTGGAACTGTCCCCACCACTGTAAAAGCTTGCCATACCACTGGAATGCTAAGTTTCCAATTAGAGACAAATAAAACAGTGAGCATTCATTGAGAGTTTACCCTCTTGACTCTCTTGTGTATTTAGAGGACAACCACTAGATATGTGACTTCACGAGCGACTAATGTTTAAGCTAGTAGTGGCAGTGGTCACCCATCATACCGATGTCTTGGACATATCGTCATTTAGAGCAACAGATTTTCTGTTAATAATGCATTGAATGAATGATCTATGTGTGTACCTTTAATCTGTGCAATGGAATCAATACCGTGACCAGCTGTACGCGAGACGCAGTCCTTCATAATATCACAGCTGTTTTCAAATCACAGAGCAAATTTTGACCCCTGTGTTTCGTTGTTCAAGGTGCGGCACGTAGACCCGGCCCGTCGTACGCAACGATAATGTTACAGTGCGTGCGGGCGCGTCATTAATAATAAAAAGCGAGAAACGCTGTCCAAACAGTCGCGCACGATCTAGTTTCTCTGATGTACCGACACTGCGCGGAACTTTGTTGTTGTTGTTGTATAAGGCAGCTGCAGTCACAGCCAGTGAAACTTGTCGAAACCAAGTGACAAAAAGGCTTCGTTGTGTGAAGCCGGGTTAGTGTGAGTGTTTGATAATGCAGTATTCACTATCCAAGCATGTTACAGTTGTTGAAGCGTACATTCGCACTGGATCTTAAGTAAATGTGTAAATGTCGTGTGACTAGGGCCTCCCGTCGGGTAGACCGTTCGCCGGGTGCAAGTCTTTCGATTTGACGCCACTTCGGCGACTTGCGCGACGATGGGGATGAAATGGTGATGATCAGGACAACACAACACCCAGTCCCTGAGCGGAGAAAATCTCCGTCCCACTCGGGATTGACATTCTGTCGCACTGACCACTCATCTACCGGGGCAGAGTGGACCTAAAGTGAAAACAAAGAACTTGTTTCAGGTGCAATTTCCAGGAAGTTATGTGCCAACAAAAGACACCCTACAGAAATTGATTGAAAAATAATGGCGTACAGGACCGCCTCAAAATGGCCACCACCTGTGTGCTCAACAGAATTAAAGAGGCAGGTGCAGGAGAGAATGACAAGAAGTCCTCGTGAGCCAACCAGGAGATTGGGTCAACAGGTTCATGCGAGTGAGAGAAGATGCAGACGTGCTTCAAGGGGACTGAAGTTAAAACCGTACCGGATAAATTTTGTGCAAGAACTGAAGAAGCCTGACCTGCAGAAGGGAGTGCATTTCTGTTCATGGCTGTTGAGAAATGTTGCCAGTGGTGTCTTGGACCCACTAAGACTCATAATGTGTGACGAGGTGTGGTTCCACCTCTCTGGGCACATAAATTCCCAAAACAACCGATGCTGGTCGACGGAAAATCCACACGCGATCCACCACCCTTCGCTTGACGAGATGGTTGGTGCTTGGTGTGCTTTTACGTAGACCCGCGTTATGGGGCTCATATTCTTTGAGACGACAGTCACGTATATTTGGGAATCCTGGAAGAGCTTTATTCAAACTTGACGGAAGAGGTGTGTCAGTTATATATCATTAGCTTATGGATTCACGAGGAACTCGTAATGGCTTGGCGGGAAGTAAATGGTTACTGACTAGATTTCACAAGGATCATGTTCTTAGATTACTGATATTCATTTATTATTCCCACATTCGCATATCCCTAAAACAATCTATTTCATACATTATTTACTAGTACCGAGCTGGCATAACTGTCCGTTAACGTTACAGTTCCACTTTAAATATCCTAATATACTATGCTCTCATAATATCATAGCATGCAGTGCACATATCCGAATTCATTTAGGATGTCCATACTGTACGTGTTTTGTTAATCTAGTTATTGAAACACACACTGCCTCAGCGTTCATACTCATGCAGCGAAATAATCACATACCTTAGATGAAAAGCTCGTCTGAAGTCATATTAAATCAATAGAAATCAATCTGAAATTATTTATTTTAGTGCAACCAATCTCCAAAAATACTGAATTATCTACCTGTACTGTTTCCTCACAATTAACTGTAATCCCAGTACACAAGTTACGTGCCTAAATTTGTATCGATCATGCCAATTATTCATGTACAGTATCCACTGGTGCTCTGCATTTCTTTGTGATAACCATAATGTCCCATGATCAGACTTACTCCACACGCTCAGTATTCCACACACGATATTTTTCCTGACAAAGATTTAATCTCCGCAGCGAACGTGCGCATAATCTAGTGCAAAGCAGTCCTCGAGGAACCGCTGGACAAATGGCTAATGCACTGACTCTTATCTTTCCCACAGAGCATAGAAGTAAAAGCTTCACACGATATCACTCATCTAAATTAGCTTTATCATATAGATTTCCTCCTCAAACAAGTAGAGTGGTGACTGTACATGTTGAATCCACCACGTATATGCTGAAGAAAAGGCCTACCTTTAATCTCAAATGAGTATCACACGCAAATATACGTATAGGACACACGCAATCTTGGAATTAAAGCACGTCTGGTCTATTTTATTTGTACAGCTCGCTGCAGCGAAGACTGTGTGTAAATTTACTCACTCATGAGAAAATGCTTGACCTAATCAAATATCTTCACACAGCTTTCTTAGATAATCTCAGCTAAGAAACTAACAAAGTATAATATTTAATTTACATCTAACACACGAAGTTACATTATTTTCTAATCACATTCAACAAAGGTCTGTAACGAAGAATCCTTACGCTTCCAGACTTACCTGCCTAAAACTGCATCAAGATTTCGAAAAATCTCCCCCATCAGTTTGTCATCGTCGTCGTTCTGAAAATAAGAAACATTACTGATAAATACAGGCTTAAGTGTTACGCCTGCATACCAGTCTGCAGAAGAATATTCGAGCCGGCCGCGGTGGTCGTGCGGTTCTAGGCGCTCAGTCAGGAACCGCGTGACTGCTACGGTCGCAGGTTCGAATCCTGCCTCCGGCATGGACGTGTGTGATGTCCTTAGGTTAGTTAGGTTTAAGTAGTTCTAAGTTCTAGGGGACTGATGACCACAGATGTTAAGTCCCATAGTGCTCAGAGCCATTTGAACCATTTTGGAGAATATTCGAAGCACACTACAAAGTTTACCGTTCAGGTCAGGAACCAGCGTCAGAATATGGCTACCCGAAAAGACACATCCATCCCTACCTACATTGACCAACAACACACCAGATTCTCTACTACTTTGGAATAGCTGCCTTCTCTGATTTACTTTAGACGAGCAAGCGAGTGGTCAAAGATTGCCAGTAATTACAGATGCGCTGTCTGTGGTTACCTGCACCCGTCTCCATGCAGATGATAGACAGACACACACACACACACACACACACACACACACACACACACATACATACACACACACCATCTCATCGTAAATAAATTGTAAACAAGTACAAATGAGGAGATAAGGATCAGATGGGATAGGCTGTGCACATCCCAATCGCCCTTTCCTACTTCCAGTATCAGTAACCAAGTGTTAAATAAATATGCCAAAATCATATTCCGACAAGGACAACGATACAAATATGTATGTGACGGGCGAAACTGTAACCTCTCAACCAGACACAGTGCTGAAAAAAGTGTAACATTTTTATTTATTTTCGTTCAGGGTGTTTGCTTTAATAATGTTATTTGTTTTGTATCTTTCTGTTGTCTGTCCAGAATGTTATGAATGTTTATTTATGTATTATCAACTATGAGTACCTCCTGTCCCACTAGCAGAGGCATTACATGTCTTATTCGATTGCGAGCCATTGGTGACAGTGCACATTCTGGAACAGAGCCGTTAAATAGTGCTTCTAATTATTCTTTGAAAGATAATCGTTAAAATTCCCATCTCACTGGTGTGTTGCAGTGCTTCACGTCTGAAATATTATCTCTCAATGCTCTGGACTAGCGGCATACTTATAGTCGGCTTTGCTTCTGAGCATCTCTAAGCTCGACAAAGTTAATCTGGTAGTACAAGTTGTTACCATAATACATATGATGCCAAAGAAGTACTAATTTTAGAAATGACACCTGCGTCCTGGAGTATGCGCATACCTTTTACATTAATGAGGGGCTGTAGTGGAATTATACTGTCACTCGTACAGATTAGAAACCGTGCCTTGCAAGTGTTCATCCATTGCATGCTTCTGATGGAAATTGGTATCATCAGCTACTACAGAACAGATCAGGATTAACATGTAATTAAGAGAAATACTACCATTCCGAGCCAAGAACCTTCTGCATCATCATAGAATAATGACAGTTGTGTATAACTACCTTGTCGGCCGCTGTGACCGAGCAGTTCTAGGCGCTTCAGTCTGGAACCGCGCTGCTGCTACTGTCGCAGGTTCGAATCCTGCCTCGGGCATGGATGTGTGTGATGTCCTTAGGTTTAAGTAGTTCTAAGTCTAGAGGACTGATGACCTCAGATGTTAAGTCCCATAGTGCTCACAGCCATTTGAACCATTTATTACTACCTTGTTTTGACGGGATGTCTTACAACAGTATAGCAGAGACATGTTTCGTGACGTGCCTTTCTACTCTACTACCGCACTTTTGCATTACTCGGAAAAAGGAGAATAGTAGCTGGCGTGATTACCCATGAATGAAAGTGTGCAATATATTAAGCTCGTTTAAGTAAATCTTTCGTTATGAAGGAAATGAGCCAGAATGACTCGAGTGGTGTCAGAGTTCTTGAATGAATTAGGAAGCGTGACCCAAATTAGAAAACTGCTAGTTACGTGGTCGAATATCAGTGCACATGAGCGAAATTCAGTGTTGTTGTGCCTTTGTCATAATGTCATTCACCCCTGGGTATGTCATTTTCTGCTAAAAAAAAGAGAATGTCACCTCAATCTAATATGCTTATAAGTTACGAGGTTTCCTGAGTCTACATCTACATGACTTCTCTGGAATTCACATTTAAGATTTTAGTGCCTACTTAGGATTCAGCATACCACTTTCACACTATTTTTTCCAACGGTTTGCTTCGTAACAGCGCACAGGGAAAATTAACAATTAAATCCATTTGTGTCAGCTCTGATTTCTCTTATTTTGTTATAATGAACATTCCTCGAAGATGAGTGACAACAAAATATTTTCGCAATCAGAGGAGACCATTGGAGATCGAAATTTCGTGAAAATATCCCACTGAAATGAAAAAGCCTTTGCCGTAATGATTGAAACCCTAAACCGCGTATGATAACCGTGACTCTCTCCGCTGCTTCGCGATAATACAAATCGAGCTGCCCTTCTAAGAACTTTTTCGATGTCCTCCGTCAATCACAAAGTCCTTTGTTGTACAAAGAGCTGCTACCTCTATCAGCAGAGAAAATTAGGGACTTACTGGAAATGCGCAAATACCTGGAAGTACAAGGCGGCGAATTTTATGTAAACCTACCTTCCGAGTAAACACTCCAATTTATTTTTCTTCTCTTTAACTTCTTTTTTACCATTTCTTGTCCTGTACGGAAGTAGTTTTTTTTAGGTTCGATAAATACGTTGTATTTCTCAGGATGTCAGTTAATATATTCTGTTAATATTTTCCATTATTTATGCCACTGTAAGAGAAAATCATATTTTTTTGTATACAACCTAACTCCGCAAGTACTTCTGCAGAATATGCAACGCTCCTGCACGGAAATCCACATAAAAATTAAGATAAACTACTAAACATTGTAAGATATACTAAATACATGTTGCTGTCCAATAATACATTCTGTATAACTTGATCGTATACAATAAGACGTATAGCTAGATAGTAGCAATGAAAACAACAATTACTTTTATTTCCTAAACAGTTATGAAAGTGTGATATACAGCTTTCTTTCAGGGAGTGTCCAGTTGCTGGCTGGAAGCGTGAAGTGTACTACCGTGAATAGCAGTTTTCTCTCTAACGGTGATCGGCGTTGGGTACACCAGCAATCCAATGAGGCATTTAAGCCAAAGTGTGTTGAAGGTGTAATTCTGGCTACAATTTCATTTGTGATGTCTTGGGCATGTTCGTGTCATGGCTTGGGCCCACTCATTCAGTTTACCGTGATCGTTGTTCGGGATGTTTACTTCACCATTCTCGGTGGCCAAGCGCTACATCTAGACCACGAGTACACGATGGCCGTGTTTGCGGCGCTGTCTGCATACACCCCTTTTGTAACGAAAACTCAGGCACCCTGTTAAACCTCAGCTGCTCCACTAAAATGTCTTAGGAGAGACCATTTTTCCAGCCTATACTATATGGGTAAACATGGTTATTAGCCTAATTAGGGAACTCCTAAACTGCTCTTTGCTAGAAACGTTCTGCATCTGACTGACGAACTTTCCCTAAGGTCGACCGCTCCCAACTCCCACAACCACTCTCGTCTTGCACATCTGTTTCGTCTATCTCCTTTGGTTCATTTTATCTATGTGTCGAAACCATCTCAACATAACTTTTTCAGTAGTCTACAACCCTCTGTAAAATGAACTTAACACACTTTAAGTAAAATTTTAAGACTTAATCTCTAGGTATGTTGACTAAAACGCATCGCACTTAATAACGGCTCAAAGTAGAAAACTGATAAAATTTAAATTGTATAGTATCCACGACATTAAATCGTGACAATGACTGACAGACTAATGTGAACAATGGCCATGTATCCCCTTGGAAACATTGTGTAAGTCAAGTTTATATGATTTTTTTTTATTTTCTCTTGATTACAGATTCTCGTCAATAACACCACTTCTCAATTTAGTCATAGCGGTCATGGTTGAAAATGATTTTTTGCATGAGCATGTAGACTGGAATAAGGAAAGAACAGCAAACGCTAGTTTCTTTTCTTCATATGATTATATGAGTCATGCGTCATTTCAGGTGTTATAAAAATCAACGTACCACCTCCTCCTGGTCCTTCAAAGCAAACTACGTGTGCTGTGAACTAAGCTCAGACTGGTTTTTCTCCAAACTTTCTATTTCAGAACAGACATCAAAAATTTCGAGCTTCACGATTCTTTGCTTTTCATATCACACAGCAATTGTGTTCAAAAGTTGGCAATAATATTAAAGCGAGAAAAAATTTAGTTCTCTTATGGTAGCATCAAAAATTTTGTTAACTAAATCTATTGCTTTGCTCGTTCTTAATTTATGAAACGTGTTGAGGAAAGCTTCCCTCACATTTAAAACTGTTGTTCTGAAATAGCGGATATGAATATCAATATTATTTCTTCTGGTGACGTTTCAACAGGCCTGTAAAACTAACATAGCCAGGTGTCGCGGTGATCAGGGCAGTAGACTCGCATTCGGGAAGACGACGGTTCAATTCCGCGTCCGGCCATCTAGATCTACGTTTTGCGTGATTTCCTTAAATCACTCCAGGCAGAAGCCAGGATGTCTCCTTAGAAAAGCGGGCGGCCGATTTCCTTTCCTATCCCTTCTTAATCCGAGCTTCTTTCTTATAACCACCCACTACATTTTGGGCTAGTTACGATTTAAATGGATCGTGTACCTAAAGTTCCCGAAGAATAAAGGAAATCCGTGAACTGTAGGAAAAGTTATAACCGAATCGCCAGTGCTTTGACATGCAGCAATGATGACAAGAAGTAAAAAATCGGTTAAGGTTGGCTGGAAGGAATTACAGTAGTTAGTTACATTTTGGAATTGTAATGAGTTTAATTAATGAATTAAAGATAATTACGGCCGCCAGCTCACTATGTAAACAAAATTACTGTCATTGTAATCACTGCCTATTAATTGTGAAAAACTTACGTAATATGCTTGGTTTTGCCACAAAGCGGAAACAGCAGAAAATTGGTAAATACTGCTATGGTGTGATTTCCCATGGATATGTCACGGTGACCAAATACTTTTAAATTAAATATCAGCTCATGGGAATCTATTAATAATAATCAAAGAACAAAAAAATCTCATCAGTAATAAATGGTTCCGAAAACACAAAAATTTTTGACGTCACAGTGTAATGCTTTCTGTCTTAATTTTATTCAGGAAGTTATTTATGTTTATTCATTGCTAAAAGTTGTTATTTAGTTAAAAATTTATCTTACTTAAAATTTATCTTAATGGTATATCAACAACAATAACCACTGTCCTGCGAGTTATAGTTACGTAATTTGCAAAGACAAAATTTCGACTGTCAAAGAATGTAAAAGTTCGTGATATGATTTTAAGGACTCATTGGTTACTTCTGTTACTATTCATTCGCAATTATTGGCAATCACTTTGTGCAAATGATACTATCACTTGGTCGAGATGTTAACACACATCATTTCTGAGTGACTGCATTCCTGTATATACAGAAACTTGATTTTTATCATGAAAAGCACAACAAAAATATTTTTTACTGAGTTTTGCTTTGTTAAGTACTGTCTTTCAAATTTCTGTTTACTAGGCTGAAGCAAATTGTTTTGCAAATTATTGACATATTAAATACTATTATATCTTTAATAAAAATTTTGATAGTTTCCCAATCATCACTAATGGATAGGTGGATCCTACTTAGGTAGTCTCTCTTACGGAAAAGTGAAGGTCAACAATTTGATATAACTCGGTATTATTCAAACACAAAATGAATTACGACACTGACTACCGCATACAAATATGACCAAATACTTATCTGGATCTTACATCAGGTTGAGATGTCGTCGGTGCAGTGTAAAGCATTGTTCGTTGACAATGTGTGGCACAGGCTCCTCTTCTTGTAGCCCCGTAACAAATGAAACTGCGCCTACAGTACCTTCATATTAATTTCCATCACTGAGCGGTAGTTATACTGGGCCCATTTAATGCCATATATTCCGCCCGTCCACACCTAATATACGCCGAGCAACTACACACTTTAGCACCACCGCTTTACGACCATTTATCAACAAAAAAGTCGCAGTGCTACTCGCCTCAGCTGTCTCTCTCAACACTATCATAGTTTCTCCTCTGCACTGAACTGAACTGCTGGCGGGCTCAGAGATAATGCAACTGCAAGTTAGCTATACTCTCTGACAAAATTGTGTTGTCCTGACTAAGCAAGCGTGCCTAGTTACCCTAGCTTTCAATTAACATTTATTTAATTTTACAACGAGGAAACATTTTATGACATCATACAAACGTTAGTGCACTTATTTAAAAACTTTCATTCACAGAAAAATACATCGAAAAGTAAAACTGCAAGGAAAATATTTGATAGAACGCAGAGTTGTTGTTACACAGTCTCTCTAATGACCGGGCTGCCGACGGGACCATAAACTCTAATCTTCCTTCTTCCTTGAAAAGCGAATCGAAGTTTCTTAGCTCATTTAGATGAGACATAATGTCTACAGTTTTCGAATCCACTGATCTTTCGTTAGTTCTGGATAGTTGTAATTAACCCACCCTTAAATTTTCCACAATTTTTCTTCATAATAATATTGTTACCTTATGTTATTTCATGTTGCAGCAATTATTTCGTAGGTTATGGATAGGTTTCAGTACACTGTTATAGTAATTGTTACCTAACTTTTTATGATGACATCTCCTGCAGCGTAATATTCCATAAAATGAGGTCCTAGGCGTTGTGTATTAACTGTATCTGAAGAATTAACCATTTCAGTTTACCGCAGCTATGTATTTTCGTCTTATTGTTTGCGCAGCCATATTTTCAGAAATACTGCTTCAACTTCTTCAAAAACAACAGCTAGAAAAGTTTTCCTTGCTCATACAGTCGAAAGATTTTCATAGGAAAACTGTCCAGTCATAAGCTCAGAGCAACTTGATCAACTCTAAAAACACAAGCCCCACTCTGACGCGCCGAAACTTTTTTATATATTATAGACTCAGGTTCCAAAACCTCCTAAAACCGGAAATCACTCAGTTTCACTTCAAGATAGGTTTAGTTAGTGCAAATGTTTGTCAGTCTGGATTTACGAATTTTTTCTGAAAATAATTATTTGCGTGGTGATTTTTAGCCATAATAGGTAACAACAAAGATTGCAAATTTTGGAAATATTAAAAACAGAAGCTTCTTGTTACTTTATAATGTCCATTTCAATATCGATAGTAAATTAATGAAATGACAGCTAATTTTTATGTTGCAATATCGATACCTAATAATACATTGAAATACGAATAGGAAAGTACATTCACAGAAAAATTATATCATTGTTAAAAACCAGGTTCGCCAAGATTGCATCTAAATTTTTTTCATTGATTATCGGTTTCGATAGATCTGAGCTGTCTCATCGGATCTGAAAGTTTAATAAACAAACATTCCAAGTCAAGGTAGCTAAAACATATATTATTTCATGCGAACACCCTAGACGTTACTGGAACAATAGATTGGCACACATGAGTCTGTGTACAGTTGATTACATTGGTACTAGCTCACTTATACTACTAGCTCAGTCGCTTTTATGATATTAATGAAGGAGTTGGCTAGGACATTAGCACAACATGATTAGTGTTTTACATTTGTGGTATTTTATGTTTGACATGCTGATGTTCGTTGCTACCTTTTATAGTAAAATAACACATCACTATGCAGCTTGCAAGTTTGTAAAGATCATGAACTTCTGTTAATATGTTACCTGGTATGTTTCGACCTTCAACGACATATGCAGTGTTTACTTGAAGTCATATACATATTATCCACCTTGACTTGGGCTGTTGCTTTATTAATCTTTCTGATCCGATGATGATCTGTCGAAACTGGTAATCAATAAAAAGATTTACAAGACGAATTTGGCTAACCTAATTTTTGAAAATAATATAACAATTCGTCCCAACAGTTGACACAATGTCAAACATACATAACACGGAAAGACTGTATTTGATAGAAAACTTTATAAGCTTTCATAGATAAGTAAGAAATAATTTACTTAAGAAAATCAACTCAAATCTGGGGAAATATCAGATGGTATCGGACATTTCATTACCTGAACAGAAGTTCATAATATAGTGAACATCCTTCTGATGGAGTGACGTTTTAATTTCTCTCAGCGAGAAAGGGAAAAATCTCAAAACGTGTCCTCTTGATAACAAATGTTCCCTATTATACAGCAGAATATCTGCGTGTGGATTTTAACTACAAATTGGAAATTTCACGCACTGGTCGCGAAGTTTCAACCGCACCTCCGTGCGCACCTGCACGAGGAATTTTGTGGAAGACCCTCACGCAAGGAAATAAAGTGCCGTAAGCGGCTCGTGAATCGAGGTTTCCTGACCACTGCCATAGGAAACGTCTCGGACCGACTGGAACAGCAGATGACACGTAGCAGACAATATCCCCGCAATTTGGTAGGATGATGGAATCTGATCATAAAGGGGCGTCTTGATTTGGATATGCCTTACCTGAAGAAACGTGTGGACTAACTTCCACGCCGAAATGTAGCCATTATGATGGCTGACGGCTGTGTTACATGGTATTGACGATATGTATCCAGGGACCGATGAATACATTACTTCACTTTACTTTTTTCTATCTTTGTTCTTGCTTCACGTCAACACAAACAAAATGCTTTATTCGCAGAAGGTCCGTGTCCCAGCGATGTCTAGTAATTGTCGGACACAGTAAAGTCGCGTAACATTGGTTACCTTCTAAAGAGTGCCATATTTCCATTGTCGCATGACGGAAAATTTGTAACAATTTTTACGTTTTGTGCATCCCTTGAACAAGTCAAGGTTATGGTGCATTCTTATGTCCTGCTCTTCTACCAATGCCGTCTCAGATATGTGACTGCGTCACAATTCTTATTTCTTCCTGATTTACACATATTTACATGCTGAACAAATCAGCTGTAAAAGCAAATATGTTGCTTATGTTCTTCCACCTTCTCTTCCATCATTCGTTCGGTGTGACCAGTGTACACGCGAAAGGAGCTATTGGTTGTCAAATCTTTGAACTGCCCGCAGGAGCCTCAAATTTCCTGACAATCATTTGAAAGACATGAACTGTGTTGTGTTTCGCTAAAACGTGAGCTATTTTATTAGATGCCGTATTGATATATATCTAAATATGCCGTCGTTGTTTCAACCCTTCATACGTGACATATCTGGGATTTGCTCATTTGTGTGTCTTAAACGCATTAATAGAGGAAGCAGTGACTTTGTTAAATGCATGGATGACCTCTGTGTCCCGTTTACTCCAATAGTTTTCGTAAAAGCCTCAAGATTTCAAGATGTGTTAGTTAATTATGATCATTACTTCAAGTTAAATGTGTCCCTGAGACATTTAAGTTGAGGGAAACATTTAATTATAAGATTTATAAAATCACCAATGGTACAAGGACGTCCCATTACGTCCAATGCTGGGGTGCTTGCCAATATCGGAGAGTTCTGGCAGTAGTGACCACATATAAAGGAAAAATGATTTGAAGTTTGTGTTGGGGAGGGCACTCAGCTTAGGTACTTCGGTCAGCAATGTCGACCATCGTATTGCGGTGGTGTAATGGTTAACATTTCTGCCTAAAAAACGCCGGCACGGTAGCTCAGCGTGTTCGGTCACAGGGTTAGCTGCCCTCTGTAATAAAAAAACTGAGTTACTAGATCAATAATGAACTTCAACGGCCGTCAGACCCCGGTTCGAGTCCTGGCCGCAGCACATTTTTTTTTATTTATTTCGTCTGCTTCGATCATTATTGCTTGAAGTGCTTTATTCATAAATAATAATCATAGAGAATTAGTTGCTGCTGAGTTGCATATCCTTTCGTCGATGAGTAAGTGGAACCTATAAATACTGATGAAACATTACAGTTATTTTAATGGCAAAAAGATAATCGAGGCCAGATGTGATGCATTTCAGTCTCCGGTGGTTTTGTATGTGACAAACTTTCACAGACTCTCGTGTCAAATGTCTGCTCGAGGTTGAGGTGACCACACCCTGTTCAGTGTTTTACAACACACTCTTTGTTTTAAAAAGTATGTGCCCTGTGTGTGGTTGTAATAGGCAAATAGTATACGCGAGGGATGTCATTGGAGTCGTGTAAGTCTGTCATACATCGCTAAAATTCTCTGCGGACTCCTACCTGGTATCTCCTAAAGGGGTCCCTTTCGCAGCAAATGATAACTCTAGGACGTGGGCGTTGTTGAGATGTTGTAGGGTCGTTAAGTTAAAATTGTAGGTAAGTGAGGAGGTAATCTGCAGTAATGAGCACATCATGTGTTCTAAGGGGTGCCACGTTTTGTTGCGGTTGCCACAATGCCATTTCAAACAAACTTATATCTGCACTCTTTGCCTACAATAACACGTATGACTTTCTGGTAAATTACTATAATTATGCCAAACCACACTATACAGCATAAGGTATGGTTAAAAAGCTTCTGTTTAAGGCGTCGCTTTAGCGTACACCCAGCGTAGCGCGACTCCGATGCGGGTATACAACCACTGACAAGTCAGCAAGTGATTAGTGTGGTATTCGTTTCTTTCCGATGTGCGTTTGATAAATGTGTAAACGTGAACTATGGAGACGTTATGACTAAATACGACGAAACAGGTTTTTCATGGTTGCCAAAGGACAAACACCAGTATGCATCCATCGGGGATGGGGCAGTATGTCTGGCAAAAACCATTGTTGTGGAATGCTGCGTCTAATTCATGATAACACACATCCCTATATCACAAATGTCGTAATGCACAGGTTTCTGCCAACTCGTGTGGGAGGCACTCGAGCGCCCGCCCTATAGTCTTCATCTCTTCCCATGTGCGATTATCACGCCTTCGGTCCCATAGAAAAGGCCTTGAAGGGTTGACGATTCTTGTCGGAAAAGAATGTACAGCAGTAAGTTGCGGACTTCCCGCGGCGGTACACGGTCTTTTACCAAATGGCTACTGTCAACCTCGTGCGTCTGTGCGGTGATCGCCTCAACGCTCAAGGCGATTTTGCGTGTTTGCAATACCGATCCCGTACTATGTGGCCTTGGAACAGAAACTTTTCGACCGCCCTTCGTAATCGTCCTTGGCGATACTTTGTCAAAACTTATTACGCGTGGCGGCGATTTCGGCGGTCGTATTTGCGTCCGATTTTTGACACGTTTAATAATATGACTTTCAATAACAATTGGCCGTTACCAACACAGTAAGTCAGGTTGGTAGTAGGTAAGACGAATGTTCGACTTCGGTTTATTGGGCGAATTTTGGGGAAGTGTAGCTCGTCCATAAGGAAGACACCGTGTAGAACGATAGTGCGACCAATTCTTGAGTACTAGTCGAGTGTTTGGGATCCCCATCAGGTCACCATGGAAGCAATTCAAAGGCGTCTTGCTACATGTGTTACCGTTAGTTTCGATCAGCACGCATGTATTATGTAGATGCTTAGGGAACTCAAATGGGAATTCCTGGAGGAAAGAGGATACTCGTTTCGCTAGGCACAGTTGAAGCAATATAGAGAGCCGGCACTCGAGGCCGACCGCAGATAGATTCTACTGCCGTCAACGTACTTCTCGCGTAAGGGCCACGAAGACAAGATGCGAGAAATTTTAGAGGGGAAAAATTTTTGAGGGGAACGGGAAAGGAAATGACCAGTAGTGGTACAAGGTACTCACCGCTATGCATCGTACGGTAGTTTACTTAGTATGTATGTCACTGTAGATCCCATCTGTTTATTTTGGCAGTCGCCCCGATATATTCCTTATTACACAATTAACATTATTTTACAACAATTGACATGGAAAACCACCAATACCACATTGACACCCGCTAGCAGAGTGGCGCTACCAGCAAAGAAAACAAACTTTCTGTTGACAGGAGAGAGCTTCTGGTTGGAGAGGTTTGGCCAGTCATAGCAAAGAAAAATTTTTCCAGCTATACAGGGTGAAGCGAAATTCGCGCAATCGGGCTCGCAGCGCGACTCCTCACATGCCAGCGACAAAAAAAATGTCCTTCACAAAATTTCGTCTGGCGAGTATATCCGGCAGAAGAAGGACGTTAAAGAGTGACAATCTGGCAAAACTGTAACAACACACGTAGTAACTACCTCTGACAGCACATTTGAACCATCCTGCTCAGTTGGCGCAGTGGATAGAGTTTTGGGTTCGAATGCAGGAGGTAGAGGGTTCAATGCAAGGTTGGGGTGCATTTCTTTTTATTTGCTAATTTCATTCTGACATTTCATACTGTAATATACACCGTTTCATATATCACATGTACCCTACATTTACAACATTTTGTAACGCTGAATACAACAAATACGTGGTTAGACAAATAAGAAATTAACAGTTGAAATAATTAATGGGACCATGGTGATAACACACACAAATAGTAACATTATTCGCGAAGCACGTTGCTAGTCCTGCTGGTAACATAAGGTCCTAACGAAATGTAATGTACCTGAACGAGGTAACACTAATAGTTGGCACTAATCTATGTGACCATTAGAGAAGCGTACAAGGAAAACAGGTTTCGCTTCTAATAGAGCAAGTGCTGCGAATAAATTCGAGCCCACGACGTGGAAAGGGCATCTTTCAAAGCTGACCAATGTTCCATTTCTACGATTTCGTATGTAAGTGCAAATGTTTTCCAGAGGACCAGCTGCAATCGCTGTTGACAATTAAGATGACAGATACCGTACTACCTGGACTACATTTACCAAATAAAAAACAAATTCTTGAACCGAGGATCGAACCCTCGACCTCCTGCATACTAACCCAAAACTCTATCCGCTGCACCAGCTGCACAACAGGAACGCTGCTGTACATGTGATTAAAGTGTTGTTAGATTACCACTCTTTAACGTCCTTTTTCTGCCGGATGTACTCGACGGACGAAATTTTGTGAGAGAATTCCACTGCACCCTGTATATGAAACAATGGAGATTCTATTAGCCAATCGCGAATGAGAAGGTTGTTCCCAGGCTGGTGACCCCATGCCACGTTAGCAAAATTCACAGCGGAGGTGAAACGTGTCCTTCTGTCCAGACTACAGGTCATGTGACACTGCACCCTATTACACATATTCGATATCCATTTTGACATGACTGTTAGGTTGTGCTCAGGAGTACTGTCGATTACCATCCATTTCCTCCGCTACAAATTATCTTCCGACTTCCTCCGCTACAAATTATCTTCCGACTTGTGTAGGCCTGTTAGTGATATATGACTTAACTCTCGAAACATGAAGCGTAGGATGATTCCTTTGAAGGGGCAAGGCCGACTTCCTTTCCGTCCTTCCCTAATCCGAGGAGACCGATGACCTCGCTGTTTGGTCTCTTCCCCCAAACCAACCAACCAACCATGAAGCGTAACCCGTATTACTGCAGTGTCACCGTTTATAATCAAACAGGCTAATAGCAAGGAACAGCAATTTGGGAAATATGTGACTTAATTAGGCTGTATTTCAGGAGACGGTACCTCTTGCCACCCACCGAATGTTCGTGTGGGACATGTTGACAAGATCTCAATATGGGACATTTTCAGTTTGAATCGCCTCTATACTTGCCACCGTCATTCCAGAGTGGATCATACAGAAAATCTACATCTGTTCGATCATCTGTGTCATGATGCTGCAGACCTGTGTGCTTAACAAGGCAATGCACTACATGAGTCTCCGAATTCTGTCGCGTTACTTTGATGAAAGCATTCTAGATTTTACGACACCAGATCACCGCCTAACATGTTGACGCGTCTCCAACTTACGTCCACCAATTGTAGGAAGCGAAAAGGTGCCTCAGATTGGCAACGCCACTGTCAAGAAGATTTACCATGAATAAGAGACAACTTTGTACGGAAATACATTATGTAATACAGCAGCGCAAGAATAATTATTCTTCTATACTCATCCTAAAATATCACCCGAAGGTAAATTCCGTGTATACACCAGTATTAAATATTTGAAGAGAATTATGTTCACGAGTTGTACTTCTTTAAAAAGTGCTCTGATAGCACTTCATAAAACCTTCAGTTAATATCAGCCATGTGAATAATGTTGCACACAAAAAATACATTAAATTACTTCAAGTGAAAATGCAGATCTGATGCAGAGGATGAAAATAAAATGATCAAATTAAGGCAACTCCTAACCGTGTTTGCATGTTCGTCATTGTCGTACGGAATTCTTTTGTAATTGTCGTCTGGAACTCCTTCCACATAACCGCGTGATTCAAAAAGAAATAACAGATTGCCGTTGTTTATTACAAACTATAAAAGATGGAAGCGCTTTGTGCATGTCAGTGGATAGAGGGAAGTTCAAAGTATTAACACAGCTGCGCTGTCGTTTCTTTGTAGCAAAATGGCGACTACTCCACAAGAGATATCGTTTTGCGATTTGGTATTTGCACGAAGCCAATCCATTGTTCAAGTGCAACGGGCATTGCGCGGTCCATTCAGAAAAAAGCTGCCTATGAACAAGCTGATTTATGACTGGCGTACAAAATTATTAGAAGCTGGTTGCATCTGCAAAAGGGATGGTCGGCCACGCACACGTCAGATGAAAATGTCGAATGTATCCGAGATCCGTTCACGGGAAGCCCTCGAAAGTCCACAAAGCGGGCTGGCCTGGAACTTCAACTTGTCAAACAACTGTGTGTCGTGTTTTGAAACGACGCCTGCGTGTGAAGCCTAACAGGCTGCAGTTACTGCAGCAACGGCGGCCCGGCGACCGTAAGAGAAAGAGCGAATTTTCCATTTTAGTTCTCCTGGGTATCGCGGAGGACACTTTTTTCGAACGACTCATCTTTTCGGACGTCTATCGGCTAAAGTAAACCACCATAATTTAAGAGTTTGGAGCTCACAAAATCCTGTGGTCGTCGTCGGACAGAAAAGAGACTCACCGAAAATAAATGTGGTTTATGATGTTTCTGTTCACAAAGTTTACGGACTTTTCATTGTTTCTGAGGTAGCTCTGACAGAAATGTCATACCTGGACATGCTGCAAAATTGGTTGTGTCCTCTTCACGAAGATTTCAGTGATTTCATTTTTATCCATGGTGGCACCCCAGCTCCCTTTCGCACTGAGTTGCGGCATTATCTTAACAAACATCATTCAACAAAGTTGTGTTGGAAGAGGAGGACAACAATATTTCTTCATTGCTATTGGCCTCCCAGGTCACCAGACTTCACACCTTTCTTTTTCTTTCTGTGGGGAGGGGGTACATAAAAGACAAAATCTTTGTCCCACCTGTGACAGCTACTCTTCAAGAGCTGAGAAATCGAGTTGTTGAAACTGTCGATTCAATAAACGGGGAACTGTTTATTCGTGTGTGGACTGCACTACCGTTTCGACGTTTGTCGAGTAACGCATGGTGTAGTAGCTGTGCGAACATTACACATTGAACCTTCCTCTATCCAGTGACATTTGGAATGTTTTTCTGTCTTTCATAGTTCTTGTGTAACAAACAACTGAAATCTGTTCTGTTTTTCTTGAATCGTTCTGTATAACCAATAGCCGGTCGGAGTGGCCGAGCGGTTTTAGGCGCTAGGCTGGAACCGCGCGACTGCTACGGTCGCAGGTTCGAATCCTGCCTCGGGCATGGATGTGTGTGTTGCCCTTAGGTTAGTTAGGTTTAAGTAGGTCTAAGTACTATGGGACTGATGACCTCAGAAGTTGAGTCCCATAGTGCTCAGAGCCTTTTGGCCCATTTTTGTATAACCAATAGTTATATTCTTCTGAGACGCTTTTCCCGTAAAATTAACAGCTGCATCTTCTGTTTACTCTTATTTTATAAAAATATGTAATCCCCGAGGACGCTGGTGTACTCTTCAATGTATAGTTTTAGCTACGAAACTTGTTGGATCTAAACAAAATATTGTGACTATAGGTGGCGTATTGCTACAAAAAATGACAACTTTTGTGGAAGTCGGAACCTCGAGATGTTACGTTTTCCACGGGATTTCTCTGGTGCTGGCGCACAGCCAGAATTTGCACCAGGCTTCTAGACGGAAATACGCGTGTTAAAAATTCACTCTACTCGAATGGACCAGTAGCAGCTCTGCATGAGGAGTAGCTTAAATATTTAAAGAATGCTATCCTTGACATATGTCATCCTCTTTTGATCCCAACAGAAATTTCTGTCCTCTCCGTGGGATCAGCACGGTTAGATAGCGAATTACATGTCTCGTGCAAAAAAATTGGAAAGATGAAAGTGCTTCTCTGAGCCTCGAAGCGTCGTGTGAAACGAGTAATTTTGCGTACTTCATCACAATCCTTATACGAGGGTCTCCCTTTCACAGTTTTGCAAATTGAGATGTGTCGTTTGTTATTGCTGAAACAATGGAAGCTCAGCTATAACCTAGGGAGAATGATGCCCCGGATCAGTGAGAAAGAATAATCCTCAAGTATTTAGAAGATTCCAAGACATTCGATTCTGTATGAACATTAAGTTACGAAAATGATATGTCTTCGAATCATTCCGCACAGCGTGGCAGGACTCAAAAATAGGTTCATGTCAGCTGGTGTAAGAAAAACAGACAAAAATTCAACCGGAAAAATGCAGAATATGTATACAACCTCATAACAGGAAATGAAACTCGGATACATTCATACGAGCCGAAACGATTGCAGAAACAAACAGTTTGCATCTTCAAAGTTGTACCGGAACCAGCAAATGTGATTAAATCGCGTAGCACTTCCAAATAAATGAACGCTTGTTTTGTTGGTTACAGTGCAGTGCAGTGTTGTGAAGATCCGCCTTACGACTACCGTTTTTCACGAAGAGACGGTCCCTATTTCGTTCTTCGTCATTCAGACTTGTTTGCGCTCAGTGCAAACGGCTGCACCATCCAAACACTGTGTCACATGATGGCGCGTTGTTGCAGTACACGTTCACCAATTTGACGTGAAGATAGAGCATTGTTCTTCTTGAAATGCACACAACAAATTACCACATTTAAAGCGGAAATTCCATCAACATTCATTTCTTTGAACTACATTTTTTTGTATCTTAGTGAAATATGAATATTCGTTGCTCAGTGATAAATTTCAACGAACATTAATTACATTTGCAAATTCCTGTTTGTGTAAAGCTGGTTTTTAGGTGAATTCTGTAATAAGGAACAAATTTTATGAGAAAATTAACATTGTGTCTATGTTCAGTTTGAATGTGAGATTTGCGAAGTAATATAGTGAAAAACAAGCTTACACATCCAGTTAATTATATTAATGATAAATATGTTCAATAAATTCATTGTGAATTTGAAATACGTCCTTCAGTTTATTATTCTGTTTTAAAAGTAAGGTAACGGCTTCAATAGCGCATTTGAATTGTGTTTATGTGACCATTGATTTGACTTAGGGCGACACGGAATGATTAAGGTGCAGCATGGCCGTGGGGAACTAATATTTTAGAAACCGTAACTCCAGAATATCGATTTTTTGTTTTTATCCTTTGGAAATGCCGATTTTATTCGGATTTTCTGCCGATTAACGAACTGCAAGAACAGTGTCGAGTATAAGGACACTGAACTAAGCTAACACAATTATTCATTTCTGGGTAAGAAAGTTCAGCATCGATCAAGATACGTACCCCTCAAGACATAGCCCACAATTTTAATACACTTCTCTTTGCTGACTGCCTGATTATATATCATCTCTTTGCAAACGGGAGAGTAGACGACAATTTACCTACAATACATTTGTGTTCACGCGTCCGTCGTTCTATAGAATAAAATAAACAGCTGTATCAAGTGCAGTGGTGAGGAAAAATGACTTTAGATAAATATCTATGAATCGGTCAATGTATGTTTAAAATATATATATATATATATATATATATATATATATATATATATACAAAAATTGGAAGATATAAGTATGTACAACCCAAAAGAATGATGCGAGTGTAAGTACACAAGAACTTTATTATTAGCTGTATGACATTGAAAGAAATATTTCTTTTTGTAAGTGGTGCTGTATGTTCCCAAACAGGAAGTAGGTCTCTGCACGTTGTAATGGCACCTAATTAGGAGAACGTTCCGAATTCAAACGGATGTCACTGATTTTTACAGTTTAGCAAGTTCAGTCAAATAAAAATTACCAGTGATTACGTTAGACGTATAGAAGTACATAAACATATTTGCGTGATTGTTGATCCGTAATTAGTTTCAGTGTAGCAATTACAAAATAAAGCTAAGTAATAGAGGATACAACTCTCTAAATAGGAAAAGGTGCTCACAAGGCTACTTTTTATTAATTACGTATATACTTGCACCCAAGATTAACGAAAGCAACGAAGCAGGAAAATACACGTTAAAAGTAAGATTGCAAAAATGTATCAGATATGCGCACCACATAGTGCACATAACTAAGAAAATATATCACCACATTTCAACTTTAACGAGGGAATGGAAAAAAGTTATGAACAATTTTAAGTAGGCTGTTTAGGTTTTTATGTTGGCAACGCCACGTAGCGCTCTACTGCCAGCTAAATAAAAGATTCGATCAACTGAAGGCGCTAATTACTGATAGGCATAGTTATCAAATGAAAGATTTTTTATGTAGAACAAACAATGTATTTACCTTAATAGTGGTTCAAATGGCTCTGAGCACTATGCGACTTAACTTCTGAGGTCATCAGTCGCCTAGAACTTAGAACTAATTAAACCTAACTAACCTAAGGACATCACACGCACCCATGCCCGAGGCAGGATTCGAACCTGCGACCGGAGCGGTCGCTCGGCTCCCTTAATAGTGTTCAAAAGTCATAATATATATAGCAGTTCATGACATCCAGTCTTACAAATTTACTGTCTCTGATGGACACACGTTCAGATCATCCGCTCTCAAAACTCCGCCATTTCTCTCCCCACATCCACCATTGCTGGCGGTTCACCTCCAACTGCGCAACGCTACGCGCTGTTAACATCCACTTGCCCAACACTACAATAGCATATACTCCAACAATGCAAACCAACCACAGCCTTCGCACAGCAGAGTCAGTGATTTTCATATAGAGCGCTACGTTGCGTTACCAACATGAAAACCTGAACAGCCTACTTACAACGTATCAGTAGTAACTGCCTCCAGTAGTTTGAATCTTTTATTTAGCTGGCAGTATTGGCGCTCGCTGTATTGCAGCAGTTCGAGTAACTTAGATTTTTGGATGTAAGTGATTCAAGAAAGCTATAGGTTACTGTTAGTCAGGGCCATTCCTTTGTAGAGATTATTGAAAGTCAGATTGCAATGCGCTAAAAAATATTGTGTGTCAATTTAGCGATGATCAGAATAAGTAAAGACAGAACTGTCTGAGTACGTTCAGTTTTGTTCAGCCGTTTGAAAATCAAATAACGTAGAAGTTTACCAGAACCTTAGCCGAGGACACCCCACTGGAATCTTCTGATTTTTTCTTGTAGTTTGTGTAATTAGTGTAGTTATTGTTTATTGCTAGCTCGTAATTGTAGAGAGAATTTTCTTTGTAGTTGTAGTTTTCCATAGTTTTTCGTTCTTAAAACTCTATTACAAGAAGAAAAAGCTACCGAAATTAACAAAAGAAAAAAAAATAAGAAGCAGACCTAAAACAATTAAAGTAGCCATTAAATGAAAATGCTGTTACCTACGGACAACAATTATAAGAGGTGGCCAAAAGTTTTCGTTTGATGGCGTTACTGCAGCTTATATGCGACTCCGAAGCGGGTATATAAGTGTCGACACCTAGGCAAGGGATCAGTGTGGCGTTCGTTTCGTTATGACCTGCGTTTAGTAAATGCGGAATTGTGAACGTTGGCGACGTTATTGCCGAATGTGTTCAAACAGGACCGACGTGCTGTTATTCTTTTCTTGGCTGCCGAAGGACGAACACCGTTAGACATCCATCGGAGAACGAAGAATGTACACTCCTGGAAATGGAAAAAAGAACACATTGACACCGGTGTGTCAGACCCACCATACTTGCTCCTGACACTGCGAGAGGGCTGTACAAGCAATGATCACACGCACGGCACAGCGGACACACCAGGAACCGCGGTGTTGGCCGTCGAATGGCGCTAGCTGCGCAGCATTTGTGCACCGCCGCCGTCAGTGTCAGCCAGTTTGCCGTGGCATACGGAGCTCCATCGCAGTCTTTAACACTGGTAGCATGCCGCGACAGCGTGGACGTGAACCGTATGTGCAGTTGACGGACTTTGAGCGAGGGCGTATAGTGGGCATGCGGGAGGCCGGGTGGACGTACCGCCGAATTGCTCAACACGTGGGGCGTGAGGTCTCCACAGTACATCGATGTTGTCGCCAGTGGTCGGCGGAAGGTGCACGTGCCCGTCGACCTGGGACCGGACCGCAGCGACGCACGGATGCACGCCAAGACCGTAGGATCCTACGCAGTGCCGTAGGGGACCGCACCGCCACTTCCCAGCAAATTAGGGACACTGTTGCTCCTGGGGTATCGGCGAGGACCATTCGCAACCGTCTCCATGAAGCTGGGCTACGGTCCCGCACACCGTTAGGCCGTCTTCCGCTCACGCCCCAACATCGTGCAGCCCACCTCCAGTGGTGTCGCGACAGGCGTGAATGGAGGGACGAATGGAGACGTGTCGTCTTCAGCGATGAGAGTCGCTTCTGCCTTGGTGCCAATGATGGTCGTATGCGTGTTTGGCGCCGTGCAGGTGAGCGCCACAATCAGGACTGCATACGACCGAGGCACACAGGGCCAACACCCGCCATCATGGTGTGGGGAGCGATCTCCTACACTGGCCGTACACCACTGGTGATCGTCGAGGGGACACTGAATAGTGCACGGTACATCCAAACCGTCATCGAACCCATCGTTCTGCCATTCCTAGACCGGCAAGGGAACTTGCTGTTCCAACAGGACAATGCACGTCCGCACGTATCCCGTGCCACCCAACGTGCTCTAGAAGGTGTAAGTCAACTACCCTGGCCAGCAAGATCTCCGGATCTGTCCCCCATTGAGCATGTTTGGGACTGGATGAAGCGTCGTCTCATGCGGTCTGCACGTCCAGCACGAACGCTGGTCCAACTGAGGCGCCAGGTGGAAATGGCATGGCAAGCCATTCCACAGGACTACATCCAGCATCTCTACGATCGTCTCCATGGGTGAATAGCAGCCTGCATTGCTGCGAAAGGTGGATATACACTGTACTAGTGCCGACATTGTGCATGCTCTGTTGCCTGTGTCTATGTGCCTGTGGTTCTGTCAGTGTGATCATGTGATGTATCTGACCCCAGGAATGTGTCAATAAAGTTTCCCCTTCCTGGGACAATGAATTCACGGTGTTCTTATTTCAATTTCCAGGAGTGTATATACAGCAGCATGCCTGCCGAAAACCGCCATTGTGGAATGATGCGGCAAGTGGTACTGCTGCTACATGATAACTTGACGTCTCCACATCGCAAATGCTGTAACACAGAAGTTACGACAACTCAGATGGGAGACGCTCGACCAAACACCACGTAGTCTTGATATCTTCCCATACGATTAGCACGCCTTCGGACTCATAAACAAGAACTTGAGTAGTCGATGATTCCTGTCGGGCGAGGATGTGCCACAGGCAGTTACGGACTTCTTCACATAGCAGGACACGTTGTTTCATCAGAAGGCTACATTTGAACTGATCCGTCGTTGGGACGATTATCTCGATGCCCAATGCAATTGGTACATAGCTTCCCTTATTCGTACCACACGTACCCACCGTATCTTAGATACCATAAAAGAGGAAGCTGGATGGAATCATGGTTGGTAGTCACAATTTATAATTAAGACAGTTTATTGACAAAAAAAATGGCTCTGAGCGGTATGGGACTTAACATCTGAGGTCATCAGTCACCAATAACTTAGAACTACTTATACTTAACGAACCTAAGGACATCACACACAACCATGCCCGTGGCAGGATGCGAAGCTGCGACCGTAGCAGGCGCGCGGTTCCGGACTGCAGCGCCTAGAACCGCTCGGCCACCGCGGCAGACGTTTATTGGCATTACGCCTTTTAAGGAATTTGACAATTACAAATTGTAAACGAGCCACTAGATAAAGCTTTGTCGATACAATTAGGAAGCTAACGTACTCAGTACTCAAATAAACAGTCCCTTCAGAGAAAGTTATAAAAAAAACTTAATGTGCCAGGCATTTATGGAAACCTTAAGCATAGTAATTGTCATTTACATCATATAGCCACTTCATCAAACTCCTTAAAACCAGTTATTACATTAAGATGGCCACAATTAAAAAAATTCTTCACTAAAATACCGTTATTACTCACTGTTTCAATCCGTTAAGGGGGGTAGGACGTCAAACAGGTCGACCTGGAGCAGGAGAGGCACCACAGGACATTTTAATTTCCACTGTCTGTACTTTTACAAATAAATTCCTAAAAATTCGCCAGCATGACCAGGAAGGATTCAGAATTCACACTCATACCAGTTCGAAAACATAACGAAGTATTTTTTTTTTTTTTTACATGTGAAATTTCATGATTTTTTTCACTTACTAATGGCAGCATTTGTTGCTATAGGTACACTTTTCTTCACAAGTAATAGAGATTCTTCGATGAATTTTGCACAGCATAGAAACCATACTTGAAGGTGTATGAAACTCTAGAATTTTCCAAATCTATTAAAAACCGTGGTAAAAATTGAAGTAATGAACTATAAAATTTGTGTTTTTTTCTAAACATGAAGTTTAAAATATAACAGTTCATTCGGTTTTTCATAATTTAAATAAATTGTAGAGTTTCATATACCAGTATGTATGGTATGTATGCTGTGCAAAATTCATCGAAGAATCTCTTTAACTTATGAAGAAAAGTGTACCTATAGCAACAAATGCAGCGATTAGTAAGTGAAAAAATGATGAAATTTCACACGTAAAAAATTTATTTTATTATGTTTTTGAACTTCCACTGCAATGAGTGTGAATCCTGAATCCTTCCTGCTGATGCTGACAATGTTTTATGAATTTATTTGCAAAAGTATAGACACTGGAAACTAAAATGTCCTGTGATGCCTCTCCTACTCCAAGTCGGCCCGTTTGACGTCCTACTCCCCTTAAAGAAGCATTTGTTAAAAGGTCAATTACAAACTTAACGTTGTCGGGCACTAATACCCCTTGCTTTATTTTCCCTTACTGAGAAAACAGAATTACTGACAAACTTCAGAAATTCAAACTCCCATATAGGATTTCCCTCAAAATACATAAAATGAGAACAGTTACCAATAGAGGATGAATTAATGCCACTTCCACACTAGTGGCAAGCTAAGATCCAATTCGTAACATGATAGAACCACTTACATAAAAAACTAAAACAGAAACACTAATCATTAAAAATGAATGTTCAAGTGCTCAGACAAGTTAATAAAAGAGTACTAGAAAGAGTTGCGCAAGGAACTAAGTAGATGCCATGAAGTTTTAATTTTAGCCAGTTGCCAGTCGCTAACATTTAAGGAACAAGGTTCGTATCAGAACAGGTTACACACAATGTATATTTATGTACACTCCTGGAAATGGAAAAAAGAACACATTGACACCGGTGTGTCAGACTCACCATACTTGCTCCGGACACTGCGAGAGGGCTGTACAAGCAATGATCACACGCACGGCACAGCGGACACACCAGGAACCGCGGTGTTGGCCGTCGAATGGCGCTAGCTGCGCAGCATTTGTGCACCGCCGCCGTCAGTGTCAGCCAGTTTGCCATGGCATACGGAGCTCCATCGCAGTCTTTAACACTGGTGGCACGCCGCGACAGCGTGGACGTGAACCGTATGTGCAGTTGACGGACTTTGAGCGAGGGCGTATAGTGGGCATGCGGGAGGCCGGGTGGACGTACCGCCGAATTGCTCAACTCGTGGGGCGTGAGGTCTCCACAGTACATCGATGTTGTCGCCAGTGGTCGGCGGAAGGTGCACGTGCCCGTCGACCTGGGACCGGACCGCAGCGACGCACGGATGCACGCCAAGACCGTAGGATCCTACGCAGTGCCGTAGGGGACCGCACCGCCACTTCCCAGCAAATTAGGGACACTGTTGCTCCTGGGGTATCGGCGAGGACCATTCGCAACCGTCTCCATGAATCTGGGCTACGGTCCCGCACACCGTGAGGCCGTCTTCCGCTCACGCCCCAACATCGTGCAGCCCGCCTCCAGTGGTGTCGCGACAGGCGTGAATGGAGGGACGAATGGAGACGTGTCGTCTTCAACGATGAGAGTCGCTTCTGCCTTGGTGCCAATGATGGTCGTATGCGTGTTTGGCGCCGTGCAGGTGAGCGCCACAATCAGGACTGCATACGATCGAGGCACACAGGGCCAACACCCGGCATCATGGTGTGGGGAGCGATCTCCTACACTGGCCGTACACCACTGGTGATCGTCGAGGGGACACTGAATAGTGCACGGTACATCCAAACCGTCATCGAACCCATCGTTCTACCATTCCTAGACCGGCAAGGGAACTTGCTGTTCCAACAGGACAATGCACGTCCGCATGTATCCCGTGCCACCCAACGTGCTCTAGAAGGTGTAAGTCAACTACCCTGGCCAGCAAGATCTCCAGATCTGTCCCCCATTGAGCATGTTTGGGACTGGATGAAGCGCCGTCTCACGCGGTCTGCACGTCCAGCACGAACGCTGGTCCAACTGAGGCGCCAGGTGGAAATGGCATGGCAAGCCGTTCCACAGGACTACATCCAGCATCTCTACGATCGTCTCCATGGGAGAAGAGCAGCCTGCATTGCTGCGAAAGGTGGATATACACTGTACTAGTGCCGACATTGTGCATGCTCTGTTGCCTGTGTCTATGTGCCTGTGGTTCTGTCAGTGTGATCATGTGATGTATCTGACCCCAGGAATGTGTCAATAAAGTTTCCCCTTCCTGGGACAATGAATTCACGGTGTTCTTATTTCAATTTCCAGGAGTGTATATACCAGCTTAACCCGCCTTGGCGAAATGAAGATAAATACTATACTTTGGAAGGCGGTATGTGAACAACTCCCGGCAGTGGCCAGGTTCTTAAACACTGCTAGGCCTAGAACTCTGATGACATTTCACTCCCTGCCAAGGCGCTGGCACAAACAAAGGTTTTTGCGCAAATCACAGAGACATTCCAATAACTCTGAAACAGAGAAACACTCGGAAAACCTTTGAATCGATATATGGGTAAGCATGTAAAGGAACACCTTACACTACTGACGAATTCGCAACTTTGACCTTAAGCATTTTACACATGGACAACTGTATTAATAGAGTGCAGGCTTTGAAAACGCCAACATAAAATCATTTAATTACAAGAAACACAGAGCACTAGTAAAACTTCTGCGAAACCTTGAAATAACGGCCACCATTTAACTAGGCCAACTGAATTCTTCCACACCATCTTATTGTTCGACTATGAAAGTCTCACCATAAAAATAAAATATAAATGCCTCTGAGTGCGTTGATCAACAAAACACAACTACGACCACTTACTCATATCACGTACACAATACGAAGGAGAGGTTCAGAAATGGCTCTAAGCACTATGGGACTTAACATCTGAGGTCATCAGTCCCCTGGACCTAGAACTACTTAAACCTAACTAAGGACATCACACACATCCACGACGAAGCAGGATTCGAACCTGCGACCGTAGCAGCCGCATGTTTCCAGACTGAAGCGCCTAGAACGCTCGGCCACCGCGGCCCGCCACGAAGGAGAGGGTTCCACAGCTTTCCCACTTCAAATTTTGTTCCCAGCCAAGTCACAGAACTTGTATCTCCAAGCTGCCCATATCGCCAAAACGCCCGACGAACTTCACACTACATCACATAACGGTCATCACTCTTCGGCAGCCGTTGACACTCGTCTCCCAGAGAATGTCACGAGATCTCACAGGGTTACCCGTCAAAGGCTGACAACTCGCTTCGCCCGCCAACCAGGAAGATAGGACACGCGAAAAGCAAATATAGCTTAGATCAACCACAATCGATCTCACCGATACATACCAACGAGGAAGATAGGACACGCGAAAAGCAAATATAGCTTAGATCAACCACAATCGATCTCAACGATACATGAATATCACTGGCGCCAACTCGCCACGGCTCAGCAATATTTAGTAAGTATAATTGAAAGTATGTACGATAAATGCGTATCAGAATGAATTAATGGCTGAAGAAAATATCTACGCTTTTAAATTCAGTGGCGTTACTCTGTACTTCTTGCTCTTCAGAAATGACCAATTGATGTCAGCGGAGTTACGATGACCTACTACGAGGACTGCGGATAATGGAAGTTGCAGAGGAATATAATCAGAATATCTCTGCAACGAGAAACAGCGGTGACTGTATTCAGAGGCAGTGGACTAGCCAATAAAATTGTTAACAACGTATTAGTGGAACAAATAAACAAGTTCTTACACCTTGGCTGCGAACCACCTATACATAAAAACATGAAATAGCTTCGAAGTTACACTTTTAGGTTATGTGCCACAATCTAAAGGACCTTTCGGAAAAGCAGACGGGAGCCACATCCAAAATTCTATAACGTAATGGTTGGTTGGTTGGTTTGTTTGGGGAAGGAGACCAGATAGCGTGGTCATCGGTCTCATCGGATTAGGGAAGGATGGGGAAGGAAGTTGGCCGTGCCCTTTCAGAGGAACCATCCCGGCATTTGTCTGGAGTGATTTAGGGAAATCACGGAAAACCTAAATCAGGATGTTCGGACGTGGGATTGAACCGTCGTCCTCCCGAATGCGCTATAACGTAATGACAGCGCTTATGTTGCTTCATGGAAGTGACTGTTGAACGCAAAAGAAACAAGAGACATGAAGAGTGGGAACAGGAGAAACGAGATTTTTTATTAGCATGGAGGAACGTACCTTACTGGATAAGAGGATAATTGAAGACAAAAGAAGAAGAAATGTATTTAATTTTAACGAAGGAAAAGTAAACAAAATGGGAAAGAACATGCAACAAGTTTGGATGGATGCCGAGTTCTAAAAATATTGCTAAGCTACAAGGAGAAACAAGAGACGTGGAACGTTGGACTAGGGAGTAAAATATGGTTCTACCTGTTAAGGACGAACAAACCAAGAGTGGCTAGTATTGAGTTGTAGCACACTTACTTGAGTTTGATCCAGGGTAATACAGAAGTGGAATGAGGTCATCTCTTTCTCTATGACAGTACTATTATGGCAGCCTTGTACTTAAGCTTACATGCAGACATGCTCGCCTGCAGCTTTGTCGTCTCACGTAGCATCGGCTGCCAGCTGTGAAGTTTAATAAGTATCTGTTAACGCGCTGTTGGTTGCCGTTCGGTTGTTGTGGGCGGAAAATAGGACATCGTGGCATGCGAGAAGTGGCAGATTATATCTAATCGGTTACCAAGTGGCACGAAAGGCAATTCGGTCCACTCTTGCTAGAACAGCTTTTTCAATGTCTGTGAAATGTGCTGCGCTATGGAAGTAATTCCTTCAGATCATTGACAAGCATTATTTGATTTATTGTAATCAGTTTTTCAAATAGGTGGAAATGGCAACCTACGTTACAGATCGTTATGAAAGGTAGAAGGCAAGGCCGCAGTTTTTTTCTACTCTTTCTCACACAACGTTAATTAATGGCGAAAACAGACAGGAGAGATAACTACAGTTTTTTCACGACTTTTCTCTTTTTTATTGGCGAAAAAACGCAACTGCTCTGAAGAGCCAAAGAAACTGGTACACCTGCCTAACACCGTGTCGGGTTCCCATGAGCACGCGGAAGTTCCACAGCACTACATGGCATGGGCTCGACTAGTGTTTGAAGTAGTGCTGGAGGGAACTGACATCATGAACCGTGCAGGGCTGTCCATAAATCCGTAAGAGTAAGAGGGATGGAGACCTCTTCTGAACAGCGCGTTGCAAGGCATCCCATATATGCTGAATAATTTTAATGTCTGGGGAGTTTGGTGGCCAGCGGAAGTGTTTGAACTCATAAGAGTGTTCCTGGAGCCACTCTGTAGCAATTCTGGACGTGTGGGGTGTCGCGTTGTCCTGCTGGAATTGCCCAAGTCCGTTGAATGCACAATGGACATGAATCGATGCAGGTGATCAGACAGGATGCTTACTTACGGGTCACCTGTCCGAGTCGTATCAGGGGCCCCGTATTACTTCAACTGCACACGCCCCACACTGAATCAAAAGACGTGACCCAAAGTACTGCTTTACTCACTATTATCTCATCATACATAATATACAGGGTGGTCAGAAACAGTCTGAATTACTTGTAAGGGTGTTTCAGGGTAGACTGTGCCGAGAAATAATTTTTAAGAAAGGAAACCAAACGAAGAACACCTTTGGAGACACCGACACTGGCGAGGCGCTTGACATTGCGCTTGCAATGGCCTTATTGGCTAACTTCAATGCTATTTAGTTCGGAGACAGCGCAACGTATGGAATTCTTTCCTTAACATTATTTCTCAGCACAACCTCCCACACCATTACATCAACGTAACGCATCAACAGCCGTTGCACACTGTAATCATGAAGTCGATTGAAGTGAGACTATTTTCAGAGACGCGAAGAATCCCATTCATCCCTCAAAGACACTCTGGAAAGCCCGCCAGATACACAGGAAGGCACCGCGGACGTAATGGAGCTCGAATGGTGACCTAAAATGTGGGTGTTCTCACTATCTTTGGAAGGAAGATGTTGTTCTCTCGAAAATCTGTAGGATAAGTTTAGACAATCTATGTTCTAAGAAGACTGCGCTACTACTTTGCTGCCACAGTCGTTTACCTGGCAATGGGACCAGAAAGAAGAAGAGAGACATTAGGGCACGCACATAAGCGTACGAGACAGATTTTTTCCCCTCGCTCAATATGCGAGTGGAACAGGACCATGGTTCGCTGATACTGTTACTTATTACCTCCAGCAGACTACTGAACAGTGCTTCGTTGATTATATTTGTCGGAAGACCGATGACTCAAAATAAATAAATAAATACAAAATTCAAGACAGCTGTTGAGTGTGTGCTTGACACCTGCAACTGGCCAGCGACTGTGTGTGGATTCAGTTCACAGACGGAGTCCAGATATGGAATACAGACCAGTTGTTTACTTATTATGTACTACGCAGTACAGGAGAAATGCTGTCTACTTTTTGCATAAAGAACATTGCAGTTAAAAAAAATCGGAAGAAATTACAGGAAATCCTTTGTTGAGGAGGGAATAATGTGGTTTGCAGCCACTGCTGATGTTATTTAACCTGTATATTAAGTAAGCAGTAAGAGAAAAAGGGAGAAATTTGGAAAGTGAAATAAATTTGAGAAAGAAGAAATAAAAATTCTGTGGTTTGCCGATGACATCGTAATTCTGCCAGCAGATTATAACATGAAGATCAGAAACACATGGATAATGGAATTTAGCATAATTATCTCAGTTAATGGTGCCTCAATTAAATAAGTAAATGAGACACTGAAATTAGTAGATAAATTTCGCTATTTCAGCAGCAAAATAACTGATGACAGCCAGAGTTGAAAAGATATGCGAGAGTTCGGTAGAATAGTAGCAACACTATGTAACATGAAAGGCGTGTGTCAAATAGTATGTATGCTGTCTGTAGCTGATAGCAAAAGGTCAGCTGAAGAGGGCAGTGAGGGGCGACGGCTGTGTTTGAATCATTTGCAGTACGTACTGTCTGAGAGTGCGGGGGGCTAGTTCAAGCGCCCCAACAGTGTGTTTAGGAAGCCTACTACTGCGGTTTCTGGGAATCCCTTCTCCAAAATGAACGAACCCCCTCGTGGCACTCGCTACTCTCCGAGAGAAGACATCATACAAACCATTAGGCCGTCCTTGCGAGACATCGATAGCGATGGACGCGCTGACGGGATACGATGCCCTCCATCTGTGCGGAGGAAGGTAATCGAGAAACAGATCGATTATATTCAGGGCATGTAATATGTGGAACGTCCGAAATAAGAACTGGTGTGAATTGTAATACTGTTGCCAATACATTTTATCCAACATCTGTAAACTACAGACCGGGAATAGCAAGAAAAGCATTTCTGAAATAGAAAAACTGTTTAACAGTTGATAAAATCTGAACTGTCCGGAAGATTTTTATGAAGGCGTTGTTGTTGAGGTAGCCTTGTACAGAAGACGAACATGGTCGATAAGTAAGTCACACAAGAATTAAATAGAAAAATTTGAAATGTGGAGTTAAAGAAGAGTGTTGAAGATTAGAGAGGTAGTTTGAGTAACATGAAGAGCTGCCAAATCTGATGTGGGAGAAAACAAATTCATGGTAAAACTTAAGAAGGGCTCGGTTGACAGGACACTTCCTGCGGCGTCGATGAATTATCAATTTAGTGATGGGGGGAAAAGTTAGGGGTAAAAATTGAAGAGGGAGACCTCGGCATGAATGTAGTAAACAGGTTCAAATGGATGTGAGTTGCAATAATTATTCATAGATGAAATGACCTGTACAGGATAGACTAGCGTGAAGAACTGCATTCAACCAGTGTTAGAATGGAAGGAGACAACAGCAACGGTCACTATTTCATAAAAACGCTAGAAACTTCCTGTGTACTTTGCGGCGTTGCGAAGTCTCCTTTTCAGCATTTCGTCGACGCTGCCGGCCCCTGCGTTCAGGGAGACCTGTTGGCATTAATCCCAAGCAAAGCACGTCGTGTGTGGCAGCCCACCTGCGGCCGCGGCCAACACTTCCGGGGCAAGCAGCACAATGGGCTGCCGCACAGCGCATGCGCAACGGCTGACTACATTAACGTCACCATGGAGACGGCTGCTGCGCCGACATTAATACGTCCGGTCAGAATGCATCTGAATGCCGCGGGCTATTACCCTGCCGCCACCGCTGCAGTGCCGCTAGGCCTTTCACGGCACCGTAACCTGAATACACATAACACGCCATTAATAGTTGTAGAGCAAGCTTGTCGTACGTAGGACCGCTTTCAGTAGCATGCTTATCTAAGCAGGTAATAGACGTGAAGGATACTCCCTACATATCAAGCTTAGCTCGTTACCTGTACACAGGTGTATAAGAAACTGAAGTGCTGACAGATCAATAACTTCGATAGGACGTTAAAATGAATCGTTTAATTTCTGATTTAATTTTTCTTCTTCACTTATTACTAGAAGCTTTGTTTGTTCTATTGACTACACCGGTAGGCGGATCATATCTTCGCTGAAATGGGACGAGTGAATTACGTAAGATGTGAAAAGAAAACTTGTCACGTATTGTAGTGTGAATCTTCATCTGTGCTCCGTGAAACGAAGGATGCTTTTGGTACTACCACGGTTTTCTCCGTTTTCCTGTTCCACTCGTGAAAGTGCATGGGAAGAACGACTGTCGATAAGTCCCCGAACGTGTTCTAATTTATCTGATATTTTAGTCGTGGTCATTTCTCAAGACATAAAAAAATGGTTCAAATGGCTCTGAGCACTATGGGACTTAACTTCTGAGGTCATCAGTCCCCTAGGACTTAGAACTACTTAAACCTAACTAACCTAAGGACATCACACACATCTATGCCCGAGGCAGGATTCGAACCTGCGACCGCAGCGCCTAGAACCGCTCGGGCACTCCGGCCGGCCACAAGACACACGTGGCGGGAAATACTATATCCCCGACTTCTCTTCGAATGTACGCTCTTGAAATTTTAATAATGATCGTGTCCTCTGCAAAAAATGGTTCAAATGGCTCTGAGCACTATGGGACTTAACAGCTATGGTCATCAGTCCCCTAGAACTTAGAACTACTTAAACCTAACTAACCTAAGGACAGCACACAACACCCAGTCATCACGAGGCAGAGAAAATCCCTGACCCCGACGGGTGTCCTCTGCAAACGACTTTCTTTCATTGTCTGCTACTTCATCACGATGAACATCTCTGTAAAGCTGTTGCGTTTACAAAACAATCCTCTGGTGATACGTGCCGCATTTCGTTTGATCTTTCCTACTTCTTGTATTTATCCGACAAAGTGAGGGCCCCAGACTAATGAAGGATAGGAGTAGGTGGAGCGAAGTGGCAACTCTAAGGCAAACTGAATTTTTATCTTATTATGGTTATCGATAAACGCTTGCCGTTTATACATTACGCTGAGGTAACAAATTATGGGATAGTGATGTGCACATACATAGATGGCGGTAGTGTCGCATACACAGGGTGTATCAGGGCGGTGCATTAGTGGAGCTACCTTTCGCACTCAGGTGATTCATATGGGAGGGTTTCCGACGTGTTTGTGGCCGTACGACTGTAATTAACAGACTTTGAATACGGTATGATAACTGGAGCTGGGCGCATGGGACATCCCATTTCGGGAATCACTGGGAAATTCAATACTGCGATATCTACGGTGTCGACGCGGGTGCCTTTGCTAACAGCACGACATCGCCTTCCGCGCCTCTCCTGAGCTCGTGACCATATGGGTTGGACCCTAGACGACTGGAAAACCGTGGTCTGGTCAGCTGAGTCCCGATTTCAGTTGGTACTATCAGGTGATAGGTGTCGAAGGTGGCGCAGACCATACGAAGCCATGGACTCAAGTTGTCAACATGGCACTGTGCAAGCTGATGGTGGTCCACAATAGTGTGGGCTGTGTTTACATGGAATGGACTTGGTCCTCTGGTCCAACTGAACTAATCAGTGATTGGAAATGGTTACTTTCACCTACTTGGAGACTATTTGCAACCATTCATTGAGCTCATTTTCCCAAACATCGATGGATGATAATCTGCGTTTTCGCCGTGGTTAGTGAATAGTTTGAAGAGCATTCTGGACAATTGGAGCGTATGATGTGGCGACTCATATCGCCAAACTGAGTCCCATCGAATATTTATGAGACAGAATAGAGAGGTTAGTTCGTGCACAAAATTCTGCACCGGCAACAATTTCGCGTAATACACGGCTATAGAGAAAGCATGACTCAATATTTCTTCAACGGACTTCTAATAACTTATTGAGTTCATGCCATACTGAGCTGCTACACTACGCCGAGCAAAACGAGGTCCGACACGATATTAGGAGGTGTGCCGTCCCTTTTGCCACCTCAGTTTATAACGTATTGCACTAGATATTTGCAAGTAAAATATATGTAATGAATAGGACCTATAACCATTTTTCTCAAGCCTTACATAGATGTCACTTTTCCAAATCTAACGGGGTAAAGAGGACATTGTGGACATAAATAGTCCGTAAGTCACAGCAAACCTCTTTCACCTGAAGTAACTCCGCCACCTTGGCGTCTTCCTTTAACTGCAAACCCTTTGCTGTTCTTGGCCTTCTTGTTCTTGTTGTTTATCGTACACACTATATAAGTTCCCCTATTCATTTTACCATGCACTCCATTTGTATTTTCCTAAAATTCTTTTTAGTGTATTGCGTGGAACGTGGAACGTATCATTCTTTGGAGCCTCAATTGCATTTTCCATTACAGCTGGTACCCATGTTTCTTGCTGCGATTTCTGGTTCGTGTTTTCTAGGAATCTTGATGCCGTAGTATCTCAAAGAATACCAACTGCCTGCAGAAGGCGGTTTTTAATCGGATTTTTTTACTAGTTCAAATGCAATAGAAAGTATATGGTTTTAAATATAAATTAATTAATGGATTAATCCAAAATAATGGGCTATAATGAAACATGATAGTTTCGTTTATAAAAAGATTTAGAAGTCAATCCGTAACATTACGCGTGATTTGTACAAGTAACTAACACTTATTTGAGTAAACAGATCAGAAACGAACTTTTGGGAATGTGGGTACCTTCGGCACTATTTCCAGCGAGAAGTGTGGCCTCTTCTCATGATTAGATTCCAATTATGGTTGTTCACAGATGGAATTATCAAATAGAAAAATATGTTCAAATGTGTGTGAATTCCTCAGGGACCCAACTGCTAAGATCATTGGTCTCTAGACCTACATACTATTTAAACTAACTTGTGACAAGAACAACACACACACCCATGCCCGAAGGGCCGCGCAATCCGTGACATGAGGCCTCAAACCGGGTGGCCACTCCGCGCGGCATCAAACAGAAAGAAACAACAAGGAACTGCATATGTAAGCCAAAATACGTTTAAAACATTGATATAAAAATGCATTACTCCACGTTTAGGTGAGGTAAGAATTAATATGAATGACTTGCATTACATCAGACGGCCGAAAATCAGAACATTTTTTACTAGAAATAACGGAACAAGCTGCCCCTGTCAAATTCACCGACAACAATGATGCTGTATACTAGAATTGTAACCGGCCGTTCTGGAGCCGCGCGACCGCTACGGTCGCAGGTTCGACTCCTGCCTCGGGCATGGATGTGTGTGATGTCTTTAGGTTAGTTAGGTTTAAGTAGTTCTAAGTTCTAGGGGACTGACGACCTCAGAAGTTAAGTCCCATAGTGCTCAGGGCCACTTGAACTACAATTATAGCCTTATTACAAAATCCTGGGTTTGGATTTTCCATTTCGCATTTTGTCAGATATGATAACCACACCAAAAACAACGCACATAAAACGATGGTAATGAAACAGGCATTTTTCGGACGCAGCTCTAGCCAGAAGCTACTGCATCCTGTCGCACAAGACACGATTCAGCGCCCCATATTCAGTTATTACCACCGCAAAGTTCGGCCTACACTATACATACTTCAGACGACATTGCATAAGGCCCAACTTTTTTGAACACAGCAGATCATCGTTGCAACTGGTTGTGTAGAAAAATGAGTGTAACGAAAGTTGTCGAAGTGAGGGGGTAGCACAGTGGTTGCGGTAGATACCTAGAACGCAGAAGATCGTGGACTGGAATCTCATTAGACACAGTAAACTTTTTTAATTTGTAACACTTAATAAAAATGACTTTCATTATTATTATTTTCAATAAACTGGTTTAAATATATATTTTTCATTTTTAATCTTTAGTCATATAGTCAGATAATTTTCATCATCGGATTGACATTTCCATTTGCTCTTAGTTTTTCTTCCCATCAGTCATTTTCAGCTCGGAATATGCATGTATCGCCTATAACCTGAAACCGCGTGCCAACCAGGACTGCTCATCGGTTGGTATCGCATCGCTCTTGTAATCAGTGTGAGGATAGTCTCAGGTAAACGAAGAAAGCGAGAATTGCAGTTTGCTTTTGGTGCTGAAACTAAAATTTTTCTGTCTCGAGTATGGTCGTAGAGCTCAGCTTTAATTGCCGTGAGCAAAGTGGGCGCGATTTATAGTCCTGCCGCACGTTACGGACCGCCGATTTGTCGGATGCATGCATATCACGAGGTTGTGGTCAGGTAAGGAAACGAGTATAAATTCGGTGTTATAAAAAGCGTTGACTGCCACAGTTCAGCCATTGGTCATTTAAAATTAGCTGTTGACAGAGCATTTCGCGTTCAGCCATACCTGCCCGGCAACCGCTTCCGAAATTGCTCCGCCTTACATGATAAGCACTTAGCACTAACCGAATACTGCCGGCACGCGATGCCACAACACGACAGAGGCAAGTGTGATTGCTCCTCGACATCTTGAAGCGTTATTAAGGACAAAAAATATGCAGTAGCTTCTCCCGCACTGGCCACTGTACCCCACCTTTCCCTATCCAAAAATCTATATTACAACTACTTTATAATACCGCGATGAATTACATTTCCTTGCAATTTTCCCAATGAATCACACCCTGACACCTCCTTCCCTTACATAACTTTCGTGTGGTCAGCCCATTGAAGGTCGCTCCGCATGGTTTCTCCTAGGAATTTTACGACTGTTGCTGTTTCCGGTGGCTTTTTGGCAATAGCATAATGAACAGAAATCGGTTTCTTCGTTCACTCATGCCCAATACGTTACGTTTATTTATGTTCCAAGTCAATTTCCAGTTCTTAAACCAGTCTTCGATTCCTCGCAGGTATTCCTGCTTATTGCTGCAGTATTCTAGACCTGCAACCATCCTTTATACAGACACCGTCTTCGTTTGCGAATAGCCTCATGGAGTTTCCGACGTTACCCGGCAGAATAAAATCATCTATACATGCTGTCTGATCGAAAAAATAAAGCACACAAAAGGGGAGCAGGAGACAAAATGAAGCTTCAAGGGTTGAGACAGTATGTGATATTAGTTCTGTGACTACGAAACCAAGTTAAATGTACAAAGGGCACTTATAATATGACACTGCACCCGCTCCCGCCTGGATTGATTCACTTTGAGGAGGGTGTCGAAACGTCGTGTACCTTCTCCTGGGGCGAGCAGACTTAGAACTCTTGTAACTGGTTGGATACTGGGAATGGGCTACAATCGGCACCCGAGCTAGTCCCACACAGTTTCTATGGGGGACAAACCTGGGGAGTTTGTGCGCCACGGGTTCAAAATGGTTCAAATGGCTCTGAGCACTAAGGGACTTAACATCTGAGGTGATCAGTCCCCTAGAACCAAGAACTACTTAAACCTAACTAACCTTACGACATCATACACATCCATGTCCGAGGCAGGATTCGAATCTGCGACCGTAGCAGCAGCGCGGGCCCGGACTGAAGCGCCTAGAACCGCTCGGCCACAGCGGCCCGCCAATCGCCACGGGAGTACCTCAACATCAAGAAGACAGTTCGTAGAGAGACGTGCCGTGTATGGACGAGTATTTTCGTGTTTAATTACAGAGGGGTCCAGAAAAATGTAAACACTATTTGAGACTCAATATTAATGGAACAAAATGACATACCATTACAATTCTTGCAGGGGGAGAAGGTTATTTTATGTGTTCAAAGTAGCACTCATTAGCAACTAAACAACGTTGATGGCGCTGAACTGCTGACCGAATTACGACTGTTAGTAAAGGCGACGCGATAGCCGCACAGGATGCGTCGATGGTTTCTCGTAGCTCGTTCAGTATAGCTGGCTTCGGTTGATAAACTTCATTTTTCAAGGTCTCCGATAGGTAGAAGTCAAGAGTTGCAAGGTCCATGGAGGGCACTCAACAGCTCCTTTTCGTCTCATCCATCATCCAGGCAGATTTTCATCCAAGTAGGTTCTGACATCTCTTCGGCAGTGAGGCGGAGCGCCATGCGCCATCTTATTGTAGGTAACTTTCATTTCCAAACATCTATCGGATGACAGGTACAATCAATGTTTGCAGCATATGAAGATATACACCACTAGTTACGGTACCTTCAAAGAAGAGTGGGCCAATAAACGCGCGCGATGACAGACCACACTACACCTTAACAAGTGGTTCAAGTGGCTCTAAGCACTATGGGACTTAACATCTGTGGTCATCAGTCCCCTAGAACTTAGAACTACTTAAACCTAACTAACCTAAGGTCATCACACACATCCATGCCCGAGGCAGGATTCGAACCTGCGACCGTAGCGGTCACGCGGTTCCAGACTGAAGCGCCTAGAACCGCTCGGCCACTCCGTCCGGCACACCTTAACACCCGGTAGATTAACATATTTGTCCACGTGAACTGAGGGTTTTCGGGAGCCCTAGTGTGCGCCTCGCCCGGCCAGATAACCATCCCTGCAAACCGTTCACGCTCGGAAAGCTTGCCACCAAACCACTCATAGTACTGACTCCTTCTGTCTGAGTGGTCCTCGTATAACGTGCAACTATCTTTGAATGTACAGTTTCCACTTTGTAGCCTTCAGACTTCATTGTACGCTTGATCTGCTTACCCCACTTTTACGTGGGCACTGCTTCACAGATTTTTGAGGCGATCTAGTAAAATGTTGCGACACAGCACCGCTGGAAGATGGATTTGTTGATTGCTTTGGTCAGCCAGACCTGTTCTTATGCACATCTTGAACATTACTGTCGGCTTTAAATTTGTTCCGAATACGATAAATTGTTGCATGTGTTGGTGGCTGAGTTTCGTACACATTACGCGATTGCCATTGCACCTTCATCATGTTTTCGTTATTTCCAGTACCACTTGAATACGGTCTTGCGTTGCTAAAAGGACAATCTTACTTCAGTCGCTGCTGCACTGCCATCTGTTGGAAAACGCGCCAAGCAATATCTGTTGAGGAAACGATGGACTACGCTACCGCACAAAACTGAAACGAAATATCGTTTTGTTCCAAAGATATTAACAATCAAAGAGTGTCTACATTTTTCTGGCCCCCTCTGTATGTTACAACGTGTCAGGCAACACATGAGGATGCGAGATGTCCGTGATGTACCGTTGTGCCGTCAGATTAATTACTACCAGTCGTAACATGAAGTGCCTCTCCAAAGCATTAGAAGAATGGGACCTCTACCCAAGTCGTATCTGCCCTATCCTTTGTTTTGCCCATCCGGCTTGGATCTCCACCTCCCCTACCTTTTATAAATCCCTCCAAATCCTTGAACGCCATGCTCTCCGCCTCGCCTATCGCATCCGTCTCCCCTCCCCTACGCGGATCCTGTATGATCTCATCCCCTTCCCCCACCTCCTCCTTTTCCTTGAAAGGTTACGGATCCTGTACACCTCCCGTAAACTCGATCCTCCTCACCCGCTCATCTCCTCGATCCTCTCCCACCCCCACCCGCTGCCGCGCCTGTATTCCCACGTGCCACCCAGTCATCATCTCTCCACCCTCCTTACCCTCTCCCAAGGTGGCTTCCGCCAGCTCCCCCTCCCTGATGATGTCCTCCTCCCCTCCATCTACCCCTCCTATCAACTTTGACCCACCCCCCCACTTCCGATGTCCTTTCCTTTAGTCACCCTCCCTCCCTTCTCTTTCCTTTTCCCCTGTCCCCTCCCTCCACCCCTCTACCCCCGGGCTTCCCCTCCCCATTCCCCCCTCCCCCTCTCTCCCATGCCCCTGGCATCTCTGCTCTTCTCTGCTCTCCCCTCTCCCTCTCCCACTCCCCTTCCTCCTCCTCCTCCCTTGGCAGGTCCCCAGACTTGCACACGCTCAGTGAACATTTGTGCGCTGGAGATCATCGCCATCAGTGTCTCGTGTGTGTGGCTTCATCTGCGTTTAGTGTTCTTTCGTCATCACGCCTCATCTGTTCACGTGTGCCGTCGCCGTCGTCCGTCTTCTGTGCGCCGTGTGAACAAGTGTTAGTGTTTTTTTCGTCCAGCGTGAACGGCTTCATGTTTATTGTTTTTGTATCTACATTCTTTGCCCGCTATTTTTTTGTATTGTCTGTGTCACCTATATATCGTATTATTGTACCCCTTAAGGCTGAAGAGCAGCGTATTATGCTGCTGCCAGCCCGCCTTGTATGAGGTGCTTAAAATTACAATAAAGAAAAAAAAATACCCAAGTCGCCGCCATAATCGTTGGCGACGCTCATCTGGGGTAGTGCAGAATCGCTATTCAATGTTGAAACCAGTGTCATGTGATGCACCAGAGTCCATGCCTCCCGTTAATGTCACCACATCTAATGACGCCGTTTGTGTTGCGTTAATGGCAGTCTCAGTAGTGGTCGGTAATTGCCTAGTCGGCTGCTGCTAGCCTCCTAGCGATTATGTGGGATGAGACAGAATGTCGCAGGAATATAGGAATTGTTCTCGTATGGCAGACGCAAATGTAAGGGGGCTACGGCGCGCTTAGTTATCAAACGTGGTCGACCAGAACCTTGACCAGCAGTGTGTCTGTTTTCAAGTTCATATAAATCGCATCATCGAGCCACTGTCACATCCGAATGAACCTCAAATCCAGATACTGCACAATTCGACCACTTGACGAAATGGAGACCCTCAATAAGCCCTCTTTCATACTCTGTCGGTGCTGATAACTCTGTCTCAAAGCGGTGCGTTGCATCGCTGGTTCCTTCGAAGTGACCACCAATTATCTGACGCTGTTTTTGAACCTTATGTACCGTACCAGGCCTGGTAAGAATAAGAAACACGAACAACAACCATGCACTGTGGTGGCTGTTTGACCTGTCACAGATTATTGCCCCTCTAATCATTTACGTATCCGTCGTTGGTAAGTCCGTGTACATTGACATTCATCTGTGTTTTCTTGGTGCTTCAATTTCTTTGTCAGACGGTGTATATTGTAGAGAGTGAAGGCCCTATAACTCTCTCGTGGTGTTACTCGAAATTGCCTAAACAGATGTCGATTTCTTTCAGTTAAGAAGAATGTGTTTAATTCTTTTGTTTTGAATCTAGACACAAATCTGGTCCAGTATTCATGCACTCACATTGTTTTCACCAAACGACAATGCCGAACTGAATCGAATGCGTTGTGAAAGTTGAATTCCTGAACGTCCAGTCGATTTTGTTCTATTTTCTTCTAACTTTTCTTCTGCGTTATGTGCATTTAATTCATTTATAATGTTAAAAATACAGGAATAATCTAAAACTTTTACGTCAGAAATTAACTTAATATACGCAATGTAGAAGAAAAGTAGATGAAAATAAAAATGTGTGAAAAGAACGTATACGGAAAGATTAAAAAGGAAAACAAAGATATATAAACCAAGCGGAAAGAAGGGTTCTGGAAGACAGAACTAAAGATGTGAAATGTAACAGACAAATAGCCTGCAACGGAAAGTGGAGAAGAAGGAAAAGAAAAGCGTACGTTTTGTACAACTAAAAAAAGGAATGGTGAAGGAAATGAAAGAAAAGTCGAAATAATATATTACAAGTGCCTTATTCCGATTCATGGCATATTGCATACGTAAGTCACCAAAAGGAGGTAGCTCCTCGGAAGCGGGTAGCGTTCTGACGTACAACGAATAATGTGTTCGAACCTAAACTCCACAAAGCCACACGTCACAGTAAATTTTGAGAATGGTGTGTCTTTAAAATTACATTACGAAAACACAGCTTAATGATGACTTAAACAATGACGAAGAAGACCAGTGAATGCTTTAATTAGACGAAGGATGAGGTACTCATTAGCAACAGGAACGTTATCGCACTTAGCATACTCCTGTAGGAAAGTTAATGTGGGATGTGATGTGTCGGTTACTGTGGAACCAGCACCGACACATCAAGGAAAGAGAGAAAATGCGATGTCCGATGCCATGAATTCGAAATCATCTGTACAAAACGAATCCTGATTAATAGAAAACTTTACTTCTAAAAAGGATCGAAACTTAACTTCTTGATTCCTGTGCTTTCTTTGCCACCTTCATACAAATAGGAGGTTTGAAACTTTAATAGTGGCTACTGTTTACTTACAGCTCGTACAAAATAGATACGTGTCTCAAAGTTTTACTGACCTTCAAAGTAGTCACCAGCGTTGTGTATAACCAGTTGCCAGCGATGTGGAAGTCGTAGGACACTCCTACCAGTGCCACTTGTGTTGACAGTTGGAGCTGCGCGGTCTATTGCCCGACGAATTTGTCGCAGTTCTGAAGCGAATGCCATGAAGTGTTTCTCTCAGTTTAGAAATAGAGTTGAACTCACGAGGGCTTAAGTCAGGGGAGTGCAGTAGGTGGTACAGCACATAGGAGACCCATCAGTCAAACAAGTGAGTAACAGCTTGCGCTGTACGTGCTTGAGCACTGTCCTGCAAAATGATGGTCAGGTCCTGCAGAAAGTGTCATCAGTTCTGACTCTATGATCTTCATTTTTGGAACACAACCTACGACCAGTCTTCTAGCTTGTTTGATGCGGCCCGCCATGAATTCCTCTCCAGTGCCAATCTCTTCATCCTAGAGTAGCATTGCTTGCAACCTACGTTCTCAATTATTTGCTGAATGTATTCCAATCTCTGTCTTCCTCTACACTTTTTGCCCTCTACAGCTCCTTCTAGTATCATGGAAGTCCTTTCCTCATGTCCTGGCAGATGCCCTATCGTCCTGCCCCTTCTCCTTATCAGTGTTTTACACATACTCGTATTCTTTTCCTCTCCGATTGTGTGCAGAACCTCCTCGTTCCTTACCTTATCAGTCCACCTAATTTTCAACATTCGTCTGTCTCAAGTGCTTCGATTCTCTTCTGTTCCGGTATTGCCACAGACCGTGTTTCGCTATCATACGATGCTGCACTCCAGGCGTATATTCTCAGGTCTGTGTTTGATACTAGTAGACTTCTCTTGGACAGGAATGCCCTTTTTGACATTTCTAATCCGCTTTTGATGTACTCCTTCCTCCGTCCACCGCAGGTTATTTTGTTGCCTAGGAAATAGAATTCCTTTACTTCATCTACATCAAGGCCATCAACCCTGATATTAATTTTCGCCTTTCTTCGATTTACTCTCAAATTCTGTACTCATTAGATTGCTCATCCCATTCAGTAGATCATGTAATTCTTCTTCACTACCGAGCGAGGTGGCGCAGTGGTTAGCACACTGGACTCGCATTCGGGAGGACGACGGTTCAATCCCGTCTCCAGCCATCCTGATTTAGGTTTTCCGTGATTTCCCTAAATCGCTTCAGGCAAATGCCGGGATGGTTCCTTTGAAAGGGCACGGCCGATTTCCTTCCCCATCCTTCACTCATCCGAGCTTGCACTCCGTCTCTAATGACCTCGTTGTTGACGGGACGTTAAACACTAATATCCTCCTCCTCTTCTTCACTTCCACTCAGGATAGAAATATCATCAGCGAATCGTATTACTGATATCGTTTCACCTTGAATTTTAATCCTACTCCTAAACTTTTCTTTTATTTCCGTGATTGCTACTTCGATGTACAGGTTGAATAATAGAGGAGAAAGACTATATTCGTCTTACATCCTTTTTAATCCGAGCACTTCATTCTTGGTCGTCCACTCTTCTTATGCCCTCTTGGCTCTTGTACTAATTGTATATTACCCGTCTCTCCCGCTATTTTTCTTAGAATTTCGGATATCTTGCACCATTTTACATTGTCGAACACTTTCTGCAGGTCGACAAATCCTATTAACGTGACCTTTTTCTTTAATCTCGGTTCCATTACCATCCGCAACGTCAGAATTCTCTCTCTGGTACCTTTACCTTTTCTAAGGCCAAACTGACCGTCAGCTAGCACATCCCCAATTTTATTTTTCATTGTTCTATGCATTATTCTTGTCAGCAACTTGGATGCACGAGCTGTTAAGCTGATTGTGCGACAATTTTCGCATTTGCCAGCTCTGGCTGTCGTCGGAATTGTGTGTATGATATTTTTCCGAAAGTCAGATGATATGCCGCCAGACTCATACAGTCTACACACCAATGTGACTAGTCGTTTTGTTGCCACTTCCCTCAATGATTTTAGAAAATTTGGTGGAATGTTATCAATCCTTCTGTCTTATTTGATCGTTAAATCCTCCAAAGCTCTTTTAAATTCTGATTCCAATACTGGATCCCCTGTCTCTCCTAAATCGACTCCTGTTTCTTCTTCTATCACATCAGACAAATCTTCCTCATAGAGGCTTTCGGTGTATTCTTTCCACCTATCCGCTCTCTCCTCGGCATTTAGCAGTGAAACTCCCGTTACCACACTTGCTTTTAATGTCACCGAAGGTTGTTTTGATTTTCCTGTATACTGAGTCAATCTTTCCGACAATCATTCCTTTTTCGATTTCTTCATATTTTTCATGCAGCCATTTCGTCTTGCTTCCCTGCACTTCTCATTTATTTCATTGTTCACCGACTTGTATTTCCTTATTCCGGAGCTTCCCGGAACACATTTGTGCTTCCTCCTTTCACAGAACAACAGAAGTATTTTTTCTATTACCCATGGTTTCTACACGTTACCTTTTTTGTATCTATGCTTTTCTATCCAACATCTGTAATGGCCCTTTTTAGAGATGTTCTTTTTAGAGATGCTCTTCAACTGTACTGCCTACTGGGCTTTTTTTATTGCTGTGTCTATAGCCTTAGAGAACTTTAAGCATATCTCGTCATTCCTTATTACTTCCGTATCCCACTTCTGTGCGTTTTGACTCTTCCTGACTAATGTCTTAAACATCATCCTGCTCTTCATCACTACTATATTGTGATCTGAGTCTATATCTGCTCCTAGGTACGCCTTACAATCCAATATCTGATTTCGGAATCATTGTCTGACTATGACGTAATATAACTGAAATATTCCCGTATTACCCGGCCTTTTCGAAGTATACCTCCTCCTCTTCTGATTTTTGAACAAAGTATTCGCTATTACTAGCTGAAATTTTTTAAAGAACTTCATTAGCCTTTCTCCTCTCTCTCATTCCTTGACCCAAGCCCATATTCTCCCGCAACTTTTTCTTCTACTCCTTCCCCTGCAACTTCATTCCATCTCCGTTTACGTACTTTATTACACTTTCAATACCCTCGTGTATTTTCTCTGCCTCTTCTTGGGGAGTAGGCATGAATGCCTGAACTATAACTTTCTGTACTGGTTTGCTGTCGATTCTGATAAGAACAACCCTATCACTGAACTGCTCACAGTAACACACTCTCTGTCCTGCCTTCCTATTCATAATGAATCCTACACTCGTTGTACCATTTTCTGCTGCTGTTGTTATTACCCTATACTCATCTGACTAGAAATCCTTGTCTTCTTTCTATTCCACTTCACTGACCCCTATTATATCTATATGGAGCCTTGCATTTCCCGATTTTGAGTATAATGCATGAAAAATGACCTGAAACGATTGTCATTTGTAGAAGAGGTTGTACTTTTGACACCAGTGAATCAAAGATGTTGCCTGAGTCGGAGGATCGATTGTAAGTAGGGGTGCGCGGTGCGCAGTAGTAGTTGCCGCTGCAGTCTGTCTTAGGTAGAATGTAAGACTTAAAGCTAGTGGCTAGCTGCGAGAATTTAGTTGTTGGTCTACGGACGAATGATGTTTTTTATACTGACACAGAGCCAGTAAATGTTAGGCAGTAGTTATTTCTATAAAAGTGTAAAGCGTGTTATTAATTTGGGAGGCTGTAAGGTTATCAGGATTTGTAGTGATACTGATTGTTAACAAATACTGGGCATTGACAACGACAGTTATAGGAGAGTAATGAATTTATACTGTAAGTCAAAGGTAAAGCAACTGGAACAAATTTGTAAGGTAATTAAATTTTGTATATTTAGTTTTAAGCATGCAGCAATGCAATGCGGATTTCCCTAATTTTTACAGTACTGACCCTTGAATCTAGGAACCAAGTATTTTCCATTATATTTAATGTATAGGTTGATTAGGCATACCCGATTTCTAATATTTCGTGTATATTGAAATCCTGATACGGAGAAGTCAAATTTTGTAATCTGTTCTGTCAAACGACGTCATAAGTTTTTTTTATCCAACAACCAAAGTGTTCTTAATTACGTCAGTAAGTGAGAATTGTAGAACAGTTGAGAAGTTCACTGATTTTGAAGTTAACGTTAAATGTTCCATATCAGATTTTGTGAAGTTGAAACCTTATTTTGAATACAATTTTGAAACTGAAAGCATATGCCCTTCCATGGCGTGTTTATTTAAATACAATCAATTTTTTTAAAAAGAAACGATTTTTCAGTCAGAATCAGAAAAATATTAATGTGCCAGAGTCAGAAAACTATTAATGTTTGCAACAGCTTCAAAGCTGGCAGTACAACGCTGAGCCAATATACAGTATTTTCACTGGGCATTTGTAAGGTTATTAATTTATCATCCAGTCTAGTGATATTATTTGCGTGAAGTTATCTTGAGACTGCCATTGCACTTCGCCGTGCCAAGATTGAATATTTTCTCTGCATACTGTGGAGAGAACAAAATACCAAGATCACATCCGTTACGACTCTAGAACTGAGGTAAATCTGTTTCATTGTTTATTTGCACAGGGAATTTCATCAGTTTATTGTACAGAGCCATATAACTCGGTGCTCACGAGACTGAGGAAATTTCAGAGGGATTGATTTCATTATCGGCATTACATACTGGTTTTCCAAATTAAGTTGTTGAATTTTTTTATTACAGTAATATTGATTATGCACACCATTTGCTAAACACCACATCACACAGTAAATTTGCGTAATACAAACATTACGCATTGCACTTTCATTGGCAAACAGAAACACGAAAACCTATATAAAAGAACGTTACACGCTTTCAAATTTCGTTATCATGTTCAGGCTTCTGACAATCCACGCCCCTACTCATAGAACATTATCGTTTCGTTGATTATTCAGCCCTTTCTTCATGGTGACGTTCCCCTCGGCAGTCCGCTCCCTGAGATCCGAATGTGGGACTATTCCGGAATCTTTTGCCAATGGAGAGTTCATCATGACACTTTTTCAATTACAGGCCACATGTCCTGTAGATTTACGATACGTGTCTTTAATGCAGTGGTTTTCGTTCCCTTCTGCATCCTCATGCTGTTGATCATTGCTGATTCTTCCGCCATTAGGGGCAGTTTCCCCCACACTGAAGCTCTGTCCGCTCCTCCGCCCTCTTTTACAAGGCCGTTGGTGGAATGAGGGTGACTTCCAATGCCGGAATTCTTCGGCCACCAATGCTAATTATTAATCAAAGTTTAAGAAATGGCGGGATTCGAGCCCTGAACCGAGGACTTTTTGATTACTATTAAAAGACGCTGACCCCACCTGCCCCCTTCTTTTTTTGTATGGGTTGACGTCAAATGACATCCGTTCAAGTTGATTGTCGATTCTTTTACCCAGTATCTTTTTTTTACAGAGGGCCACTGGTTCTCTGACCGAACACGATCAGCTACCGTGCCAGCGTTGGCAAAGCGAAATCACGTGAGCTTACCCCTAGACCGTGGGTGAATCTACATGGATGGCAGTAATCCTAGACGCTTTGAACAACGGCCTGCTCGAAGTTCGTGAACTGACACTGTGAAGACGGTTAGTTGAGAACAAATGTAAGGTGTAGATACTACGTCCTAGATTTTACAGAAGAAACGTGAAACCTCAAAATTCTTACTGGAATTTAAAATTCACGGTTTCAATACATATAACTTGTTTCGTGTAGAATCAAGAACTTTAGGGAACGGTAATGGGAGTATAGGCGCAGATAATTTTGCTGTAAATCCACTCACCCTCTCCCTCCATTAGCGAGAAAAGGCATACATGCCCTTCAGGTTAAACAAAATGTTGCATTGCGGTCATGATGCTACACAACGGTTAAATTATCCGTTTTTATGACTGTTCCATACATGTGTATTTCAATTGCAGGATGCAGGTATATGGAAAAGGAGAAAATCGTACAAATGGCTCCAAGGACTATGGGACTTAACATGTGAGGTCATCAGTCCACTAGACTTAGAACTACTTAAACCTAACTAACCTAAGGACATCACACACGTCTATGGCCGAGGCAGCATTCGAACCTGCGACCGTTGCAGCCGCGTGGTTCCGGACTGAAGCGTCTAGAACCGCTCGACCACATCGCCCGGCGAGAAAATCGTTGCTTCGCTTCTAATCATTGTCTAAAAGAAAAATACGACATTGGTATAAGTAAAAAGCTGAAGTTGTTTACAGAACAGCGCACAATGTGTTCATTGGAGCGTATGCCCGATAATAATGCTTTTCACGCGTAGGTCCTTTTTTTATGTTAGTGATTTTTTTTTTTTTTTTTTTTTTTTTTTTGCTGAGTTCCTTAAATTTGCTGATCTGGCTCACTGTTAAAACAGATTGACTTTTAGGCTGCTTAGGTTTCTGTGGGAAGTGTCAGTTAACATGAAAGGTTTCTGGGTATGTTACCGCGTCATATGGTAAAAATCTATTAGTGATGGAACCAGTGATACTTTTTTACACTATGATGCGGTATCTGTCTGCAGTGATGTCTGTAATGATCTTATAACGTATAAAAGACATCAACTATTGTATCCCCCTTTATTTTCGCTGTGCAATTAATTATTGAAAACTAGTGTATGACGAGATTAGCGACATCTGGTGAACTTACAACACAAACGGATGTGTGGCTACTGTACGGCAGCTTGTTTTGAACAGTAGTGCTACTGACAACATGACTCGTGCATCTGATGTTATTTATATATTTTTGACGATGATGGTGCTGATTCTGCATATGGCATTTGACGATGCCATTATGGCTGCAGTACATTAGGATTTTGTTTTTATAAAACAGGTGTGCCTCTTCATACTTCAAAGCGCACAAATGCATATATTTGTCAGTAGTACTTTTCATAATGGTGTAGGTATGGTTTTTAAGCTGTAGACAATCTGCGAGTATATTTATGTTTTTCCCATTTTCTGCTGCAGATCTTATGATGGTCATTATCGACCGAAACCGATAATCTGTTAAGAAAAGTTTGTGACCATAGATGTAAATTAAAGGAAACTTAAGGGGCAGGTGCATCACAGTGACTGGATTCGCACAAGACACACAGCACCAATTCAAAGCCTTATGATGCGGGGTGCTATTGACTACGATCACAAAGCACAGTTGGTGCGTATCCAGTGCACCGTGATCAGTACGCCCTACACGAATGACATCCTACAACCCGTAGCCATACCCTTTTCCAACACCCCAGACGCCATTTTTCAGCAAGACAATGCAGCTCGCGTTTCTGTACGAACACTTGCCTTCTTCGTGTCACAGGAGGTCAGACTCTTGCCCTGGCCCGCCAGATCACCAGACCTGCAGCCAAGTGAGAATGTTTGGAAAATGGTGAAACGGCGGATATAGCTCTGTGAGCCAATGCCAACGACTGCAGGTTAACTTTGGAACCAGGTGAATGCAGCATGGATGGCTGTACTACTGGACGTCACTCGCGCTTCAGACGCGTCGATGCCATCACGCATGGAACAAGTTAGGGCCCACGACGGACACTGCCTACTAGGCAACAGGTCACATGCTGAGCCGAGATGACTGGAATACTAATCGTTTCTGCAGAAGATACTAATGAACATATCCTCAGAATATGAACGTCCTATCTTTAGTTGTTCAAAATATTCTGTCTTTTTTTTAACATGAGTGTATTAGTGATATTTGATATTATTTTATTCTTTTCTTTCCATATTGTTATATTTTTGGTAATGCACAAATGGAAGGAATTGAATACAATCCAATATCTTGTGTTACGCCTGTGTTTACTTTCAAGGGGTAGGAAATTTGGTGCATGAATTTCGCTTTTGACACTACGTCTGAGAGTCACAGACTGCATTTGCAAATTCATTTTGACGCCAAATTTTTTATATTTTTGTCTAGTTTACATATCAACAGATTTAACTGCCCTCTTCAAACTCACGAACTATGTCTTTAGAGTTCATTACTCTGTAATGGATTATGTATTTCAAACTGAATATCTGTTTCGAGCAGATTCTGCGTTTTCTATAGCCACCGTAATATTCTTTTAATTAGCAGTCGCGAGTCTTTCCACTGCTATTCAGTGGAATTTATCAAAACACTTAGTAGGCACCGAGTGAGGTGGCGCAGTGGTTAGCACACTGGACTCGCATTCGGGAGGACGACGGTTCAATCCCGCGTCCGGCCATCCTGATTTAGGTTTTCCGTGATTTCCCTAAATCACTCCAGGCAAATGCCGGGATGGTTCCTTTGAGAGGGCACGGCCGACTTCCTTTCCCGTCCTCCCCTAATCCGATGAGACCGATGACCTCGCTGTTTGGTCTCTTCCCACAAACACTCCACTCCACTCCACTCCACTTAGTAGGCTAGTGGAAGGACAGAGCTTTAATATTTATTTCTATTATGTTATTGGAGTTTAATGAACATACATTATGTACTTGGTACAATCAAACGATTAAAACAAATTTATGAAGTGTGTACGTGGTCCATAACAGCTGAGAACAAGTCATAATGAAACATCTTGGTAAATGAGCGGTGCTACGTAAGTTGGCTTGGTGTGAAATGTAAATTTGTGGTAAGGTCTTATGGGACCAAACTGTGGATTTGAAATAAGTTACGCTATGGACAACGGGACAACACACAAAACCATGCCCGAGGGAGGATTAGAACCGCGCGGCGCTTGGCGTGAGAAATGCTCAAAATACTAAGAGTTATACCACTCTGAATGTCAGTTCTGTCGTTCCACTTGTAAAGTTCCTGCGCCACAAATAAGTCGGCGCCAGTGGTACACGCCAATTTTCATTGCATTCTTCAAAATTTGAATGAATGCCTGTTGCTCATTCTCTCTCAAAAAAATGGCTCTGAGCACTATGGGACTCAACTGCTGTGGTCATAAGTCCCCTAGAACTTAAAACTACTTAAAGCTAACTAACCTAAGGACAGCACACAACACCCAGCCATCACGAGGTAGAGAAAATCTCTGACCCCGCCGGGAATCGAACCCGGGAACATTCTCTCTCAGATATCTAAGATCTGATCACAGCCTGTTTATCCACCTGCGCACAAGTTTACAAAAAGATTGCTCTCTTGCTACAGCAGACAACGTCTCCACTCCTAGTCGTAATCTACAACGACAGACCACTTGAATCTTTTCCTTGTACGCCTAGTTCAACTGCATACATGGATTTTTTTGATATTTCGTAGTTAAGTGAGTGTTATTTTTGAGTAGCTTTGTGGCATCAGTTGTCACTTCATTACACGTAAGTCACTATCCACAGAATTACTTGTCTGACAGAGATGAATAGTCAGCATAGAGAAATACACTCCTGGAAATTGAAATAAAAACACCGTGAATTCATTGTCCCAGGAAGGGGAAACTTTATTGACACATTCCTGGGGTCAGATACATCACATGATCACACTGACAGAACCACAGGCACATAGACACAGGCAACAGAGCATGCACAATGTCGGCACTAGTACAGTGTATATCCACCTTTCGCAGCAATGCAGGCTGCTATTCTCCCATGGAGACGATCGTAGAGATGCTGGATGTAGTCCTGTGGAACGGCTTGCCATGCCATTTCCACCTGGCGCCTCAGTTGGACCAGCGTTCGTGCTGGACGTGCAGACCGTGTGAGACGACGCTTCATCCAGTCCCAAACATGCTCAATGGGGGACAGATCCGGAGATCTTGCTGGCCAGGGTAGTTGACTTACACCTTCTAGAGCACGTTGGGTGGCACGGGATACATGCGGACGTGCATTGTCCTGTTGGAACAGCAAGTTCCCTTGCCGGTCTAGGAATGGTAGAACGATGGGTTCGATGACGGTTTGGATGTACCGTGCACTATTCAGTGTCCCCTCGACGATCACCAGTGGTGTACGGCCAGTGTAGGAGATCGCTCCCCACACCATGATGCCGGGTGTTGGCCCTGTGTGCCTCAGTCGTATGCAGTCCTGATTGTGGCGCTCACCTGCACGGCGCCAAACACGCATACGACCATCATTGGCACCAAGGCAGAAGCGACTCTCATCGCTGAAGACGGCACGTCTCCATTCGTCCCTCCATTCACGCCTGTCGCGACATCACTGGAGGCGGGCTGCACGATGTTGGGGCGTGAGCGGAAGACGGCCTAACGGTGTGCGGGACCGTAGCCCAGCTTCATGGAGACGGTTGCGAATGGTCCTCGCCGATACCCCAGGAGCAACAGTGTCCCTAATTTGCTGGGAAGTGGCGGTGCGGTCCCCTACGGCACTGCGTAGGATCCTACGGTCTTGGCGTGCATCCGTGCGTCGCTGCGGTCCGGTCCCAGGTCGACGGGCACGTGCACTTTCCGCCGACCACTGGCGACAACATCGATGTACTGTGGAGACCTCACGCCCCACGTGTTGAGCAATTCGGCGGTACGTCCACCCGGCCTCCCGCATGCCCACTATACGCCCTCGCTCAAAGTCCGTCAACTGCACATACGGTTCACGTCCACGCTGTCGCGGCATGCTACCAGTGTTAAAGACTGCGATGGAGCTCCGTATGCCACGGCAAACTGGCTGACACTGACGGCGGCGGTGCACAAATGCTGCGCAGCTAGCGCCATTCGACGGTCAACACCGCGGTTCCTGGTGTGTCCGCTGTGCCGTGCGTGTGATCATTGCTTGTACAGCCCTCTCGCAGTGTCCGGAGTAAGTATGGTGGGTCTGACACACCGGTGTCAATGTGTTCTTTTTTCCATTTCCAGGAGTGTATATTTGGCTACAACCAGCAAAAGGAAGTAAGGCAGTCATAGCGCTACAGGCGGCGCCGTGAGAAATAGAGGTGCCACAAAGAATTTGTGACGTCGCACTCGTCGGATTGTCCGTCATACCTGGCGAAAGCTGGGTACCGTGCAGGGCCCATGGGAAATCAATATGAAAACGAAAAGGCACCCAGTAAAAGTCTTACCTTTGTCGTGCATTATCGAGAGCTTGCGTGCATTTAAACGAGCAGGCAAGAAATGAGAAACTCGTCTGAAATAGTCACTCGCTCCCCGCGGCAGATCGCTGCTGGCACTCGTAAGACGTGCAGCGTTTCGTGCTGTCGTGCTGTGAATTTCAAGCCACGGCCTGTCGTTGTCGTGGGCCTCATTTTCAGGCATGTGACGTCGCTGGCCACTTTATACGTCACGGGCCACCATGTCAAAAGGCCTCTGTGGTGGGCAGCTTGATTCAGTTACCCGCTCACCCTGATATAGTCTATCAGGGCTGGTGGGAGGCGAAGCACGCAGCTGCGGAGAGTCCTTTACTGATTCTGAATTTTATACTAAGGCGTAAAAGTATTAATACTGTTTATTTCCCAGAATTGCATGCAATTTCTTGGTCTGAAAGACAGAATACATTTTTAAATGATAGATATATAGCTATAACTCTTTCAAGGAAATTGGCCTCACTTATTGATTTGTGATTAATTATTTTTTCGAGGCAATGGCGTGAAGAGATAATTCACTGTTTTATTACACTGTTCATTCCGTCTATGCATGGAAGCAGAGGAAAAAAATGCGATTCGAATGAATTATGAGCTAAAAATCAACGAAGCAGAGCTAATACGACAGTAGCACGACATAACTGTCGTAGTACAGTGTGCTTACACATAACCGTTACCGAACAGAAGTGAATGCAACATATCCTGTAAAAACAGGCTTACCGCTGGTACTTACAACTAACTGATTTTCCTACCCAGGTATTTTTGGAGAAGAGACTGGAGTGGAGAAAGGATAGTTCGAAGCAATAATATATTCTTTGCTACAAATGATTTCTACGATACAACAAATTACATGTCCGGGCGTTTTGCTGATGCTCCATGTGTTTTGGAGGAACGAATAACAGCACACAATTACAATAGTATTTTATAAGTTAATCAAGCAATTCTAGAACTGTCTGTTTTCGTCAAGGAGTTCAATGCAGTCTAAATATTAATAAAATCCTCGCCATTATTCCACAAATATGAGATAAGATGTAATGAGCACTTTACTTAATAGGTGCATTAGTAGTGGTATTTCCATTATCAGGCCTTCAGTATAGAAAGACCCAAGGCCAATAGATTCTTCTTCTTTGGGCTGGATGGAAAATGTATCCCGCATACTTGCAGGCACAAGGAACCTCCTAGGTCGCATCATGGTCGTTGCTCTACTCAGAGAGGTACCTGGCGATGTGCCAAGACATTCAATAGGACATAATCTTCTCATCGTACAAATATTGTTTAAGGTGAAGCTGAACTGTTCAAAAACTCGATGTGAACCTTTTGAATTTTTTTAGGATCTGTGGCGGATTTATTTTCAGCTATCATAAATGATTTGTGAACTGCTGCAAATTTACTATAAACTGATGAAAATGTCTGAAGAACGGTAACCTGGCCCATAAATGACAATAATGGATACTGACAACAAATAAAAAACCAAAATCATTTATAATTGATAAATATTTTCAACCATTATCTAAAGCATCACTCAAAATGTACAGTACGTGTCTAAATAAACTTTTGTGCCCCAAATTATGATTTCTGTTATATCTAGGTGTACCGATTTATCGCCTTGACACATCCATTAATCTTCGTCTTACCCCATGAAAATGACTCAGAGACATCACATGGCAAAGCTTTGGTAATATTCGATACGTTAAGCATAGTACAGTATAACATTTGCAGAAACGTAACTCAAGCTGCATATAATTATATGAAGAAAACAGCTAACGTTTTATCTCTAGCTCTTATTTGCTGTCGCTATGATGAAGTTCTTTAATATCTGGTGACCAAATTTCACTACAGTTAAAGACATAACGAAAGTCCTGCGATAGAAATAAGGCGTGTTTATTTCAGAACAAAATCGTGTAGACCTGTAAAATATGTGATAACTACTGTTGAGGAAACAACTTAGATGCAAAAGAAATTGTCATTGGCTCTGACACTAGCCAGCATCGAACTGTAAAAACACATTGCAAGTCGTCATGCATTTACCAAATTATTCTTATATTCAGAATAGGACTCTACCAAACTACGTTTAAAAACATCACAATTATAAATTAAAAAATAAATACATAATGAAGGAATATCGCGGAAGTTTTATAAAGCAATACCGAGAGCTCCATTATGTAGTTTGACAATCTCTATGAAGTTCGAGGTATGAATCAAAACTTTCTGTCCTGTAAATATTTTGAAACATTGTAGATTTGTAGTTAAGACAAGGAAAGATGTTGCTGGAACTAAAGGAAATTTTAGATGAATGCGTGTCATCATAGGTTAAGGAACTGCTGCTAATAACAAGAGTTGTATATGGTTCCCTTCACAAAGCCATCAAAATTTATGTTAGAATACATGTTCACTTTTTATCAAAATGAGAGCCAGTATGTATGGACTTTTATCCACTCACAGCAGGTTAAACAGAATTCCGCTACATGATACCTGACACCAAAAAATAATTTCGAAAATAACTCAATGTAGAATTACGTTAAAACACACACACACACACACACACACACACACACACATACATACACAGGGAGAGAGACAGAGAGAGAGAGATAAATAGTTTTGTTGATTCTTCGACCGGAAATTTACATCGCTGGGTACAGCAAAAAGAAATAAATCATGAACCATCTACAGATGAGGGGCACAAGACGGCAGCTTGCTAGACAGGATACTAACGGCGATGGTTTACGATTGCACTCTTCCAATCTGTGTAAGCGTACCGCACGGATGCATTTGTGTACCTACCGTAGTCTCAGTTCTGTTGAACAATGCCACAAGGGGCACACCAGACTTAATGACAAAATCTTACGGAATTTTCCCCAACAGCTTATGTCACTCTTCCTTTCCCTAAGCTCCTGGGGAAGAGTCGTTGTTAATATTTGACATTTGTGTGACAACTGTTGACCGGAGACGTTACACAGTCCATTCGTCTGGCCTTATTGACGAACTTCTGTCGATGAAACTTCGTTCCTTCACCAGTTCAAATGGCTCCGAGCACTATGGGACTCAACTGCTGAGGTCATTAGTCCCCTAGAACTCAGAACTAGTTAAACCTAACTAACCTAAGGACATCACAAACATCCATGCCCGAGGCAGGATTCGAACCTGCGACCGTAGCGGTCTTGCGGTTCCAGACTGCATCGCCTTTAACCGCACGGCCACTCCGGCCGGTCCTTCACCAGTATTCAAATGGCTATGGACCAGGTTCCACCACGCTGTTGCAGATGAAAGGCTTCATAAGACAGATTGGTAACATGGTTTAATTTAAATTCCTACACACACCATTTATTCTAGCTCAGGCAGTTGACAAAACGTGCTATGCCTGATTGTAGCATATATATCAGATCAAGTGCTTTTTGTGCATCACTTTGTTTCGCATCTGTAAGCCCCCAGCAGGTTTCGGCATTATCTCCTCTGGGTCTACATTCCGTAACGACCTAAACTTTTCATTCACGCAGGCGACTGCAAGAGAAAGAAGACAGAGAAGAAAAAAACAACGAATAATGACAAAGATGACGCAGATCCAATGAGTAACGTCCAAATCTTTGCCACGACCCACAACTAGGATTTTCACGCATCTACCACAGATGATAAATGAAACCCCGAAAAGACATTTCAGATGAGGGTTGCATTGATGTAAGGCACTGACGGTAGTGTAGCACGCTAAATGCAAAATAGATCGCTGTTTCATAGAAAAAAAGGAACTGTTTTTTGTTGCAGTTCCATCAAAATAGCAGAGCAGCGAAACATTTCTGATCGTATTTTCAGATATAGTAAGAAAATAACATTTTGTGGTACTTTCACAAATATATCCGTTTCTTTCAGTTGTCAATTTATAAATAAAATTCATCAAAGAACTCCCTGAAAGCATCTTATTACTGGGATAAAAAGATATTAAAGGTTAATTTGTGATATTTGCTATGTGCCCTTAAGTTCTGATGAACCATTACAATTTTTAAATTTACCATTTTAGCCTTACTTTGTGCCGGAACAACTCACTGACCAATTTAAACTTTTATCTCACAGGATGTGAGCTCACGGCTGAGAAGATTAAATGCCATGCAAAATGAATTTGCCTAGTATTTCAACGAAGATTACATAAGGCCGGATACAAAATTTACTTCTTACTTTTAGTATAAAGGAAAGAACCTTAGCTCTCCCTTTAAGTGAGCATCGCTTCCCTTCAGCAAATTCATTTGTGCTGAAGTACACTTAATTACAATTTTTATCACTTAGTTTGGGAAGACAATATAGTACAAACGATACGGAAGTGAACACTTATATTGTCTTGAGCGCAACATTCTTGTTGCTGACATTAAAATTATTATATAAGATCCTGAGTGCAGAGCGGATATATACAATTTTGATATTTGTGATACAGTTACATGTCACATAAATCAAAATATCGATTTATTGATCTCTTAAATATTCCATTTTCATCAATGTTTCAGGCGAACATTGAATCAGTAATGTTTTTGCTCAAGACGAATTTAGAATTTCACGTTACTGCTTTCCACAAATCATTCTTAGAGTTCATCATCATCAGTTATCTGCTATATTAGCAGGTCCTTTGCCTCTCCATTTTCTGCGATCCATTGCTTCCTTCTTAAGGCTGCAGTATGTTGTACCGTCCATCATGTCATCCAGTATCTGGAATGTCTTCCTTCCTCGCTTCCTTTTCCCTTCTACATAAACTTGTAAAACTGTTTTTATCAGTCCGTCATTCTTTCTTATTATATGACCAATCCAATTTCTTTTTCTTCTCTTTATTACATCTAGTAACTGTCTTTCTTCTCCCACCTATTCATTTTTTACTCTGTCCATCCAACTTATTCTTTCCATCCTACGCCATGTCCAGATCTCAAAAGCCTCCAGCCTTTCTCTGTCTTTCTTCTTCATAGTCCTTGTTTCAGCGCCATGTAGAACAACACTCCATACAAGACGTTTTATGAGTCTCTACCTGAGTTCTCTGTCCAGACCGCTGCAGAAAGTTCTCCTTTTCTTATAAAACGCCTCTTTTGCCATTGCTATCCTTGTTTTAATTTCTGTGGTACACTTCCAGTCGATGTCTATCCTGTTTCCAAGATACTTAAAATTTTGCACCTGTTCTAGTATTTCTCCATTCAGCATAATTTTTATTTCCTTATTTCCTCCTAGTGCCAATACTTTTGTTTTATTTGTGTTAATTTTCATTCCATATTTTTTTCCGTTAGTTTCAATGGTGTCCACCAAATCTTGTAATTTTTTCCCCCTGTGGCTAGAAGGACCATGTCATCAGCAAAGTTCAAGCACCCTACTCGTCTTCCTCCAATTTCTACGCCTTGGTCATCTAAGGAGCATTGGTCAATCATATTTTCCAAGTAGAGGTTGAGTTCTACTTCATAAACTCTGTCATTCTCACATACACCCCCCCGTCACAGTAGCCCTCATTATCTCCACCTGAACGCTAAACTGTACTGGCACTTGCTTCGGCAATGTTGGCTCTAAAGCGAGTGCTACACAGGATTTGAGTGCGTTCCTGATAAACAAAATGTATATATTCTCAACATATTTCTGCTGTTATTTTACAACAAATTATTTTTGGATGATTAGTTTTCTTGGTTTTCCATTACATTTTCTAAACTGTATTTTAACAGTCATAATTTGGCTAACTACTTGACTGGAATCACATATTTCCTTGTTAGATTTTAAATTTTAGAATGACACCTACAAAATTAATAGTTTACAATTTTGTCGTTTCTTTTACAGATAATTTTCTGGACACAAAACTATTTATTATTACCATTCACAGCGTTTTTAACGTCACAATGCACACAACGGTGCAATGAAATTTCTTTCAAAGATGAAAAGTTTACATTGTTCAGTTATTTACGTGTTCCGCAAGTCATAATTGCGATCTCTTCTTTGATGGGGATATCATCAGTATAGCAATTATGGCAGTCTTCCTGAGTGAAAAATGTATCATCATGTTGTTTTACCGCTACGGTCGCAGGTTCGAATCCTGCCTCGGGCATGGATGTGTGTGATGTCCTTAGGTTAGTTAGGTTTAACTAGTTCTAAGTTCTAGGGACTGATGACCTCAGCAGTTGAGTCTCATAGTGCTCAGAGCCATTTGAACCATTTTTTTGTTGTTGTTTTACTGCATACAGTTATGTAGTGGGCTTTCACAACTTGATTTGTTTGTGTGTTTACATTTGGTAAAATAATGAATGGTATCATTACAAAGAACGTGCTTCCTTTACGTCTCGTCGATCCAGTTACAGGCGCAATGTCACGGAGTGCGCGGCCCTTCCCTCCGGAGATTCGAATCCTCCTTCGGGCATGTGTGTGTGTGTGTGTGTGTGTGTGTGTGTGTTTGTTGTTCACAGCATAAGTTAGTTTAAATAGTGTGTTAGTCTAGGAACCGATGGCCTCAGCAGTCTGGTCCCTTAGGAATTCACACATTTTCGAACATTTTTTTTCCAAAGTGCGAATACCTGGGAATGAACGAACACTTGAATTTGTTCTGCTTCTTCAATAAAATGCAGAGTTTCAGAAACAATTACAGTTCGCGGTTCTGTCACTGCTTCACGTTGTTTCCGATATCTGCAGTTTAGCATTTCTTCCGAGCGGAAATATTTTTCGACGTATCTGCAGCGCCAGCGTCGCATGAGGCCTGGAGCGAACACTGCGTGCGGACCGATGATAAAGAAGGAGTCGATCGCCTAGTTTATACTTTGTGTGCTTCAAATACCCGACGCGAGTTCTGACGTCAGCAGACCATGCAGCGTTTCTTTTATGATGCAAAATGAACTGGTTTCTACCAATATAAGAAGGTGCGAATGTAAAGACCGCATACTGGCTGTGGTGAAACATACAGCTGTATCCGAAGGATTTTCAGGAGACGTTGTAGCGCGATCCTACACAGTGATCACTAATATAAAGTTGAACTTAATGCAAACAATTTCTGATACCTGCTCACGTTCAATGTTTACTTGATTAGTTTTTCTATGTTGCCACAGGCATATGACACCCCCCCCCCCCCTCCCCCGCAGCAACACTACAAAGAAATAGTAACAGTGTGTAGATCTGATAATGAGTGCCAGATGATTCGAAACCGGTAATAGTAAATAAAAATTGACCCGTCACGAAAAGCGACTGGTTGCCTTAGTTTTCGAGAAACTGTATTCACCACACTCGCAGTGTTCCACGTCCAGTGCTAACCATTACCTTAACACTGAGAACACTAAACTGATGCCATACATGCATGTCACTGGTCGTGTGTTATAGAGAGTAGTCATCTATTTTCATCAACGTAAGGTCATTGGACAAATTATTTGTCATAGTTTGAAACACGTATGTAACGCAGCAGCGATGGCGAGGCATTGTAGCATCTGTGACCAGAGAGTATGCGCTTGACCGCGCGAGTGTTGCGAGCGGTTCTCAGTCAGTAGTAGTCTTTGCGAGTTAGTTGTCGCTATGCAGAGTAGCAGTCAGTCAGTCGTTGCGAGTCTGTAGCTCTGTCTAGTTGAGAGCAGTACTCAGTCTGTAGTCGTCATGCAGAGCGGTCGGTCAGTAGTAGCAGCCCAGTGCGGTTGTGTGATGTAGGCGGTCGGCAACAATGGTCAAGATGAGGAATAAGGTATACTGTTAATTAATATAATCATTAGATAATGAAAAATTTTATTTATTGTAATTATTCTCCAACAAGTCTCCCAATAATAATTTTTTTATTTCAAAAGCATTTTTTCAAAAGTTTAATTTTTTTGAACTAAAGATCTCGTTGCACTTCCCATTTCATTCCACTTCTTTTTGAAGAAAAATTTCACTAGAATTACAAAAAAAAGGAGAATATTATTATTTGCAATGTAGTTCCTCCAAGTGGTGCGCAACAACAAGAGCAGATATGTGACATCCATTTATTCTGAGGTAAGACTTTAATTCTGATTGTTTTTACACAGGGCCAAAAACCGATATTTCGGTTTAATTGAATTTTCTTGTCACTGAATGGACTTTAATTTTTTGAAGGATTTATAATTGAGTCAGATTGCGAATTTCACATTTGTTGCCATTGTCAGTACATTTGATTGTAGGCAGGTTACGCATAGAGCCATGTCCATCAGCATTTCTAATTAGTATCGTTATTTTCTTTTAAAATTTTTGTGGGGAGGCTACACTTGGCTCCCATTTCTATTAAGTATTGCTATATTTTCTTTTAAAAATTGCGGTGGGGAGGTTACACTTGGCGACACCCAGTCCAGGATCGTATTTCGTTGAGAGTCTTTTGAGCGACAGTCAGATATCTGCTCTTATTTGCTTAGATAATTAGGATTTGGCGCAACGCTTTTAATAATATTGTGACTTTCTTTCTACAGGTCAACGGCAATTTGCTGCTTTGTTGTATTTGTGTGTTGCTTTTGCATTGTGCTTATTTGCTTTGTGAAAAATTTTGACTATTGTAAAAATGCCGCGAAAGACTGTGAATAGTGTATCGCGAAGTATTGTGAATGAAATTACCGACTTAAACAACGTGACCGATAGTAATTGTGATACGCAACGTAATGATGACAATCCTGCGTTCACTAACAATCAGTGCATTCCAACCACTAATGATGACTTTCACCTTAATGATGAACAAACGAACTCAATTGTCTCGTCTGTTAACTTGACGACAATTGATGACGCAGAATGCTCTATGGTAATGAGCGCTGTAGAGCTTAACACACCCGATTTGGAAAATTCAAGTAATGTACAGTCAAATCTGTCTAATGAAAATGAACAGATCACACAAAGTAGGACAGATGTATTTAATTCCGAAACAATGACTGATAGTATACATTTGACTGACAAACCTTTTTGTAAATTTCAGAATGACCAAATGGTTACAGAAAGTGAAACAATTCCAGATCCACTATTGAACAGTACAGATAATAGAAATGGTAATTTTGGCTCGGATCCAATTATGGCAATACTGATACAACTTAGGGAAGATAATAAACAACAGAGTGAAAATTTCAAACAACTTAGGGAAGATAACAGACAGCTTAGTGAACAAATTAGAGACGTTGCCGCGCAGTGGCATGACACTAAGGAACAATTGCGCGTGGAAATTAAGGCTTGTTCTCAAAAAAATAGCGAAGAAATTAAGTCTGTTGCGCAAGAATTAAGAGAAATGCAAACAGCCGCAACAGAAACACTCAGAGACGAAATTAGCGGAGTCGCTAAACAATGCTCTGAAAAAGCTGCACAATTACGGGACGAGTTTAAAGCAATGACGGTAGAACTTTCGCGCACTATGGACGCAAAGATAGACGCGAAATTCGAACAGCAGAACACTCAGATTAACGAGCGCTTTAGTCAGCACATACAGAACAGTGATACGCGTTTCCGCAGATTTATTCAAGATCAAAACAAAGTAAAACGACAAGTCATGGAAACAATCACTGCACAGAGACAAGAGGACAAACGTAAAATATTCGCGAAAGCGAAGACGTATGTAGACAATAATATTACTACAGTGTCCGACAAAATTAATACCATAGAACAATTGAACGCGGAATTACGGGATGAAATTTCTGATCTTAAAGCAAAAACGGATACACACACAGTAAATATTCAAACAGTGACAGATAGATTCGAACAACTAGATCTAACACAGGATTGCGATGTCATCAAAGCTGATGTTAAAAAACTGAGCGAAACTACGCGCAAGTTGCAAAAACAGATTAATGCGTCTGATTCTAAAACCGATGATCAGGTTAAAATACTGACTGAAAAATGTGATGAATTGGCCAGTCGTATTGATGCTATCGAAAATACTAATGACAATAAATCAGACGATACTGCACCGGTTTCATTTATCCAAACGCCTGAATTTCAAAATTTACAGCAGACAGTTAATGAGATCGATTCATCTAACAACACGTTACGTAGGAAGTTATCAAATTTACAACAAGAAGTAACAGAAATGAAAAACACTTCTGTTAATAATACACAACAGACGCCACTTTATGAACATGTGTCAGAGTCACGCAGCGTGTATAATGTGAGCAATTTACAGCAACTACGCGACTTAAAATCCGAAAAGCCACGCGACTTAAAATCTGAAAAGCTACGCAACTTGAAATCCGAAATGACACAGACGAACAGATTCACACACAAACCTGAACGTGTTATCAAACTGAGTGACGAGAACGTAGATTTCGAGCAATTTGCATTTGTAAGCAAATGTAAAGAATTTAATAATGACAGAACACAGATACACGATTTGCACTGTATACGACAATTTATCTTTGTACATTCACCGCTATTATCGGTAATGGAGAAACTAGCTTTGAACCAGATGCGACAATTTATTTTTGTATTTACAACAGCATTGCCTGTAATGAAGAAATTTGAATTAGCACGAATACAACAATTTGCCTTTGAAATTTTACCGCTATTGCCTGTAACACAAAAGCTAAAATTTATTTGCAGTGCGTAAATGACCTCAGGGGATTCATTACGCTTTAATGAATATGTGCCGTAGCGAGCATAGGGCCCCGAGCTGTAGTAGTGCTGTTTCATCTTTAGTTTTCTGCACTGCTGCCTTCTCTTCTACTATCCTTTATATCTATCCAAACTGCTCTTTAACTATTGCTCTACCTAGTATTAAGAAACGTATGTAATGAAAACCGGATACGACAAATCTTTTACCGAATGTGACAATTTTCAGTAGGCACTCCAGTACCGCCGTAATTTTAATTACAGATAAAATCGTAATCATCAGTATGTATAAAATTTTGAGCAGTCGGAACCATATTTTTGTAACAATAGATGTTTTTCACCACAATAGCATGAAAGTCAACCGCTTAGCATACGTAACCAACAATGCAGTCTACAAGGTCAACCAAACTTTAATGTTTCGCCGCGTGCACGTATAGTCCCAGCCCCAACAAATAGTAACGCATGGCAGCAAAGAAATAACTACGTACAGACAACACACTATTTCAACTCGCATCGCTATGCGCCGTATAGAAATTACTATCATGACAGACGTAAAAATGATGAGCACAATTTTCAGCGTACATTTAATAACAGTCGATCTTTTCAGCAGCAAGAACATTAGCAACAACACATTATCATGAATGATCCAGACAATAGGTGTCATCCATAGCGTAACACGTCAGTATGAAATAACAGAACAGTTCATACAGTGGATATGCCACAACATTCTCCCGTAAATAATAACACGTACGATAGAATTTAACCAGATACAGCACAGATTGCATACTACAGTAACGCAAACATTACTTTTGACAAGCAGAATTTTGCTCACGAGAATGTTATTTGAAGCATGTTTTGTTGAATGCTCCACTATTATCGCACCCAGATCTTACTAGAAATTTTTCCATTGCTACCGACAGTTCCAACACCGCTTTAGGCGTACACATTTTCCAGGAAATAGAAGAAGATGGTTCTACAGTAATTAAAAACATCGCATTTGCAAGTCGCATTTTGTCACCTGCTGAACGAAATTATTCCGTCACAGAACTTGAAACATTATGTGTTGTATGGGCTTTCACGAGATTTAGGCACTTTCTTTACGGCAGACATACCACCGTCTACACAGACCATAGAGCGATACAATTTTTACTTTCAGCTAAATTCACTCACGACAGGTTAAGCAGATGGAAACTATATTTACAGGAATTTAATTTTACAATAGTTCACATTCCCGGTACGCAAAATGTTATAGCAGACGCACTATCGCGTTCTCTCAGTAACAATCAGCAAGACGTAGCAACCAACTTCTGCAAAGCAAATTTCAGTGTCATGTACATTCAGCAGGTTGCATTTGAAAATTTTATTTCATCGTCATTACAGGACATAGCACAAGAACAAAATAAGGACAATGTGTGGAAAGAAATTAAACACCTTTGGCAAGATAGGAAAAATGTTACGATTAGGAACCACTACACTGTACACAATGACATTCTGTTTCGCCGCTCTCATCCTGACAGCAACATTTGGTTATTATGCATTCCTGACGAACTGGTTAACAAACTAATTTGGTACACTCATTTAAGTTACGCACATTACGGAGCACGAAAATGTTTTCTTATACTGAGACAGAACTGTTATTTTACCAACATGGAAAAACGTATACGACGAGTTTTAGCGTCTTGTAAAATTTGCCAGAAAGCTAAATCAGACACCACTTCACATATTCCTCCTTTATATCCCATTATACCTGTGAAATTAAGACACATGGCCGCAGTAGATATTTTTGGTCCGATTCCGAGAACTAACAGAGGTTTTTGCTACATTTTTGTCGCTGTTGAGCTCACTTCAAAATTTGTTACTTTCACTCCGTTACGCAAAGCTACTGCTAAAACTGTTTCGAAAGCATTTGTAAAACATTTTCTATTTCATGTAGGGCATGTAATGAAAGTAATTTCTGATAATGGATCTCAATTTCGTAGTAGTGTATGGACACGCATGTTACGAGCTAGAAACATTTCTCCGATCTATATATCCAAGTACCACGCTTCTTCGAACCCTTGTGAAAGATTAATGAAGGAAATTGGTAAGCTGTGCAGAATATACTGCCACAAAAGACATATTGATTGGGATACACACATACTCTCATTCCAAGATGTAATTAATTCCATTCCAAATGAATCCACTATGCTATCTCCGACTGTTATACTGAAAAACGTTGAACCACCGAACAAAATTAAAGAATTAATAGAATTCCCCAAAAATCGTCGCCTACGACACCACGAAATAATTGACATTGCGCTGAACAACATCAAACGTGCCGCAGAGCGCCGGAGAAGACAGCAAAAACAGGTTTGTACACGCCGCGACTTTCACGTTGGACAGAAGATATTAGTACGTACACACTATTTATCCAGCAAATTAAAAGGTAAGTGCAGTAAATTTGAACTTCTATACGCAGGTCCGTATCGGATTCGCAGCATCCCTCACCCCAATGTTGTACACGTCGAAACTTTGAGAACTAGAAAATCGAAAGGCAATCACCATATATCAAACATTAAACCGTTTATTGAGTGAAACCACTGTATGATTCAACACACTATGATGTCATTTACTAATGCAATTATTTCACGTGACTAATTACTGATGATTATCGTATTTTTTCTTGGCAAGTGCCCGGCAAGGTAAGGTTAGCAGGTCGCTCTTCTTGTCGTTGCACATCAGACCGTGCATATTTTTCCAGATGAATTTACACATTTACGACTATTTCTGCAATTATATTTATGTGACTACTTATTGATGATTATCGTATTTTTTTCTTGGCAAGTGCCCGGCAAGGTAAGGTTAGCAGGTCGCTTTTCTTGTCGTCACACATCAGACCATGCATATTTTTCCAGATGAATTTACACATTTACGACTATTTCTGCAATTATATTTATGTGACTACTTATTGATGATTATCGTATTTTTTTCTTGGCAAGTGCCCGGCAAGGTAAGGTTAGCAGGTCGCTTTTCTTGTCGTTACACATCAGACCGTGCACATTTTCCATTTTTTTGTGTATATGACTGTACTCCAGTTTTGTTTGTATGCACTATGAAATAGTTAAGATATAACACACACCAGTCGACTTTGACATTTTTTTTTTTTTGCCTTATGACATCTCAACATCGTGACTGTTTCACATTTTTTTTGCTACTGCATTGTATTATTCTGTGTACATTTTTTCGCATCCGAACACTGTCAATGTCTTGGACATATTACGTTTTCTGTCATGTTATGCTATATGGTTAATTGTGTCACCATAAACCAGTCATTATTTAGTGGGTATAGGATTTAAATGCAAGACATTAATCTTTGTTCATCAATTTCAGAAAGGAATGATGATTCTAAGAAATAAATTTAACATAAATGGGAATTTCACCTACGGAATAAACGAAAGGAGATGCAATAACTTTATGAGGAAGAGTAAATGGATCAGGATTAACAAACATTAACAAGAATATACTATACTCATCGAAGAATAGCAGTCTTAACTAATTTTTTCTTTCAGAATACAAGGTGATTGATGCAGGCTGTCAGAGAGAACTACACATCTTAGTTTTAGTGATGAAATATGCTAGAGATAAGGAATAGTTATGTAATGAGTAATGAAGTGATTTTTTGCAGATGATAGTGAATACTGATGAATAATGATGAAGGAAATGGTGTTATGAATAATGAAGTTTTTCTTTACAGGTGATGATAATGGTGAAGTTATTATGATATGGATAATGAAGTTTTTTTTCTTTATGCCACGTAGTTATTTAAGTATTTGTTGCGGTTTGCTTTGACAGCAGGTGTTACATTGCATAGTAGGATGACGGAAAGTTTTGGAAAGGACAGCTATGGAACACATTTTATACACATTTCACTACTTGTTAATTCGAAGTTCACTACTTTTCAGCATAGTGTGCGTTTCTTCTTTCAGGTCAATAATCCGTTTTTGTATTTTTTCCAGGAGAAGTTTTTCATGACACTTACTAAACCTGTTACTTATTATACCTGTTCTAGTACTTGCATTTTTATATTTTTTACCCATTTGTGTTTATCATTTATAAATGTGATCACATGTACTGCCTTGTTACATAATCTTGCTACAGCTGACTCATGACGAATGACGTTACCTATCCTCATTTGCAGCAATAGGTCAAAAGCAAAAAGTATTATGCCTCAGCAATTAATTATCGATCCCAACGCAATGCATTGCTACCAAAAAAAAAAAAAAAAAAAAATGTATTACCAGTCCCACATAATGTCACTAGTTTATGATAATTCTGAATAATACTGATCAACTCTGAATAGCATGTCACTCGAGTAATGACCTCTTAATGAGACTATATTCAAAATAACGCTTTGTCACTAGCTAATAACTGCCACTGTTTATTGTAATGCCTGTGATTACTAATGATTTGACTGTAATTAACTGATTTTTAATAATGACTTTGTAATGATCTGAATAATACTGAATGATGAACTATGTTTTATTCTATTCAATACTTGATGGCCACTGAGTGCCAATAATTAATGTCAATCAACGAAATTGTTATTAATTATGCCATTAATTAACTCTTATTTTCAATGTTCATACTTTGTAATTGGAAATAAATGTGATTGTTTAATAATGCTTTGTAATTAGAAGAAGGCTAATGATTCTTAATAGATTGGAATGACAAATGATTAATTAACTGTAATTAGGAGAAGGTTAATGATTCTTAATTATACTCTGTAACTGAAAAGAATGCGATTATTTCATAATATTTTGTAACCAGGAAAAGAAGGCTACTGATTCTATGTAAAACAATTAATGAACATTTTTCTGTAATACTACATACTTGGTACAGAAATGTTCAATAACTGGGCTATGAATGCCACGAACTATCAATGAAGACTGTAATTGTCAATATTATGTGACCTGATGTCCTTCACCTCATAAGCTGACTACCCTGAATTACTGCAATGTCCATTTGTCCTGTTTATCCCAGTGATCATGGAGCACTATATTTGGTTTTGCACTAATTCTACGTTGGTGTGCCTTGTAAGAGTGTGGTGTTGACACGACATGCTGTCCACCACCATGAGCGATGAAGACATTATTATGGTCCCACTGTTTGGTGTACCTAATGTACTGCCAAAATGAAAACATGGAACATTACTACGACAGTTCAGTGTCTTGGCTACACTGATAAATTCTGATGGGAAAAGAACTTCAAGTTGTGTCACTTGGTGTTGTACTACTGTGGAAAGATATGGACTTTCAGAGCAGCTGTGTGCAATCTAAAGTGCTACAACCATGATGCAATCCTTCCCTTTCCTATCCTGATTCTTGTCACATAAAGAAAAATTTTTTTTTGGTAACATCATTTATGTTCATAGGTTATACATTTTTCGATTCGCTAAACTCCAGTGTGAGTACACTTATGTCACTGGTCGACATGATGTTTGCCATTATGTTTATTTGTTGTGAAAATACTAAAGACATTTTTCAGTGCATGTGCACTTTGGACATGAATTTTTTTTTTTTTTTTGCCATTATGTTTATTTGTTCTGAATATGCTAAAGAATTTTTTCAGTGCCTGTGCACTTTGTTATCTGTCAAATAATTTGTATATACTTTTCTGATTTGCTACTATGTTTTGTACTCACATTTTGTCTTTGTCTGATATATTTTGTACTTAGTGCGTGTGCACAACATTTACTTTATGTACTACATCTAATTCTTCTTGCCAGTCTGTTTATTTGTTCTGCATATGCTAAAGAATTTTTTCAGTGCCTGTGCACTTTATTTGTCAAAAAAATTTGTATATACTTTTTTCTGATTTGCTACTATGTTTAGTATTCACATTTTGTCCTTGTCTGATATATTTTGTACTTAGTGCGTGTGCACAACATTTAAATATTCTGTAAGTTGTAGGATTTTGTTAATTAAAGAAAAATTTTGCCGCGCTTGGCAAGTCCAAATGACTCACCATCGCTGCCAAATTTTTGCCCCCCGAGTGGAGGGTTATGAAACACGTATGTAACGCAGCAGCGATGGCGAGGCATTGTAGCATCTGTGACCAGAGAGTATGCGCTTGACCGCGCGAGTGTTGCGAGCGGTTCTCAGTCAGTAGTAGTCTTTGCGAGTTAGTTGTCGCTATGCAGAGTAGCAGTCAGTCAGTCGTTGCGAGTCTGTAGCTCTGTCTAGTTGAGAGCAGTACTCAGTCTGTAGTCGTCATGCAGAGCGGTCGGTCAGTAGTAGCAGCCCAGTGCGGTTGTGTGATGTAGGCGGTCGGCAACAATGGTCAAGATGAGGAATAAGGTATACTGTTAATTAATATAATCATTAGATAATGAAAAATTTTATTTATTGTAATTATTCTCCAACAAGTCTCCCAATAATAATTTTTTTATTTCAAAAGCATTTTTTCAAAAGTTTAATTTTTTTGAACTAAAGATCTCGTTGCACTTCCCATTTCATTCCACTTCTTTTTGAAGAAAAATTTCACTAGAATTACAAAAAAAAGGAGAATATTATTATTTGCAATGTAGTTCCTCCAAGTGGTGCGCAACAACAAGAGCAGATATGTGACATCCATTTATTCTGAGGTAAGACTTTAATTCTGATTGTTTTTACACAGGGCCAAAAACCGATATTTCGGTTTAATTGAATTTTCTTGTCACTGAATGGACTTTAATTTTTTGAAGGATTTATAATTGAGTCAGATTGCGAATTTCACATTTGTTGCCATTGTCAGTACATTTGATTGTAGGCAGGTTACGCATAGAGCCATGTCCATCAGCATTTCTAATTAGTATCGTTATTTTCTTTTAAAATTTTTGTGGGGAGGCTACACTTGGCTCCCATTTCTATTAAGTATTGCTATATTTTCTTTTAAAAATTGCGGTGGGGAGGTTACAAGTTCTTCTAAGATTACCATATACCTTGGTAACAACAGACCCTAACTGGACAAGATTATAGAAGACATCTACAGTATATTCACTCGTTCGTCACACAATAGTTGGTTCAAGCTGACGAGCTCGAGTGGACACTATTGTTGACGTTCAGCCAGTTTTTATTCATCTACATGGTTACTCTGCAAATCACACGTGAGTACCTGGGAAAGGTTTTATCGAACCACCTCCACAACAATTCTCTATTATTCCACTCTCGAACAGCGGGCGGAAAAAACGAACACGTATATCTTTCCGTACGATCTCTGATTTCTCTTATTTTATTATGATGATCGTTTCTCCGTATGTGCGTCGGCGTCAACAATGTAATTTCGCATTCGAAGGAGAAACCTGGTGATTGAAATTTCGAGAGAATATTCCGTGGCAACTAAAAACGCTTTTGTTTTAATGGTGTCCATCCCAAATCCTGTATGATGTCCGTGACACTCTGTCCTCTATATCGCGATGATACAAGACGTGCTGCTCTTCTTCGAACTTTCTCGATATGCTCCGTTAATCCCAGTACTCCAAAAGAGGTCTAAGACATTTTCAGTTAAGATAATCACAGGAACTTGCTTTTTACATTTTTGTCTTCCCGTGTCATCGGACTTTTTCGTAAATACACAATGCCGTCCGTATGTACGATACAGACTAATTAACAACTGCATTCTCGTATTTCTAATTGCAGTATGACTTACTTTACATAGGGAAACACTGACAAGAAAAAATGTGCGATTAGAGACAAACCAAGTACGTTTTACTAACCTATCGGATAACCACCACCAAAATTTTGACAATTGCTGTGTGTGATCTTGCTATTTACACAAAATGTCACCAGCGCTCTGCGTCTACACAAATAATCTATTGTGATATTTTGCTAGAGCTACTCACTTAAAGAATGCAGCAACTCCGGCTAGCTATTCTTCAGTTTTTTCCATCATTCTGGGATCCTGTCAGGTACGGCTGATAGACAATATAGAGATGGTCCAACGTAGAGCGGCGTGTTACGTCATGGGATCGTTTTGTTGGAGCGAGAGCTTTACAGAAATGTTCAAGAAACTCCAGTGGCATTCGTTACAAGAGAGGCGTTGTGAATCACTGAGAGATTTACTACTGGCATTTCGAGAGAGTACTTTCCGGGAAGAGACGGATAACATATTACTTCCTCCCAGCGTTCTCGCTACCCGCGCCCGGGTTCCCGGGTTCGATTCCCGGCGGGGTCAGGGATTTTCTCTGCCTCGTGATGACTGGGTGTTGTATGATGTCCTTAGGTTAGTTAGGTTTACGTAGTTCTAACTTCTAGGGGACTGATGACCATAGATGTTAAGTCCCATAGTGCTCAGAGCCATTTGAACCATTTGAACCTCCCAGACGAGAAAATTCAAGAAAGTAGAGCTAAAACAGGGGATTACCGACAGTCATTCTTCCCAGGCGCCATTCACGAGTGGAACACGGAAGTGGGAATCAGTTACTGGTACTAGAAGCACTCTCCACCACATACCGTTAGGTAGCTTGCCGAATATGGATGGAATATAGATAGACAGCCACCGACATTTGCTTGCAGAGAAATGTTTTTAATGGCAATCACATACAATATTTGTCATTTTTGAAGACACTGATATTCATGACACATTCATCGTAAAGATACCGCGAAAGAGGCAAAACTTCACTGTGTTACACCCTTTTGTGGCGCTTTGATTTAGGGTATCTGTTAACTCAATCAGAGGATCTCTTTCCAACGAAACGAATCGTTCCAGAAACAAATTAAGCTTATTTTCCGTCAGAATTCCAACATACCGTCGTATGATGGACTACTTCAAAGTATCGAGGTATCTTGTGTTGAGTGGTACTTAAGTAAATAAATTAGTGAAATCAAAGTGAAGTAGAAATTAGAATATAAATTAAAAACTTGGTTTAGTTTGGAGAGTTACATACTGGCAAACAACGGGCAGAACAGCAGAGCAGAAGAAACAATAACCGTGAAGTCAGCAAGTTCCACATAAGCGGGCGCTGTCGATTCAGCCGTCAGGGCATCGCCCGACCGGCTCACGTGTTTCTCAGTTGTCGCATGTGAGCAAAGGCCCTCGCCTACATTTCAAGAGCCAATGACCGACGTTAAGAAGATTCTTCGAGAAGCTTTTCAACGTGACAGAAGAGGCAATGACCGGCTCACGTGTTTCTCAGTCGTCACATGTGATCAAAGGCCCTCGCCTACATTCCAAGAGCCAATGACCGACGTTAAGAAGATTCTTCGAGAAGCTTCTCAACGTGACAGAAGAGGCAATGACCGTGAAGTCGTTCACCTCCAGCAAACTGAAGTGAATAAATACGCGAGACGCAGTGGGCCTGAGAGAGGAGAGACGAAGAAGATGAAGAAGTGAAGAAGCGTAGCAGTAGTTTTCAGGTAGTTTCGGTGCTGAAGACCGTCATGCAAGAAGAGACTGCATCATGCACAGACGCACCAAGTCCGCCGCTGTAATGGAATAGCAAGCAGCAGTCGCGGCGCCAGAAGACAGAAGTTAAAAGGTATTTGAAGTCTGATTTTTACATACCCGGGTGACTCGTGAGGACGGGAAGGAGACGGTCTCACATCAGCAGTCACATGTGAGCTGGGATGAAGATCTGACAGCCGAAGACTGGCAAGCGGGAGTCCGTTGTTCGAGTCCAGGACACTGGCCATCCGCCGCCGCGCCGCTCCGCTGGCCGACGCACAACACACGCGGCCGCTTAGAGAAGAGAAACACTGTGACGCCACATCCAAGGTATCATCCGATGCACGACTTCGCTCGCAATAATTAAACGGGCCACCTCGCGCTGCGCGTCTCCAGTCAGCTGGGCGAGACGGCGACACGAGATACACACTGCCACGCGTAATCAGACGCCGCCGCCGCCGCCGCCGCTGCCGCAGCAGAAGACTTCGCAAACGACACAGCTGCCGCCCTCCGAGCCAGAACATCGAGTGAGAAACAGTTGTACAAATCTTCGATGAAAGTTATCTTATGTAAAAATGATGTTTCATTCGACCTCATACCCGAGCCAAGGAAGAACCCACCCTGCTCACATGTTGTTAAGAGAGAAAAATTAATTAATCTAGTATTTTCACCCTGACATAATGCTTTAGAATGCTCATCCTGACAATTGACTAGCATCGAAAGAGAAAACCCAGTTACATTTAGTGACAGAATTGTTACACTTGGAATTCTCACGAGACAATGTGTATTGACTGCGAGTTAGGGACGTGGGCCAGACGACAATCGATTCCGCGTGCTGATTGTCGACTGGTAAAGTGGTGGACTGGCCAGCAGCAATTTAGGCTTCTTCCCACCCTTGTTTAGACAAGTGCTGAGCTGGTCCCAAATCTTAGTCTTAGAAAACAGGATACACAACAGCTGAAATACGACAGTACATAGAGAAAAGTTGACACGATTTGCAGTCAGTTTCCTTTCACTGACTACTGCAACGGCAGGAAGGTATGTGGAAGCAGAAATTGTTAGAATTGTGATTACCATTGCTATTGCTAGTATTACAGATGTAATAACAAAAATATTCACGGTAATAAAGTCTTCTGTTGACAAATAAATATGGTATTCCTCCATTCTCGTTTTAAAGGAATACACATAAGTTGAAACGCCACGTCAGTTTACACGGTCCAGTAATATTAATGTTATCACCGCCTGTGTTAGACATCAACATACTATTACCACTCATAGACGGCAGTGGAGGGTATGTGAAATATGACGGAGGGCTGCGGGAAACGATGCTGTCTTTGTCGAAATGCGGGCATTGACATCCAAAAGAGCATGATCATTGGCCCTCGGACCAAGGGTAAAGCATTTCCAAAACGGATAAATGGTTAAAGTATACCGTGCACGGAAAAATAGCGTTATCCAAAACTAGCGCAGAGGGAACTGAGGTGCACCGCCGGTAGTAGACGACGGGGTTGACGACTGTGGAGATGTGTACGGGCGAACAGACGTGCAACTGTTGAGCAGCTGACTGCCCAGTTGAACCAAGGTTCTACCAACGTTGTCGCCTCAAAAACCGTTGAGCAAACGTAGCTGCTTACGGCCTCTGCAGGAGTCGGTTGGTTCATGCAGCAATGCTGACTGCTGTTAATCGGTGACGAAGGCTGTAATTTGCAGACAGATACTTTAACTGGAGGGCTGACAGGTGACCTCTTCAGATGGATCACGTTTTGCGCTCCTTCGGACAGATGGCCATAGGCGTGTATGACCCTCCAACAATCGTCGGATGGGTGCGTGCCGGAGAAGGGAGCGGTAGCATTGTCTGGGAGATCTCGTCATTCTGGAGGGCACAGTGGATTAACAACTGCATGCGTCTATCCTTGGGGACCATGTCCACCCTTCATGCTGATTTTTCTTCGGAACGACAACGCAACATATAGCACATCTCGCAATGTAGGTGCGTTGTTTGAAGAGCACCAAGATGAGTTTATCTTACTACCCTGGCCAACAAACTCACCAGATTTAAACTCAATCGAGAATCTATGGGACCACGCTGATCGCGCTGCTAGCGGCGTGGATCCTCACCCGAGAAAGCTAGCGCTCGTGGCCACGGCAGTGGAGTCGGCCCTCTCGATACCTTCCAGAATATCATTGCATGTCTGCGCAGCAAAAATTGCTTATTCAGGCTTTTACTGTATTTCCTAAAACAGTTGCACTCCTTGACGAGATCCGTTCGGAAAGTACTAACACAATGCGCTTGAAAGATCTTAAATTCTGTGAGAAAAACAGTCAGCCCAGATGGTTTTTATTTTTGTGTTAAGGTAGCCTGTTTCAGCCGTACATATACCATAATCAGACCAGTAGTTTCTCTGAAACAATTTTTATGGATGATCGTATACAGACGATCATCAGACCAGTAATTTCTCTGAAATGTGTAGCTTTATGTTGTGGTAAGTGGTTTCAGTCACACATGGACAATAATCAGAACGGTTATACACCCATTCAGATTCATTACTGTTCTGTTGATGGTCTATGTACGACTGAAACCGATTACCATAATACAGGGTGTTTATAAATGAATACGGGGTTTTAACGCTTTATAATAAGCATTGCATTAAACTTACAATTATAAATGACATGTCAAATGGAAGAGCATCTCGAACAGTTTTACCAAGAACCTTATAAATGTTCATTGACATAGCGAAGTACGCGATTGGTTGAACTTCACTGTACCCAAGCGCTGATTAGGCCGCAAGGGGCTCCATGACAGGGCTTGCTTTGCATGTCCTCCACTTTCACCCGACCTAACGCCATGCGATTTTTTGCTTTGGGGCTTCATCAAGGATCGTGTGTACGGGCCTCCGCTACCAGCAGACCTTCCTGAATTAAGAAACAGGATTGAAGCAGCTGTTGCTACAATCACTGAAGACATACTTATCAACGTTTGGGAAGAACTCGGCTAGAGACTTGATGTGTGCCGTGTGACAAATGGTGCTCACATTGAACATTTATAAGGTTCTTGGCAAAACTGTATGAGTTGCTCTTTCATTTGACATATCATTTATAACTGTAAGGTTAATACAATAAATATTATAAAGCGTTAAAACCCCGATATTCATTTATAAACACCCTGTATAAACATTAAGACCATTTACGATCTGGACTGATTGTTTTTATTACGTTACTATACAAGATTCCTGTGTTACACTTACAAGGTAAAAATCTGTTATGCTCTTGAGTGCGTTGTAGAAACAAAGTCGACAGAAGACGTTAACAAACATAAACTATTTCTTTAGTGTCATGAGTGGAAATTGCGAGCAATAAATGATGATTTGCTATGTAGCATGTAAGTGACAACACAGCACATATAGAAAAAAGTTCAGTGTCATTTGGATTCTAATAGACATAACTGAAAGCATTCTCCCGATCTGGTATGGAAAGTGACGAAATCGGAGTCTGTTGTGAAGATGTCGTGACGTATATCATGGTAACAATCCGTCGCGACAGTAGTCCGTCTTGAGTTTGGATGGAAGTCATTAAAGCAAAGACGTTTTTCTTCGCGGCGAGATCTGTTTACGAAATTTCAGTCACCAACTTTCTCTTCCGAATGCGAAAATATTTAGTTGAGCCCAACCTACATAGGTAGGAATGATCATCAAAATAAAATAAGAGAAATCAGAGCTCGAACAGAAAGGTTTAGGTCTTCGTTTTTCCCGCGTGCAGTTCGGGAGTGGAATGGTAGAGAGATAGTATGATTGTGGTTCGATGAACCCTCTGCCAAGCACTTAAATGTGAATTGCAGAGTAATCATGTAGGTGTCATGTAGATGAGGTCATGACGGTAACTGCTAGGTACAGGATCGCATAGAAGAATGCCAGTTCCGGAGACACAGAGTCGAGAGAATTGCAGCATCGGAGGGGGCGAACGCTCCGAGGCTGACGGCTGTAAGGTCTGCTTGTCGTAGCAGGCGTGAGCTCCAATAGATGCGCCGCTGGGCGCAGCTGGCTTAAATCCCGGAGCATGAGCTTGTGCTGCCTGCTTGCGGTCGAACAGCGTCTTAAACAGGTGGCAGGAGGGAGGATTTCTGCGCGGCGTTTAGTGAACACCTGATCCACGGGTGTACCGTAGTGCTACCAATGCAGCACTGTCGCCGATAGTGCGCGCGCTCACTCTGAGCAAGGTTGCTGCTTCTTGTAGCACCTGTAGGAGGTTGGCTTGTCAACAGACGTGCTTGTATTTGACGGTTGTACTGTTGCCAAACACGCGGTGCGCTTGTAGTGCTCGGCGCGGGTATTACACTCATGCTCACAAATTAAGGATAATGCTGATACATGGTGAAACAAGGCTCTGTTTGGCTGTTTGCGGGTTTAAATCACCTTGGGGTATGGCCATGCGGTGCATTTGACCTGCGGTGGTCGCATGGTGGCGCAGGCAGCAGTCTGTATACCAGAGGTGTGTTGGTGCAAGTCAGAGTACAGTGCAGCGAGTAATGTGCAAACGTTTTCAGACGTGCTAATGGTGACTATGTGTTGAAAATGGCTCAAAGAACACATACGGATAACGTTAAGAGGGGTAGAATACTAGGGCGACTGGAGGCTGATGAAACACAGCAGGTCGTAGCACGGGCCCTCCGTGTGCCACAAAGTGTGATCTCAAGATTATGGCAGCGATTTCAGCAGACAGGAAACGTATCCAGGTGGTACAGTATGGGTCGTCCACAGCGTACAACTCCACAAGAAGACCGATATATCACCATCAGTGCCCGCAGACGGCCACGGATTACTGCAGGTAACCTTGCTCGGGACCTTACCCCAGCCACTGGAACAGTTGTCGCCAGACACACAGTCTACAGACGACTGAACAGACATGGTTTATTCACCTGGAGACCTGCAAGGTGCATTCCACTGATCCCTGGTCACAGGAGAGCTCGTAAAGCCTGGTGTCAAGAACACAGTGCATGGTCATTGGAACGGTGGTCCCAGGTTATGTTGACGGACGAATCCAGGTATAGCCCGAAGAGTGATTCTCTCCGGGTTTTCATCCGGCGTGAACCAGGAACCAGATACCAACCCCTTAATGTCCTTGAGAGGGATCCGTATGGAGATCGTGGTTTCAGGGTGTGGGGTGGGATTATGATTGGTGCATGTACACCCCTGCATGTCTTTGACAGGTCCGATGTATCGGGGCGTCATTTTGCACCAGTATGACAGCCTTTTCAAGGGTGCAGTGGGTCCCATCTTCCTCCTGATGGATGATAACGCATGGCCCCACCGAGGAGGAGTACCTTGAAGCAGGTGAATGGAGTTGCCTGCCTGTTCTCCAGACCTAAACCCCATCGAGCACGTCTGGGATGCTATCGGTCGACGTATCGCTGCACGTCTTCAAACCCCTACGACACTTCTGGAGCTCCGACAGGCATTGGTCTAACAATGGGAGGCTATACCCCAGCAGCTGGTAGACCACCTGATCCAAAGTATGCCAACCAGTTGTGCGGCCTGTGTACGTGTGCATGGTGATCATATCCCATATTGATGTCGGGGTACATGCACAGGAAACAGTGGCGTTTTGTTGCACATGTGTTTCGGAACGGTTTTCTCAACTTATCACCAATATCGTGGACTTAGAGATCTGTGTCCTGTGTGTTCCCTATGTGCCTATGCTATTAGCACCAGTTTTGTGCAGTGCCACGTTGTGTGGCACCACATTCTGCAATTATCCTTAATTTATGAGCATGTGTGTACACATGTTGGAGAAACGACTCGGGCAAGACTACCTGCTGATCGTGGGTGTTGTGTTGGAGGCAGAAGTGGTCGGCGTATGGCTAGATACACGACAGTTTCTATCATATAAGGCGAGGGAAATAAAACTGGATTGAAGAACATAGTATCACGGCACAAAAAATAACAGCAGAGGTAAGAATATACAGTGCTTTCCTAACTATAGAAGGTGTTGAAAATGACCACCATTCATCTCTTGGTAATTTTGGTCCGTGGTCAGCAAGCTGCTGAAGGCGGATCGAATCTAACCTGCTGAAACTGCTACGATATCGTCCGCAATATTCTGCTGCAATTCCTGAAGACTCTGGAGGTTTTGCGATGCACCTTAGACTTGACGGCTCTCCACACAAAGTTATCGCACACTGACAGAACAAGTGACCTGGATGGACAGCTATGAACGCGACCAGACTGCGCGACCAGGTGGAGTATTTGTCCACATAATTCACGTGATATACCGGTTTCTTGCGACATGCATCGGGGTGATTTGGTAGGACTCTGAAGCATTTTCTGGTGAACTGCAGCCACATTTTCTGATACGCAGGCACGTTTCGGAATGTTTTTTGACTTGTTCAAAGGAGATCTTGTCTGACACCATTATCGGACTAAGCGTTGCATGGCCCTCTTTGCTGGCACTTTGATACAGTTAAACTTCTGTACAAACAACTGACCAACGGTGTCCACAACTTTGTTGTCGCGTATTTTCCACAACGAACACCTGCTCCTACACAGTGACTACCATCGTCCCCTTTTAACTTCTCCACACGCTCTGACACAGCCCGCACTACCTTCTGAACCGTTGTGGATCACGTGGCTGTCGTACACGTGATGAGAGCGCCACGTACTGTGATTACATCCATTCAATTACGTCCAGCCGCTCGGGGTAGCCGCGCGGTCTGGGCCGCCTTGTCACGGTCCGTGCGGCTCCGCACGTTGGAGTTTCGAGGCCTCCCTCGGGCATTGGTGTGTGTGTTGTCCATAGTGTAAGTTAGTTTAAGTTAGATTAAGTAGTGTGCAGGCTTAGGGACCGATGACCTCAGCAGTTTGGTCCCATAAGACCTTACCACAAATTCATCAGGTTACCTTCCATTCAGAAAGCTGTTGCACTCAGCGACTGTTATATTGACTTTATTGTGAAGAAGCTAGCCATTCTCAATGCACTATTATTTTCGCTCAATGCATGTAATTCCCTGTTGGTGGAGCTTCATCCACAGATCAATGAGAATGGCTATCTTCTAGCCGAAATCTAGATCAGCACAATATAATTTAAAAAGGACGACTGATCGCTGCAATCTATAATTTACAAGTTACCACAAATTTCCAATTTCCAATCACCTCCAGTCTTATCCGCTCGTCCGGGACATTCTCATTTGCCCCAAACTGTAGGTGGTCCGTAGTATAACGGAACGTATGGGCCGAAATGACCGATCGGCAAAAAGCAGATCATCAGGAATTCCATCCGTTTTCATAAAAGATGTGCGACTGTATTAATAAAACAGTGGACGATAAAAATCGAAAAAATGTAGTACCACACGTAGAACAAAATGCTTTCCATAAATATGTATCGAATGGGATACACAGCAGTTGTGATACTGTACCCGCACTGGCCGGTCGCGGTGGCCGAGCGGCTCAAGGCGCTTGTCTGGAACCGCGCGACCGCTACTGCCACAGGTTCGAATCCTGCCTCGGGCATGGATGTGTGTGATGTCCTTAGGTTAGTGAGGTTTACGTAGTTCTAGGGGACTGATGACCTCAGATGTTAAGTCCCATAGTGCTCAGAGACATTTGACACTTTTATTTATTTATTTTTTTATTTTTTTTTTGCACCCGCACTGCGATGAAGCCAGATGGAATTATATATTTTGTGGTTTGCCTAAAATAACTTGAGGCGAATGCTCCATCTCTAGTGTCACCATCGTCAACGAGATATCAACATTGACAAACTCTATCTCATTTTTTGAATTATTAAACCATTCCTCGTTCACAGTTAACCGAAATGGACAGAACAGTTTCAGGGAACCCATTACTGATATTTGAAGGTTTATAGTGCTTCAGCGGTTGGCGTTTGTGTGCTAGCGACGCGCGGCTATTACGCTGTTTCCATGGAGTGCTGCCCCTGTCGCTGGGAGCGGCGGCAAGTTTTAATTACGGGCGGTGTCGACAGGGGAGTCTGCGATGTTAGCGGCTTCTGTCATACACAGGATCGCTCCCGTGTGAGGTGGGCAAACCGCAAACGCCATGACTGCCGCTTGGCAGGCTTAAAACTTTGACACGTTTGTAGAGCAATACTTTCCTCGCCCTAGCGAGGTCACAATTTCACAGCGGTTCCCGTGGGTGAGTGGGTGTAATAGAGTGCGGGGTGTCAGGATAGCAAAGCTATTGTCTGTAGACGTACAATTCTACCTGTTCCTGAATATAATCCACACAATCTACAGGGTAAACCCGAAAACACCGGACTAGTTTAGGAGGTTGTTCAGGTATACCTACGAGAATTTTCATGTAAGGGACACATGATTTCCAGTGGCTCATTATGGAGTAGTATTGCAACTACGACTTTTTCGGTTTGTTATTCCAGCTACCTTTTTCCTGTGGAAGTATCTTCATGCAGTGAAAAACCTATAACATTCGATTTTCACAACGTAGAAAACAAGAGACAGAATAGTGAAGCAAGCCTCAGGCGTAAAAGTAATATGATGTGGTTGGCATCGCTGTGTTAACAGTTGAGTACAGCACCGTTCTGCCACTTTCCATTATATGCATTGAAAGCATATAAGAGATGCATATCGGCAAACGCATCTGAGTTAAACGTACCCAAAACTGCTTTGTATCTCTGTTTATGTGCAACTAATACTGCCGGAAAACAAACTCAGCACATAACTGATAAACAAATTTGAGAGCCGAGAGTACTCTGGGCAATAGCGTTACCAGTAGCAAGTAGCGTGAGTGATTGGAACAGCTCTGTTTCCGAACAACACAAACAGAGCACAGCGTCACTATTTGCACTGTTGGGCAGATATTTTTAGTGCAGAACAAATACAAATATAAATGGGGCAAGACATCAAACGAAATGAAATTAATCTGCAAAAGCCCGCGGAGACTATGTGTGCCTTATACCTATATACTCAGAAAATAGAAGTGACCAATATTCGAAATTTTGTCGGCGTTCTGTTTCAACCTTTGTGATGCCAGAGATAAAGAGAAATCATTAAATTTTCTTCAGCTTCCAGCCGGAAAGTTTAACTTCTGGCGAGTTCTTCTAGGTCACTGTCGGTCGGCAACTGCTTGCCCTGGCGTTCATGTCCTAATTCTCATAATGGTGCACTGTAAGTTGTGACGTCACTGGCGCGTGTTCATTGGCCAATAAAGGCCGAGTCACACGAGACGTCACCCGGTCCGAACAGACCGTCAGCCCACGTCACCGTCAAATAGCGAAGTGTTAACAGTGGACGGAGCGTCAACACGGGGTTAATTCGCTTCATCCTGGACCGAACAGTCACGGTGAGAATACGGGATTTTTTCGTGATAGAATATATCGGAGTATAGGGTCGGTATAAGGAACTATTAATGTTAAAGTTTATTAATGACCAGAGTAAACTTCGTAACGAATGTTCTTGATCAATTTTCTATGATAAATTGCTGAGAAGTGAAGAAAACAAAGCGTGCCTAAACATGGACATTTATTTGCTGCCGAAAGTATATACATAAAAACACACGAAATAATATTTTAAAGGAAAAAATACACTATATAATCAAAAGTATCCGAACACCTGGCTGAAAATAACCTACAAGTTCGTGGCACCCTCCTTTGGTAATGCGGAATTCAATATGGTGTTGGCCCATGGCCACCCTTAGCTTTGATGGCAACTTCCACTCTCGCAGGCATACGTTCAACCAGGTGCTGGGAGGTTTCTTGGGGAATGGTAGGCCATTCTTCAAGGAGTGCTGCACTGAGGAGAGGTATCAAAAATGGTTCAAATGGCTCTGAGCACTATGGGACTTAACAGCTGTGGTCATCAGTCCCCTAGAACTCAGAACTACTTAAACCTAACTAACCTAAGGACATCACACACATCCATGCCCGAGGCAGGATTCGAACCTGCGACCGTAGCAGTCGCGCGGTTCCGGACTGCGCGCCTAGAACCGCGAGACCACCACGGCCGGCGGAGAGGTATCGATGTCGGTCGGTGAGGCCTGGCACGAAGCCGGCGTTCCAAAACATCCCAAAGACACTATGTCGTGCAATTTTCTGCTAAGTGTGGCTGGCCTTGCCTTGCAACTCCCTTACATGTATGTTGTTCTGACCAGCATGTCGTCGCACTGCGGCTCGCAGCCTGTGGATACCAAGGCAGTGCTTCGCAGCGGGTTGTTCAAATGTGTGTGAAATCTTAAGGGACTTAACTGCTAAGGTCATCAGTCCCTAAGCTTAAACACTACTTAACCTATCCTAAGGACAAACACAAACACCGATGCCGGAAGGAGGACTCGAACCTCCTCCGGGACCAGCCGCACAGTCCATGACTGCAGCGCCCAAGACCGCTCGGCTAATCCCGCGCGGCACTTCTTATTGCTTCAGTCCAGTACTCTACCTTAAATCTGTAAAACAGATACGTACTGTTAGAATGACTATTCTTGACTGCTATGCAAGTATCATAGTAATCTTTAACTTAGTATATCTATTTTTCATCCCTCTCTCAGAAAATCCAGTTCACAGGAACTTGAATTACCCCTGGATTGTATTTTCACACATATCGTCATTTGAAACACACAAGAGCTAGGCAGAGCAAAATCAGAATTACTATGACGCTAGGAGTTGCAACTACCCGACGTTTACCATCCATATACACGGTGCCGCCGGCCGATGTGGCCGTGCGGTTAAAGGCGTTGCAGTCTGGAACCGCAAGACCGCTACGGTCGCAGGTTCGAATCCTGCCTCGGGCATGGATGTTTGTGATGCCCTTACGTTAGTTAGGTTTAACTAGTTCTAAGTTCTAGGCGACTGATGACCTCAGAAGTTAAGTCGCATAATGCTCAGAGCCATTTGAACCATTTGAACTACGTTGTATAATGAATATATGCAATGTAAACCCGCTCTCTGAAGGTATCGTTCTGATTCGATCACCTCTGTTTGACATGGACGTCCCTCTGCATTTTCTCTTAACAACTGCATGATGCGTGCGCTTTCACCAGTTGTTGCGCTTCCACCAGTTGCGATCTCACGATTGGGGCATACAGTGGCTACCCCGCTCCGACATCGCTGATGCTCATCCTCGATCATCATCACATGCTGATCCTAGCTGAGGCTCTGGCATAATACATGACTGCCGTAGCAAGCTGTCGAAGCATGCGTGTCTTGTTCTACATACACTGTCCTAGCGAACCATCTGCGTGGAATGTCACTCCATGGCTGCTGTATTTGCCTCCGCTAGCCTCCTTTCGGCTCCAATTATTTTATTCAGTTCGCTAACGTCGCTTGTGTTATTGTGGCGTAGCAAGACAGCCACGCCACGGAAGTAGCCGAAAGGCACGCGTTTAGTTCACACAGGCAAGAGATAGGTCTGTAACAGGATACGTAATGAATGCTATAAAGAAAAGTACGTAGCTTCTGGAATACTTAACTTTAATCCATCCTTGGTACATCGCTATTGACGATATAAGTGAGACTCCATAGATACATGCAATGTTACTAATGGCGCCTTGCTAGGTCGTAGCCATTGACATAGCTGAAGGCTATTCTAACTATCTGCTCGGCAAAGGAGCGAGGCTTCGTCAGTGTAGTCGCTAGCTACGTCGTCCGTACAACTGGGGCGAGTGCTATTCCGTATCTCGAGACCTGCCTTGTGGTGGCGCTCGGTGTGCGATCACTCAGTGGCGACACGCGGGTCCGACATGTACTAATGGACCGCGGCCGATTTAAAACTACCACCTAGCAAGTGTGGTGTCTGGCGGTGGCACCACATTCCTCCCCCGCAAATCGACGAACGGTCGTGTTATAAGGCTTCCGCCCGCCGTGGGGAGGACCCAATGTTGACGTATGCGATGAGGTGGGGAGCCTAACAACAGGCGAGGCTGTGCCACCCGCACCCGGCCATTCGGTCCGAGGGGAGCTAGGAAACGCCTGAAAACCTAGTCCAGGGTGCACGTCAACATGCGGTGTATGCGCCCGTAAAGAGACAGGAGGGGCCGAAGGGTCGACCTCCATTGCGTCAGGGTATCCGACGCGCGATGACGTCATGTGGTCCGGAGCGGGCAAGAGTTCCATGGCGGAGGACAGCTGGTCACGGGAAGCGATCGGCGGCGCGGGACCCAGGGAGGCGCTTGGCAGCTGCAGCGAAGCGTCCACTGCGGGCGGCGCCGGCTGGAGGACAGGCGGCGGCGGCGGAGGCGGCAGCGGCGCGTCGCCATGGGGCAAAATGGAAGGCATCGTCGGTAACACCTGGGGATGAGGCGAGCCAGTAGATGGGTCCCCAGGGCGCTGACCGGACGGCACCGTCGCTGAAAGCAGACGGGGAGCGGCAGAACCCGTGCGACGACAGAGGTGCAGCTGATTGAGATGCCGACGCACCTCACCAGAGGCCCCCAAAACCAAATACATTCGCGGCCGAGGCATTAAGAATGCGCCCTGCGAGCCAACGCCGTGAACCTCGATAGTTGCGATAGAATACAACGTCGCCTGGAGCAAAAGCAGAAGTCTGCCGCTGCACAGGAACCTGATGCGGCGGATGCAGCAAAGACATCAAGGTTCGACGAGGACGACCGTGGAGCAACTCAGCCGGCGAGCGACCATCTCGGGGCTGAGAGCAATACGATGACAAAAAGAGTAACAACGCGTCCTCCCGAGAATAGACTCTTTCAACTTCAACATCTGTGACTTGAAAGTGCGGACCAATTATTCAGCGGCACCGTTTGACTGAGGCGAAAACGGCGCGGATGTCAGATGTTGAATACCATTGGCCTGTCAGAATGACTGAAAGCCTGCGGACATGAATTGTGGGCCATTGTCGGAAACAATAGTCTGCAGAAAACCTTCAATGCAAAAGATAGCAGACAACGCTTGGATGGTGGCAGTTGATGTCGTGGAAGACATCCGGACAACAAAAGGAAAATTACTGAAGGCATCTACCATCAACAAAAGGGGTTTCTGGGGATCGAATGGCGTAAGGCAAGTATTTGAAAGCAACACCGATTTCAACTGGCGAAAAGCGCGGTCGCAGTCTGTCGTCCAGACGAACGGAACACCTGTACGGCGTAAGCAATGAAGCGGAGCTGAAATGGAAGAGGCATTGCGCACATTCACTCACACCTTGTAATTCTAAATCGTGTAATGTTCTTGCGACCTCATCACGCAATGCGTGAGGAACATTGCGCGCTCTGAAAAATTTCGGTTGCACGTTTACTTTCAGTTCCAAATGTGCTTTATAGTTCTCAGCGCACCCAAGGCCCGGTGCAAAAATGTCTACAAATCCTTCACATAGACGAGAAACACTGGCGGAAGGCACAGTCTCGTTCACTGATAGGACTTGATTGACTATAGACATGTTAAACAATTGAAATAAATCCAAACCAAACAAGTTCACTGCAGTAGAAGAATGAAGAACGTAAAATGACACAAGTTTTGTTTGTCCCTTGTATGTTGCAAGAAGAGTGCACTGTCCTACCACAGGGATATGCTATCCTGAATAACTATGTAACTTAACATTCGCGGCACGCAACGGACGTTTGGCCAGTTGTTTGTACATGTCATGATTGATCAATAAAACTGCAGCTCCGGTATCGAGCTGGAATGGTATGACCTTGCCATTAAAGTCCAAATCTACAAAAAGTTTATTGTCCTGCTGATGACAAGAGCAACTATCGTGTGCAATTTGAACGGACACTGGTACAGAAGCACTTGCGACTTGACGGGATTTCCGGCGACGTCGACGCACACTTTGTGTGGGGTGAACACTGTCACTGTTTGAGAAAGTGCCACTGGACGGGGTGGAATTAACTGCATGAATGTCCATGGGCGAAGGTCCACGAGCCTGAGTGTCCTTGGTTCGATTCCGGCGCGAAGCAAAGGCCCTGGAGTGTCTGATCTGAGCTTTTTTTGGCAAACACTTTGAACGTCCTTTTTTATTACAGTAAAAACAAATAGCTTGGCGTGACGGGCAATTGTCACGCGAATGTCCAGTAGCACACCGCGGGCATGATTTCACTACATTTGTATGCTGGCGCGGCACACGTGGTTTAGAGCGCGGCGGCAGCTGCGTGGACGTGCGCGAGGGCAGTTTACCGGTCCGTGCAGTGCACCCGGCGGGCCGGTTAATGTGAAACGGCCGGCGAAGTTTCAAATGATTCCTGAGCAAAGTCAAGTGAGTCTTGCCTATCCAATATGTCTATCACTTGTTGAAGGGAGGGATTAACTAGTTTCAAAATCTGTTCCCATATATGAACATCAGAAACGTTCTGTGCTATTGCATCACGTACCATAGTATCTGAATAAGGGAGTCCACATTCACACTCAAAAGCACAATCCCTTGTAAGGCCTTGCAATGTTGCAACCCACTCCCTATTAATTTGACCGGCCGTATGTTTTGTACGAAAGAAAGTATACCTTTTTGCAACTACATTAACTGTTTCCTTGAAATAGGCATCTAACGCCGACAAAATTTCTTCGTAGGACTGAGTTGCTACGTCGCGTCGGGGAAATAATTTCACTATCACACGGTACGTTTGCACCCCTACACACGCCAATAAATGAGGCTGCCGCTCGTTACCTTGAATTCTGTAGGCGGCGAGATGAAATCCAAACTGGAGTGACCACTCCGTCCATGTTTCCTTAGCTGGGTCAAATTGCCGGAACGTGGGTGCAACAGCATGTTGTGGCTGCGGTAGCAGTGAAGCGGCGGCGCATCGTTTTGCAGTGCATGTTGACCCTGGACGAGCTGTCCAAGGGCATCCAATAACACCTGCGTCTGCTGATTCTGCAAGCGATAAAATTCGGACAGTACATCTGGAGAGTGTGGCGAAGCCATGACACAAGTATATCAAGTAAGGATAAAGAAGAAAATCGTTTTAATCGTCGTCGCCAACTGTTGTGGCGTTGCAAGACAGCCACGCCACGAAAGTAGCCGAAAGGCACGCGTTTAGTTCACGCTGGCAAGAGATAGGTCTGTAACAGGATACGTAATGAATGCTATAAAGAAAAGTACGTAGCTTCTGGAATACTTAACTTTAATCCATCCTTGGTACATCGCTATTGACGATATAAGTGAGACTCCATAGATACATGCAATGTTACTAATGGCGCCTTGCTAGGTCGTAGCCATTGACATAGCTGAAGGCTATTCTAACTATCTGCTCGGCAAAGGAGCGAGGCTTCGTCAGTGTAGTCGCTAGCTACTTCGTCCGTACAACTGGGGCGAGTGCTATTCCGTATCTCGAGACCTGCCTTGTGGTGGCGCTCGGTGTGCGATCACACAGTGGCGACACGCGGGTCCGACATGTACTAATGGACCGCGGCCGATTTAAAACTACCACCTAGCAAGTGTGGTGTCTGGCGATGACACCACATGTGTCTGCTGGCGCCAGTATCGTCTTTAGTATTCTATCCCCCAGTATCTGTCTGTCCCCCTTTCACCCTCTTGGATCACTGCTGTAGCATCCTGCAACTGCTCTATTAATGGTGCATATGCTCTGAGTAACTTCGAGTGTACTTTGAGACCTGTCACCGTATTTCTACTATTTACTAAAAGTTATACAGCGGAAAACACCTCCTCCAGCCTCCTTATCTCGTTCTGCCATTCCCACACATTAAATACGGAACTCAGTGGCCACCTGTGACTGGACAATACTACGTCTGGTTGCCAGGAAAACATAACTCGTTCGTCCAGGCAATGATCTTGCACCGCTACCAGGCACAGCACTGCCAGCTTCTTTTCTGGCCCTTGTCCCGTACCAGAAGCCTGTTGTCTCAGAAGAGCACGTATTAATGTACTGAGATAAATCCTACCCTAACACAAACACACAACCTTGTTTGCAACAAGGTTAATGCCCTATACTATACGCAAACGGAAAAAATAATAAAAAATCACAAAACAAATATGTTTATCAATTATTTCCTTGGCCTCGATGTGTACCAAGTATGAGGTACCCGAACCTCCACTTCCTAACCCTTTTGCTTCTTCTTCTTTACCTTTTCCCTCACTTTCATTCTCAACCCCACCCCCCATCGAACTGCTTCTTGCTTCTGGCGCACCCTTGAATGATCACAGACGACTAATCTCCTCCGTTGTTGACTTTGGTCGCAGCTGAAGCTTTACATTTACTGATACAGTTTCAGTTACTTGGTACGGGCCTTGGTACCTGTTACAAACATTTTTGTTTTTCGCTTCGGCGTATATTGACTTGACAACATCACACATTGGGCTATATTATGCTGAGGTAACGTTCCCACTCGCTTTAATACCTCTTCCAGCTTCTCCAACGCCTTAGTATTTGCGTGCTCGACGTTTCTCCACACTTGTCTCATCGTTCTCGCACATTCTCAGACCAACTCTCCATTTCTGCCCCCTTTCTAATCGGGTCGAATTATGACGGCATCTTCTCCTGACACATCACCTCGAATGACGACAACCCTGTAGCTCACGTAAATTCTCAGGAACATATATTTAGTCACCAGCTAAAACCAAATTAATCTTCCAACTAAAATTATCGTCTACTCACCTGATACGTTCTTCCTTTCTCTTCACAGGACCGACAGATTCAACTACAGTAATGGTAGTCGGCTGTCTCGCAGGAACAGGTAAACTATCCACAAACCTTCTCCTCTGCCTTCCACTTACCTCCTTCTAGAGTAAGAACACTACAACATAAAGAACTGCTACTATGGCACAGAAGATAACTGAAAGAAATAGACAATGACACGAAGAGAAATGACACATTTACTCAAAGACAGTAATCACACTGAAGTCACAGCAATTTATAATGATCTCCTGGGCACTATAGACGGCTGACATGGCTCACTATAGGGAGTGTGATCACCCCGAACGACGTTGCACGCTGTGTGACATGCTCCCATGCTGGCCACAAAGTTCTTGTAATAGGTCGTTCCATTCTCCACCAGCCCTGTTTAAATCTGCTGGATGGTCATTCGTACACGCGGGCATGATGCAGTTGGTATCCCCAAAAAAATCCACCCGCGTTCGATGGGATCTAAGTCGGGGTAACGGGCAGGCCAGTCCACTCGCCGAATATCTTCTCGTTCTGAGAGCTCCTCTAGCTGTACTGCTCGATGCGGTGAAAAGTGAAGTCATGGCCCAATGCATCCCCTGAAAAGACGTAGGGAAGGAGTAAAGCATCGCAGTAGTGTTGAGCGTTGAATGTATCGTTTGCAGTGATTTGCCGGTCACTACGCCTGTGTAACAGTGTAGCTCCCCACACCATAACACCTAGAATATAGCTTAACTGACCTCTATTTAGCTGATTCAGTGCATGCGTAAATTAAATGCAAACCATGCAAAATGTTCATACGTGGAATGCATGACACAATTGATATGAATAGTAACACAATTAACAGACCTCAGAAGATCGAAATAAGACTCAAAAGCTTGTGCAACAACTACCCCTGCTATACAGCTGTATCAGCGTTGACAATCGTTACCATCTATGTATTTCTCATATCCTTAAAAATAGTGCGTGGCCACGGCACACAACGGAACCTGGTCACAATGCAGCAATCATCCTAGAAGTCCAGCTAATTATATTCATTATATAAGGGTCACCTAGCCATAGGAAAGTCGCAGAAAATTTAATCAAGTGAACAACTGACAATGGATAGTACAGTGCAGTGACCCGAATATTGTTGGAAATTAAAACAAAATGGCTCGAAACTCTGTGGGACCCACATTCATTTGGAAGACTGCAAGAAGTGAGATGTACGCTGTGACGGTACACATCCTGTTACTAGATGAATAGATGTAGTATGCAAGGATTGCTTTGTAGAGAGCGAGCGCCCTACATAGTGCGCGATTCGCGGAAGCGCGTGGCGCGCCCGCGCGAGATTTGCAACGTTCGGTGGGATGGTCTATGCCCGCAGCTTGGGGCATTGTTTGGTTTTTCGCGCATTACGTGAAAACTATGTAATTTGCGGTGAAGAGCGTTGCGGCAGTGGATTGTGGTCAGCAATATGCACCTTCTGAAAGATCGATCTTTATTTCAAGTCACGAGACGCAAAAGTTAATAGTAACCTCAGAATCGGTTAATATTACGAATACTGAAAGATGAATAAAAATAGTAAATAATAACTTACAGGGATGAGCGAGCAATCATTAAAAACGTTTCGTCATACCGGATCGAGTGCCGTAGTCATATGTTAAGATTCATCTATAATTAAGCCCGTAAAAAGCAATAAACAAAGTTTGAGAGAATATTGTTTATAAAATTCAATAGAAAATTCATGTCGTAAAGAACGGCACTATATAATATTTTGGATGGCATCACACGTATTTTAAACCAGTTAAGATATACTATACACCTAACTTGCAATAGTTTTCATTGTTTGCAAATTATTATTAATATTTGTCGCCCATAATTAATTAATTATTATAGATATGAAGATTTTGAGCAGCGCAATGTGTAGATCGCGATAGATTACGTCTAAAAACGGTGCTACATGCTGTTCTAAGTTAAAAGTTTGCAGTACAGATGTCAACAAACAAATTTGGGCTAAGTGGCGAAGTTTTGCAAACACTAAAATTTGATTTGTGGGGCATAGAATAATCCTAGAAATTAATGTAACATAGTAAATAAGATGTACTTTTTAGCGCGGTTCCGATGGTGTACTTATTTCTGTCGAGAGATGTATGTATCAAAATTTGCAGCCTTAACTGGTGAGATTGCTACTTAAATAACCAGGGGGGTGGATATCCGAGCCTGTATAAGCGAGCGGCCATCTTGGCCAGGTCAGTCGTTGGTCAGTCGCTTTCGAGGGTGGGTGGCGAGCGAGCCCCACTTGAGGGTGGCCCATGTGACCGTTTGAGAATTCTTTTTCGCGTCTATTTATTTCGACAAAAAGTATTGTTTAATAGTGCAAGTGTGCAAGCATGTATTTGGTGAACTGGAAGTGCTACAATCATTTGTGCGAGTACGATTTACGAGGTATACATCGTCGTAAGTGAACATGTGGCGAACTGTGATTTCGCGCCAAAACAAAGAGGACAGTGGGACTTGTGGTTCTGTTCGAATTATTTGAATAATTTTCGCTTATAGCAGCCTACATTACTGCTATTGGGGGGCTCGGAGTCAAATTATTATTAAAGCAAAATTGTAAACCGTCTCACCAGTGCTATTTTCATTGTGTGAAAGAAAAGTACATCGCCAATAAATAGTGATTGAACTGTGTCGTGAAAAACTGATTTTGCTATAATAGTCGCCTAATTTTTGTTCCCTGTACTTATGTCTGAGTGAACAAGTAATTCAAAACTATAACAAATCCGAGGGTGTGGAAGTGTACTAATGCTCCGAGTGTGTCATCCCCTGAGACTTGCCTCCGAGTGTGTCATCCCCTGAGACTTGCGTGAGAGCCAAAATTTGCAATAACATTTTTTTAACCACAATTTGTATATGCACATTCGTTTGAACGCTGCAACCGCACTTCTCCTTTTATTTACCGCCCCGTCGCAACGCTAATCAGCCAGAGCGCTATGACCATTGCCCACAGTGACGCTGGATGCCGCCTGGTGGCGTTGCAGTCACGTGACGCTGTAACAAACCTATGTGAGCGCAGCAGAGATGGTCGGAGGATCAACCTGGCGAACATATGGGCTGCAAATGGGGAAATCCATCGTGATGCGCGACTTTGACAAAGGGCAGATTATCATTACGCAGAGGCTTTGAACGAGTATCTCGGAACCGGCGAAGCTGATCTCATGTTCACGTGCTACCGGTCGTGAACATCCACGGATAGAGGACAGTGAAACTACCACTAGGCGTTAAATGGTTGGACGTCCAAGCTCGTCACAGAATGTGGGGTTCAGAGGGTTGTCTGCTCTGTAAAGCAGGATATATCGTGATCTGTAGCGTCTATGCCGAAGAAGCGCAATGCTGGTGCACGCAAAAGTGTTCCGGAGTACACTGTCCATTGTATATTGTTGAACATGGAGCTCCGCAGCAGATCACCCCTACTTCTGCACGTTTTGACCCAACGACATCGTCAAATAGATTGCAGGGGGCACGGGACCATCGGGATTCGATCGTCGATCAATGGAAACGTATCAGCTCTCCGGGAGGATCAAACTTTCGCTGAATCAAGTCGATGGTCATCTCCACAAACGCCGTCATCGAGATCAACGGCGGTTCGAAACATTCAGCGCGTCACTAACACTGGCTATTGGGAGCAGTATTATGGGATGGGAGACATTCTCCTTCGTTTGCACAGGACCTGTGGTAGTAATCGAAGCTGAAAGCTGCGAACCACCTGCATCCCTTCATGCTTCACCTGCTCCCCGACGGCGATATCATTTTTCAGCAGCATAATTGTCTCTGTCTCGGGGCCAGAACCGTGCTACATTGGTTTAAGGAGCATTATAGTGAACTCAGGTTGATGTCTCGGCGACCAAATTCACCTGACGTAAATTTTGTGGAACCTGTCTGGGTCGCTAATGGGCGTCATCACCGCGTGCGCAAATCAGCGGTCCGTTATTTACGAGAATTACATGACCTGTGGATAGACGTCTAATGCCGCATTCGTCCACAAACCTACCAACCAACTGACGGATCTCTGATACGCAGAATAAATTTTGTATTTCGTTCAAAATGGTTCAAATGGCTCTAAGCACTATGGGACTTAACATCTGAGGTCATCAGTTCCCTAGACGTAAAACTACTTAAACGTAACTAACCTAAGGACAAAACACACATCCATGCCCGAGGCAGGATTCGAACCTGCGGCCGTAACAGCAGCGTGGTTCCGGATTGAAGCGCCTAGAACTGCTCGGCCACAGAGACGGGCGGTATTTCGTTCCAAAGACAGACAAACAGGTAGTCATTATGTTTTGGCTCATCAGTGTATCAGACTACACATCTGGGTAAAAGCATCATAAATAAGACAAATATTAAACATAGATACATGAGCATAAAAGATGAAAAACCTCAGCATAACTTACTTACTTCAAGTACCGTACGAGAGGACGGCCGTTAGCAGCAGAAGACAGCCGGGAAAGGAATCGTCTGTCTTCGAGAAAGCTCTCCCAGAAATCTCATCATTCTCAGGACCCATTTGGAGGGGATGTTGAAAGCTGATGCCAATCTGACGAAAGAATATGTTCGCTTTTCTACGTAAAAGCAGGAAAATGCAACTGAAACTTCCCATTCAACCTTGCAAAAAGCATCATTCTGATCCATAAGCTTGGAACTGGTTTAGAACAGTCTCTCTCCATTGCTAAGCACCGATGCACCGTGGCTGGAGACTGGAGCGTCGTCACTTTGGATTGGACAGTTCGTTATGTTTAGACGGAAGCAACAAAATTTCTCACGCCAGAAAAACACTGAGGGGCGGCCTCCTCTCTGATGTGCATAGAGAAAAGACAAATCCATGCACAAGCACCCTCAGGGGAAAGCCGTAGTGTCCAGTGGCGTTAGCGCCTGTGCGAGCGGATTATCGCCTACAGCTGTCCACGATAAACTGTAAGCTTTCTATAAAAAATATTTCTATATGTGTGAATACTGAATATTTTATTTTCCAAAGCTTTTTCTTTTTATAACTTGTACTTTACACATCGTGTTCAACTGCCGAGCATTGCTGACTCTTGGTAGGCCCTGCGTTGCGCATGTGAACAGTGTCGTGAAACAAATCTTTAAGCTTTAAGCTTAAAACTTTAAGATCACTTGTGTCTCACAGATCTCGACCATCGCCTTTAAGAAGCAAACTGACAAAATATCAGCCTGCCACAAAATTAACGAAATCATTGAAAAGGAAATTGCAAAACCATTCCCAGCATACAAGAAAAGAGTAGAAGCCCTTACACGTACCATTAAGACTAAATTAAACATGAATAATGCAATAATTGTAAAAGCTGACAAGGGCAAAACAACTGTTGTAATGGACATAACAACATACATAGAAAAAAACTTTAGACTTCTTCCAAACCAGCAACATGTCTGAAATACATAAAGATCCAACAGCCAGAATAGAAAAGGAGATTAAACACATTTCAAACAACATTAACTTTCTACTCACCATCCAAGAAGCAAGAAACATTGTAACAATGAGCCCACAAGCACCTTGCCTTAGATCATAACCAAAGATCCACTAAAATTGGACCCCCATCAGGCCCATAGTGATCTGTAGGAACAGCCGAACATTCAAGCTCAATAAAATGCTCTTCAGAATTCTCAAACAAGCATACACATTCAATAATGAGTGAACACTTAAAAACACAACAGGATCACACAATATGTCAAAAACATACAAGTACCTGATGGAGCCACACTTGCCTCATTTGACATACAAAACCTTTATTCCTCTGTGCCAATAGATTCCACACTATAGATAATAAATGCCAACCTACATAAACACAAAAAAAAATCCCTTCAACTCACATTAATGAACTAATGGACCTGCTTGAATTCACACTTTCACACAACTATTTTAAATTTAACAACAAAATCTACAAACAAACAGATGGTCTGGCAATGGGCTCAAATCTTTCCGGATTGCTAGCAGAAATATTTATAAGTAACCTAGAAGACAAAATCCTCATTTCCAATCACCACCTCCTCAAAAATATCGTCTACTACTACAGATATGTAGATGATACCATCATTTTAATCAAAGGCACAAAAGATGACATCAGTGAGTTGAAGCAGCTATTCAACAACTCCCATGAAAACATAAAATTCACAGGTGAACACAAAAAAGATGACGGTATAAATTTCCTAGACCTTATCATTAGAATAAAGAATAACAGACATCAGTTTGAAATTTATCGGAAGCCTACCACAACACATACCACAATCCACAACTCCTCTTGCCACCCTGCAACACACAAAATGGCAGCATTTGGTACATGATTAATAGAGCTATCCAACTACCATTCTCAGAAGATAAATGTGATCAAGAAATTGAAATAATAAAACAAACAGCTATTGAAAATGGTTATAACAGCTCAATAGTAGACACCCTAAAACAATGATGGCAAAGCAATCACAATATAAAAAACAAAAAGAAAATAACATCTACCATACAATCCCCTTTCTGGGTAACATTTCATACCAGATAGCCAATGTGTTCAAACGAAAAGGCATAAGCATATCCTTTACAACAGACAACAAGATTGGACAGAAGTTACCCCACAACATCGGCACACAAAACCCACTTCATCACATAGATGTGTACAAAATTGAATGTTTGGACTGTGACTGCTTCTACATAGGCCAGACAGGCAGATCATTTGAGATTAGGTTCAAGGAACACATGGCAGCACTAAGAAACAAAAAATACCACACATCAGCAATAGCTACCCACCTGCATGAAACAAAACAGCATGTTAACAAGTATTGGCATCCTACACATCCAACCAAAAGGCAGAAAACTAGACATCCTTGAAACACTCCAAATATACAGACACCAAATGAAACAACCCAAATCCATCTTAAATGACAAAAATGACAATATTTACAATAGTATCATCTCTGTTTTCAGCAACTGCCTACACCCTTAAAAATGCACACACACACACACACACACACACACACAAATACACATGCACACACACACACACACACACACACACACACACACACACACACACATGTGCACACATCCTAAAGCTTACCATAAATATTGACAGCCGCCAAGAGTACAAGAGATTGACCTCATTCACAGATAATTCATCACACCAACAGCTTGTACCCCATGTCAGCTTAAGACTGTATGTACATCAACTACTGGCACAAATGTATATCTATCTGCATATTTTATAGCATTAACCAACGTATTTCCCCAACCTTTAGGCAGCCAATGTATGCAACATGTAATCTTAAGACTCTGTGCCATGTAAATATTTGCTCTCATATAATCACTCTTTCCTCTCTCTCTCTCTCTCTCTCTCTCTCTCTCTCTCTCACTCCCTCTGTTTCTCTCTCTCCCTCTCACACACACACACTTTCTCTCTCTCTTCCTCTCCTTCTGCCATTAGCACCTCACATCTGTTTATTAATTCCAATCAAAGATTGTCATCTATGTATGATTTTACTGCCTTATGTAGCATTATTATTAACAAGTATGAAGTTAAATCCATTTTAACATTTCACCTCATTGTATAAACGAGTACGAATGTTTAGCTGTTTTAACTTGTCAAAATTGGATTTATATACCACCTGAAGTACACACACATATATTCGACACCTCCAAATGCTTTAAACAATTATTCTGTAATAATGTTGTTACGATGTATATTCTTTGCAGTTTGCGATTATGTCTTCTCTTCTGCTATACGAACCTTGCACCCAGCTGATTCCAGACGCCATATTTGTTTACAAATGTGGCAGTATACATGTGATGTGTTACGACAGCAAAAAGAACCTGTGACCACTGGAGGTACTCTAGTTTACTTATTTAATGTTTACCATTAGATATCAGTTAATCTTTTGCCAAAAGTAACCATAAACCATATTCTGAAATAGTGTCTTGTTTCTCCACTAGGCAGTGCCAGAAGTTCCTCCAAAAATCGTAACACAACACACACACAAATGTAACACAAACTGATGTAAAACCACCCAAACGCGTCGCGGAAATAAATAAAAATAAAACGGTGACTGGTAACAGTGAACTTGTTGTTTCATTTAATGTCAGTAACAGTCACGGTAAAACCTAACCTAAAAATGTACGCATTTAAAAGTAATCACATAAGCTGGAAAGAGAAACATAGGTATAAAGAAGATAATTGTGAAGTATCCATTGATAAGAGAAGAAATACTTCATTTGATCGATAAAAAAAGAAAGTACAAGAACGTTCAGGGAAGTTCAGGAATAAAATAAGGAGGAAGTGCAGAGAAGCTACGGCGAAATGCCTGCATGAAAAATGTGAAGAACTCGAAAAAGTCAAAACAATATTTGGTGAAATTAAAAGCAATGGTTTTAACATTAAGAGTGCAATCGGAATTCCTCTCTTAAGTGCAGGGAAATGCAGAGGAGGGCTGTATATGTGAAAAGAGTACACTGAAGCCCTCTATCAGGTTGAAGACTTGTCTGATGGCTTGATAGAAGAAGAGACAGAGTCGATTTATAACAGATAGATGATCCAATACTAGTATTAAAATTTAAAAGAGCTTTCGAAGGCTTGAGATCAAATAAGGCAGAATGGATAGACAACATTCTATCAGAAGTTCTCAAATTTTTGTGGGAAGTGGCAACAAAACAACTGTTTACGTTGGTGCGTAGAAGGTATAAGTCTGGTGATTCGGATAAATATCATCCACAGAATTCCGAATACTGCAAGAGCGACAAGTGCAAGTATCATTGCACTATCAGCTTAACATCTCATGCATCCAAGTTGTTGTCAAGAATAACATACAGAAGAATGGAAAAGAAAACTGAAAAAGTCTTAGAAGAGCATGAGTTTGGCTTTAGGAAAGATAAGGCCCCAGCGAGGCAGTTCTAACGTTGGAATTGATAATGGAAGCAAGACTAAACTCAAGACACGTTCACAGGCTTTGTCGATCTGGGAAAAGCATTCGACAATGAAAAATGGTGCAGGATGTTCGAAATACTGAGGAAAATAGGGGTAAGCTAAAGGGAAAGACTGGTAATATCTATACATTGAAGAAGGAATGATGGAAATAAAAAAAGGTCGGAAAGTGAAAGTAAAATTCGAAGTAAAAGGATATCAATGATAAAATTCGCTGATGACATTCCTACCCCCAGTGAAAGTGGAGAAGAATTACAGAATCTGCTGAACGGAATAAAAAATCTAATGAGTACAGGATATGGATTGAGAGTAAATCGAAGAAAGACAGGCCGGCCGCGGTGGTCTAGCGGTTCAGGCGCTCAGTCCGGAACCGCGGAACTGCTACGGTCGCAGATTCGAATCCTGCCTCGGGCATGGATGTGTGTGATGTCCTTAGGTTAGTTAGGTTTAAGTAGTTCTAAGTTCTAGGGGGACTGATGACCACAGACGTTAAGTCCCATAGTGCTCAGAGCCATTTGAACCATTTTTTTTTTTTTTTGAAGAAAGACAAAAGTAATGAGAAGTAGTAGAAATAGAAAGGCAAAGGTAATGAGAAGTAGTAGAAATGAGAACAGGGAGAAACTTAACATCAAGATTGATCGTCACGAAGTAGGAGGAATTCTGTTACCGAGGTAGCAGAATACCCCATGACGGACGGAGAAAGGAGGACATCAAAAACAGACAAGTACTGGCAAAAAGGGAATTCCTGGGTAAGAGAAGTCTGCTGTTATCAAACAGAGGCCTTAATTTGAGGAAGAAATTTCTGAGAATGTACGTTTGGAGCACAAAACTGTTTGGTAGTGAAACATGGACTCGCGAAAAACCGGAACAGAAGAGAATCGAAGCATTTGAGGTGTGGTGGTAGAAGCGAATGTTGGAAATTAGGTGGACTGGTAAGGTAAGGAATGAGGAGGTATTGCGCAGAATCGGAAAGGACTATATGGAAAACACTGACAAGAAGAAGGGATAGGATGACAGGATATCTGTTAAGACATCAGGAATAATTTCCATGGTTCTAAAGGGAGCTGTAGAGGATAAAAACTGTAGAGCGAGACAGGAGATTGGAATATATCCAGCAGTAATTGCGGACATAGGTTGCAAGTGCTTCTCTGAGATGAAGAGTTTGGCACAGGAGAGGAATTCGTGGCGGGCCCTCATCAAACCAGTCAGAAGGCTGATGACTCAAACAAAAATCTCATGTTAGTCCACAATATGGATAAGCAACGGGTCTCCAAGCAGCTTCGCTTCCATCGACAGTCAAGCTCCCAACGGAGTGGTGGTACCGGTAACGGTCACGAGAGGACGCCGAAGCCGCCCAGCAATATTCGGCCAACTTGAAGCACTCATTCGTCCTCACTCAACGAGCACCTCCAACAACCATTGGTGAGAGCTAGTCCCTCCCTGTTGCAAGCCAAGCAGGGGCTCAAAGGGTATATCCCTGCAGTGAATGTCCATTGGTCTCCCAGCAACGGCCCAGAGGAATATCTGGGAGTAGACACTACCGAAACTAGTCATGCGCGCAAGCCACAACCTCATCATCTGTCCGTATGCACTTAAGGAAAAAATTTCCATTGACAAGAAATAATTGATGAAGAGTAGTTATATTTTGGGAATACATTTGTCTAGGTAACATATTTAAGCGATTAATGTTGCAAGATCACAGGTTAACATAAGCGAGAGAATCGCCACTGCAGAAGCGAAATGTTGTTCATTAATAACCGTTGTAATTGCCAGAATATTGAATTCAAGCATGCCAATGTACATGCGTTGTCGTGTACAGGTGTTGGATGTACAGGTGTGGGATGGAGTTCCATGCTAGGTGTCCTTGTGGATGATGCTGCAGTTTCGTCGGATGATTTACCATATGTGCTCGTATGGAGACAGATCTGGTGATCGAGCAGGCCAAGACAACCTGTCGACACTCTGTAGAGCATGTTGGGCTACGACAGTGATATGTGGCTGAGCGTTATCCTGTTGGAAAACAGCACCTGGAATGTTGTTTATGAATCACCTGACTGACGCACAAAAATGCGTAACTCCAGGTGTAGGTTCAGTGTGTGTAAACCGCCGACAGGTTGGTTGCAGGCGCACACCTGGCCTCCTTCTCACCTTCTCACCGAGGCAGAAACAGCTTTCATCAGAAAACAAACAGACCTCCATCCTGCACTCCAGTGAACTCTCGATAGACACCACTGAAGTCACAAATGGTTTTACCTTTCCGGGACCACTGCTGCCAGAAATCATGTGCAGTGACTTTCTATAATATCGCGGAAAGAATACATAGCTTCTCGGAGTTCAGTTAGAAGCCCTCATACAAACTCAGTGTGCTGTTGATAACGGCGTCTTTGTCATCTTAAAGGCTTTCTTCGCTATCATCAGCTCACTATGTGCAACCTCAAAGCCAACTTACGCTCACGATCGTTACAGTGTGTATTTAAAGCAGACCTGATTTGAATCCTTATAGTGGCGTTACTAGCGCCACTCTTATGCTTCTGGCGACATCATCTTTCAGATGGAACAAGCTTACCAACTTTCGTTTATCTCGCACAACTCCTGTTTGGTGTTGGGATTTCTTTTTTTGCCAGTGTATTTTCGAAGTAATCCAGCCACACATTTTCTGAAACAGAACTTATTTGTATCACATCCCTTTTATTTCTAATAACTTGTTTCAACATTTAATAGGCTTTAGATTGATGCCACTTTATATCCTACGACATTTCACTCAGCTTTGCTGTTTTATTTCCCTGGTCGCTCTTCTGACCATTGCTGAGTGCCGTTTATATTCGATGTAGTCTCACTGTTTCCTCGATTGCAGATATTTCGGGTAAGCCTGTTTCTTATATTTTATCGTGTCCGCTAGTTCTTTGTTTCCAGTTTAGGAGTATCGTTTTGCTTTTATATTCATGCTTTATCCAAAAGCTTCATCAGCAGCTACTTTTATTATTCTTACTTCTTTCCAGTCTTCATTAATGTTCCTTTCCCCTTGCACGTCTATTTTTACTGCATGTAAAGGTTTTCTTTGAAACCATCTAAGACTTGGATCTTGTAGCAAACGTGTTCTATAAACTTCTTCCTGTATTTGTTTTGTATTAGAGCTTTTAGTGCTGTACAAAGGGATTGTCAGTTTTGATATTAACAGAAAATGGTCAGTACTAACGTCGTATCCTCTGTAGATTCTGGTGTCTTCTAACATTGGTGCGGCTTTCCCATTGGCATGTAGATTTATGAATATTTTTATGGGGAAAAACTAGTTGTCATTCTGACGTTATTGGAGGTAAAACATCTTTTGATTAATCTCTGTTGTAGTTTTTGGTATGTGGCCCACTATTCCTTTAATGGTATATTTACCTATCCTTGAACTGAAATCCCCAGCAATTAATAAATGTTCTGCATTAGGTGTTCCATTAATCGTCGCCTGCATGCATTTCAGGATGCGTTTCTTCTCTTAACGAGTGGTCCGGAGCATATATACAAAATATATTCACCAGCTTTCTCAACATCTTTACCTGTACATGTATCAGTTTTTCATTTACGAATATGTCTGATTGGAGACATTTTCTGTGCGTACTTTTAATCATAAGTGCAACACTCGCTCTTGCCCGTTCAGTTCTACTTGCTTCACTCTTTGTTTCTGATATTACAGCTACCTAAAATTTTTCAGTGTTTAGTTTCTACGTTAGTTGCTTATCTTTAGCGCTTGTTCCCTTAATATTCCATGATACTTTTCCAGAATTTCCAAGCCCTTTTATTCTTAAACCTTCTCTTCGCTTTGGCCGTATCAACAGCTCAGTCCGTTTTTCTGTTTTATTTTTGTGAGTAGTGTTATGATTCCTCAGTTACAGGATATCAATCTGTAACCACGGTGGCTGAGTGGTGGGGCTGCCTCCTTTGGGTAGCCCAGCACACCCGTTTTTCTTAAGAGTTTACCTTCCTTAGATGGTAGGTTTCACTACGACTACGGATCCATCTCTCCGGGTTTTGTAGTGTGTCCTCCTCTGTTCTTCATCAAGGTTGTTTCCTGTAACAGGGTCGTCTTCCCTACTAAGAGCAGCCCCCCCCCCCCCCCCCCCCAGCTAATGCTACCCAACATTCTCAACTGCTCTTCGCCTGATTCCTGCCAAGAGACCCGCCTGGCAAGGGTGGTCCTGACAGGCGTTTAACCTCCGTGCAGCAGAGCTCTCGGGGTCATAGAAGGGTGCACAATGTTACTCTCAAGGGTAATGTGGCAGTCCTCACAGAAGAGTTTTGTGAGGTATTAATTTTAGTCGCTTTTTTTGTTACTCTTCGTCAGGAACCGCTGAGTCTGTGTAACAACACAGATGTCGTCGAATGCAATTCCATTTTCTGAAAGGCGTTCTGCCATGGCTGATCATCCACGAGCTGTTAAGACATAACCCGAAACAACATTTAGATGTCTTCGTACGGGAAAGTTGGAAGAAGGGGAAGTGAGACGAGTATAGCTCAGGAGGTCGGTATTTCTCACAGGTTGTTTCACCCGCATGGGGAATGTTTCGAGGCACCGACGCTGCTGCCCAAAAGAAGAGCCAGTGGTGGACCACTGTGAACTACAGCATCAGATGACCGCTATATTTTCCAACAGGCAAGAAGCGATCAACATTCATCTACATTTTACTCTCCGCAAGCCACCCAACGGTGTGTGGTGGAGGGCACTTTACGTGCCACTGTCATTACCTCCCTTTTCTGTTCCAGTCGCGTATGGTTCGCGGAAGGAACAACTGTCTGAAAGCCTCCGTGCGCGCTCGAATCTCTCTAATTTTGCATTCGTGATCTCCTCGGGAGGTATAAGTAGGGGGAAGCAATATATTCGATACCTCATCCAGAAACGCACCCTCTCGAAACCTGGCGAGCAAGCTACACCGCGATGCAGAGCGCCTCTCTTGCAGAGTCTGCCACTTGAGTTTATTAAACATCTCCGTAACGCTATCACGGTTACCAAATACCCTGTGACGAAACATGTCGCTCTTCTTTGGATCTTCTCTATCTCCTCTGTCAACCCGACCTGGTACGGATCCCACACTGATGAGCAATACTCAAGTATAAGTCGCACGAGTGTTTTGTAAGCCACCTCCTTTGTTGATGGACTACATTTTCTAAGGACTCTCCCAATGAATCTCAGCCTGGTACCCGCCTTACCAACAATTAATTTTATATGATCATTCCACTTCAAATCGTTCCGCACGCATACTCCCAGATATTTTACAGAAGTAACTGCTACCAGTGTTTGTTCTGCTATCATGTAATCATACAATAAAGGATGCTCATTTGTATGTATTCGCAATACATTACATTTGTCTATGTTAAGGGTCAGTTGCCACTCCCTGCACCAAGTGCCTATCCGCTGCAGATCTTCCTACATTTCGCTACAATTTTCGAATGCTGCAACTTCTCTGTATACTACAGCATCATCCGCGAAAATCCGCATGGAACTTCCGACACTATCTACTAGGTCATTTATATATATTGTGAAAAGTAATGGTTCCATAACACTCTCCTGCGGCACGCCAGAGGTTACTTTAACGTCTATAGACGTCTCTCCATTGATAACAACATGTTGTGTTCTGTTTGCTAAAAATTCTTCAATCCAGGCACACAGCTGGTCTGATATTCCGTAGGCTCTTACTTTCTTTATCAGGCGACAGTGCGGAACTGTATCGAACGCCTTCCGGAAGTCAAGGAAAATAGCATCTACCTGGGAGCCTGTATCTAAAATTTTCTGGGTCTCATGAACAAATAAAGCGAGTTGGGTGTCGCACGATCGCTGTTTCCGGAATCCATGTTGTTTCCTACAGAATAGATTCTGGGTTTCCAAAAACGACACGATACTCGAGCAAACAACATGTTCTAAGATTCTACAACAGATCGATGTCAAAGATATAGGTCTATAGTTTTGCGCATCTGCTCGACGACCCTTCTTGAAGACTGGGACTACCTGTGCTCTGTTCCAAACATTTGGAACCTTCCGCTCCTCTAGAGACTTGCGGTACACGGCTGTTAGAAGGGGGGCAAGTTCTTTCGCGTACTCTGTGTAGAATCGAATTGGTATCCCGTCAGGTCCAATGGACTTTCCTGTGTTGAGTGATTCCAGTTGCTTTTCTATTCCTTGGACACTTATTTCGATGTCAGCCATTTTTTCGTTTGTGCGAGGATTTAGAGAAGGAACTGCAGTGCGGTCTTCCTCTGTGAAACAGCAGATGATGCTGTAACCACCTTTAACAGGAATGCAGGGCACAGAAGCTCATGCTCCACACTGGGACGGCGACTACAAGGTGCTGGTCTCTTTACCTCAAGACCAGCTCACTGTGTTCTGTTTACACTCGATCATCGGTGGCTCCGTCTGCGATGGTACCAAGAGCACAGGAACTGGACCAAAAAGGACAGGGCATGGAGGGGGCGGGGGGAGGGGCGGTTCATGTGTTCTTCTTTGATGAGAGGAGATTCATTCTGAGTATTGCTTCTGGACGTATTCCCATATGGCAAGAGGTGGTATTACGTAATGCACCGATTATGAGAAATAGGACTTCAGTCGCCTACGGGCACTGAAATAAATCAATCGTAAGGATTGAAAATTTGTGTCGCACCGGGACTCGAATGGGTGGTTCTACTTCTCTAGAACGATTACCTTAACCGCCTCGGTCATCCGGAGATGCATCTTAACATGCATTCATTGATCATGTCTTGATTGTCTCTCTCTCTGGCCTGCTAATTTAACTTCCCTTATCAGTATTGGCCTGATGAATTCCCAAGACAATCGATTAGCAAAAAATGTATTAACAAGGAGACCACACAGCAATCAATTTTTGGAATTTACTGTATTTATGGTATGTGAAGTGCAGAACTCAAATATCATTTTCCCAAAGCAGTTCGACATAGCTCTCAAAATTATCTAGGGAATAGAGTTTCAAGTTTTCTGAGGGACTCTAATTCACGAAAATGGAGGATAATTTTTCGCCGGTACTTGTGGTACCACATATCGATACTACCCCACGGGCGTCTCGTGATTGGCAGCGGAATTGCAAGTTTCCATCAGAAACCGATAGCGGTCGTGCAGGATCTGGTGGACCCAATGGTGTACGCCCACTGAGCCACGCCTCCAGCAGCTCTGGACTACGAGAGTCCTCTGGGGCCACGAGATAGGATGGCCGGCGGCAGCCCGACGACCCACTCGCGCTTGGAGCCATTTCGCTACATGAAGCTGCGCAGACGCCGCGTAGTTGCGGCTCCGATTCCATCGTTCGTGCTTTAGTTCAGAGAGACTCTTCCTTGTTGACACAGAGAGATGGAATCCATTTCTTTCTGCGTTATTTATAATAGGTCTTCGTACACTTGGAGATCTACAAGTTAAGTAAATTTTGTGTTTACTGTGTTAACTTGTTCGTTAATCATTTCTGCTCATGTCCAGCCTCCCTACAATGACACTTGTTGAATCAGTTTGTAGAACACCTCTCCTCACAGCTGTGTTCGAAGTCGTACATAACAGTTCTGTGATAGAATACTTGCCTATCAAGGAGGTGACTGGGGCTGAATTCCCGACTGTTGCAAATTTTTAACCAATAATGTTCAGTCTATGAGAATATTCTTGAAGCATAAAATACATAAAGTTGAAAAATAATTAAAAAAATCGGTAGCGCTCAGGATTGGTGACCATGTTTTTCATTTATTTTCTTGTGTTCGAATACCTCCATCATTTCAATACAAAAATCATCAATTACATGCTAATTAAAAATTATGCAAATTCAAGTGGCTCTGAGCACTATGGGACTTAACTTCTGAGGTCATCAGTCCCCTAGAACTTAGAACTACTTAAACCTAACTAACCTAAGGACATCACACACATCCATGCTCGAGGCAGGATTCGAACCTGCGGCAGTAGCGGATGCGCGGTTCCAGACTGTAGCGCCTAGAACCGCTCGGCCACACCGGCCGGCTATGCAAATTCAAATTGCATGGAAGTTCAGGGGAAACGCGATAGCAGCGGACCATTTGTATAGAATGTCCACCTCCATAGCTGTGCGGTCAATGTCGACGGCTGCGATGCAGCGGACCCAGGGTCGACTACCGGTGGTGCCAATGATTTTTCCTTGGTGGGAGGAGTGGTACGGGGTGCACTCAGTTTCGTGATGCCAACTGATGTGCTACTTGACGGAGAAGTAGCGGCTGCACGGTCTGGAAAGTCTGAAAACCGGCCCTGAGAGCGATGTGCTGAGTGTAGTCCCCTCCTTACCGCAAGAATGCTGCAAGGCAGAGGGTGACACGGCGACTGGTAGAAGTCCCCTCTGCTTTCAAGGCCTGGAGGACGAGCTTGTACAGAATTTGGGACGCCATGACAGTTATTGTTCTCTGCGTTTTTTACAACGCTTATAACTTTGGCTCATGTGAGACCACACCTCTCGCATAAAAGAAAGAATTCATTTCAGTTAAGAGCATTTGATTTTTTATTTTTCCCCGAAAACTTAATTCGCAATTTTTTAAAACTTAAACTTTTTATTATGAATCTCGAACATAAGTTACATAGATATTCTAAGTTAATGGAAAATTAAAACAAAAATAACTACAATGTGACTCGAACCAGCGCTCTTTGTTTGCTTTTCAATCGATGTGTACAATCGTTGGAAAATAACATGGAAACACTGAGAGAAATTCAGGCTAGAAAATAAATGCAGATGATATCCAAGACTGCAGGCTGAGTTCTGTTTGACTACCGAATGAGACCTGTTCAGTGTCCTCAATGCGTTGCAAGCGGCAGTGGCGATCAGAACAGTGTTATGTGTAGTTGTGCGTGTATTATGTCGGAGCTAAGTGAATTCGAAATTGGAAAAATTGCTAGCGCTCGTTTGGTGGGCGCTTCCGAAATAAATGCAGCCGAGGTTTTCAATGTTTCAAGAGGCAGAAAATCGAAGATTCGTGCCGCCTAGAGTGCAAGCGGGAAAATATCATCCGATAAGTCACAACGCAGACGAAAGCACATGTTCAATGATCATGACGGATGGTCGTTGAAGAGGACTGTGACGAAAAATAATATTCAATGTAGAAATGAATATACGTCTGACGAACCCTGCCAACTCCAAAACGACACAAAGGGAGTTCCAGAAGCACCGAATAGCTGAGCTGGATGGAACTACAGAATCATTTGTCAGTGATGCAAATGCCCTAACAGGAAAACGTGGTGTTGAATCTACAAAACTCGGACAACAGGGCAATGGAAGAACATCGTTGGGTCGTAAAGTCTTGTTTCACACTGTTTCCAGCTTCTGGCCGAATTCCCATTATTGGCCCAAGCTCCATCTGGGACCGTTCGGCCACCCTTGTGCAAGTCTTTGTATATGAAGGCATTGCGGCGACTTACATGTCGATGATGATGAGATGATAACGATGACAACACAACACGCATTCCCGGAGAGGATAAAATCTCCGACACAGCTAGAAAACGACCCTGGGCCCGCTGCATGGGAGTCAGCCGCGCTGATAACTTTTTTTTATAAAACAAGATATTTCTTGAAAACGCAAACAAGTATACTGTTTCAACACTTTTTTGACACACATTTTTTAACAAATAACAGACATAAATTGCTTTCCTCGGTAACGGACCAAGTTCATCTTCGTGGAAGCTTTTCTCGCGGATCCCATTGTAGCTCGTGTTGTGTCCGGCACGTCTTCGCGTGCGATGGAGGATCCCGTCCACTGTCCTAGTCCTTTCTTATTCAGAATCATCATATGTAGTAATTGCAGTATGTTATATCCTGAAGAATTAGTATGTTTTGTTGCTTTTGGCGCTACCCGAAGGAGGAAGGCGATCACTTCTTGGACCAAACACCACACTGCCTACGAAGACCTGCATGTCAGCCCATGTTCATCTGTGTCTATAGCAACGCACTGTCGGCACGGCGGCGTATCCGCCGAATGAACTGTATGTAACCTGGAACGTTACAAACAGATACAACAGTGTGCGCGTCTCCGTAACAAGGTGTACGTGGTGCACTGTACACCGTACAACTCACCATGTCACCATTGGTTGCCGCCTCTCTACGACATTACATCACTTACCGTTGCCTTCTTGGTAGTCGGTGGTCCCATATGTATATAAATGAATCATACCAAAAAAAATCGTATTTGGTCACGCGATGGTGATATGTGAGACACCTTTTCGAGCGGCAGACGATAGTATAGTGCCAGTTCCGCTATTAATGTGCCAGTCAGACTTGTCTGGTGTCGTGTGCACATCTTGATCGTCGTGCTTACATAGATCGCCACTGTTCGTTCGCGAGCGTGGTCTAACCCAAGGTCTCCACGTCTATTACGGAGGGTGAATATTTCATACCCGACTTAAAGAAGCAGGCTTGTGTTCACAAAGTATCCTAAAGCCGCCAGAATTCTGGGCCCCCACACCACTGGCATTGGAAGGACTTGGGCCTATTGGGGGATGCGGGAAGCTGAATAAGTGTTGGCAACGGTAATCTGTTGGATCAAGGTTGGTACCCTTGACCTGTGATTTCGAACACTCGTACGAAACATTTGTCTTTAGCTGAGTGCCGCTGTGCATCGAAAGTCGATAGTGAAGATCATTCACAAGCCTTTCATATTGTCTGTCGTCTGTCGTGCAACTTCCCATAGCCATACCATACAAATTAATCCAATGCGTAGCTGCTCCTTTCTGGTCAGCCGATAGTGCCATCCACGTTATCCGCGTTATGTTCTGAATATAAGCTTATGGTGCCTTATCGTCATTCCCTGGAGTCGGTTTCAGAGCACGCAGAGAGATGGTATAATATATCATCGACAGCGGCCACCCTTGTCTAGCCGATCGCGAGATGGTGATGAGCTGCACCATGCGTCCATTGATGGTCACTTTGGAGAAGGCGCCGTGGAGTAGTCGGTTCACGACCGCGACAGAACACTGTGGAAACTTCATGTGCATCATCACTTCCACAAGAAAAGTGTGGCTTCCCCAGTCAAAGGCATGATCAAAATCTATCGACACCGGTACACCCCGGAAACGACACGCTGCTGCCTGTGCGATCGCATGGCTGTAGTCACTAATTGCCGTATTTATATTTCTATCCCCTTCCAACTGGGTTTGGTCGGTGGTATCGCTTGGCGCAGTACGCGCTAGAAACGTCATTCACATATCCTGGTTCATATCTTATAATCGCAGTTAACAGGGATCAGTGACAGGTTTGTCTGTATTTCTGTGCTGCTGAATGGTTTGCACATTGTTGGACATCAATTTGCGGTACAATGAAGAGTAATGACATCTTCAAATGACTGATGCAACTCTAACACAAACCCTTCTGGCCCCGGCGACTTGTTGGATGCTCCCTTATCGAGGGGTTACCTTACATCGTCCTCTGTTACTTACCCCGTTAAGACTCGCTCGGCCGTTGCGTCGAGGCACGCGGACAGCGATCGTGGGACATCATGGAAGGCTGCCTCGTCGTGTTCTGCTTCGTCGTAAAGGTGACAGAATTGTTCCACAAAGGCGTTGGCAATTACTTTTTGCATGTTATGCGGCGACCATCCTGCAGAACGAACGCCTGAATTACGGCTCTGCGGCTATGTTTCTTTTTCCCCTTGATAACATGATACATCCACGGCGATTCTCCATGGACTCGTGTAAAGGCCCTTTGGCTGTCTGTGACGTCTTCCTGATAGCGTTGCGTTATGGAAATTATTTTTTCTCTCGTTTTATGACAGGATTCCGATATTGTGACGGCGCTTGTACAGAGAGTTCGTGGAGCATCGTGAAATAAAATTCCATCACATGGCACCTCGACACCATCTGCTCCCTTCCGTATGCAATCAAGGCTCGGCGTAATGCAGGCTTAACGCATTCCAGCCACCACCGTCGACGGATGCATCGGGAGGTGTCGTTTACATACGTACCAAGTGTCTTCGATTAAGCGTCTGCACTGAGGTTCCCTAAGGTGTGCAGTATTCAATTTCCAATCACTGCGACCCCTCCACAGCCGTTGACGACGTAAGAATACCGTGCACGTGTATGTCATGTGATCTGAGAAGACGACGGGTCATAATTCCGCATCGAGGATGGCAAATTCGAGATAACGTGTGATATAAATTCGAGCGAGGTGACTACAGAATGATTTGAAACGTATGTACAGTCGCGTCTGTCTCCACGTATCGTTTCCCAAGCAGCGATTAGATTCATGTCCTACACCAGCTGCCTCTGCCCCTGGCATGAATTACAACGTGGGTACTGGTCGTTTTGTGCGGGCACGCAGCTAAGGTCGCCTCTGAATAAGATATGCTCGTAGCGACCAAAGAATAGTGGTGCAATCTTGCATAACATCGGAAACGAACGCGCCTTCTGTCGGACCCCGAAGGGCACAGATATTAATGATCTGTACTCCTAACACTGTTACCACCAGTTCCCGCGCTAACGGCAGCCACACCACATCCTCAGATACTATGCCTTCCCCTAGAAGTATCGCTGTTCCGCTACTGTCATCTGTAGAAGGGTGTAATGTATGTATCGTTCTCACAGAGATCAGGAAAACTCTCGACTCATAGTTTCTACAGAAGGACGACGTTGACGTCTGACGCACGCTGCATGTCCCGTAGTAATAGGAACCTGAACGGCGTTCTAATCGTATCACTGTTCACAGAGGCTATTCGATATGCCTGCCGTTGCTCCTCATTGCGTAATTCGCTTATGAACGCTTATGTTAACTTGTATGCTCGACAGAGTGATTTTTCTGCATGCCTAACATTTGGTGGACGCCGCACCTGCCATTTGACTGAGTCGTCGGTCTGAGTACAAGTATCACATTCATCGGCCCAGTTCCCTTGCTGAAGGTCCATCTCTCTTCCTCCGGGAAGATCGAGTCCAAAGGTGTAGCTGCGGTGGGTGGAGGCTGTATGAGCGGCGGATCTCCGTCTGGTGGATCTGCATTCAGCCCTTGCCTCGTATGATTAGCTTCGTACTGCTATAAGAGGGAAGAATCTCTCATTACGCATCGGGATTCACCATGTAATTATTATACGCAACTCTGTCTGCCGTGGTGTTCATTAAGCAGGTGTCAGACGGCGCTAGCGTTCGTTACTTCTGACGCTTCGACGATCTTTAGTTGCGCGTGCGCTTCAGTGTCCGAGTCCAGAAGTGACTCCCGGAGTTCAGGGACGTAAGCAGACTTCGGAATTACCGTGGGATCAATTTCCATCCCTCCTATCAGTTCCTCCCCGTCGGCAACGGCGTCGCGTGGGCCGGAGTGTATGGTGCACGTTGTTTGACCCAGGGTGATGGTCTCTTCTGCGGACTACTGGCGCAAACTGTCAGGAAGTTGTATCTGGACATTCTTTGGGATGGCGTTTGTTCTGAATGCGCCAACATACGTTAGTTTCAGCAGCGTTGGCGTGGATGTAGGCACGGGTTCGCCAGCCGGCCGTGGTCTTGCTTCCCTCATCAAGAGCATGTTTTGGGTTTTCCATCGTAGACGACTATTTCTCTGCATCCGCCGATGAACAAGTAGGAGGGTACATGTTGCGTCACCTACTCTGAATTGGGTAGGTCGTGAAGTTCGATTATTTTTCCTCCACGTGGCTAAGCACTCTTCCACACTGGTATAGGTATAGGTCGACGGAACCTCGAAGGGAATTTCGAAGATGTGTATGCTTCGTAATCCCAGTCCTGTGTGACCAGTAGTTACCTCGCCGATGTGTCTGATGGGGTGACGAAATCTGAGAACATGTTTAGTGTCTAATGCATGCTGCACTATCGACTACGTGTATTCCAATAAGTTCGTTGTAATCATCTTCGTCTCATAGGAACCGCTGAATTTCACAGGCCATAGATCACCCATACTCGTTCGAAAGTAGATCTTAAGAATCGACTTTCGGTATGCATGTGTCATTCTATATAGGTTGCCTCAAAACTTGCAAGCATGCCATATAGGTAAGCAATCACGCACGCGTGATCTTCCGCGGCAAGGGTGTAAACATACGCTTGTGCTGATGCACCAACGAAGACAGACCGCCACTCAACTACGGAGGCGGACTCTAGTGGAGTTTACGACTCAAGAGTGAAACGTGACGGGTATTGGTGATGATCTGGGCAACCATATCGCAATATACTATGGGTCCATGCCAAAGATTATGTGACTATTGTGGTTCATCCCGTCATTCAGTGTTTGTTCCCGAGCTATGATGCTGTGTTTCAAGGCGACAGGTCGATGTTCACACAGCTCGCGTGGTCCAGGATTGATTCTGTGAGCACGAGGATGAATTTTCGCTTCTGCTTCGGCCACCAGAGTCATCAGATCTCAATATTATTGTGGGCTTGTGGTGTACCTTGAAGAGGAGACCGAAATCGCTATCCACATCCATCATTGTTACCTGAACTTGCCACAAATTTGCTGGAAGGAATGGTATAAGATTCCCTTTCAAACCATGTAGGACCCATATTTATCCATTCCGAAATGACTAAAAGCTCTTTTTAGTGCCAACGCGTTTCCTACACCGTGATAGGCATGATGGTGTGTTTTGTTTGTGGTGTTTTCATATTTTTGACCACCCACTGTATTTTAAGCTTCATACAAAGCTCGTAAAACATGCACCTTTGTTTAAAAATTTGCATTGGCGGGGAACTGAACCCCGACCGTCCACTTGACAGGCAAGCAATCTATTACAGAGCCACGTGACTCATCGAAAAATTGTATTCCTCTGTATCTAATCCCGGAAAACTTCGAAGTCGGTCATCTCGGTTCTTTAAAGAGTTGCATAGGACGGCTATATGTGACTCATATTTGAATTTCGGACTTAACATAATACAAAGACAAAAAAATTAAAAATTCGATAGGAGTGTGATTTCCTTGGAAGTGAGTTACATGGTTTGCTAACCGTAGTTGGAAGTAACTGATATTGGACTGTATTCTGATTATCCGACTGTTTTCGCTGAGCTGGCTACCTTGCTGGTGTGAAGTTACATCAACAGGATATTTTTCGTGACATTTGTTAACAAGAGAAAGCAAACAATCTTTGTCGACAACACTGTATATTGGCGCCGGGTTCTAATAACACGCAACGGACCATGAAAGCACAGAACATGTGAATGGAACTTTGGTGACATTTTGCATTACGTAAAATTCCTGAGAAACAAACTGAAACATTTAGCTATTCTACCACGAGGTGTTTCGAGGACTTCACTTTTCTTCAGGTGGATCACTGCGTGAGATAATAATTTCGCTTGCTGGATGCAGCCAGTTCTATGTACTGAAATCCATTTCGCTACAAATAAGTCAAAATGTCTCACTTGTTATTGTAATACGGCCCTTAAATCATAAATTTTAAATAACGATAATGCTACTTGAAAGATTTTTCAGCAAAAGGAACTCTGAGGCACATTGTAAAAATACATTTTCATCATTAAATAGCACAAAAGTGAAAAAGAATAACAGAGATAATCTATAGATTATGCAACTGAGAACTTTCTAAACCACCTTCAACAAAAATTATTTATCAGTAGTGTGCCGTGTTTACAAGACATTAACTTCTATGGGAGATAAGACGATACATTATTAATAACAGATGGAGAAGACAATCAAGAAATGGATGAGCTAATGAAACATTCAACTTCATGTTCGTCCAGTTTCAGTCTGCATGACAGTATGAATGGCAGAATTCAATAGATGTATATAGTCAATAAATGAAAAACACCAGTTTGCTTTTGTTCTACAATATTACTTTTATTGTTAACCGGTTTTCGGCTTACAAGGCCTTCTTCAGACTTTTACTGAGTATTATCACCAAAGAAGTTAAATGTTTGCAAACGACACTGGAAGAGAAGTAACACATCAAGACTGAAGTAGAAACATACAGTAACATCTTTGCAATGAAAAAGTAAAAATTGAACAGTACATAAATAACAACGGAGTAGACAGGAAAACTTTTAGCACAAAATAGGACTAGCATGCCTACATAACGGTTTCTATTAATAAACAAAACTAATAAAATAAAATTAGTACTAGACAAGGCTACGTCAGGAGGTATTAAACATGGTGAATGATACAAAAACCAATTACGAGAAGAGACAATTATCAATGCAACTACAGAATACATAAGGAACTTAAGCAATATCACTAAGATAAACAGAAATAAATAAATGCAGGCAAATGGTGTTTGAGGGAACCTACAGTTTGAGAGTATGGTGGTACTGCATTTTAACCCTAACATTATAATCAAAGCAGTGGATGTTTAACAGTTTTCATTAAATAAATGAGCAAAGTAAAATATGAACAGTATTTGATGAGACAACTACAGTGTATGTAGAATACAAAGAAAAACTTCAACAAAACAAAACAACTTAATGAATACAGGAAAATGGGAATATGTAGGAAGAGAGAGTGTGGGAAGTAATGAACAACAGAGATGATTAAATCAAGTTTAGGAGAGGGGAGGTGTTGAGCTGTGTCTGGTCATTCAGGATGAGATCTGGACTGTGAGCAAGATGTTTGTTAATTTCCAGAGCTTCCAGCAGGTTAGGTTTATGGCCTTTGTATGCTAAGTGAAGTACATGGGACACTGGCTGGTAGTTGTGACCTTCACTCAGTACATGCTCAGCAAATGCAGAGTCTGAATTCTGCAACCTCCAGCTGTGTTCATGTTCAGCCAGCCTAGTTGATATGTCTTTGCCTGACTGACCTATGTAAAATTTGTCACAATCTCTAACAGGTGATTTTGTATACCCCACTGTTGGCTAATAACTGGATCTTGTCTTTGCTATTAAAAACACACTGGGCTGTCGTGTTCCTGACATAGTAGGAAACCCTATACTTGCAGAATTTCAGTGCTTTGGCTACAATCTGTGATACCTGACCTAGAAATGGTAGTGTACACCATTTCTTGCAGGCAGTGGATGGGGAAGCAGGTGGGACATAGAGGAGGGGTATAATTTTCCGTTTTTGTTTCCTGTGCAAGATGTAGTCAATAAGAACTGGATTGTAGCCATTGGCTGTGGCGGTAAATTTTATTGTATCTAACTCTGCTTTAAAATCATCTCTGGACATGGGGATAGATATGAGATGCTGTACCATTGAGTGGAAAGCTGCATGTTTGTGAGCTATGGGGTGTTGTGAGCAAGAAGGTATTACTGTGTCTGTAGTTGTTGTTTTTCTATAAATTTTGAAACAATGTTTGCGTGTACTGATGTCAATGGTAACATCTAAGAAGTTTATGGATTTGCTGCCAATCTCCACAGTGAACTGGATATTTTTATTATGACTGTTTAGGTTATTCAAAAATGTGTTGAGTTGTCTTGTAGTACCAGTCCACATACACAGGACATCATCTACATATCTAAACCAGTATTTGATGTTTGCACTCAGAAGTTCTGTTTCTAGAAAATTTTGTTCAAAATGGTCCATAAATATTTCAGCCAACAGTGGACTAAGAGGGGAACCCATAGCTAAGCCATCTAATTGTTTATAAAGAGTCCCTTGGAACTGGAAATAGTTCTGCACCAGGAATGTCTGTGTGGCCAGTCTCAAGTCATTCAATTCCACAGGACTGACATTAGACTTGTGCATCAGCTCTGTCAGAATATCGATGCTTTCTACTACTGGTATGTTAGAAAACAAACTGCTGTCATCAAAAGATACAAATTTATCACTGTGTGAGACAGATATACCTTTTAACTTATTTACTAGGTCCACGGAGTTTGAAATACCATGCTTTGGTTTCAATTTAGTCTTGCTCTTAATTAGGACATCCAGTTTATTAGCTAGTTTGTAAGATGGAGCAGTGAATGATGATACAACTGGACGAATAGGAACATCTTGTTTATGCATTTTTGGAAGCCCACGCATTCTAGGAGGCACTGGGTTCATATTAGTTAACAGTTTTGTTTCAAATTCAGAGAATATGCTTTTGCATGAATTGATTGCATATTTAACATCCTATTTGAACAATTTAGTAGGGTCTTTAGGAAGGACTTGGAAGCCTGTGGTATTCAGGAAATTATTAACTTTATCGACATAATCACATTTGTTCAAAAGCACAATACTTTTGCCTTTATCAGATTTTGTGGCAATGATACCTTGGTGTTGTAATTTCTGTTTTAAGGACTTGAAGGTGTGAAAGTCAATAGACCGTGCGATGTTACACACGAATTTGGTTTCATTCTTTAGTGCATTGATAACTATATATTTTGCAGTGGTGTCTTTCGTTAAGGCATATTCAATACCAACTTCCATAACATCCTGCTGTTTTTCTGATGGAGGGTAGGGAGGAGCATATTTAAAAACTTTCTCAATCACTTTTTGTTCGTTTGGAGACAGTTACCAAGTTCGGTAAGTTAATGACGCGTTGCGAAAAATTTTGTTTACAGTTTGAGGTTAGAGGTACACTCACCTTCCTAATCATAGATAATTTCTTGTTCTGCCGCAAAAATACGTCGTGAATAAAGATCACATACACTTTGACGAACTTCTCGATCGAAAACGTCGAACTCACAGGGGTGTAGCTTAGATGTGATTGCCATATGTACCACTTTTAGATGTGTACAGACGTTGTCACGAACACGATGCCATTTCTTCATTTCTTCCTTTATCCACGTGTATCTTGCTACGTCAACGGCTTTGTTTGCAGCGGCGGATGTTCCTCTTGACTTTATAGAGACGTATTTTGGCGTAATTATGCGTTGCGAACACTATTTCTTAAACCAAATGTGTTGTGTTGACTTTGCTTTCTGTCTGAGTAATCTACTATAAAAGACAGATAATTGTGCTGTTGTGACACATTTTATGATGTTATTACTGTCCATGTTTAACACCATTTGTAGTTGTCTCACCAAATACTGCACATATTTTACTTTGCTCATTTATTTAATGAAAACTGTTAAACAACCATTCCTTTGATTATAATGTTAATGTTAAAATGCAGTACCACCACACTCTCAAACTGTAGGTTCCCTCAAACGCCTCCATTTTCCTGCATTTATTTAGTTCTGTTTATCTTATTGATATTGCTTAAGTTCATTATGTGTTCTGTAGTTACATTGATAATTGTCTCTTCTCTTACTGGTTTGTGTATCACTCTCCATGTTTCATACCTCCTGATGTAGCCTTGTCTGGCACTAATTTTATTTTATTTTATTTTATTAGTTTTGTTTATTAAAAGAAACTGTTATGTAGGCATGCTACTCCTATTTTGTGCTAAAGGTTTTCCTGTCTATTCCATTGTTATTTATGTACTGTTCAATTTTTACTTTTTCATTGCAAAGATGTTACTGTATGTTTCTACTTCAGTCTTGATGTGTTACTTCTCTTCCAGTGTTGTTTGCAAACATTTAACTTCTTTGGTGATAATACTCAGTAGAAGTCTGAAGACGGCCTTGTAAGCCGAAGACCGGTTAACAATAAAAGTAATATTGTAGAACAAAAGCGAACTGGTGCTTTTCATTTATTATAATGTTGTTCTACCAAGAACCGACGGAGGCTTCTGTTAATATGTAAATATTCATTTTTCTTCATGTCCCCTCAAACATAAAAATTTATTACATACAAATTCATGTTACATACAGCACACAAAATACCATTGGGCAATGAAGTGCTTCAAATCTAAACTGGAAGAGTGAAACAAATAGCAACTAGAAATCGTTTTCAACTTACAGTCAATAAGTCCAAGGAAGTTGACAAAGGAACTGATAGAACCAAAAAGGGACAATAGAAACCAGGACAGTATTAATTCCTTATTTTGTTGCCATATCACAGAAAACTGCTAATGTATTGAGACCTTACAATGTAAGTATTCCTTTTTCCACCAGAAATAAATTATGTACCGGGTTGTCATACAACATAAAAGTCAAGAAAGACAAATTTTGAATCTCTTACATCTACCAAATAAATTGGAACGAGTGTCTTACATAAATCCATTTGCTATGACGCTCCCAATAAATCTGCCGTAGCTACTGACATGACATGATTTTGACACCACAAATGACCAATTAATAATGCTTCATAAATTAAACGAAGTCCACAAAATGAACCTCTTTGAAGTACTGAAAAATTTTATTCAGTACATAAAATGCGGGCAGAACATACCCAATGACAAAGTTGAGACAGTGCCTATGAACTTCTTTAAAAATATTACACGCATACCAGATGATACACAGTACCTTACATTACTTCCTGTTCTCTAGTGAGCTAAATAACAGAAACATAAGCTCAACTTCCAAGTCACCAATACAACTGATTAGAAATAAACAAGCTGAAATATATGTTTATAGATTTTTACGTAATAATAATTCCCTTAAGCGAGAAGTTGTATGGATTTAATCGCTTATACACACGTTATACATTGACCCCTTAGGCACTCAATCCTCTGGCCTTGTTCAAAACTGATAACTTTGGTCCCTGTGCACATAACATACAAATAAAGTTGTCTTACCTCTAAAGCAGCAATGGTGAAACGTGATATATTCTGATCGCTCATAAGAAATTAAATATGATAGCTACAGGCTCAGTGGCGTGCAATGCTGACCGTAATACTTTGGAATGTACACGAAACTCTTTTGGCTGATAAATGAAAACATTTAAGAAAAATTAACATGTTTGAAGAGCATATGACCTGGAGAGGGAAGCAGTACTGATTGTGGTGATTCACTAACACAGATTGTTTGTTAATTATATTGCAAGATCAGTTTGGCTCTTCAAAAACATTTAACAACTGATGTTGCATTGTTCGAAAAAAGAATGTACCACATTTACTAACTGACCCACAAAAAATGAGAGTTTTACAACAAGTATTATCTAATGTCACTAATCCAGCATAAATGCAAATCATCAAATAACATATAGCTCTGTTAACAAATCTTAGAAGTATTATAAAAGTCTAATATCTAAGTAGCTAGCCTTTTTATCAATCAGTTTACGTACAACTTATCGATACCAACGCACGGGAAAAACGAAAATCGTAATTACTTATCATCTTTACCTTGCTTGCATGAAGACTTCGGCTTCTTCGTTCTCGTAGTTCCTTCATTACTCTAACACGCGGTGGCTTCACACAGCACAGCACCAAAACTGCCTACACCATCCTCTTTCACTCACAGACAGCTACGTACAACCGTGCGCCCAAAAGTACTATCTTAGACCAGTAGCAGTATCTTTGGGTCTGCGGCCGTGCACAGTCAGCGATTCACATTATAAAGCCTGTCAGAGACATACATCGTTTATAAAATCATGTACTAGTTTCATACTTTACATTAATATTATTCGGGTACCACATACAAGTGAACCCCAGTAGACACCGTTCAACGTTATGTGTATCTTTTGTCGTATTATAAGTTCCTATTCTCTTTCTTCGACTTATAAGGCACTGTGTTTCTATATCTGTGCAATCCCCGGACTGTTAGTGTTATTTCATGCTTGTGTACCATTTATTGATGAAAATGGATATTTGTAACGACCCTCAGAATTCTTTCTGCAGGAAGGACTTGTAAGTAATTTTATTATCACAGTTTATAATTTCAGTGCCCTATTACGCTAGCAAGTGGAAAAGTACGTTTTAAACGTAGTTAAATTAATTTCAAAACAGCCAACTGGCTAAATCCACGTAACCGAGTTCTAATAGAATCGTATGATCCATCTGAAGATAAGGGTGTAAACCGTCGAAACCCGTCGTGGAAGAAAACATAAGTGACTGACATAGGCAATTGTTTTACTTCATCTTTTATGTATTATGCAGTCGCCGTTTCCAGAAGATAGTCCAACATGGACGATGTGAAGTTACGTAAAACGTGGTGTAATAAAATAAAATCACGTCACACTTATTCGTGAGAGATTCGAAAATATACACAGTGTCATGCCACTTAGCTATTATTTCCTGTACTTCGTAGCCACTACACAATTACGCACACATAATAGTAAAAAATGTTAATACATTCAGTTAAAAACTGCAAGCGGGTAATTTATGCCCTGGACAATTTCTCGCCAAATTCGAACACGTGCTCCACCTCGAAGAATCTTGTCGTCGACCCAACGTTACGCTCCAATTAATCTATCTTCCCTTGTGTGTATAGCACGGATTATCGACGGTCAGGGAGAACCGTATTTTTTGGTAGCCACGAACCTTCTTAGTGCTGAATCGGTTCTTACATGTAGCCTAAGTCCATGAGCAACAGAAATCGAAGATCTAAAAACAGGCCATCTCAGAATGAGTTTGGCCTGCCTCCTACCACCCAATACTTCTCATTAGTAGTCCTTTCGCTAAACTGTATCTCGACCCCAGTTCAGCCAAGTTAGCTATCCTACCACTGTTTCATCATCCTTATACGTTGTGCTAACTGCCTTCTACAAACGTGTACTAGTGTTTATCTGCTGTGTACAGACAGAGCCAGTACCGGTACCACTGGTTTGTATACGGCAGTTTTCTGCAGCTTTGCTGTAGCAGAGTTAACGCAACTTTCGCGTCAGGTCTGCCTGTTTTTCACCCTTTGTCCTCTACTCTCTTCATTTTTAGCAAGGAGTGTCCAGGGTAAACCGGAACTCCAGCAATCAAATTTCGGAGTTTGTTCAGGAATATTTTTTGAGTCTTTTCACTTTGGGTCTTGTTTGGAAACACGCATTCCATTCACTCATGATTCTTGTTGTTGACATCAGTAAAGCTCACTTTACTCTTCGGCCTCAAGATTCCATTCAGTTCTGCTAGGTTCTGCATCTTTTTTTTTCTCTTTCGTCTGCTTTAATTGTTCGTTAACAGTGATACACAGCAATTCGGATAGGTTTACTGATGGCCAGTTTTGCAAAAATGCACCTCCTGTGTGGTTTCATTGAATGCAATAGAAGAGCGCAATAACGACGCTTTGTCGAAAAGATTTCCCACCGAGGCAAATCCTGTACACCAATTTTGCATGTGTTTGTGGGTTGTTTTACTCTGTGTTTTGCCTTGTCATATTACCGATTTTTTCAGTGTTGGGATTACAGGTAGTTGGGATGAAAAAGTAAATTAATGCAATTACATCATTACTTTGAAATGTGTCACCGGAGATCGCTGGCGCTTGTAGCAGAATACTCAGGAGGTGTCCCTTAACAACCTCTGCAATTTTGTCGGCGGAGCTCTGGTTGACCCTGTATAACTACAGTGTTGGAAAGGTTGGCGGATATCGCTTACATCTCCAAAATCTAACAGCACGGAGATGAGTTCCGACTTTGTTAAAGGTGCCGTTCCATGTGGAGGACTATGCATGTATCATTACTGAACGTAAGCTAGTGAGAGTGGTTATGCTTTTAGCAACGGTACCAGCTTAACGACCGTACCCAAACGTGCGTGTGGAGACGTGGGTGCGTGTAGCACGCAACTCCAGTGGTATTTCCTGACTGCGCGCCACGGACAAGAGTAGGGCATAAGGTGGGGTCGTTACAGGGCCAGCAAATTACGTTATCACGGCCTTACGACGTAATATGGTATATATGCAAATAATCACAAAGCGTGTTTTCTGTAAAGGAAACCAACGGTTATAACATTAATTTATCAGTGATAACGGTAGCTGAGCTGAGTGACTGTGCATAAAATCACTTGATGATTTACAGCAATCATCCTTTTCTTGTACAGCTATAATCATGCCAAGAAGAGTTTCGGATTATCACCCATCTTCAGGTGGCGTTTTCATCAGTACTGTATTTTTGTCCACTGAATTTTTAACACTGCATCTACCTTTTATTCTGTAACTTGTAGGTTCCTTTTTCCGCATTTATATGCGTGGAAAATACGCACTTCTAGTTTCACGTATACACTGATGCAGTGCAGGATTCGTCATGTATGCTACGCATGTAACTGCGAAGAAAGTAGTTGCAAGTTACAGAATAAAAGGCAGAGCTCAAGATGCAGTCGTGAAGAACGTTGTACTGATGAAGATATAACTGTATTCGCCAGTTGAAGATGGGTGAAAATCCGGAACTGCTATTGGCATGAATAAAACTTTACAAAATGGTTCAAATGGCTCTGAGCACTATGGAACTCAACTGCTGAGGTCATTAGTCCCCGAGAACTTAGAACTAGTTAAATCTAACTAACCTAAAGACATCACAAACATCCATGCCCGAGGCAGGATTCGAACCTGCGACCGTAGCGTAAAACTTTACAAACAATGACTGCTTTATTTTTTCAAGTGGGCAAGAATCTGCAAATCCTTGGTAACACATACACAATGATTTCTCCCAAGTGCCTCAGTTAGGACAATGCATAAATCTTCAATATTGTAAAATAACCACATATAGTACCTAAGAAATTGTCGAGCCTCATTCCATGATAACCATTCTGCACAAGCACATGCGACCCTTAGCCGCTATATTTGCTTTCCATGATGTTGTTCACATATGTCAGAGAAGGAAAATTGAGAAATTTAAAAATAATCATTCAGGCATTTACCTGATGCGATTCAGAGAAATCCCGATGACTAGCGTTTGAACCTCTGCAGAGGTTGTAGTTCGTTGCCTTGAAGTATATGTTTATTTCATGACCTTCACTACAGCATTCTTTGGGCTTCGAGCAATTTTCATAAGAGTGCTGTGTAACCTGTCAAAGGTAAGTCACCGGATAAAAGTTTTCGATCACCTGTCTCAACTACGGATACGTGGTCAAAACCGGGATTTCGTTTTGAATATTGTCTTACCTCCCCGTTCTGTTAATGCAAAGGCTAAGAAATCCTTTTGTGTATTTCACTGATTGTTCATATAGAGGGGCGCGGATGAGTATCCGAAACAACACTGGCGTGCCTTTATCTCACACAATTCCATTCGAACAGACCTCATTCCTTCACCTGTCTGCGTAGCAATCATTTCGCATTAGTTTACAGGACACTGTCTGCATTTTGTTTGTATATCTGATCAGGTTCATACCATATTACCTACTAATGGGACGGAAGCAAGAGACCGGAATTAAAAAATGTGCTGCTGCAATTTTAGCTCTGCGTCATGAAGACAATTCTAGTATGGCAACAGCAACCAAATGCGGCCCAGTCCAATATACTGTTGTGTATAGACTGCAGCGTATCAATCAAACTGATGCCATTGCAAGTGTTTCGCGATCTGGAAGACCCTGAGTAATATCATACAGGGAAGATCAGTTCATATGTACACAGGAGTCGTACTGCATCTGAGATTGCCGAGGAAGTAAACAGTGTGCGAATAGATCCAGTTGCTGTGTCAACAGTGAAACGCTCTCTTCGTGAACAATGTTTAAAAAGGTGTGTAGCTGCCAAGAAACCTCTATTACGCAAATAAAATTAGGTGAAAAGATTGCAGTAGGTACAGTAATATAAAAACTGGAGCGTGCAGCGATAGTTCGAGGTGTTATTCACGGACGAATCTTAGTTTGAAGTATTTGGAAGCCATCGTCGAAGCGTTGGTCGTCGACTTTGTGAAAGAGGTATGAAGAGTAACTGTGCGATGCCAACGGTGAAGCGTGGTGGAGGGTTGGATATGGTGTGTGGATGTCTTGTAGGTGTTAAAGTTATTGATCTAGTGACTCTTAATGGAACATTAAAGAAGGAAGGATATCACTGGATAGTGGTGAACGATGCATTTCCATCTGGCAAGAGGCTTATTGGTCACAGATCTGTGCTGCAGCAGGACAATGATCTCAAACATGATTCTAAATTGTGCGGAAGATGTGTAATAGAAAAGAAAAACGTGAGGAACTGAAGAATATGATTTGGCCGAGTCAGTCCCCCTAAACTCGTCCCACTAAACTCATATGAGATGAACTTGACAGGGAGGTGAGAAAAGTGATGTCATTTAATTTTAAAGGTATATTTAACAATCTACTCACGTGTTGGATCGCAATATCTGCAAAAACACTACAAAATGTTACCTACAGAACACCCAGAGTTTTGTAGCTCTTCTGAGAGTAAAGGTTGGATGCCTTAAAGAGGCTAAGATCTAAATAGTATTGTACTGTTCTTAATAATAAACAGAGAATTTTTTATTTTGTTGGTCTATTTAGTTTGTACAATACGTTTGTTCATTAAAATAAAGCATATAGTTTTTACCATGGGCGATAGAAAACTTTTCACCGGTAGTGTACATACTTGGGTTGCAATCTAAGCGTTCGCCTAGTAAAACACAGATAAAGTGTAGTGGGTTGCCCGGATTTTTAAATAAAAGAACGGAGCACCGATTGGTCATGAAACAATTATGGATTTCTCTTTAAAGCTATAAAGACCTCGGCTGTAAAAAATGGCAAGGGACAAGTTGGTTGTTTAGAGAAATTGCGCAGCAGTCTCACAAAAATATGAGAAATAAGATATTTACGATATATTTTTAAAATCTTGAACTTTATCCATTATTTTGTTGTTAAAAATACATGAATGGGTACTCAACGTTCTTTACCTGCAAACTGAGTGCACCTCACGTGGTTTAACATTGACTTACCACTCTTCACTTGGGCGAGTTAACGAAACATTCTGTGAAACTCTCAAAACTACGAATTTAAAACTCGAAATTGTTTCAGTTTGATTCTAAGGTTCGAATGTTTGCAATAATAAAGTATAACAAAAACTAAACTCCGCCCGAACAGACCAACGATACCGACCGGCCACTGTGTCATCCTCAGCCCACAGACGTCACCAAATGCTTATGTGGAAGGGCGTGTGGTCAGCACACTGCTCTTCCGGCCGTATGTCAGTCTAGGAGACCGGAGCCGCTACTTCTCTGTCAAGTAGCTCCTCAGTTTGCCTCACTGAGTGCACGCCGTTTGCCAGCAGCGCTTTGCAGACCGAATCGTCGCCCATCCAAGTGCTAGCCCAGCCCAACAGAATAAAGTATAACAACCTGAAAAGTTAATCTGTGATCGTGTTCAATATAAAATTAATTTTATTGTGGACTTCCTACAGCATGTAAACAATGTTAAGGATGGGCCTTATCGTTTATGACACCACACTGTCACGGAAATTCACGTAAACTATGGTAAGGGAAAAACATTGTTTTCTTGCATACATAATGATTCACATTGTGATGAGCAACAACTTTTGAAGCGCCTTTGTGTTCAGGAACATACTCAGGATCGTTAGCTGAGCAGTAGTTACCCACATCATCCTGAGATTTGTTCAAATCGTCCGTGAAAAGCGTTTGCCTCTCACGAACATCACACGCGTTGCTACTACTGGCAGCAATGTTTTTGTGCACATAGCTCTGTTTACATGCACAGATCTTGTAGAAGTTGTCATTAGTGATAATTTGAGATTATAGATGGAGCTTTCATTTCCAAGGGCATCGTGGGACTATTAACTACTACGAATAATGGACATTACTTACCATGTTTTACATGCAATAACCCTGTTTTGATCGACTGCCCCTTGCCACTGTTTACAGACGAGGTTTTATAATGTTAATATAAAGTAGAACTCATTGTGTAAGATTTATACGTGTACAAAACTGTGAAGACTTTCGTGGACACTTGTTGAGAAACCGCATGTTGACTTCTGTCTCGGGTTCTTCGGCCGACGTTTGTTTGATAATTTTTCTGACATTTCGCCAGCACGAGTGGCATTGTCCAAGCTTCACCCTCCATTGCCACCAACAATTGAGAGTGAAGCTTTGACAATGCCAGCCACTCGTGCTGGCGGAACGTCAGAAAAATTATCAAATATACGTATTCGAAGTACCCGACAGAGAAGCCAACTGACACTTTGTCATTTGTACGTGTGTCATTATGTTCGTAAAAGATGCCATTTGGATGCACTTGAAAATCATGAAATGTTGAGTAATTTAAAAATATTAGCTACACCAGTCGTTGAAGGATTAAAGCAATTTCCGTAACGAATCCTTCTTCCAGGTATTTACTGATGTCTTTTGATGTCTCTTTTTCGTTTCTTGGGGTTTCATTTCCTGCCGGCTCCCAGTTGTTTAATAGCAGCTTAAGATTTATTTTATTCTGGCTGTTTACGGTACTACTGAGATCGCTGGAAACTAGTTTACCACTCGCGGTCATGTGTGTGTCATGTAATTTGTTTCAAGCGTCCGTTTGACTAAAACGTAACAATTATTTTTTAGTTTTTCATTTTGAGCAAGTCGTACTACACAACTTTATAATGTGAATTTTTTTGTTTCGTTTGCGACTTCCAAGTCACCAACTATGTGGTACATCGTTTCGTTTCCATACTGAGCGCATACATGATCACACAATGAGCGCCTCTGCAGGCCTGTTCAGTTGAATTCTGACGAGTTACTGTGTAGCGATTTCAAATGCGTATAGTCACGTATACAAGTTAGGTTGATTTCATCATTTAGTTTCCTAGGAATTTAGGACCTTCCCGCGGTTATACAGATCATGTGATGACGACTTGGTCGTTAGTCGAAACCAGTAATGATGCCATTTAGGTGACCCGACGTTGAAAAACACAAATCAATAACTTTTTTTAGAACACTTACCGTGTTTTGTAATACAATCTACAGGTGATGGGCAAACTAATGTGAACAGTGGTAGTAATGGAATTGTTGTGTTTGACGGTCAACAATGCAAGTAAAGCACGTGTGGTGCTGTACAGTGCGTGTTCAGTACGAACTAGGCATCAGTGCAGGTTGTTTACGAGCAGTGCACATTCAGAGGCCGAGGTCGACGTGCAATGAAAGACCTAAAAGAGTTTCAAAGAGGGCAGATCGTGTGGGCTCGATTAGCTGGAGCATCAGTAACCAAGACAGCCCACTTACTGAATGTTTCAAGAGCAACTGTTTCAACAGACAGCCTACAGAAAACATGGGAAGACACAATCGTGTAAACGTAATAGTGGGCGCAAATCAATACTAAATGACTCGAATTGTGTCAAAACAACACAAAATTACGGTAACTAAAGTAACTGCAGAGCTCAATAGCCATCTTCAAATCTCCGTATCTATCGACACTGTCCTCCGAGAACGCCATAAAGCGGATATTCATTGTCGAGCTGCTATACCGAAACCCTTAGTGACGACAACCAACTCAAAGAAGCGTAAAATATTGTGTCATTAGCATAAGTCCTGGACGACTGATCAGTGGAAACACGTCATATGGTCTGACGAGTCAACGATTTCGTCATTTCCAACATCAGGGCCGGGTTTACGTCTGCAGAACGCCAAAAGAAGCCTATGATCATGATTGCTTGTTTCCATAGGTTAAGCATGGAGGAGGAAGTGTGAAAGTGTGGGCAGCCATATCATGGTATTCTGCTGGTCGTGTTACAGCCAACAATTATGTGAACATTTTAGGTGATAAGGTGCACCTCATAATTCACATGTTGTTCCCCACCAATGGTGTCATATTTCAGGACGATAACGCATCCTTTCACACAGACAGACAGTACAATCGTGGTATCAGGGGCATGCAACTGAGCTGCAGCATCCTCCCTGGCCAGCACAGTCCCCGGACTTGAACATTATCGAACCCTTGGGGGTGGTAGTGGAGCGAAGACTCCGGATCAGATTTCCGCCTCCCTCGTTCCTATAGGAGTTAGAAGAGTGGAGATTATACAATCACCATATGCCAGTATTCCGAGAAGAATCGCAGCTGTATTACAGGATTATGGGGATCCAGCCCCTTATTAATAAACCATTTTAAAGTAAGTACAGGTGTTCACATTATTTTACCTATACCCTGTACCTGTGTGTGCGTACACTATATGACCTAAAGTATGCTGAGACCTATTAGTGTACATTAATGTGGGGCGCGTCCACCATCCACTTTTATGTTAGCGAAAGCCCTATGGTACCTACTCGCGCCAGTCTTAAAGGCGCGCTCACCGAAGGGCTGAAGAAATTCCGTACACCGACGCTGTTGTGTAGTTATGTAGAGGTTAGAATGCTTTGTCACCTGTCACATACCACTAGCTTTTAATAAGCAAACTGAATCGAAATATAAACACTGTGGGTCATAAACTGAAACGGCGTGTCCGGAAAAAAAGCTTCCATTATTTACAGAGAATGTCAACGGAAGAAAAAAGTTCGTACAAACATTGGTCATAAACCTCACATCTTCTGAGTTATGGCCTGCGTTTCTACAAGGAACATATCTTGCTCAAATAGCACTTTGGCACGAGACAAATGAGGAAACAGTGTACGCACTAGATATTTATGCAGCACCCAACAAAAGAACACGTAAAGTATTCCGGAACGTACGTAATGTATCCATCAGGTATGTTAATTTCATCTGGTGTACCCGTAATGTTAACATGGCGCGTTGTTTGTTGTGACACAGCAGTACATTACTGTAACTAGTTTCCGTGTCCGTCACTGGACATACAGCTCCAAATGGAGGCCTGTTATTGAACACAGGTATGGTATTCTTCTACGGGAAGCAGATGGAAGCAGCCTACACACCTCTAACCAATATTTAGCCAAATATCCACGACGCTATACACCATCTGTAAAGATGTTGACTGCGCCTTTCCAGGGACCTTCGGAAACGGGATCCTTTGCACCAAGAACACGGGATAGAGGCAAACTTCTAACAACTCTCACATCTGATATAGAGCAAAAGGTACCGGAACACGTGGATGACAACCCTGGAGCGATTTCCCGAAGAATAGCTGCAGCGGAACCTGCTGCTAAGCCTGTTGGTCTGGACAGTCCCCCACGAACGGTTGCTCTGTCCCTACATGTGAAACAAGTCCAGGCTCTGCTGCTAAACGATCGGGTCGCCAGATTGCAATTCTGTCAGTGGCTTCGCCAGAAGTGTGTTCATGATCTGCTGTTCAGCGCGAAGGTGTCGTGTACTGATCAGCTGATCAGGCGGGCGTCACGAGAGACAGTACCGTAAATTACCATAAACGGGCTTGTATGCGCCGCTTCCAACCCGCATGCACTTGAACAGAGACGACATCAGCACATATTTATTATCAACGTCTGTGTAGGCGTCAACAGAGACAAATTTCTAGGTACCTATGTTCTACGGAACATAATGAATGATACAAGACATAGTCACTTCTTTCGGAACCTGCTGGAGAATATGACATTACGAGAATGACTGGAAATGTGGTACATACATGATGCGTCCAGTTTCAAATTTGGGTGAGATGATACATAAGACGAGTCTTTCAGGAGCGACGGATTGGTCGGGAAGGGCCAGAAGTTAGATCGGCCAGTTTTCACGATCCTAACCCAATGGAATTTTGGATTTGGGGACATGCAAAGATGTTGGTGTATGCTGTCACCATAAATGATGTTATTACACTACAATAACACGTGTTCAACACCTGCGACACAATCCAACACAACCGGGGCTGTTGCAAAGAATTTTCGATTCGATGAGACACAACGTGGAAGGCTGCATTGCCGTCACATCGAGCACATGTTGTGAAGAGCAGCGCAGAGACATAGTGATCATTGACACTAGTGGTACTGCACCATAACACCGAAGATATGAGGTTTACGACCAATGTTTACAGGAACATATTTCCTCCTTATGAGCATACTATATGCTCTGTAAATATTGGAACGTATTTTTCGGATGCCCTATATAGAAGTAGTCACTAATCCTCTGTTACATTCACGGTGGGAAAATAAAACTAGCCTGTAAAGTATTTCATGTACCTGAAGACAGACAACCCATTTACATCACCTGCATCCGGAGTGGGTAACGTAAGTCGTGTTTCCTATCTTAAGGCCCACGAAACTTTATCCTGGCCACTTCTACACAGAAGCGCCAAAGAAACTGTAGATTGAAGCGCCAAAGAAATTGATATGAGCATGCGTATTCAAATACAGAGATATGTGAATAGGCATAATACGGTGCTGCGGTTGGCAACACATTCATAAGAAAACAAGTGTCTGACCCAGCTGTTAGATCGGGTATTGCTGCTACAATCGCAGGTTATCAAGATTTAAATGAGTTTGAACATGATGTCAGAGTTGGTGCACGAGCGATGGGACACAACATCTCCGCGGTAGCGATGAAATGAGTATTTGCCCGTACGAACATTTGACGAGTGTACCGTGAATATCAGGAATCCGGTAAAACATCAAATCTTTGACACTGCTGCGGCTGGAACAAGATCCTGCAAGAACGGGACCAACGACGACTGAAGAGAATCGTTCAACGTGACAGAAGTGCAGCCCTTCCACAAATTGCTGCGATCTCAATACTGGGCCATCAGCAAGTGTCAGCGTGCGAAACATAAAAGGAAAAATGGTCGATATGGGCTTTTGGAGCCGAAGACACACTCGTGTATCCTTGATGACTGCGCGACACAAGGTTTACGCCTCGCCTGGGTTCGTCAAGACCGACATGGGACTATTGATGACTGGAAACATGTTGCCTGGTCGGACGAGTCTCGTTTCAAATTGTGTGGAGCGGATGGAAGTGTATGGGTATGGAGACAACCTCATGAATCCCTGTACCCTGCATGTCAGCAGGAGACTGTTCAAGCTGGCGGAGGCTCTGTAATGGTGTGGGGCGTGTGCAGTTGGAGTGAAGTGGGAACCCTGATACGTCTAGATACGACTGTGACAGGTTGTACATACGTAAGCATCCTGTCTGGTTACGTGCATCCATTCATGTTAACTGTGCATTCTGACGGGCTTGGGCAATTCCAGCAGGTCAATGCGACACCCCACACGACCAGAATTGTTACAGAGTGGCTCCAGTAACACTTTTCTGAGTTTAAACGCTTCCACTGGCCAGCAAACTCCCCAGATATGAACATTATTGAGCATATCAGTGGGATGTCTTGCAACGTGCTGTTCAGAAGAGGTCAGTTTTCTCCAGCACTACTCCAAACATTAGTCGAGTTCGTGCTACGTCGTGTTGGTGCGCTTCTGCATGCTCGCGTGGGCCCTACACGATATTAGGCAGATGTACCAGTTTCTTTGGCTCTTCAGTGTATAATTAAACTTTCGCTGATTTCTTTTCCTTTACTACGAAGATAACTTTTCCCTATGTAGGTGGGAGTCAACAAAATATTTTCTGTTCGAAGGAGAAAATCTTTTTTTTAATTTTGTCCATTTTCTCATCTCACTAGTAATGTCAGTTATGACGATACGAAAATAATGACAACAAAACAGCCAGTCTCCGAGCGGAGAAAATCTCCGACTCGGCCGGAAATCGAACCCGGGCGCCTTCGCTTAGCGAACCGGCCCACTATCCGCGTAGGTACGGAGGCGGACAAGAGGAGAAAGTTGGTGATGGAAATTTCTTGGAAAGATCTCGCCGCAACGAAAAATGCCTTTGTTTTAATGACTGTCACCCAAACTCGCGTATCATATCCGTGACTAATTTGTAAGTAGAAATCGATCCCAGCCGCGATCGGGCATCGAAGTAATCACATTTTAATGGTTGGAAATTTGTGCCTGTCCGTTATTCGAATCCGCGTCTCCCGCTTAACGCGGGTAATTGCCTTTACCTCCTCGGCCATCCGGACACGCTCCCCAACCGCCCCGGATTGGCTACCTCTCACACGCTAGGAGAGTCCGGTGTTCATTCCTCTACTTGTTGGCAGTGAGTCTGTATTGCCGGTAGAGGAACGGACACTGTTGTGCATCCGCACGGAACTTACCAAGGCAGTCATGCCTACAGATATATAGTATATGTGCCGTGTCTTCTGTCGGACAAGCCACACATATAAGCCACATACATGACACTCTGTCCACTATTTCGCGGTAGTACAAAACGAGCTGCTCTCATTTGAACGTCAAGCCTTTGTGATAAATATCTCATATCGCACAGCAACACTCGAACAGAGGACGGACAAGCATAATTTAGGCAGTACTCTTAAATAGAGTTGTTGCATCTTTCAAGTGTTCTGCCAAAATAACGCAGTCTTTGTTCGCCTTCTCCGCATTATGTGACCTTTCTTGTTTAAGTTACACTTAATTGTAATCGGTCGATATTTAGTTGAATTGACAGCCTTTAGATTTGTATAATCTATCGTATTACCAAAATTTAACGGATTTAGTACTCATGTGAATGACGTTGCTTTTTAGTATTTAAAGTCAACTGTTACTTTTCGCACCATGCAGGTATCTTGTCTAAATCATTCTGCAAATGGTTTTGACCTATTGTTGAACTTTACTGGAAGATAAATGGCGGCATCATCTGCAAACAATCAAAGAAGGCTACTCAAATTGTCTCCTAATTAATCATTTATACATTTATACAACAATAGAGGGCGTAGAACGCTTCTGTGGGGAACGGCAGAAACCTGTTCTGTTTTACTTGATGACTATCCGTCAGTTACTGCGAACTGTCATCTTGCTGAGAGGAAATTACAAATCCAGTAGCACAAGTGATGTGATACTCCACAGGCACATACATGGTGTCTAGAAAAGGACTCCCTGATTTCAAAATTAAATATCTCGAAAGCAAAGATCGATAGAGGATTGCAGTAAACGGTATGTTTATTGTGAAAGCTGTAAGAAGTTTATACAGCAGTTTGAAATAATAGTTACAAAAGCTGATAACAGATGGCGCTGTAATCTCCATACGTAATGCCTAGTATAAATAGTGATCCGAAGCCCAGAGCGATCAGTTCCACTATTGAAACGTGAAAGGAGGTTAGCGTACCGAAGGAAGAGATTAAAACCATGTCTCCATTGAACAACGCGATTTTCTGGTGCTGAAGTACTACAGGTTAGAAGATAGTCCTACGGCAACAAGGCGAAGTTTTCAAGCACGATTTAATGTTCCGAAAGGACCCGATGCGAAAACCATTCGTACGCTCTTCGCAAAATTTCAACGAACAGGCAGCGTTACTGATGATCTAGTGGGGCATGTTGGCCGCAAGCAAACCGCAGTTACGCCTGAAAATATCGCCACAGTTTCTGGAATTATTCAGCGAAATCCAATGTCATCCGTTCGTAGAATTGCATCTGAGACTGGTTTGAAGCGTTCCAGCACGCAGAAAATACTGAGAAAGAGCCTACACATGTTTCCATTCAAAATCCAAACGCACCAGGCCATACCCGTACGAGCTGTGCAACAAAGGGTTGCCTTTGCTAATCAGATGCTCACAATGATTGATAGTGAAGGATTTGATGTTGGCTGCATCTGGTTTACGGATGAAGCACACTTCCACCTGAATGGATACGTGAATAAGCAGAACTGGCGATTTTGGGGTTCCGAAAAGCCATATTGGTGTGAAGCGAAACCCTTGTATTCTCCTAAAGTTACTGTGTGGGCTGCAGTATGCAGCAGAGGCGTTATTGACCCGTTTTTCATTCGAGAAACGGCCACTGGTGCACGTTACGTTGCAATTTTGGAACAAATTGTCGCCACACAGCAAGCGTTAGAGGATCGACCAGGTACTGAATGGTTTATGCAAGATGGAGCCCGACCACATCGGACCGAACAAGTGTTTCGCTTTCTTGAGGAATACTTCTGGAATCGAGTCATTGCTTTGGAATATCCCAAATTTACTGGTGCAGGCATGGATTGGCCTCCTTATTCGCCGGGTTTGACTTCCTGTGACTTTTTTTTTGGGGGGGGGGGGGGGGCACAGTGAAAGACATGGTCTACCCGAAGCATCCCGCCACACTGGACGAGCTTGAATCGGCGATCTCTGTGCCATGTGAATCCATTTCGGTTGAGACACTACGAAATGTGATGGCGAATTTCATTCTTCGTTTGCACCACCTCTGTAGTGCCAATGGTGAACATTTTGAAAACATTGTGATGTGATTGTTTGCAAAGATTGTTTTCGTACGATTATTTCACTTATGTATGCTGATATGACCTGTACAGCGTACAGCGCCATCTGTTAGCAGCTTTTGTAACTATTATTTCAAACTACTGTATAAACTTCTTACAGCTTCCACAATAAACATACCGTTTACTGCATTCCTCTATCGATCTTCGTTTTCGAGATATTTAATTTTGAAATCAGGGAGCCATTTTCTGGACACCCTGTAATTTGTTTAGAAGCCGCTTGTGAAGAACGGTATCAAAAGCGTTCTGGAAATACAGAAATATGGAACTTATTTGAAGTCCCCTGTTTATAGCAGTCACAACTCCATGAGAATAAAGAGCTAGTTGTGTTGCACAAGAACAATATTTTCTGAATACGTGCCGAGTATATGCCAATAGACCGTTTTCTTCAAGGTGATTCGTAATGTTAGATCACAACGTATGTACCAAAATCCTACTGCAGATCGACGTTAGTGATATGGGTCCGTATTTCAGCAGATTTCACCTATTTCCTTTCTTGATTACTGGTGTGACCTGTGGAACCTTCCAGTCTTTAAGTACAGATCTTTCGTCGACCCTCTGTAAAACTTCGCCATCTTGAGGATGTTGTGTTTTTTTAAATTTGGCAGGATTTAGCGGTACCTTAATATAAAGTCAGCTACCGATTAGGGAACTGATCGACGGAAACGATAAATGGATGTTTTGTCCTCCCCAAACTGGGACTGCTGAAGTGCACCACGTACGTCAAACAGAAAACAGCACGGGGTAACGGTCGATGATAGAAGTGAAATCCACAACTGACGTTCTGACTAGGTAAGTTTGAAATAGAACGGCACCTGGTGATTTGTTATTAAAAATCTGTGATGCCGAACCCGAGATCCTACGCTTACAGGGTCACCTGTTTTGCAAGGCACTGCCAGTACTTCAAATGGTTCAAATGGCTCTAAGCACTATGGGACTTAGCATCTGAGGTCATCAGTCCCCTGGACTTAGAACTACTTAAACCTAACTAACCTAAGGACATCACACACATCCATGTCCGAGACAGGATTCGAACCTGCGACCGTAGCAATAGAGCGGCCCCGGACTGAAGCGCCTAGAACCGCTCGGCCGCAGCGGCCGGCTTCTGCCAGTACTAATTATGACAAGTAGTAGCAGTTACCAAAGCAACTCGACTGATATAGTTAGCCTTAGCTATTTTACGACACGTAGTCGACCTACACATGTCAAGTTGGTTACCATGTGGTCGAATTCTCATCCTGATGACTCGAGTAAGTACAGGACAGCACAAATAAATTCAATCAAATCCCCACAAATTTATTTCTGAAATTACCTAAAGAACTTGGAAAGAATACTATGCACTATTAATAACATTTCTCTTCCATTTACACTAAATACAACAAGTTAACTACCGAAAAAACTCATTCACCGACTTCCTTTCGGGTTAGTAGTTTCACATTTCATTCACACACGCTGTTGTGAACCTCGTACGTCCAATGAGTCGGTAGTGAGATTAAGCAATGCAATGAGCGTCATGTCCGCAGCTCGTGGTCGTGCGGTAGCGTTCTTGCTTCCCACGCCCGGGTTCCCGGGTTCGATTCCCGGCGGGGTCAGGGGTTTTCTCTGCCTCGTGATGACTGGGTGTTGTGTGATGTCCTTAGGTTAGTTAGGTTTAAGTAGTTCTAAGTTCTAGGGGACTGATGACCATAGATGTTAAGCCCCATAGTGCTCAGAGCCATTTGAACCAATGAGCGTCATGCATGAAGTACACATGGTAATATGTCAACATGAATGTAGAATTCGCGGCTTTAGTGCAGTGTGAACGTAGGTTAATAGTAGTACAGTTTATAACCTTGCAGTTACAATACGGAAGACATCAAATAACTGTATAATTATGTTCCATAATGACAAGAAACGATTAGGAGTGGTTTAATGAAAATAAGATTAAATATGCGATACATTTTTAACCCATTCACTTTACAAAGACAGAACATTGCAAAATAATAATTTATTTTTGAATGAAATATCGTGAATGAGTCAGGCCGTTGGAATTAGGAATGTAAGCTGGTAACTAAGACGGAGCGTCATAACGAAACGTATTATGTTCTCCAACATTCATCTCGCCTAATAATCACGATAGTAAATTAAACTGAAGGAACGTTAGTAGTTAACAACCCAACCACGACGAGGTCGTTCGCAAAATTAGAGAAATCAGAGCTTTTACTGAGTGGTAGAGACGAACATTCATTCTGCGTAGCATCACACAATAGGATAGAAAATGGGAAAATGTTCTTGTTATACTACGTAAAACTCGCCACACAATGTACCACGTTATACAGATTAATAATATTGCGTTCCCACAGATGCCCGATAGTATCCCACACAACATGTGCCGCTATTCACATCCCGTATTATAATGCATGAAGCCCGGGGCAAAGATAAGAGCTTAGACTGGTCGCCGAGGGTGCGAGGAAAGTAGGGGGGAGATGAACGAAGAGATCGCTGTTGTTTAGAGCAAAGGGAGGGATCGCTAAAGTTTTTTCGCATTACAAACAGCAAAGCAATCAGAGCAGCGGGGAAAAGAGGTCGTTGTTTTGCGAGAGAAGCCAGAAAAGTAAACAACTTCTAATTAAGCAGAAGATGGAAACTGCTTACTCTTCTTTTTTGCCCCTCTGTTTCTTGCGTCTAGACTCCTTTGTGTCTGGAGAAAGAATTTACGGAAGTTATTTCTCTTGTGTGTATTAGAATGTCGCGCAAGTGTGGGTAACTGAAATATGGATACGTGCAGAAGATTGTGTGCTGATCAGGCAAACGGCTTCTAATTATGCTGCTTGCTCTTCTGTTTCTTTCCTTTTTTTCTTTCATCCTTATGTCTACGCTCCTCTCTGCTTGGAGAAAGAATTTACGTGGGTTATTTCGTTTCTATATGATTATCGCTTCAGTGCAGGTAATTAAAATATTGATATCTGGTTTACATAGTGTGTTGTTCAACACTTTGAGAAACGTCCCACGTATTCGTTATTATTAAAACAACAATTTTCATTTCAAGCACGTGTTTAGCGAAACACAGGAAACGCCTTAAAACGTTTACCCAATAGCATCTTGTTTTGTATTTGTACTATCTTCCTTACATGTATTCTCTACGTTTTATTTATTTTGACGATTCGTTCGGAAAATATCGAAAAAGGCCTGGTTCAGGAATACAAATCCTTTGAAATCAATAAAAAGTCCTCCCCCCGAAGCGAAAACTGCACGACCGCTATGAAACAAAGCGTTAATATCCGAAAAGCACAATATTTTGGTGTCTCGCAAGCTCCGTAGCATATCATGCTATACGCGACTACGCGACTACGGCATGTGTATGAGTCTCACAACAAAGCGAGAACGACATGTGGGTTATTTCCACATACAGCTCATTGCCTGCAGCGAGAGATTCAGTTATCTGTGAATTTCTGAAGTTGAAAGTGACAGTTTACGTATTTAATGCCCTCTAAGTTTGGGCTTAACTTTTAAATGTCCAACCTCCAGTTCTCGAGCACACACTTCCTAGATAATAATACCGGATCAGTTACGCTAGTCTGACTTGAGTGAACCGTCTAGGAAATGAGATATTAAAAACAGTAAACGAATTTTGCTGTTAGGCCAAAAAATAACTGATGGTGTTAAAAGTAAAGAGAACACAAGGGAATGAAACTTGACGCAATTATAACTGGTTATGTAATCCATTAGCCAGAAAAACATAAAATGCAAGGTGGATGTAGTTTCATTCCCTGTTTTGCGATTCAGCTCCCGGTTCGTAAAGTGACACTTGGCTATTCCTACTATTGCCCATCTTCATTTTGTGTTCCCTGTTTTGAGTCAGTTTAATGGGGAGCAGAGCGTCCGAACACTGTGCAGAGGTCGAGCACGGAGGAAAAAACAACGTGAGACAAGCATGAATGACTGACAGCTGAGCACATGGAGACAGAACAGTGCATCTGGCCAAGTGCGTTGTAATCAGCGTTAGAAATGCCAGACAAGACCCTTTGCCGCCAACAGGTGAACACCTGAGTCAGGGTCAATGCCCATGGCGTGCCTCACAGGCTCTCTCCATGACAGTGTTCCGTACTGTTGCACTGCTGTAACCACGCCAGCTCCTATGCATCCATCTCGATGTCCACTGTCTGGAATACTACATCCTTTCTCCATGAAAAGCTTAAATAGGGTCAGAAATGACCTTATTTGTAATGGACCTCCATCGCAAAGCTGGAGAGGATCGACAACCGAAGGGGACAACACCATCCCAGCTTAATCCGCTGGAAGGGTTGAAGAACTGGTGGCGTGGGATAACACTTGATCCACTGGCAATGGTGGGGACTCTGTTACTGGCGAGCACGGAAGAACAGGCAATAGTTCAAATTCCATGGGCTCGCCAATGGTTGGCGTAGGAGCAAGCCCCACAGTCCCCCAAACTGTGGTCGTAGGTAGAGTGGTCGAAGGTGTGGTGTGGCCACCAATAGATGACCATACTGCTGCAATTGGAAACCTCTTACCGGAACGGTGCCATGACTGACCCCATAACCCAGCTGACTTGAAGACTGCAGCATAAAAGGTCCGAAAGGCCATGGCCCTGCAGCATAAAAGGTCCGAAAGGCCATGGCCTTGGCTGCATTCGGATCAGCTGCTCCTTACCAGCACCCATCACAAACAACTCCGACTTTTGTGGATCACTTCTACACTCGGCAGCCACAATTGGGGCTGGCTGAAAGACCAGGCACAAACAGCAGCGGTTTGAGTAGAACACAGAGGGCTAGGGAAGTGTGCCTCGGGCAACTCCATGTGCAGCAAATCCAAGAGAGCCCACAGGTGGCACCCATGAAACATTGAAAGAAAATAAGACAGTGCACTGTCTCAGGTTGAGGCAGCACGGAATTCATCGTTTGGCTCTTCAACGTATGCACGAAGTCCTCCAGCTTTCAGATAGACACTGTGTGGAGCACGGTGGTAGTCAGATGCTGGGTGCCTTTGCGAATGAAAAAGTCGTGAAACTCTAACGACACAAATTGCCGGCTGTTATCAGATTGTTATCAGATACAAGGATCCACTGGTAGCACTCAGTAGCAAAAATGACAGCATCATTCCAGCAGTTGCCATCAATGTCGTGGAGCACAGCTTGGCGATGTACGGGAAATATGACAGTTCATTGACTGCACGTTACCGGTCTGTTTAAAATCGCCGCAAGGACACACAGCACAGCTGGCTTTTGGATTCCCACGAAACTGTTGGAAGAAACACCCCATGGTCCCGCCCCTCCTACAAATCTCACTTCACTTTGTCACGCATGACGAACGAAATGGGGGCAGGGACGTTTCCGACAAAATTTAGATGAATTTTATATAATGTAGGTATACGAATTGAATGAAAAAAGACAGAAGCGATCCATAGAATACTTGACCACCATTCTCCAACGGTACGGATTAAACGACGCATCCGGTTTACAAAAAAATGCCGTCAGTTTACTAAATAAAGTTCCTTGGAAAACTTCTAAGTCAAGTTTCTCCGTAAAATTGAGAAAAAAATTATAAAAACTTGTTTCTTGCCATTTTTAACGGTGTTCCACGTGCGTGTATCGCTACGGAGCAGGAAACAGTGTCAGTCATTTCCACAGTGCGTATTAATATCGCGATAATCAGAGCACAACTAGTTTTTACAGAGACAGCAACCGTACACGACTTTCTGAAATTAAAGGTGCATAACTAAAGTATGAGAAGACGTTGATGAATGTTAACACGAGGGTTGTCCAGAAAGTAAGTTCCGATCGGTCGCTAAATGGAAACTGTTATATAGCTAGGGAAGGCCGAAATGCACGCTATAAGCTCACGCAGGATGGCGTGAGGTCTGAAACAGGATACGTAATGAATGCTATAAAGAAAAGTACGTAGCTGCTGGAATACTTAACTTTAATCCATCATTTGTATACATCGTTCTTGATGAGACATGCTTCATACGATGACTATCAATTGCTATGGCGCCTTGCTAGGTCGTAGCCATTGACTTAGCTGAAGGCTATTCTATCTTCTCTGCAAATAAGCGAGGCTTCGTCAGTGTTGCATCGCTAGCTAAGTCGTCCGTACAACTGGGGCGAGTGCTAGTAAGTCTCTCGAGACCTGCCGTGTGGTGGCGCTCGGTCTGCGATCACTGACAGTGGCGACACGCGGGTCCGACATGTACTAATGGACCGCGGCCGATTTAAAGCTACCACCTAGCAAGTGTGGTGTCTGGCGGTGACACCACAGAAACCACGGTGAAAATCTAAACTGTTTTATTTTTGCAACACATAGCTACAACTTCCAGCTACTTACCTCCATAGTCCCCGATCCGACTTGGACGTTTGTCGAAGTGTTGTACCAGCTTTCCAAATCCCTCGTTATAGAAGGCAGCCGCCAGCGCTTCCTGCCAATTCCCTACGCAGGCCTACAGCTCGTTGTCTGTGCCAAAATGCTGTCTTCATAGCCAGCGGTTCATGTAAGTAGAGATGAAACTTAGAAGGAGACAATTACGGGCTGTATTGTGGCTAATCAAACATTTCCAATTGAAAACGATGTAGGAGCATCTGCATTGCCCCTGCAGAATGCAGCTGAGAATTGTCTTGAAGAAGAAAACGCACGACAGTTACGTAATTTTAGCTGCATAGCTCAGGCGAAATTTCTCACCAGGCCCTCGTACTTGGAGGGAGACACTATTGTTGTAGGTATCTTTATGTGCTCCCTGTGTGCTCAGAATGAAAAAGAACGACGGAACGGGATCGACGGGCATACAAGAGACACTGCCCAACACATCTGTGCAAAACGTCATCGGATTTTCGCTGTGGTTTCCACTTAGCGACCGATCGGAGCTTACTTTCTGGACAACCCTCGTACATTATATCATCTTAAAGTTTCACTTACAGATAGTGATAAGGCATTTAATACATAATTAGGACCTACTTCCTAGAGCGTAACTACACCAGTGCTCTACTGCTGCTGACATGTCGTCGCATTTGTGTTTGTTTACATCAGGTCTGTCCTTATGTTGAACGTAGTATAGTTGCAGTAAGTTTGTATAGCAATAAAATGCAACATTTGCACTCTTCTGTTAAAAGGAGAGATAAGCTGATGGCCCTTAATTGTACACGTAATAGTAATAATGAAGATCTTCGTCACCAGTTACACGACGTACAACGCGGTCCCATTTCCCGTAGGCCCTGCAAGGAGCCAACCGTTCGCAAAGTGTGGCGGACAAGCTGACTAGTGTGACGTCACAGGTTAGTTGAAGGGTCTTTATATCTCGTTGCCCCCTCTGTGATCTGAGTGACGTGTCGACATTGATTGGAGCCGATCACTGCTATGTACGTAGCGGCAGCGCTGTGAAGTGTGTTGGTAGAGCTCTGTGATTAACATATAAGGCAGTGGACGGTAGACAGATCGTTTCGACTCCCCGATACTGCGATTCTTCTAGCTAACGGTGAGATTGAGTGTGTCTAGCGAAGTATAGGTTTGGGAGTCGCCCAACGCATTCTGGTTCCGTCTGTGTGCTCGGTTTATGTTTTAACTCCTAATTTTGCAGGCGTTAGTGCCCGGGGAACTTGAATCAAGTTTGCCCCTTGCCGTTTTGGTATTTACGGTGTGGCCTCTTGCGTGCGACGGGGACACTTTGGATATATGTTAGTAAGGCCAATGTATAAACCGTGACATTTGAATATTTCTGTTCAGTATAAACTGCAGATTTCGGACAGCTGCTATTTATTGTGTATTTGATGCATCGTGTTTCAGTTAGAGCTCTAAATTCTAATTTATTGAAATCAGTATATAGGAAGTGATAACAGAATAATTGCTGTTCTGTATTAACTGCAGCTTTGGCTAGTTGTGAGGTGTGTACTAACATGCCGTGTTTTTGTTAGCGATCTACCCTCTGAAGTCTAGATATATTTTAGTGTGAGTAATGAGCCGTAGTATTTGAATGATTGTTTCTAAGGCAACTGCTGCTTAGGACAGTTGATATTTGTGTTGTTGTTGTTGTTGTTGTTGTTGTATACTAATTCCCAGTATTCCAGTCAGTGACATACATTCTGTTGTAGATCTCCTTAATTACATGTGCAAGGTGTCTCAGCTTGGCGTCATCAGGCACATTTTCTGTGGTGTTTCGCAGATAGCTGCAGTTTAGTTTTTGCATTGTGTAGCTAGAGTCAGCCCAAACAAATAGTGCTGATTACTTCATTCCTTAGCCGGCCGGAGTGGCCGTGCGGTTCTAGGCGCTACAGTCTGGAGCCGAGCGACCGCTACGGTTGCAGGTTCGAATCCTGCCTCGGGCATGGATGCGTGGGATGTCCTTAGGTTAGTTAGGTTTAATTAGTTCTAAGTTCTAGGCGACTGATGACCTCAGAAGTTAAGTCGCATAGTGCTCAGAGCCATTTGAACCACTTCATTCCTTCGACGACCACTGTCGAAGGAAAGTGTCTGCCAGTTACCCGTTACAACCAGACCGATTTTCAAAGCAGATTTGTACGTGCCCATTCGATAGATCGGTCCCAGTTTGATCTACTTCGATATTTGTTTTATCGATATGTATTAACAGGGACAGAAAAACTCGAAGAATAGCCAGTATTGCCCTGGCCCGCGCTGACTGCTACCGCCAAACATGTAGCGCTACTGAGTTGCTGTTCGATTACTGTTTATTCTTCGTTTTTCACTGTCCCCTGTTAACACTTATCGATAAAATAAATATCTAGTTACACTAACTTGGAAGCGCTCCATCGAATGCGTACGTAAAATTCAGACTTAAACATAATTTTGTGTCAGAATAAAAACAGCCTTTTTTGCGAGATTGTTTAACATTAATGACGTGGTTCACCCTTTTGGGACATCATCAGATTGTCTATAAAAACAAGAAACCATATCTATGTGCACGGAAAATGACACTACGCAGCATGCAGCTCTTACCGCGTTCACTTGACAAGCCTGGCCCTATTTTGTACTGCTGTGGCGAAATCAGCTAATGTGCTCAAGGTAATATGCGAAAGTCGTTGAAATTTTTCCACCACCTTTCTGTACTTCATTGATGATAGACTGTCGGTTTTCTTTTAACTACATCCACCTTGCATTTTATGTTTTTCTGGCGAATGGATTACATAACCAGTTATAATTGCGTCAATTTTTCATTTTATATGGCCGTATGACGGATGGGTTACATATCCAGCTACTTTTACGTAAGTATCTATTACTTTCAGTTCATTTTACCTGTGTAGTTCTGCAAGATACACCATGCCTCTTCCTCTATTTGTTACCAGTTTCTTGTTTTTATGGACAATCTGATGATACCCCAAAACGTTAAACGCGCCATGGATATTAAATAATTTCGCGATCAAGACTGTTTTTATTCTGAAATAATTCGAAACTGGTTCCTGTAGCACCCTGCACCGTGTCACTATGGACTGGAATAATTTTAAATAACTTGGAGTTGTCCCTAAGCAGAGCTCAGAGCAACAGCTGGGCGTCACGCACACCTCACCGCCACCTCTGCGCCTCGTTCCGCAGAGCAAACAGCTGCCGCGCAACAGATAAGGGCTTAGCCCTGCAGGGCCGACCCCAAGATCCGGCCAGCTACACGGCGCACGCCGCGGGTCGCACACGCGTGCGAGGTTAAACTCGGCGTGCGCCGGTTCTGTTGCTAGGGGTGCGGGTCCCACTAATCCTCTTCCAGCACTATTTGCTCTGCACAAGTCGTGTGACCCCCAGAATGCTGTCAGAATGTACCAGACTCTTTCAATGAATTTAGAAATTGGCATGATCACATAGTCTATGGTTAGAGACGCAACATTAATGAAGACGGTGATTTGAATAACACAATATAGAGCGGATTTCAGTAGATGATGTCAGCATAGAGGCAAGGATTAGTCATCACAGCATCATTCGCGAAAGCTAGGAATGTTTCTGCAAATAATCGGTTGTCAGCACCTTAGACGGTGAACTGACGTCACTTAGTTCCAGTAATATGAAACCAGAGGAATTATGTGGAAAGTTTAAGCAGATCGCAAACCGTGGTCTGAAGAGCTACATGCTTACTAAGTGGATTAAGGATGGAAACGACGCACCATGGTTTTATAACGAAATTCGGAAAAGGATGAAGAAGCAGAGGCTGTTGCACTCGGGATTCAAAAGATGATGATGGTTGGTTTGTCGTTGCGCTCAACTGCGCCGTAATCAGCGCCAGTACAAATTACCAATCTGTACACAGTCCAGTCCAGCCACATTCTTGAATAATGATGGACTGATGTGGACAACAACAAACACCCAGCCCACGGGCAGATAAAATTCCAACCCTCTCCGGGAATCGAACCCAGGACCACATGATTCAGAGGCAGCAACGCTAGCCACTAGAACACGAGTTGTAGACTGAGATTGAAAAGAGAACGGACAAATGACGACAAGCAAAGGTTAGAGATTCCTGCGTTTGTGAAAAGATATAGAGCGAAGCACACAACTATCAACTTCGTGCCTTAGAAAAACATCTGGCAGAGAACCCGACAAACTTCTGGTCCTACGTAAAATCGTTAAGCGTGTTTGTCTTCTATCCAGTGCGCTGTTCACCAATCTGGTGTGGCAGTTGAAGACAGCAAAACGAAAACCGAAGTTTCAAATTTCTCCCTCAAGAAATCGTTCACACTGCAGAATCGTGAAAACATACCGTCATTTGAGCATCGCTCAGACTCCCGTGTGGACGACACGTAATAACTACCCTTGGCGTAGAGAAACAACTGAAAGATTTGAAACCAAATGAATCACGAGGTCCGGACGGAATCCCAATTCGGTTTTACAAAGAGTACTCTGCGGCATTGCCCCTTTACCTAGCCTGCGTTTATCATTAATCTCTCGCCCAGCACAAAGTCCAAAGTGACTGGAAAAAAACTCACGTGACTTCTGCATATTACAAAAGAACGGACCCGCAAAATTACAAATATCGTTAACATCAGTTTGCTGCAGAATTCTAGAACATATTCTCAGTTATAATATAACAAATATTCTTCAGATCGAAAAGGTTATGTCTAGCACGGTTTTAGAAATCATCGCTTGTTATGAAACTCAGCTTGCCCTTTTCTTTTATAGTACAAATGCAAACTGGATGAAGGGCAACAGGCAGATTCCATATTCTTAGATTTCCGAAAAGCGTTTGGTACGGTACCCCACTGCCTACTGTTAAGGAAGGTACGGCAATACGGAATATCTTCCGAAATGTGTGAGTGTCTCAAGGTTTCATAAGTAACAGAACCCAGTATGTTTTCCTCGACAGCGAGTGTTCATCAAGCCCTGTACACACGAGGACACATCTTGCGCCACTAATGGTTCAATAAGATGGTATAATTTCCTGTTTCAAGAGCTGGCATGCCATCTGGTAGCTGCGTTTGCGCACATACTGACTGCAGATGGCACAACATTATTTTAGAAAATGACTGATGACGAACTGAGAGTGGCAGCTGGTGCTTATGCAGTCACTAGTGCAGTAACATCTTGGCGACGTCGACGAAAAAATTTACTTTGGCATAATAGAAGATCGTGGAGTAGAACTTCGATTTTAAGACGTGACGATGGCGGTCGGGAATTGCACAGTCTATTACACGATTAACTGAGATTGGAGAACACGAAATAGTACAAAAATTTTCTGAGAATGGGCGAGACGAAATTCTTGACATTGCTTCCTTTAGTAGGTCCAAGACTAACGAAGCAAAACGCAGTTTTCCGAGAATCTATCTCAGCTTCAAGAAGGTGAGTAGGTACCCTTATATAAGCTTAGTACTATTAGGCTGCTTTATGTATAGTGCATACTTGTAAGCTGTAACTAATTCCATAATTTTCTTTGGGTTAGTTCTAACATTGAGATTTCTAGCTACTGGTGAAAGCTATAGAAACCTAATGTTTTCATTCACAATAACTGTAAGCAAGATATCCTCAATTATTCCTTAAACTTGTGATTCAATTTGCCAGTATTTGAAGGATTCATACATGAAGTTACGTTGATTTTATTAAATTTCTTGAAAACATGACCGAAATAACTTAATGCAATAACACATTTCAATAAGCTTATTAAGTTCAGTAAAGGAATGATTTTTGTTTACATGTGTTACTCTCAACAAGAAACGTAATTCGGGGTTGTATTGTATTTTGTGTGCCTCTGCCACAACTTTTTAATGCAGTTTTATTTGTTACGCTTCGTTAGTTAGCAAACACCTAGCATTCCCTTTATTGTGCTAAATTCATTAGAAACAGCAACAAATTCTTTAGAGAGGCATTCTTAACAATTTCCAGAAAATATTCTGGGGGAAGGATGTATTTCTGACCCAACCCTCAGCTATGTCCAGCTGTGTCCAGGCGTGGCCATTATATTCATAATGTATCCAAACATTGTAAAATTTTATGTTAAGAATTGAACTTAACAATTTATAGGCCAAAACTCTTTCTCCCCTACTTGCGGAATTTTCAGACAAAATCAGTGTACTTCATAATTCATCATTTTCAGTTGTTAGGGGAAAATGTGTCTCATACATAGTGGTTCCATACTGTAAGATCATAGTTATTTTTCAGTTCATGGGTATGAAAGTCACATTGACATACTCACATCACATTTTCTGTCTTTCAGATGCCATCGACAGAAAATGAATGAAAACGTGTATCAAAACAGTTCCAAGATATGCGGAACTTTCAAAATTGTCTTTGTGCTTTAGACGGGATAATGTGGAATTTCGACCACCAAGATGTATGGGCTCTTTTTTTTTTTTTTTTTTTTTTTTTTGTCATCTGTCTACTGACTGGTTTGATGCGGCCCGCCACGAATTCCTCTCCTGTGCTAACCTCTTCATCTCAGAGTAGCACTTGCAACCTACGTCCTCAATTATTTGCTTGACGTATTCCAATCTCTGTCTTCCTCTACAGATTTTGCCCTCTACAGCTCCCTCTAGTACCATGGAAGTCATTCCCTCATGTCTTAGCAGATGTTCTATCATCCTGTCCCTTCTCCTTATCAGTGTTTTCCACATATTCCTTTCCTCTCCGATTCTGCGTAGAACCTCCTCATTCCTTACCTTATCAGTCCACCTAATTTTCAACATTCGTCTATAGCACCACATCTCAAACGCTTCGATTCTCCTCTGTTCCGGTTTTCCCACAGTCCATGTTTCACCACCATACAATGCTGTACTCCAGACATACATCCTCAGAAATTTCTACCTCAAATTAAGGCCGGTATTTGATATTAGCAGACTTCTCTTGGCCAGAAACGCCTTTTTTGCCATAGCAAGTCTGCTTTTGATGTCCTCCTTGCTACGTCCGTCATTGGTTATTTTACTGCCTAGGTAGCAGAATTCCTTACCTTCATTGACTTCGTAACCATCAATCCTGATGTTAAGTTTCTCGCTGTTCTCATTTCTACTACTTCTCATTACCTTCGTCTTTCTCCGATTTACTCTCAAACCATACTGTGTACTCATTAGACTGTTCATTCCGTTCAGCAGATCATTTAATTCTTCTTCACTTTCACTCAGGATAGCAATGTCATCAGCGAATCGTATCATTGATATCCTTTCACCTTGTATTTTAATTCCACTCCTGAACCTTTCTTTTATTTCCATCATTGCTTCCTCGATGTACAGATTGAAGAGTAGGGGCGAAAGGCTACAGCCTTGTCTTACACCCTTCTTAATACGAGCACTTCGTTTTTGATCGTCCACTCTTATTATTCCCTCTTGATTGTTGTACATATTGTATATGACCCGTCTCTCCTTATAGCTTACCCCTACTTTTTTCAGAATATCGAACAGCTTGCACCATTTTATATTGTCGAGCGCTTTTTCCAGGTCGACAAATCCTATGAAAGTGTTTTGATTTTTCTTTAGCCTTGCTTCCATTATTAGCCGTAACGTCGGAATTGCCTCTCTCGTCCCTTTACTTTTCCTAAAGCCAAACTGATCGTCACCTAGCGCATTCTCAATTTTCTTTTCCATTCTTCTGTATAGTATTCTTGTAAGCAGCTTCGATGCATGAGCTGTTAAGCTGATTGTGCGATAATTCTCGCACTTGTCAGCTCTTCCCGTCTTCGGAATTGTGTGGATGATGCTTTTCCGAAAGTCAGATGGTATATCGCCAGACTCATATATTCTACACACTAACGTGAATAGTTGTTTTGTTGCCACTTCCCCCAATGATTTTAGAAATTCTGATGGAATGTTATCTATCCCTTCTGCCTTATTTGACCGTAAGTCCTCCAAAGCTCTTTTAAATTCCGATTCTAATACTGGATCCCCTATCTCTTCTAAATCGACTCCTGTTTCTTCTTCTATCACATCAGACAAATCTTCACCCTCATAGAGGCTTTCAGTGTATTCTTTCCACCTATCCGCTCTCTCCTCTGCATTTAACAGTGGAATTCCCGTTGCACTCTTAATGTTACCACCGTTACTTTTAATGTCACCAAAGGTTGTTTTGACTTTCCTGTATGCTGAGTCTGTCCTTCCGACAATCATATCTTTTTCGATGTCTTCACATTTTTCCTGCAGCTATTTCGTCTTAGCTTCCTGCACTTCCTATTTATTTCATTCCTCAGCGACTTGTATTTCTGTATTCCTGATTTTCCCGGAACATGTTTGTACTTTCTCCTTTCATCAATCAACTGAAGTATTTCTTCTGTTACCCATGGTTTCTTCGCAGCTACCTTCTTTGTACCTATGTTTTCTTCCCAACTTCTGTGATGGCCCTTTTTAGAGATGTCCATTCCTCTTCAACTGTACTGCCTACTGCGCTATTCCTTATTGCTGTATCTATAGCGTTAGAGAACTTCAAACGTATCTCGTCATTCCTTAGTACTTCCGTATCCCACTTCTTTGCGTATTGATTCTTCCTGACTAATGTCTTGAACTTCAGCCAACTCTTCATGACTACTATATTGTGATCTGAGTCTATATCTGCTCCTGGGTACGCCTTACAATCCAGTATCTGATTTCGGAATCTCTGTCTGACCATGATGTAATCTAATTGAAATCTTCCCGTATCTCCCGGCCTTTTCCAAGTATACCTCCTCCTCTTGTGATTCTTGATCAGGGTATTCGCTATTACTAGCTGAAACTTGTTACAGAACTCAATTAGTCTTTCTCCTCTTTCATTCCTCCTCCCAAGCCCATATTCTCCTGTAACCTTTTCTTCTACTCCTTCCCCTACAACTGCATTCCAGTCGCCCATGACTATTAGATTTTCGTCCCCATTTACATACTGCATTACCCTTTCAGTATCCTCATACACTTTCTCTATCTGTTCATCTTCAGTTTCCGACGTTGGCATTTATACCTAAACTATCGTTGTCGGTGTTGGTCTGATGTCGATTCTGATCAGAACAACTCGGTCACTGAACTGTTCACAGTAACACACCCTCTGCCCTACCTTCCTATTCATAACGAATCCTACACCTGTTATACCATTTTCTGCTGCTGTTGATATTACCCGATACTCATCTGACCAGAAATCCTTGTCTTCCTTCCACTTCACTTCACTGACCCCTACTATATCTAGATTGAGCCTTTGCATTTCCCTTTTCAGATTTTCTAGTTTCCCTACCAAGTTCAAGCTTCTGCCATTCCACGCCCCGACTCGTAGAACGTTATCCTTTCGTTGGTTATTCAATCTTTTTCTCATGGTAACCTCCCCCTTGGCAGTCCCCTCCCGGAGATCCGAATGGGGGCTATTCCGGAACCTTTTTCCAATGGAGAGATCATCATGATACTTCTTCAATTACAGGCCACATGTCCTGTGGATACACGTTACGTGTCTTTAATGCAGTGGTTTCCATTGCCTTCTGCATCCTCATGTCGTTGATCATTGCTGATTCTTCCGCCTTTAGGGGCAATTTCCCACCCCTAGGACAAGAGAGTGCCCTGAACCTCTATCTGCTCCTCCGCCCTCTTTGACAAGGCCGTTGGCAGAATGAGGCTGACTTCTTATGCCGGAAGTCTTCGGCCGCCAATGCTGATTATTTATCAAAATTTAGGCAGTGGCGGGGATCAAACCCGGGACCGAAGACGTTTTGATTATGAATCAAAGACGCTACACCTAGACCACGGGGTCATATTACCACAACAACAAAGAAGGTAACAGCATTGTGTTACTGGCACGTGTTCATGAAGAGTATAAATTTACATGTGTGGATGTAGGCTGGAATGGGAGGATCAGTGATGGAGGAATGTTTCAGAACAGTCCACTCTGTGGATTTCTTACTGGTACTGAAAATTTAATGAAGATTACTGCACCAGAGATATTTTCAGGATATCAAACAGAAGTGCTTTTTATAGTCGTAGCTGATGATGCTTTTCCCTTATCAGAGCATATAATGAAGCCATATAAGGGAAATCTCACCCAGCAAGAGAAAATATTTAATTTTACCGTTTGAGCAGGGCAAGAAGAACTTCTGAAAAAGCTTTTGGAATACTGAGCAACAGCTTCAGAATTCTCCTTAAGAAAATGGCGCTACCTATTGAAATTATGGAGAAAACCACAATGTCTGCTTGTGTGCTACATGAGTTTTTACTGGACACGCACGGAAAGAGTTATGTTGGGCGACTGATAAAAGAAAGAAGACACAAATCATTGCGTTATCATTGCAAGAGAATGGCAGCAAAATAATCAAGGGGGGGGGGGGCACAGGAAGATTAGGTCAATACAAGTCAGTTAAAGAAGCTAGGAAAGTGAGGGACACACTACAGGAATATTTCAACAGTACTGGGTACGTACAGTGGCAGTGGGAATCTGTAAAAAAATTTCAGTACTGATACAGTGCCAAATTCTGAAAATAAGTTATGTAAATTATGAATGAAAAGTTAATATGGTATGCAGGAGATCATATTCATAAAGTAACTTAGTCGGTATTAGCAATAAATTTTGTGATTTGAATTTTGTGTTATCACAATCCAAATTCAAGGTAAAGCACTGCATTCCATTTGTATTTTATAGATACAAAGCAATGACATGTTAATCAAAATAAACAAATAAACAATCTTGTTACTCAAAATAAAGAAATAAACAACCTTGTTACTAAAAACAAATAGATAAACAGTCTTGTTACTCATTTCTGCCCATCTCTTCAAGCATGTTAAATATAGCTTTCATCGCCAGAGCTTTGCTTTTTATATGCTGTAGAGCAGTTTTTGGTTTATTTATGCTGGTCAGTATATTGTCCACTCTTTTCAAAGTTGCATTTTCTTCTTCATTGCAAGCACTCTACCTTTTTGTCCATGTGGACAGCTGTGTGACGATGATGATGATGTTGATGATGTTGATGAAGATGATGATGCTGCTTGAAATGGCTGGCCATCTTGTGCAACTTCACATTCCTCTGATTAAGAAATCCTCATTAACATCAGTGCGAGACTCCGGAATCTCACTGACAAGGCAGCCATCCTGAAAAATGATAGCAATCGTGTGCTTTATACTTTTTTGATTGGATATTTATGGCTAGTACGAGACACTGTGCACGATCATGGAGTACGAACACAGCTTCACAACGAATTTAAGTTACAAATGAAAAAAAATATGGACACTAGTGGGGTTCAAACCCACAGTCTTTGAATTGAAAACTTAACGCATTGGACAACTGAGCTATTGATATAAATTGCATATTTGTGAGTGTAATGTATCTTGAAAAGTTCGCCAAGGCAAATTAGTTATCAGGTTAGTGTTTTTCATTTACGGTACTAACTGCAGAGAAAACTTAAGTGTATAAAATTACTTATTGTGCCCTTACTGTTTTTAGTGTAGTCCATGCTTTCTTGTGCGAATTCTGCGTTGTAAGTTCCTTTCCTCGCCTGAACGTAGTCTCGCAAAAACGTAAGTTCCTTAAAATACCACAGCCTTCATTCTTACACATAAGCAGACCTCATACCATTCTTCGTCGAAGCTATTATTTTATGAAGTTCTGACCAAAACTTCGTGAGTAAACTTTTCATTTTCGCTATGATTTCAGCATGATAAGAAAACCTAACATCCTTCAATGAATCAGCTGTTTTGTTGAGTGAGTATTTCGTTGTGTGTTATGATATGTTGGTGATTTTGCGTCATAAAGACATGTTCGACTCTGTATGCCTCAATACGAACTTCGATAGCTTCCTTAGACCACTCCATTGTCACACAGTGCACCATGGATAGCAAAACAAACAGACGTATGCACTCAAATTGCAGCCATAAGGCGCGGAATGTAGCTTCGTTTGGTTGCGTACCATTTACTAGAAATGCGGTGGCAAGCCACTAGATAGCACGCAAGGTAACCGCTGCGCCAGTCATGGAGCAAGAAATGTCTCCGTCTGTATAGTGTTTCAGAGACAAGGGTCTCCTCAGGAGTGCCCCATTGAAGTGTGCTAGGGCTGCTATTGTTCTCCATACACAAAAACGATCTGGAGAACTGGGTCTGTTGTTGTTTGCTGATGATGCTGTGGTGTGCAGGAAGGTGCTGAAGATGAGTGACTGAAGGATGATACAAGAAGACTCAGAAAAAGTTTCTAGTTGGCCTAATGAAGGGCAGCTGTCTCTAAATGTAGAAAAATGTAACTTAATGAGGATGAGTAGGAAAAAGAAACCCATAATGATAGGATAGAGCATTAGTAGTGCCCTACTTGACACAGTCAAGTCCTTTAAATATCTGGGCGTAACGTTGCAAAGCAATATGAAATGGAACGGGCAGGTGAGGATTGTGGTAGGGAAGGCGAATAGTTGACTTCCAATTATTAGGAAAATTTTAGGAAAATGTGTTTGAATTGTAAAGGGGATCACGTACAGGACGTTAGTGCGACCTATTCTTGAGTACTGTTATAGAGTGTGGGATTCGCACTAGGTCGGAATGAAAGAATACGTCGAAGCAGTTCAAAGGCGAGCTGCTACATTTTGTTACCGGTAGCTTCCAACAACACACGAGTCTTACAGTTATGCTTCGGGAACTCCAATGATAACCCCTGGAAGAAAGACGACGTTCTTTTCGAGGAACAGTACCGAAAAAATTTAGAAAACCGTCATTTGAAGCTGACTGCTGAACGAGGGCACAGCCGTCAACATACTTTACGCGTAAGGACAATGTAGATAAGATACGAGAAATTAGAGCACATATGGAGTCATATAGATAGACGAATTTTCCTCGCTCTGACTGCGAGTGGAACAGGAAAGGTGGTGACTGGTAGTGGCACAAGGTCCTTTCCTCCAGGCACCATACGGTGGCTTGCCGAGTATGTATGTATGGAGATGCGGATGTAGAGGTAACACGGTATGGTACAATACGTTGCAAATAAGATCACCAGACATTAAATTAATCACCCGCATAAAGGAGCGCTCCAGATGGTATAGATGTGGTAGCAGGCGCTCATTTGAGCCACGGTCACTGATATAACTCATGGAAGTTAGTGAAGTGCATATGGCAGTCGGTTGTATGTAACCCGTGCAACTACACTAATCCACGGAGAAACATATTAGGAAAGAGCTATCGTGTTCGGATGTCCTCAAGAAAACATCGTGTATATAGTTGCCCGTCTACTTGTTGTAGTAACGTTATCTGTCTAACATGTCCGCAAGCAATGATGTATCATTAGCAGTCTTGTAATACGGTGTAAGAGCAGTTGTCATAATAGTTGTGGTGACGAGATCATAATCGACAGTCACAAGAAACGATTGTCACGCCTTCTCAGTGATAATAAGTTTTCAAACCCGACAGAGACGGTTATTGTCAGTGAAGCCAGGTCAGTCTTAACTAGTTTCCCAACGATAATTGCGAAAGGCACTAAATGATTTGGTAACTGAGACTGATAACTCTCAAAAGTCTGTTGCTCAGAGTGGCATATAGAGCGATAGGTCTTCAAACGGCAAAATTACACGGAAACTGGACAGTAGCTGATTAGAGGCGTATAGTGTAGTCTGTAGAGTCACGACTTTGCGTCTTTACAAATTATACGAGGAGTCGAATGCACCGATGGTCCAGTGAGGTCTTTAACACTCAGTGTATGACGAGTGAGGTCCAGGTCGGAGGTGGTTCAAGTTTTGAAGGTGTTCTTCTTAGCATACCTTGCTCCCATTCTTTGAGGTTACCGCGAATGTGAAAAGAGATTTTTGTTTCACAGTTCTCGGTGACTAAGTGCTGCCCTGTCTTCCACACATTAACCATTAACGTCCTGCCGTGCGGGGTAGCCGAGAGGTCTATGGCGTCTTGTCACGACTCACTTGGCTTCACCCGTCGGAGGTTCGAGTCCTCCTTCGGTCATGCGTGTGTGTTGTCCTTAAGCATAAGTCAGTTTAAGTTACATTAAGTAGCGTGTAAGCTTAGAGACCTATTACCTCCGCAGTTTGGTCCCATAAGACCTTACCACAAATTTCCAAATTTCCGTAAGGTCTTTGGTGCGATCTCATAGACCGCAGACATTTATTGTTACTCTGCTCTGTTGCTAATGAATTTGTTCTTCCATGACACCTACTGTAGTTTCTAGTTTCCTTTTTCAGAAGACACTTGAATTTGACGTGGACCCATACTGTTACTACTTCTTTCGTGCTTCGCGTTATGAACTCAGTAGCCAGGTCATTGTCTGCTGACTTTGAGGATACTCTTTAAAATGATTTTACGACAGTTTAGGAAGTGATATTAGATTAAACAGTGACAACGAAATTGAAAATGAACATAATTTAGAATAAGAACATTGCGAAAGTGAAGATGAATTTGTTTTGCCACTTGTGAATTCCTCGAAAGAAATAGATGATCAAAGTAATGAAAACAGAATTATAGAGACTGAATTTTTGGCTACAGGTTTTGCTACAAACATGGCTGGTCGTCGAGGCCTCTTTCAACGATGGTCAACAGCATTATTTTTCCTCACATTGGACAATAGTGGGTTGAGTGTGTTCGTTCTTCAAAATTCATACAATGACGATACTATGTGAGCCACTTTAATTTTTTCAATAAGCTTGCAAACCGTTGGCGGTGCTACAGATAAAGTGCGAGTTAACAACAATCACATACCCAGTAATCATCGTGCAACTACTCGCCGTGTTTTGGGTGTAGCAGATCCAAGAGTAAAAGCTTGGAAAAATACAGGACATGCTCCACTTGTGACCCAAAAGAGAAGAGAGACGCCTTGTATTTGTCATTGTTGCAAGAAGCCCATCTAACTTCATTTCTTCACAAACATTTCCAGCGAGTGCAAAGAAAACCTCTGAGAAGGAATTTAAAAACCTGAAAATACTAGTGTTATTTTGTTTTCTTTGAATGTTTTATGGGATATTTTTATGTTTTGATTGTTAACATACATAACAAACAATAAAAATATAGCATAAGTAAAATTAGGATTCAGGGTACTTGAGTTTTCATAGAATTAACATTATGATGTAATATTATGTTCATTTTGTGCAGTTTTTTGTTTAAACGAGTTTTTTTAGTAAAGTCATTTTAAGATCTAGTTGAATATATTTTTTGTGTGGTATTAATGTAACCTTTCAGATAAAAAACTGAGTTGTTTCACTGAAGTTTCTGATTTTTTCTGACTGTTTAAATATAGCGGTATGGCAAACCGCACCTGGGACAGAGTGTGACAAAAAGTGACATGGGAAGCTAAGGGTTACTGATGAGCATGCTTTTTGGTGTTTTCTGAAACGACAACAGCAGTGTGCACACGTTTGTCATGTGGCAAATCCTTCAGCAACCTACCACACTTCAATGGGCCGCTAGATCACGAACTTTAATCACATATAACATGTCGGTGCCTGCTTGGAACAGCAGTTGCAATGCAGGAGTCATCCGCCCCTCAATTTGGAGGATCTACGGGATGTAATCACCTCTGAGAAACTTCAGTGTGGTTGGAATACCTGTAGGAACTTGTCGACTCTCTCACTCTGCGAATTAAGGTCACTATGCGGTGTTACATTAACGTGGTGCCACTGGGGTCAGCAAGATTTTATCAGTGTGCTTATAAGACATTATATGATAGATTATTTAAGTAAATTTGCTTTACGTCACGTCTACGGTCACAAATTTTTTGTCATCAGACTATCCGTTTCGGTCTATAATGACCATTTTCAGATCTGTTTTTTAAAAGTATGTCCTAATATAAAGGAGCCGTAGTGGCATCGCCAAATGGACTTGAAGTAATGGAAATTTACTCTATGTTTTGGTCACTGTCCAATTCGCGACCATGTCGCAGCTTGTGAGATTATCTGGGCATGCAACATCGTTGTCTTGTCACAAAACCTGCCAGCCATTGTGACCGAGCGGTTCTAGACGCTTCAGTGCGAAACCGCCCTGCTGCTACGGTGGCAGGTTCGAATCCTGCCTTGGGAATGGATGTGTGTGATGTTCTTAGGATAAGGTATAAGTTAGGTATAAATCTAGCGGACTGATGACCTGAGATGTTGTCCCATAGTGCTTAGAGCCATTTGAACCATTTGAACCACAAAACTTATTCCCAGAGAGTCTTTCAACTTTCAGCAGAGTGTACATTATTTTCAAACTTCGTGTCACATTAAACCTGTCACGTAACGGGACTCGCAAAAGGCAAGGAGCCCCGCTCGTGTCCTGGTCCTGCACAAATTAAATTGTTAAGACGGTTCACTACCCCATAAACCATTGATACAAACATAATCTATGATCACAGTCAACGACAGATTGTAATACTGACAAGAGAGTAAATTAATAAAAGGTATTCCTGGGAATAATCAGCAGGTGTAATGAATTTTTCAAGCAACGCCATTAGGTCATTTGGAGTAGTAAAGAACCAGCGAAAAAATGTTCCTGCTGCAGCAGAAAATAGGCGAATATGTTTCTGTTCAAAAGACTGTGACTGAAAAGTGGGGTACCAGTTGCCTCGTTCTACGTTCCTGAGCATCTCTGAAAATTTTCACTAAAATTTTGGCGTGTGACTATATATGCGCTCCTTTTAAGGTGCAAATCACCATTGACTCCTTCAAGCTCCCCTCTCTGTAACTCGCTCACACCCACTATTTCAGCGCTGTAATTCGCCCATATCCATCCACTCCCACTTGCCCATTCTCATTCACTCATTCGGCCCATCTCATTGTCATTGTCTGTTTGTGTCTCTCTAACTGCGGGTGTCTCACAGCCACAACCTCCTTCGTTCTGCCTTACTAATACTGTCTACCTTTATTGTTAGTGCCTTCCTCTTGCTCTCTCTTACTGCTACTGTCTCGTTCATACTGTCACTGTCACTGTCATGGACTTTCACGTTATCGCTGGCCGTCACCCACTCCGGTTTTCTCCTTCTCTTTGTTCCTCTCCCACTAGCGTTGTCTCCTTTACTCTTTTCCTAGCATTGTTTCGTCACGGTAAAGTATGACCCACTGCCACTGTGTCCTTCTCTTTCTGTCACATTTCCATTGTCCATTGTCTTCTTTGAGTTTTCTGCATCACAGTGGCACGTAAAGTGCCCTCCGCCACTCTCCGTTGAGTGGCTTGCGGAGTATAAATGTAGATGTAGATGAACCGCTGCCTATTTTGCAGTACCTATTTTGCAGTACCTATTTACTGCTTTTCCGTCTCTTTCCCACGGCCGCTGTCTCCTACTCTCTCAGAATAAAACAGCGTGATTATGTTTGCATACCAAAATTTTGGGGAAAACTTTTAAAGGGCTGAGAAACGTAGAATGAGGCAACTGGTATCCTACTTTTCAATTAGTCTTTCAAATACGAAGATATGCCCCTTTTTTATGCTCCGATACGAGCATTTTTCCTCTGGTTCCCTTCTTTTCCCTGCCACGGTAGGTTCATGTCAGTCGCATGAAAAGAATTTATGGTGCAGTAAAATGTGAAACTGAAATGAAGCAAAATTAATTTTACGGCTCAGACCGGATTTTACGTGCACAGAAATTTTAAATGTGCTTATGGGGGTTCCCATAACTATTCTGATGATAACGGAGACGCTTTGTAGCATATTTATCCGTGATACGTCACGTTATAAATCACGTTTTCCCGTGACACCGGATATTACGTGTATATTTTATATGTTCAAGTAGAATAGTTTTGAACCTATGAATTCGTATGATGGGAATGGATGAAGATATTAGGGAAATTTTCAGGGAGATCTTAAGAATATATCGGAAAAATTAAAGCCATTTCTGTGCATTGGCACCTTGGAATCCGCGGCTCTGTCTTGGTACGAGAAAATGCTTTTTGGTGTTCTCTTAAGGAACCGCGGTCTGCTCCTGGTGTCATGCTGTCGACAGACATCGCGTATGACTTCAGGCCACGGCTTGTAGTGGTTAAGGGAACTCTGAAGGCACAGCGGTACGTCTCCGTCATCCTGTTTCCTCGCGTCTCACTCTCAGGCGACAGTACCGCGCTGTCATTTTCCAACATAGCAATGCTTGTCCAAACATACCACGTGTGTCTATGAATTACCTGAGCGATTTTGAGGTACTTCAGTGGCTAGCAAGATACGCATATCTGTCCCCAACAGTACATGCGAGGGAGATGTTCGGACGTCAACTCCGTGCTGGTGCCAGTAACCAATGCATTAAGGATCAGATACAATTACTGCGGACCAGTCCACCCCAGGAGAGGATATAACGGCTTCATGATACCCTTTCCGATCGAATCAGCGCTTGCAGCCAGACGTGAAGGGGTATACTGATAAGTGGGCTCATACTGCCAAGTTCTTCTAAATTTGACTCGTTTTCATGAGAAAACATCACATACTCTCAGGTAGTATATTTCCGGGCGTGAATTAGTTGCTGCAGATCATCCTTACTAGCCACTCAGCAAACACTCCAAGAAAAAGGTCTCCTGTCTGTTCCTCCATCCCTTATAGCCTTCAACTGAAAGTAGAACGTCGTTACCGCTTGGATTCGAGATTTCAGCTACCCACCTTCTACTAAATTTACATCATGTTCCCTTCGTATGTCTTGGAATATGGCAAAAGACTTCCTTGTTCTAAGGGCCATTCATTCATCTTGATACATATCATGCCAGTACTATTTCAGTGTCACCTCAGTAAAAGTTAGTTCTTATAATTACACGATTATTAGAAAGATGCACCAATATAACTGATCTTTATTCACGACACTGTTTCGGCATTTATCGCCATTTGCCAAGTACGTCTAGACTGATCTGACGTCCGTATTACGTCGTTGGATAACTTTTTGGAACTGTACTTGACAGTGGCGACAAATCCCGAAACAGTGTCGTGAATAAAGAACAGTATAATATACAGCCATTTTGGTATACCTTTCTAATAGTGACGCTGCTGGCTCTAAAGAAGAAAAATTGTTGACAAATTTACTTCATCCACTACATTCCATTTCCTTATCTATTTCTTTTTCTTTGCTTCTTCTCGTTCATTGCAATTTGTATCTCTGCGTTTCCCAAGATCAAACTTCCTTTCTTTCAATAGCACTAGTACTAAGAGTTGATGTCTCACTGTCGTAAGTCAACACTGTATTACACAGTGATTGTGACATACCGTTTCAGATACATCAGTTTAACAGAATTTGAAAAGTCTACTTCGTTTAGCAAATGCAGTGTAGGCAATTTCTACTCGTATGCTCACTTCTTTTGCTATGCATGCAGTCAGGTTCTTAACTTTCCCCATATAGAATAACCGAACTCCCGGTTCTATGAATTCATTGTCAGTTTCTAAATTTTTAAAGTATTTTTTATATTTTTAGTATTATTGTCATTATTTTACAAGTCTACTTTTCAACATCCTCTATTACGTTCTTATATTAGCTATTGAAGCTTATTTGTAGTAACGGTAGCGATTTCTTTCGAGTTATCAGTCTCCCGACTGGTTTTATGCGGCCCGCCACGAATTCCTCTCCTGTACCAACCTCTTCATGTCAGAGTGGCAGTTGTAACATACGTCTTTAGTTATCTTCTCAAAGTATTTCAATCTCGACGTACAGATTGAACAGCAGGGACGAAAGAACACATTGTTGTATCACGCCCTCTTTAATCCAAGAACTTTGTTCTTGGTCTTCCAGTCTTATTGTTCAATCTGTATTCTTGTAAATATTGTGTATTAGCCTTCTTTCCCTGTTGCTTACCCTATTTCTCTCAGAATTTTGAACATCTTGCCCCGTTTTACATTGTCGATCGCAGCAGTGTCGATGGAAGATGTGCTTGCTTGGAGACTGACGACCTTCGCAATTAAGTCCCATAAGATTTCACACACATTTGAACATTTTTTTGACTTGTATTTCTGTATTCTTGAATTTTCGCGAACATTTTTGTATTTCTTTCTTTCGTCGACTAGCTGAAGTGTTTCATATTTTATCCATGATTTCTTCACAGTTTCGTTCTTTGTAGCTACGGTTTTCTTTCCAACTTAAGTTGATTGCCCTCTTTATAGTTGTTCATTCCTCTTCAACTTTACTACCTGCTGAGCTATTCCTTACCGCTGTGTCTATAACCTCAGAGAACTTCAAACGTCTCTCTTCATTCCGTATAAATTCCGTATCCCATTTCTTTGCGCACTGGTTCTTCCTGACTCGTCTCTTGAACTGCAACCTATTCTTCATCATCACTAAATTGTGATCCGAGACAGCATACAGAAAAGTCAAAACAACCGTTGGTGAACGTAAAAGCAAGCGTGGCAGCTTTAAGAACGGAATGGGTATTCCACCAGTAAATGCAGAGAGACGGTGGACAGGGGGAAAAAAGTACATTGAAAACCTCTATGAAGAGGGACAGTTGTCAATATAGAAGACATAGTGAATCCAGTAATAGAATCAAAATTTAAGAGCTTAGGAGGGCTTGAGATCAAATAAGGCAGAGGGGCTAGACAACATTCCATTAAAATTTCTGAAGTCATTTGGGAATGTGGCAACAAAACGATTACTGATGTTGGCGTGTAGGATCTATGAGTCTGGCAAAATACCATCTAACTTTCGGAGAAAATATCATGCGCACAATTCCGAAGACAAGAGCTGGCAAGTGCGACAATTATGCACAAACCGCTTAACAGCTCATGCATCCAAGTTGCTTGCAAGAATAACATGTAGAAGAAAGGGAAAGAAAATTGAGGATATGTTAGACGACGATCAGTTTGGCTTTAGGAAAGGTAAAGGCTCCAGAGAGGCAATTTTGACACTGCTGTTGATAACGGAAGCAAGACTGAAGAAAAATCAGGACAAATTTGTAGACGTTGAGAAAGCGTTCGATAGTGTGAAATGCTACAAGATTTTAAAAATTCTGAGAAAAATAGCGGTAAGCTATGGGATAAAACTGGTAATATACCATACGTACAAGAACAAAGAGGAGACAATAATGGTGGAAGATCAAGAATGAAATTGTTGGATTAAAAATGATTTTATGCAGGAACGTAGTTATTCACCCCATTGCTCAGTCTATACATGAAGAAACAAGAAGGGAAATAAATGAGAGGTTCAAGAATGGAATTAAAATTCAGTGTGAAAGGATATCAATAATAATGTTCACTGATAACATTGCTACCCTCAGTGAAAGTGGAGAATTACATTTTCTGCTGAAAGGAATGAACATTCTAATGAATACAGAATATGTATTGAGAATAAATCGAAGAATGGCAAATGTAATGAGAAGTTGCAGAAATGAGACCAGCGACAAATTTAACATCAGAATTGATCACGAAACAGACGATGTTATGGAATCATGTTTCTTTTTTTAAGTCGTTTCCGAATGGTTTGATACGGCCCGCCTCGTTCCTCTCCTCTCAACTCAGAGTAGCACTTGCCACCTACGTTCTCAATTATTTGCTGGATGTATTCCAATCTCTGTCTGCTTCTACAGTTTTTACCCCCCGTATTCCCCTATATTACCATGTAAATTATTCCCTGATGTCTTAACAGATGTGCTATCATCCTGTTCCTTCTCTTTGTCAGTGTTTTCCACGTTTTCCTTTCCCCTGAGATTTTGCACAGAACCTCCTCATTCCGTATCTTTTCACGCCTCCTAATGTCCAATATTCGTCTGTAGCACAAAATCTCTTCTGTTTCGGGTTTCCAACAGTCCATGTTTCACCACCACACAATGCTGTTCTCCAGATACTGCGATAATGAATAGCCCATTAGGCAGTTCAGTTGAAGAGGAATGGGCTTCCCTAAAGATGGCAATCACGGATGGTTGGAAGAAAAACGTAAGTACAAGGAAGATGACTGCGAAGAAACTATTGGTAACAGAATAAATACTTCATTAGGTCGACGAATGCGGAATGTATAAAAACGTTCAGGTATACAAAAATAAGAGTTTCTTAGGAATGAAATGAAAATGAACTGCAGGGAAGCTGAGACGAAATGGCTGCATGAAAAATGTAATGAAATCGAAAAAGAAAAGGTTATCTGAATTGGAAGAAATGGAATGAAAGATTTCTCAGAAAGTGAAAATAATTATTCATACTTACCGCTCTGTTCTGTAAATTCTTTGTTGCATTAACTTGCACAGTTCAGTGGCGCCAATAAAAGGATTAAACTTGTTTTCGAGTCGTGTCGTGCAGCTGGTTTTATTGTACTTCAAATGAGTTCTCGCTTTCTGGCTCATTACTCACTCCATTGTAAGGAAGTAAGAAGATGAGAGAGGAGGTAATCCTTTGGCGGCTTCCTGGAGCGGGCTGAAGCCTTTTGTCTGCTGCTAGCCATTGTCTTCGATTGGCTAATGGTCGCCCACGGCTTACGGTCATGTCTTTGCTCACAGCTTCTCGCAGAAGCGCGCCGCAGATACCGCTGTACCGCAGTGAGGCAACTTATCCACAGCCGGCGGAAGCGAGCGTACTTATTACGGATTACCGCAACGAAAAGTGGATGGACGAGGTGAGAGGAAAATTTGCAAGTACCCCTTACCGCCGGATAATTAGTCGGCCTTTCGTCGAAGCTACCTGCTTTGCAACTTCCGCTTTTCTTTTGCATCAGTTGTATTTTACTCTACGGACATAAATGATTCGATAATGACTGTACCGATTTTCTTTAGGACGTTATCACTACAACAGGTAATTTCTTAATGAATAACTACACAGACAGGAGGAATACTGATTTGTTTCATTGTTCTAAACCTTCTCACATGGCAATCTTCACGAATACCTTTCACAACATGAAACAATTTTATGACGAAATACTTCCTTAAAACTATACGTAAGGAAAACATGGCAATATCAAAAAATAATGTAGAGTAATGAAATTTCAGGAATACATTTGTATAGACATATCTCAGTGAATAATATCGTAAGATCCCAGGTTAATGTAACTCGAGATAAGCCCTTCCAAATGTGAAGTGATGATACATTAATAACCGGTGTAACCGCCAGATGTAATATATTGCGAATACATAGAAAGAAGGATCCTTTATTGTATCATTATATGATAGCGGAACAAACACTGGTAGCAGTTACTTCTGTAAAATATCTGGGAGTATGCGTGCGAAACGATTTGAAGTGGAATGATCATATAAAATTAATTGCTGGTAAGGTGGGTGCCAGATTGAGATTCATTGGGAGAGTCCTTAAAAATGTAGTCCATCAACAAAGGAGGTGGCTTACAAAACACTCGTTCGGCCTATACTTGAGTATTGCTCATCAGTGTGGGATCCGTACCAGGTCGGGTTGACAGAGGAAATAGAGAAGATCCAAAGAAGAGCGACACGTTTCGTCACAGGGTTATTTGGCAAGCGTGACAGCGTTACGGAGATTTTTGGCAAACTCAAGTGGCAGACTCTGCAAGAGAGGCGCTCTGCATCGCGTTGTAGCTTGCTGTCCAGGTTTCGAAATGGTGCGTTTCTGGATGAGATACAGAATATATTGCTTCCCTCTACTTATACCTCCCGAGGAGATCACGAATGTGAAATTAGAGAGTTTCGAGCGCGCATGGAGGCTTTCCGGCAGTCGTTCTTCCCGCGAACCAGACGCGACTGGAACAGGAAAGGGAGTAAATGACAGTGGCACGTAAAGTGCCCTCCGCCACACACTGTTGGGTGGCTTGTAGAGTATAAATGTAGATGTAGATGTAGATCGTTGAATGCAAGGATGCAAACATAAATACTTTGTGTTTTACAGGTGCCGGATGCCAGTTTGTGCGATTGAGTTCCATGCCTGTTCAATTTGATCGGTCAATACAGAGTGTTATGTGTGAGGCGAAACTATGGGTCTCACGGAAAAAGGGTGACCCGGCTGAGTCACGCAATTTGACTCTTAGTCTGATCACAAGGGGTGGCCATTAACTGCACGCGTTGATCACGTAGGCTGACGTGAGGATCAATGAACTATACTTGACGGGATGTATCTGGAACATCTTAGGTGATTAGAAAGTTAGTAGACAGGAATACAATTAAATACTTAGATTTAATTCAGCATCAGCGATGAACGTCGATCTTGACTTTGTACAATAATATTTACAAGTGCAGTTATAGAGTGAACTGCGAATACTGCTTTACAATTGTGAGTGCTTCACACATATAGATCAATTGCCAATGCATAAACTGTATGTGGCGCCTGGCTAGGTCGTAGCTACTGACTTAGCTGAAGGCTATGCTAACTAGCGTCTTTGCAGATGAGATCTCTGAAGCTATAAAAAGTGAACCATTCGTATTCAAAGTCGGCTGTAGAACTGGGCAGTGCGATAGCTTGTCTCGTAAGACCAGCCGACTGGCGGCGCTCGGTGTTGTAACGGCGACCGGAACAGTTGAAGGGCTGAAGTGACGGAAAACGCGGCGGGACCCGCGAAGCGGCCCGCGAACAGCAATACAACGGGAGAGGACGGACACAACCAACGAACGACTTTACGACAACAACAAGAACTAAACAACAGAATCAAGAAAACCTAACTAGACAACCACGTCAACCCGTAAACAAAACACGAAAGTAAATACGCTGTCTAAGGCGAGGCGATATGTCCTGAGAAGTACGCAGGGTTACACTGGCATGCTGAGAGAGAGGCAGGCCCTTAAAGTACTCTATCGGGGATTCCGCTATTGGCCCCTGCAACCACGTGTTCCCCTGTGGCGCCCTCACTCTAAATGCGGGCCAGAAGCGCGCGCCGCCACAGCTTACAGCACATGGAGGTAAGAATAGAGGGAGACGCCGTGACGTCACAGCTGTGAAGCTATGTGAAGCCGACGGTAGCCATCTCAATCCGACCAAAACATTGCTGCTGTAAGCTTGTGTGCATAGGCTTGTCGCTCGCTTTTGGAAGGATTTTGCGCTATTTTGGTGACTTGTGTGGAGTTCGGATGTACGAATCGTTCTGTTTGTGATGCGAAATCGAAGGGAATAACATTTCATGTGTAAGTTGTCTCGTTAAGTGTTGTTTTACAACTTCATTGTGAACGTGTTTTTCTCCTGTATGATTTTAGATTTCCTAAAAATGAAAGTCGGAAAGCTCTGTGGGAGAATGCCGTGAGGAGGAAGAATTGGCGTGCACTATATGTTTTCAGCATTTCCGAGAAGAGGACATAGACCGAACTTCCCTTTCAACAGTAAGGCTCCGAGAAAATGCTGTACCATCAGTTTTCCCTACACACCCAAAACATTTGCAAAAGGTATGTTAATTCAAAGAATTAAATTCTTAGTTTTCAAGTTCACGTTTCAGTATAATACGTACGTATCGTCGATAATCCAAGTGTTGAGTAACTCACTTTGTCTTCATCATGTACCAAATTAAAAGCTAACACTACATTAACTGGCGTAAAGTATAGGCCTAAACAGGACACTGTGTAGATTTGCCATTCTATGTACCGTATTTCAGTAAATATCGGTGGTAATAAACAGTGTTTCCCAGAAGTGTAACGTAGCTGAAATGTCCCAGTACGTATTACAAACAAGATGTATTTATGGGGCTTTAGAGGGAGGGTATAGCTAACTTAGTTTTCAGTTTCTATTATTTAGTTTGTGATACACGTTTATTACTGAATTAACAAAACTATCGTTTACATTGAAGGCTAGCTATTCGTAATATTACATTAAAAACTATTTTTAATCAGAAGAAGCGCGGAATTTCGCCTTTACGAGATTTTATTTTAAACAAAAACATTGAAACAACCAATCTGATGACGTTAGATGCGTATATGGCGCAATTAGCGACTGTAATACACGCAGTGCTATAGCACACTGGCAATGTTTTGGTCAGAGTGTCATAGCAGCGAGCCACGCCCCCATGGCTTCAAAACGTAGTACGGCTGGGATACGTAGCGCCATCTCCCCTTATTCTTACCTCCATGTTACGGCACGATGGTGCAGAGACATCTAGGGGTCTTCGACGTTCGTGACGTCTGGCGGGGATTCAAATTCCGCGGCGTGCGGTACCAGACTCGGTCTGCTAGCGTCGACAGTGTCGACTCGCGGGTCCGATGTGTACTGACGTACCGTGGCCGATTTGAAGCCTACAACCTAGCAAGTGTAGTGCCTTGTGGTGACACCACACAGAGACGATGAACTTTATATGCGGATGACGATAGAGTTTTCGTCCAATGATGTCCCTGAAGTATTCGATTGGGGACAGATCTGGTGATCGAGCAGAGCCACGCTACATGTCGGTAATCTGTAGGGCAGGTTAGGTTGAAACAGTAGTATGTGGGCGATCGTTATCATTTTGGAAAACACCCCCTGGAATGCTGTTCATGAACGGCAGCAAAAAAGGTTGAATCGACAGGACAACAGCTCTAACTGAAGTACAAATCTACAGTCATGGCGAGTAGGAGAACAGCGAGAGCGATCCAGTTTCATACGAAATAGCACCCCAGACCATAACTCTAGGTGTAGTTTCAGTGTGTTTAGCACGGAAACAGGTTGGTTGCAGGTCGTCATCTGGGATCCTTCTACCCAACAAACTGCCATCATTGGAACAGAGGCAGAGCCGGCTTTCGTCAGAAATCGCAACAGACCTCTTCCAAGCCCTCCAGTAAGCTCTCGTTTGATTCCACGGAAGTCGCAAATGGCGGTGGTTTTGGTCAGTGGAATGCACGCTACAGGGCGTCTGGCTCGGAGATGTCCTTGAAACAACCGATTTGTAACAGTTCGTTGTGTCACTGACATGTCCTTGAAACAACCGATTTGTAACAATTCGTTGTGTCACTGTGGTGTCAATTGCCGCTCAGGTTGCCGTTGCACGTGGAATACGACGCGGCGAACACGTTGGTCTGCCCTCACGGTAATACCACGTGGCCGTCCAGAGCCGCTCTTCTTGTGACCGTTCATTCCCGTGACCACCGCTGCCATTAATCATATACAGTGGCTATATTCTTGCTAAGTCCTTCTCCAACAGCGTACAAACAGAGTTCTTGTACCCCTATTCGTTCAAACTCAGTGAGATGTTAATAATTGCGTCTATGTTGCCTTAAAGGCATTCTTGAATAGCATCAACTTAGCACGTCCAATCTCATAGGTAACTAACGCTCACAACGTTTATGTGCTTATTTAAAGCGAACATGATTTGCATCCTCGTAACGGCGCGAAATTTAAATGGACATCATGTTTCAGATGTAGAACCAAGCCCACCAACTTTCATTTATATCGCACATCTTCTTCTTAGTATTTGTTTCTTTTTTCAATCATTGAGTTTGCCTGTAATCCAGATTGTAAAACAGTATGCTTAGAACCTTTATATTTTTATCGTTACAGTCCTACAGTTGCTAACCGCTCGAACTCAATATGGAATTTACATTAACTGAGCAAGCCAGCTTGCAGTGTGTGGCGGATAGTACATCGTGTACCTCTGTTAATTCCTCCGTTTCCTATTCCAATCATGAGTAGTTTGCTGGAAGAACAATTGCTGGTAAGTCTTCGTGTTGGCTTGAATCTCTCTATTTTTATAATCATGGTTATGTCGCAGGATATACGTAGGAGGAAGCAATTTTTTCGTTGGCTCTTCTAGGAACTTACAACCTCGGGACTGTAACAATAAACCACACGTGATAAACAACGCCTCTCTTCCAGCGTCTGCGACTGAGGTTGGTTGATCATCTCTGAGAAGGTTTCGTGCTCACTAAATGAATCTATAACGAAACGTGCAGCTCTTCTTTGGTTCTTCTCTGGTACAGATCCCCTACTAACGAGCAGTATTCAATTCGAACGACTGTTATTAAGCTACTTCCTTTGTTGATGGACTACTTTTCCTGAGAATTCTTCCAATGAATCTTAGGCTGTCTTGTGACTTATTTGCAGTTAATTTTATGTGGTCATTAAATTTCAATTACTCCTACGTATTTTATGTAAGTGACTGGTTCCAATGGTTGTTCTGCAATTGTGTTGTCATATAACAAAGGGTTGTTGTTGTGGTCTTCAGTCCTGAGACTAGTTTGATACAGCTCTCCATGCTGTTCTATCTTGTGCAAGCTTCTTCATCTCCCAGTACCTACTGCAACCTACACCCTTCTGAATCTGTTTAACGTATTCATCTCTTGGTCTCCCTCTACGATTTTCACCCTCCACGCTCCTCTCCAATACTAAATTGGTAATCCCTTGATGCCCCAGAACATGTCCTCCCGAACCGATCCCTTCGTCTAGTCAAGTTGTGCCACAAAGTTCTCTTCTCCCCAATCCTATTCAATACCTCCTCATTAGTTACGTGATCTACCCATCTAATCTTCAGCATTCTTCTGTAGCACCACATTTCGAAAGTTTCTATTCTCTTCTTGACCAAACTAGTTATCGTCCATGATTCACTTCCATACATGGCTACGCTACATACAAATACTTTCAGAAACGACTTCCTGACACTTAAATCTATACTCGATGTTAACAAATTTCTCTTCTTCAGAAACGCTTTCCTTGCCATTGCCAGTCTACATTTTATATCCTCTCTACTTCGACCATCATCACTTATTTTGCTCCCCAAATAGCAAAATTCCTTTACTACCTTAAGTGTCTCATTTTCTAATCTAATTCCCTCAGCATCACCCGACTTCATTCGACTACATTCCATTATCCTCGTTTTGCTTTTGTTGATGTTCATCTTATACCCTCCTTTCATGGCACTGTCCATTCCGTTCAACTGCTCTTCCAAGTCCTTTGCTGTCTCTGACAGAATTACAATATCATCGGCGAACTTCAAAGTTTTTATTTCTTCTCCATGGATTTTAATACCTACTCCGAATTTTTCTTTTGTTACCTTCACTGCTTGCTCAATATACAGATTGAATAACATCGGGGATAGGCTACAACCCTGTCTCACTGCCTTCCCAACCACTGCTTCTCTTTCATGCCCCTCGTCTCTTATAACTACCATCTGGTTTCGGTACAAATTGTAAATACCCTTTCGCTCCCTGTATTTTACCCCTGCCACATTCAGAATTTGAAAGAGAGTATTCCAGTCAACATTGTCAAAAGCTTTCTTTAAGTCTACAAATGCTAGAAACGTAGGTTTGCCTTTCCTTAATCTAGCTTCTAAGATAAGCCGTAGGGTCAGTATTGCCTCACGTGTTCCAATATTTCTACGGAATCCAAAGTGATCTTCCCCGAGGTCGGCTTCTACAAGTTTTTCCATTCGTCTGTAAAGAATTCGCGTTAGTATTTTGCATCTGTGACTTATTAAACTCACAGTTCGGTACTTTTCACATATGTCAGCACCTGCTTTCTTTGGGATTGGAATTATTATATTCTTCTTGAAGTCTGAGGGTATTTCGCCTGTCTCATGTATCTTGCTCACCAGATGGTAGAGTTTTGTCAGGACTGGCTCTCCCAAGGCCGTCAGTAGTTCTGATGGAATGTTGTCTACTCCGGAGGCCTTGTTTCGACTCAGGTCTTCCAGTGCTCTGTCAAACTCTTCACGCAGTATCGTATCTCCCATTTCATCTTCATCTACATCCTCTTCCATTTCCATAATATTGTCCTCAAGTACATTGCCCTTGTATAGACCTTCTATATACTCCTTAAACCTTTCTGCTTTCCCTTCTTTGCTTAGAACTGGGTTTCCATCTGAGCTCTTGATATTCATACAAGTGATTCTCTTTTCTCCAAAGGTCTCTTTAATTTTCCTGTAGGCAGTATCTATCTTATCCCTGGTGAGATAAGCTTCTACAGCCTTACATTTGTCCTCTAGCCATCCCTGCTTATCCATTTTGCACTTCCTGTCGATCTCATTTTTGAGACGTTTGTATTCCTTTTTGCCTGCTTCATTTACTGCATTTTTATATTTTCTTCTTTCATCAATTAAATTCAATATTTATTTTGTTACCCAAGGATTTCTACTAGCCCTCGTCTTTTTGCCTACTTGATCCTCTGCTGCCTTCACTACTTCATCTCTCAAAGCTACCCATTCTTCTTCTACTGTATTTCTTTCCCCCATTCCTGTCAATTGTTCCCTTATGCTGTCCCTGAAACTCTGTACAACCTCTGGTTTAGTCAGTTTATCTGGATCCCATCTCCTTAAATTCCCACCTTTTTCCAGTTTCTTCAGTTTTAACCTACAGTTCATAGCCAATAGATTGTGATCAGAGTCCACATCTGCCCCTGGAAATGTCTTACAATTTAAAACCTGGTTCCTAAATCTCTGTCTTATCGTTATATAATCTACCTGAAACCTGTCAGTATCTCCAGGCTTCTTCCATGTATACAACCTTCTTTTATAATTCTTGAACCAAGTGTTAGCTATGATTAAGTTGTGTTCTGTGCAATATTCTATCAGGTGGCTTCCTCTTTCATTTCTTAGCCCCAATCCATATTCACCTATTATGTTTCCTTCTCTCCCTTTCCCTACTACTGAATTCCAGTCACCCATGACTATTAAATTTTCATCTCCCTTAACTATTTGAATAATTTCTTTTATTTCAGCATACATTTCTTCAATTTCTTCGTCATCTGCAGAGATAGTTGGCGTATAAACTTGTATTACTGTAGTAGGCGTGGGCTTTCAGTTGGCATATAAACTTGTGTTACTGTAGTAGGCGTGGACTTCGTGTCTATCTTGGCCACAATAATGCGTTCACTATGCTGTTTATAGTAGCTTACCCGCACTCCTATTTTTTTATTCATTATTAAACCTCCTCCTTCATTACCCCTATTTAATTTTGTATTTATAGCCCTGTATTCACCTGACCAAAAGTCTTGTTCCTTCTGCCAGCGAACTTCACTAATTCCTACTATATCTAACTTCAACCTATCCATTTCCCTTTTTAAATTTTCTAACCTACCTGCTCGATTAAGGGATCTGACATTCCACGCTCCGATCCGTAGAACGCCAGTTTTCTTTCTCCTGATAACGACGTCCTTCTGAGTAGCCCCGCCCGGAGATCCGAATGGGGGACTATTTTACCTCCGGAATATTTTACCCAAGAGGACTCCATCATCATTTAACCATACAGTATATCTGCATGGCCTCGGGAAAAATTACTGCTGTAGTTTCCCCTTGCTTTCAGCCGTTCGCAGTACCAGCACAGCAAGGCCGATTTGGTTAGTGTTACAATGCCAGATCAGTCAATCATCCAGACTGTTGCCCCTACAAATACTGAAAAGGCTGCTGCCCCTGTTCAGGAACCACACGTTGTCTGGCCTCTCAACAGACACCCCTCCGTTGTGGTTGCAGCTACGGTACGACTATCTGTATCGCTGAGGCACGCAAGCCTCCCCACCAACGGCAAGCTCCATGGTTCTTGGGGGGGGGGGGGGGGGGGAGGCTATTTCTATGTTTCCGCAATACCTTACGCTTACCTTCAGCGTCAATGGCCACTTTATGCACCAAACTTCGATCCTCAGCAGATCTTCCTGCATTTCAGTACGAATTTTAGCGTATTGACCTCTCTGCATCCGACAGCATCATCCGCGAAAACTCTTACTGAGCCTGACTTTGTCTATTAGGTTCTTTACATATACTTTAAAAAGCAAAGGTCCTACAACACTCTCCTGGGGCAGGCACTAAGCTATTTTTACGGCTGAAGAAATCTCTCCATTCACGATGAAATGCTGTGGTCTCTATGCTAGAAACTCTTCAGTCCAAACACACAGTTGTCTGGTATTCCGTACACCGTGCGGAACTGTACCGAATGCCTTCCGGAAGTAAAGGGAGATGCCACTATCTAACTACTGTTTCGTGGACGAACACAGCGAGCTGGGTTTCACATTATCTTTGTTTTCGTAAACTATATTGGTTCCTATAGTGGAGATTTTCCATCACGTGGCGATATGTGGACGTCAAGTGGCATTCGGTTTCTTTCAACTTAAAGCTCCAGAACTGTCGAGGTGATTTCACCATCTATGATCTGTTTTATCGACAAGCTTTCATTACACGAGCAGTTGGCTGCGCAAATTAGTGGGGCACGAAGCACCTATGAGCTCAAATGGTGTTTCAGTGTCCCACTGGACAGTATGAGGAGGTTCTCCGCGGAATCGGTGAAGAAGGGAACGTAAGCTGCAGACAAGGAGAAGGGACGGGATGACAGAACACTTGTTAACACGTCAGGGAATAACCGCCACGGTACTAGAAAGACCTGTTGGTGATACAACTGTAGACAAAGAAAGAGATTGGAATACATCTAAGAAATAAATGAGGACCTTGAGAACAAGTGCTACTCAAGGTGAAGAGGATGGCACAAGAGAGAAAAAAAAAGGCGAAATTTTCTCCTCTTCAACGACGGTGATATTCCTTGCTTGTTATCTCATCGCCTGCACGTTACCAGGGAAAAAGTACGGCATCATGTAGGGTAGACTAACTTCTCTTGAGAAACCATATATTCGTTTCATGCTCTCATCAGCGTGAAAGTAAATCATTCGACTCTATCTCTCTCTGCATTTATTTTATACACTCCATGTAATGGCATTACAGGGTCGTGCAGTTTCTTACTCTACACTATGATCTCACTGATATGGTTTCAACCTTAACGCACGTGGAAGATCTGGGACGTTGGGCCAAGGTAAAAAGTGGATAGTGAAGTCTGTTACGACTTGGGAAATCATATTACTAATCCTGTACCACACATTTATTCTCTGTAGGTAAATCTTGCGATACACGTCGTCGCAGAACATTGGAAGAAAATGTTGCACGGATCTGTAAGAGTGTCACAGGTTCATTCGTAATAATTATAATCAAGAAAATACACATATGGTGGTGTAAGTTCAATACACACACTGAGATAGGCCACATGTTCTTTTAACCAGAAGAACAAGTGGAAGCAAACAAAAGAAAACAAAAATAATTTCTACAAATTTATCGTGGAGCATCTACACAGTGGGCAAAATGAAACAGGCCTGGAAAATTCCGTCTTGTGAAACCATTAACGAAGGGGACCTTCATTTGTAGTTCTTATTTTACTGGTGCCTTTACCCCACAGTTTTCGCAGGTCGGCACGGTTACGACATGATGTCGCGTGGTTAATTGAAGGGGTGGCCGGATGCCCTTCCTGCCGCCACCCTGTACCCTCCCTGTACGCTGTCTGCGTCTATTGTAAATCATGAAATAGTGCGAATGTGTTTCGATTGTCTGTGACGCGTGTAAATGAGGCGGGACGTGGGGACGTGCCAGGTATTCGCGTAGTGGGATGTGGAAAACAGCCTAAAAACAACATCCAGGCTGGCCCCCATCGTTAATTCGCCAGGCAGATTCGATCCGAGACTGGCGCGTCTAGCCGAGTCCAAGGAGCAGCGCATTAGCAATCTCGGCTAACCTGGTGGGTAAGGGGACTTTCATTTGTATTTTTACGAATTTACTACTGTGAAGAATTACAGCGCCCAGACAAACTTTCGCGTTTTGAGGTATGCTGGTGGTTTTGGAGTGCAGTGGTATCACGAGTTTTGAATTCTCAGTTTTCCATTTCTTAGGTGCAGCCTGCTTTAGCCTGTCAGGGTACGTGAACTCAGAGAAGATGCGCCATTATGCTTCAGAAAATCCCCGTCAGTACTTTTAAGAGCCGTTGCATTACCTCAACATTGGTGTTTGGTGCGCAGCATCTGATGTTTGCATCGTAGCACGGTTCACGAAACCGTTAGTGCTAACCAGTACGTTCAGAAACTGTTTACTCCATTATGTGGATCACCTCACAGAAGATAAACGACTGTGTTGATACATTCAGCAAGACAGAGCAACAGCACACACCGCCTCTACCGTTTTGTCAAGAGTGCATCAGGTGTTCGGTGAGGAAAGGACAATTAGCAGAGGCGTTACAATGTCCTGGCCACCTCCATCGCCTTATCTCCCTCCGTACGAGCTACAGCAGAAAACCTCAGTATCATCATACTCAGTAACATAATACTTAATCCAATGCAAAAGTAATTAAATGCCGCAAAAAATAAGGAATCTTACTGCTTCAAATACACTAACACTTCAGCTGACAGCAAAAATACAATGCCTATGCAAAACATCTACAATGGCCTGCCATGAGCCATACTCAAAAACACAAAAAGGCAAGAAAACGTCCAATACCGAAAAGAAAACTGGTCAAAAGTCACCAGATCTTGTGAATGTAATGCAGTGGGCTTGAACGTCGTACTGGACAGACGATGTCCGCTATTCTGACACCAAATGTAGTGGCAACTTCTGCCACTGAATGTATCAGTGTGAGCAAAATGTAGCGGGAAGAGGTAGAAGGCACCGTATTGAGACTCATCTTAGCTTTCCAAGTGACTTATTGTTTCCAATTTCAGTGCCGTGTTCCACTCGGTCTGCGTCACTGGGTCCTGCAATGCTGAGGACACCACTTCACTGTCTGCATAATGGCTTGGCACAGAATGGCTGCCTCAGCGACCCGTGCACGCACTGTGTGTCGGGTCTTGTATGCCAGTGAAGTTGCAGCATTGTCAGGATGTTGGCAGTCGACTCAGCGGTCTGCATCCCTCCTCACCAGCGTGGCTAAGACCATGACCTGCAATCTGGCATCTGAATATGTGGCCCTCACCTTGGCATGTCTCCTGTGTGGACTGGAACTCTGGCACCCCATCTGTTGCTGTGTGTCGCTGGTGGTGTGACACGCCCTGCCATCCAGGAGAGCTGAAACACTTGGATGAATTTTGCTAGAAACCCACGCCTATTTATATGCGGCTGTGCACCTCTGTTTTGCCATACGTGCCACTTCGCATCACGTACTCGTAACACGCTTGGTTGGCCAGTGGGCCTCTTCTGCCTGTGATTTGCGGCATGCAAAACTGTTGCGTATACTATTTCAGCAATCTAACGGCCCTGTGGCATCTATTATGCTTCACAACTGTTGGTATGCGTAACTTACTGCAATCCGGCCCACACCTGGCTGTAACTTGTGCTCAGAATATTGCACAAAACTAACTTTCCCTATCCTAAATGGTGGTGCCGCTACACTATACAGAGAAAAATAAGTTGCCGTATGTACAAAAGATCATCACTGAGAACGGCTTGACCGATATGATGTGTTCAGTATTGTGAGGACAAAGATTTGTATGTAAAAATTTTTTTGGTAAATGCACCGCAAAAGCCGGAAATTAAAATCAGATGTGGAAGATCATCACTTGCAAATTGCTTGACTGATTTGTTTGATTTTTTTCTGTTCATAATTGTGGATGGTAATAGTATTTTCACTATGAAAAAGGAAATAAAAAAATTGCCTTTAGTTTGACAGTTTTGCTGTCACTTGTTTTCATAACGTAAAAATCAGTTTTACAGTAATCGTTGTTATCGAAATCTCGAAAACATAGAGACGGAAGAGGAGGGGATGTACAGAGCTACTGAGGAGATGGACAGAGACAGCTGGGAAAGGAATTTAGGGTGTATAGGTAATTCCCATACCTATTTAGCTATTGTGAAGCATCGCTGGGTTCACTAGGATTTCTATAAATACACAAAATTACGTGTTTCTCGATCAAATACTTTAGGGGGGACAATCGCCTAAAGTTGTCAATTCATCAAACTTATTCTTGATTGTTTCTGCATTAAATAAAATTTGATTTCTGTAAACCAAAATATGTAGTATTAGTATGTTTAAATCAACTCTCCAGTTGCGCTTATGTCCACCTGTAAAATGTCGTCTGTTGTCTTGTCCCAGTTGTGCCAATAGCTTTTCTTTTTTTTAAAAGTTATCATACAACAGCGAAGCAAGCGTTACAGAAAAGTGCTGCCCACTGAGAGGGTATGGCTTGATGAGTCAATAAGGCTCAATTCTATAAGTTTTCAGCAGTTTCTCCTGAACTCGCTGTTTCAGACGCAGCGCGTAGCAGAGACTATATAAGGAGAGAATTTCTCGTGACGGCAAGCAAATGAGATGGCGCGCTTCTCATTTTCCACAATTTTGTACTTTATAATTAAAAAATAGAAGGTAAATAGAAAAATATTAACGCGCTTCACCGCGGTCGCTCATTAGACAGGAGCGCCACTGGTCGTATGTCATCCTTACCATGTGTTAGCTCTTTCGTGTCTGATATTCAATAAGGGCTAACAAACTAGCCTTCATCGGCGTACCACTTCATTTTTCTCCCCCTTATTTTCATTCTAGCTATTGGGACGACGCGTGCTTATTTGCTGCCCTGGCAATATTTCAAGTAATAGATCATAAGAAAACAAATTCTCCTTTCTGCAACCTTGAAGGAGAAAAAGTTTAACTTAATGGGAAACGTGCATGCACAAGACTAATTGTACTGTACATGAAAAACACTTAGCTGTTACATCAATGTAAGTTACATACTCCCATGTGACAAAATGATTGTCACGCGCTTTTTTCCGCGGTTAGAGAAACCAATGAAAGTGAGTCTTATGAGTCTTGACTCCCTCTGCCAACTGCCGACACGAATACTGTATTTTTCTGTGGTAAAGAACGTAACAGACGCTACAATGTTTCTTCTAGAGATAAATACAATAGACAAAAATAGCTTTCATGTTCAGAGACAACATAAACGCAACAGTGGTTAATTTCGAAAGAAAACAAGGAATGCGTGAGTTGTCAGAAAGTTCGCGTCCCCTCCTCTGCCTCGCCTTGTCCAACGGCCGGCAAACCTGGCACTGCGTTGACGCCCCGCAGACGTGCCGCCCCGTGTGGCCGCACGTTTCTCCCGTGACTTGTGCCGGCCCTAGCGTGGAGATCCTAAAGTCCTTTACTCCTAGGCATTGCTATTTCTCATTCACTTGTATAGTTAGTGGCGTCGCAGTGGCAGAGCACATTTAATACGCCCACATAATGATCCCAGCTGTGATTCTCATACTAGTTAACACACTGCGAAGCGTCAGAGAAGCTGGTATAGGCATGCGTATCCAAATACAGAGACATGCACTATTGGCCATTAAAATTGCTACACCAAGAAGAAATGCAGACGATAAACGGGTGTTCATTGGACAAACACATCATACTAGAGCTGACATGTCATTACATTTTCACGCAATTTGGGTGCACAGATCCTGAGAAATCAGTACCCAGAACAACCACCTCTGGCCGTAATAACGGCCTTGATACGCCTGGGCATTGAGTCAAACAGAGCTTGGATGGCGTGTTCAGGTACAGCTGCCCATGCAGCTTCAACACGATACCACAGTTCATCAAGAGTAGTGACTGGCTTATTGTAACGAGCCAGTTGCTCCGTCACCATTGACCAGACATTTTCGACTGGTGAGAGATCTGGAGAATGTGCTGGCCAGGGCAGCAGTCGAACGTTTTCTGTATCCAGAAAGGCCCGTACAGGACCTGCAACATGCGGTCGTGTATTATCCTGCTGAAAAGTAGGGTTTCACAGGGATCGAATGAAGGGTAGACCTACGGGTCGTAACACATCTTAAATGTAACGTCCACTATTCAAAGTACTATCAATGCGAACAAGAGGTGACCGAGACGTGTAACCAATGGCACCCCATAACATCACTCCGGGTGATACGCCAGTATGGCAATGACGAATACACGCCTCCAATGTGCGTTCACCGCTATTTGGCCAAACACGGATGCGACCCTCATGATGCTGTAAACAGAACCTGGATTCATCCGAAAAAATGACGTTTTGCCATTCGTGCAGCCAGGTTCGTCGTCGAGTACACCATCGCAGGCGCTCCTGTCTGTGATGCAGCGTCAAGGGTAACCGCAGCCATGGTCTCCGAGCTGATAGTCCATGCTGCTGCAAACGTCGTCGAATTGTTCGTGCAGATGGTGGTTGTCTTGCAAACGTCCCCATCTGTTGACTCAGGGATCGAGACGTGGCTGCACGATCCGTTATAGCCGTGCGGATAAGATGCCTGTCATCTCGACTGCTAGTGATACGAGGCCGTTGCGATCCAGCACGGCGTTCCGTATTACCCTCCTGAACCCACTGATTCCATATTCTGCTAACGGTCTTTGGATCTCGACCATATAAACCGCAATCACGATAGGCTACAATACGACCTTTATCAAAGTCGGAAACGTGGTGGTACGCATTTCTCCTCCTTGCACGAATCATCACAACAACGTTTCACCAGACAACGCTTTTCACCTGCTATTTGTGGATGTGAAATCGGTTGGAAATTTTCCTCATGTCAGTACGTTGTAGGTGTCTCCACCGGCGCCAACCTTGTGTGAATGCCCTGAAAAGCTAATCATTTGCATATCACATCATCTTCTTCCTGTCGGTTAAATGTCGCGTCTGTAGCACGTCATCTTCGTGGTGTAGCAATTTTAATGGCCAGTAGTCTATAAACAGACAGAATACGGCGCTGCCGTCGGCAACGCCTATATAAGACAACAAGTGTGTGGCTGTTGTTAGATCAGTTACTGCTGCTACAATGGCAGGTCGTCAAAATATAAGTGAACCGGCCCGCGAGCGACGGGACATAGCATCTCCGTGGTAGCGATGAAGTGGGGATTTTCCCGTACGACCATTTCACGAGTGTACCGTCAATATCAGGAATCTGATGAAACACCAAATCTCCGACGTCGCTGTGGCCGGAAAAGGATCCTGCAAGCACGGGACCAACGACGACTGAAGAGAACCGTTCAACGCGACAGAAGTGCAACCCTTCCGCAAATTGCTGCAGATTTCAGTGCTGGTCTATCAACAAGTCTCAGCGTGCGAACCATTCAACGAAACATCAACATGGGCTTTCGGAGTCGAAGAACCGGTCGTGTACTCTCGGTGACTGCACGACACAAAGCTTTACGTCTCGCCTGGACCCTTCAACATCGACGAGGACTGTTGATGACAGAAAACATGTTGACTGGTTGGACGAATCTCGTTTAATATTGTACCGAGCGCATGGAAGTGTTCGCGTATAGAGACAACTCCATAAATCCATGAACCCTGCATGTCAGCAGGGGACTGCTCAAGCTGATGGAGGCTCCGTAATGGTGTGGGGCGTGTGCAGTTGGAGTGATATGGGACCCCTGATACATCCAGGTACGACTCTGACGGGTGACACGTACGTAAGTATCCTGTCTGATCACCTGCATGGCCGGCCGGAGTGGCCGTGCGGTTCTAGGTGGTACAGTCTGGAGCCGAGCGACCGCGACGGTCGCAGGTTCGAATCCTGCCTCGGGCATGGATGTGTGTGATGTCCTTAGATTTGTTAGGTTTAATTAGTTCTACGTTCTAGGCGACTGATGACCTCAGAAGTTAAGTCGCATAGTGCTCAGAGCCATTTGAACCATTTTATTATCACCTGCATCCATTCATGTCCATTGTGCATTCCGACGGGCTTGGGCAATTCCAGCAGGACAACGCGACACCCCACATGTCTAGAAATGCCACAGGGTGGTTCTAGGAACACTCTTCTGAGTTTAAACACTTCAGTTGGCCATCAAACTCTCCAGACATGAACATTATTGAGCATATCTGGAATGCCTTGCAACGCGCTTTTCAGGAGAGATCTGTGTCCCCTCGTACTCTTAAGCACTTATGGACAGCTCTGCTGGTTTCATGGTGTCAGTTATCTCCAACTCTACTTCAGACATTAGTCGAGTCTCTCCGCTGCTACACACTACAACAATAATAACCCTCCTTTGTTATTATAAATTCCAACTTTTATTTGCATCCCTTTTAACAGTTAGTCAGTCAACAACATATTACGGAAGAGTGCTGTGATTAGCCGGCCGTGGTGGCCGAGCGGTTCTAGGCGCTACAGTCTGTAACCGCGCGACCGCAACGGTCGCAGGTTCGAATCTTGCCTTGGGCATGGGTGTGTGTGTGATGTCCTTAGGTTAGTTAGGTTTAAGTAGTTCTAAGTTCAAGGGGAATGATGACCTCAGAATTTAAGTCCCATAGTGTTCAGAGCCATTTTTGTTGTGATTATGCAATGTTCGTGCATTCTTCGTCAATTCGTTGTATAAATAGAGGTGTTATGGCCGAAATACTTTCCGTCCTTTTCCAATAAAAGACAGTCTATTGAGGCAGACATAGATGAGTGTGAGTCTGTTGAAAAGAATGCTAGTGAATGAGATGGTCAACTGCTTTCTGTATCTTCAGTTATTATTCGTCAGTCTTCGAACGGAAAATGTACTACTTCTGACCCATCCTAAACAAAATGTTCTACGCGCGATTAGGTACCAGCAAAAATGGGAGTATAGATACAGTTGGTTGAACTCTGAATGCGGTTCGGGTGGGGCTTTTTAGAAATTGCGTGAAATGCATTCCAAATTGGATATGAAAGCCGTATAAGAAGCAGAAGAAGTATTCATGAATGTGCCTTTCACTAAATTTAGAAAAGTTACTGGAAGAATAGGAAAACTAGAAATGCACATAATGTTAGAAAAAAGTGAAAATGATCCAAATCATGCATAGATAATTAAAATGAAACTGGAAAAATGTTACATAGCCAGACAGTGTCCTCTTCAGTTCGAAATGTATATTGCCTTAGTAGGGAACAATTCCCCAACACAACAAAATATCAACCTCTAATTCGTAATACAGTACTGAAAAAGAGGCAGCAGTCCTGAAAAGTTGGTTAAATTCTAGAGAGAAAGTTCCACTTATGTTAGCAAATACACTGCTTCATACTTATTAAATTGCATTATTGAGTTTTTATACAATCAAGATGAATCAATTCTCCATGATAAATACTTTTCTTTAACGCCAGTCGAATCTCCAAGAGTCTCTAACCAACGTAAACTGTCTTTGCTGATGCTGTTATGTTGTGCCATATCCGTCCTTTAAAGTGAATAAAAGGTTTCCAGTCTGGTTGAACTGGGCTACAGCTGAATCTATATTTACAGCAGCTAATAGTTAACTAAAGAAACGAAAATGTTCTTAGGGAAAATTAGTAACAGTTGTCCTTTGATGGTGCTGCTAATTTTGGTGCTTCTGTGTCTGGGGTCCGCGGTTGGTTATGACAGGTAAAGGGACACGAGTTGCCGTATATTCACTGCAGAGCACATGTTTTGTCAGTTGCTGCCACCAACTGCAGGAATAAACATCCTATGATAAAAATCAGAATGCATATTGTTGGAGACATTTATAAACTTTTCATGCTTCTCTTAAACGAGTAAATGTTTGCACGAAGCTCATTGTGCTTTAGAACAATATGTTTTAATAATACCTGAAGTTATTGAGAGGCGCTGGTTGACTACCTATCATGCTATATTACTATGCTAGAAGCCTATTATGAGGGCGCGTGAATATATACCCAAAGACGGTGCGGATTTAGCAACTATGGGAGGAGGAATCTTGTTCGAAATGATGAGTTACAATTTCATTGTAGGTTTAGTGATTTTGTACGATAGATTAAATACCATCTCAGACTTATATAATGTTTTCCACAAAGCGCTCACTCAAAATTTCACAACTCGCTGTGCTAGTTCCTGGAGCTTTGGAGCTTTTAAGACACATCGACTGCCTATACCGTGAAAATGAAACGCTAAATAATATTAAGTAAATACAAGTGGATGTAACAGATGTTAAAAGTGTGCTTTTCACGGAGTACACGAAAGAGACTACGAAAAACGTAAGGAAATTTGTGAGAAATATAATTAATGAAACTGAGCAATGTTTCAATGACAAGGCTGTGAAAGTGATAGAACTAAGTGCGTACTTTGAAAGTTTTAAAACATTTCAAGAATTTAGTGATAGAGATTGTAAGTAACTGTGCGTGACCGAGCGAGGTGGCGCAGTGGTTAGACACTGGACTCGCATTCGGGAGGACGACGGTTCAATCCCGCGTCCGGCCATCCTGATTTAGGTTTTCCGTGATTTCCCTAAATCGCTCCAGGCAAATGCCGGGATGGTTCCTTTCAAAGGGCACGGCCGACTTCCTTCCTCATCCTTCCCTAATCAGATGAGACCGATGACCTCGCTGTCTGGTCTCCTTCCCCGAAACAACCAACCAACCTAACTGTGCGTGATGTTAGGTCTTAAAAATGATGGCGCTGCTATTTCAGGGAAAAGCTTGCATTCTTTTAAGTATGTTCCTCATAATAAATCAGAAGATTCTTCTGATGTTGGTTCTATTATTGTAAGGGCCGACATCGACTATGAAGCATAAGCACACTCAGCGAATGTGTGCTGCGTATTCCCGTTTCCATTTCCAATGTAGAAAGGTAATTCAGCACAACGAATAAGGTGAAGACAACGTTAGGAAGTAGTATGAGTCAGGATATGTTTCAAGCTTGTGTGAAGTTGTCAAACGAGATAGAGGAGGAACCCACAGAAACATTCGTTGATGATATCATCAACAGATATGCTGTAAAAAAGCCTCGGCGCATTATTCTGCTATAAAAGTAAGTTATTAGACGTAGAAGTATTATTTCATTGATTCTCATAATTTTATTCCTTATGATAATTAACTTAGACTACACCTACTTGATACTTACACGTAATTCAATTACGAGGTCTGTTCAAAAAATTCTGGAACATTCGTAATTTCGCACCGATGGTGTGTTTGAGCGAAATGCGGTTGACATCACTGCAGACGCCTCTGTTTAATGTGTAACTGACGCAAGTTTCATTGTTATACATCTGTTAGTTATTGGTTCAAAAAAATGGCTCTGAGCACTATGGGACTCAACTGCTGTGGTCATCAGTCCCCTAGAACTTAGAACTAATTAAACCTAACTAACCTAAGGACATCACACACATTCATGCCCGAGGCAGGATTCGAACCTGCGACCGTAGCAGCAGCGCGGCTCCGGACTGGAGCGCCTAGGACCGCACGACCACCGCGGCCGGCTGTTAGTTATTGTTCAGTGCTGTATTGAGTAGAACGTTGTTGAAACGTGGGACTTAGGGAAAGCAGGAAAAGGTGCGAACGGAGCCTAATCAGTTGCCGCTGGTTGCATAGTAAACACATACACTTTATTTAAGGAAATAATTTTTTAAAAAACAATCATTTAAAAAAAAATTGACTGTAACACACGCTACACTGACGGTTGATGGCCTTATTAAGAAAGAATTCAAAGTTATTTGTCGACTGAAGACCACAAGCAATACTTCAGATCAATTTAGGGGCTGAAGCCCCGAATTACAAATGAGGAAGACAATTACACGTTAAAAATACCAAAATAATGTTTTAAAACAATCATTTAAAAAAAATTGACTGTAACACAAGCTACACTGACAGCTGAAGGCATTATTAAGGAGAATTCAAATTATTTGTGGGCTGAAGGCCACAAGCAATAGGAATTATTTAAACAAGATGTTATTTTTAGACAATTGACACAATCAGACCAAATAAAGAAGGGAGTGATCGACAGACAGTGCTTAAGGATCAACCGGAGAAAAGCCTCTGCAACTGCGTAAGCGAAGAAACAGGCAGCCAAGAGTTATGCTCACGTAGAAGGATGGCAACAAACTAGGGACAGTTTTAATGCCGATCAATGCTCTTACTAAATCCACCTAACGTGTGACAACCAGTACAACATTGGAATAATTCAATTGAGGACGAAGTGACAGACAGCACTGCGTCTTCAGAATCCGGTGTTTAAAACATCTAAAGGCAGAAGGAACCACTGCAACCAAGGTAGACAAAAGAAACCACAATCTACATCCCAATCAAGGAGGCTGTCGAACTACACATCATGCCTTACAGCATCGGCAAGACGAGGAAAAGTACACTGCCGCAAAAATACGCTAATCTCCAGGGCAGGTAACTGGGGCCTTAGCGGCCACCAGGCAGTAAAATACCGCTGGTTGTACTTCACCAAATAATAACACAAAATTCAAAAACTAATAACAGGCAGTAGAAGATGGCTAATAGATTCCGCCAACTCTACACACTCCTCTTGCTGCTGCTCATCTAACAGCGACCCTGTGAGCAGCAGCAGACGAACAAACAGCGTGATTACCAAATAGTGGCAGATTCACTACTGGATTAATGTTCACTCAACTCAACGTGCTGGGTCCGGTGGGCAACGAGGTTGAGGCCGTCGCAACTTCAGCCCCTCGATCCGGCAATGCCTGCATGCTGCCAGCGGTCCCGGAATGTCCGAGCACTGCCGGACCTCTCTCCTGCTCCGTCCCAACAGAACTACAGACACCCTGACCCGGAAAACACTTCACATCCTTCCAAAGATAGTATAGGTACTAGCTACCGATAAACGCTGCTACTGCCACATGCAGACGGACAACACTAACAAACATAGTGGCGCCTGTATACAGAAGAAGAAAACAAGACTCCACTATCCCTATTACACGATGCCAACCTACCAACGGCACAAATGCGAGCCGCACACGGCTCAGTTGTGTCGCATAGTTTGCGAATATCGAGATTAGAGGAACAACGCATCTGCATTAAATTTTACATGAAACTCAAATACACCTTTACAGACACACACAAAATGATGTACGAAACCTATGATCGTTAGTGCATAAGCCGTACTCGGTGTTAAAAATGGCTGGAAGTTGTAACATTTCCGTTGGATCATGTCATGAAATCCTAACAAAGCATCCTGGAACGCATCGCTGCCGTCAAGTTCGTTCCACGGTTCAGAAGCCAAGATCAGAAAGAGCTTCGCCTCGCAATCTGTGAAGAGTTTTTGGATCACGCAAATGAGAACGAGATGTTCCTTGAGAGAACCATAACTGGTGATGAGACGTCGGTCTACGGTTACGATGTTGAGACCAAGGTTCAATCTTCACAATGGGTTGGGAAAAGTTCTCCAAGACCAAAAAAAGCTCGTCATTTCAGGTCAAATATCAAACTCATGACTTTGAAGGATTAGTTCAGCATGAATTCGTGCCACAGGAAGAAACTTTTAATCGATAATACTATCGGGACGTGTTGCGACCCCCGCGAGAAAATGTGAGAAGGAAACAGCCCGAAACGTGGCGAGGCACTTCATGGCTCTTGTATCACGATAACGCATCCTCACATCCATCCCTTTTGGTACGTAGCTACTGCACAAAGAAAGGAAATCACTGTGCTGCCTCACCTGTAGTCTCCAGACCTGGCACCTACGGACTTTCTTTTATTTCAGAAGTTGAAAAACCCCTTGCAAGGACGAACATTTGCAACGATACACGAGACAAAAGAAAATTCGCGGATGGCGCTTCGCGCGATCCGGCAGGAGGGGTACCAAGACTGCTTCCGGAAGTGGAAACGGAGTTGGTAACGTTGTATCGATTGTGGAGGAGAGGGTTTCGAAGGAGACCATGCACAATAAATAAAAAGTAAGTGTAGATGAAATCTCTATTGAATGAGAGAGTAAATGTAGTGGAGAGAATTGTATCTGCTCTACATAAGGGTATGTTCCAAACCAACTGCTGTGGTTAACGGAGCTATGGCAGAAGCCCAGGAGATAAAATTCCACTCTATATGATCCGGCTGGTGGTTGACATCCAATTAAATTTATACAATCGTCTCAGTGGCGTAAAGCCTAAAGGATGGTCCGTCAGGAGAAATGTAGTGTTTGTTGAAGGGTATTTACGAGTTGATGCCGCTAACAGTTTGTCACGTGATAATTGTAAGACATATGATGTATTTCAATGAGCTTTTTATAATCGATTCTATTCAGGATCGCTCCTGGGTAAATTAAGTTAAAAAATTTTGGGTCCCAGGGAATATAGTCCCAAATACAGTGCCTCAGGCTTTACTTCGAGACATATGTTAATTTATCGAAGTATTTGAGTGATCTTTTAACCCCTCGCAATAGCATAGGTTGTTAGGTACTTTGTGCCTACCATATGAAAATATCGGAATCTAGTAGGGTACTTCATATTTTAAAATTTTGGAAAAAAATATGTATTATATTTAATGATTTTTTTCTGCCAGATTTTGTAACTGTTTTAAATTTTCCAGTACAACTTAACCCAAAAATTTAAATCTTAGTAGTGCATGTTCCCAACAAATTTCATACTCATATTTTTAGGTTCAGGGCGCTTCTTAGACATCTATATACCTTGAAGAACTATGTTGAGAATGAAATTTAACTACAGTTAACGAAATATGTACTTTTCAAATTTTTTGTGATAGTGATGAAGTACCTCTGTACTCGGTGTAAAGACCATGGAAAATGTGTTGGCGTTGCTAGGATTGTGCTAAAAGACATTTTCATGTTCTTTCCCTACTTATACATCAGTACAAAGTTTGTTGTTAATAAAAGTTAAGCAGATTTACCGAAATTTGTTTTTTATAGTTTTTATTTTCTGGTCGGCACAGAGTACCACCCCCCCCCCCCCCCCCCCCCCTTTTGTGTTACGCACTAGAGAGGAGCGTATTGGCAAAATGTTTCATGATGTGTAAGGTTGTTCTTCACTTCTTAGGTCAACTAAACCCATAACTGTGGCAAAACTTGTGGAATGAAGACTTTGACGCATGGTACCTGGTACTCCAGAAGAAACCGCTACTTGGTATCAACAGCGCGCAGCTAAAAATGGCTTCAAGCACTATGGGACTTAACATCTGAGGTCATCAGTTCCCTAGAGTTAGCCTAACGACATCACACACATCCATGCCCGAGGCTGGATTCGAACCTGCGACCGTAGCAGCAGTGCGGTTCCGGAGTGAAGTGGCAATTACCGCTCGGCCACATCGAGCACGCAATATACACATTGATCACCCATAGCATTATAACCGGCGACCTGCTATCGATATAAGCCCATCCACGCGATAGCAGCGTCACCTTGAGAGGAATCACTAATGCTCACGCACACGCACGATGCCTGTAGTATTAATGAGCGTGCTGTTCCTGTGTAGAATGTGGACGACACGCGATCTATCAGAGTTTCACTGCGGGCAGGCTGTCATGACCCAGATGCTCGGCACGACCATTTCTGAAACTGCGCAACTTGTCGGGTGTTCGAGGAGTGCCTCGGTGAGTTTTTTCAACACGTGGCGAAACCAAGGTGAAGCCACGTCCAAACATCGTGGGGATGGGCACCCACCGCTCATTACGGATGTCGGAAGTCGTAGGTCAGGTGGCGAACTGTAGCGGAACTAACATCAGACTTCAATTCTGGGCAGATGAAATGTGTATCTAAACATACAGTGTTCCGAACACTCCTAACCATGGGCGTTCGATGCCGATGACCCATGCATGTGCCAATGTTAAAACCACAACATCAGCAGTTACGACTATAATGAGCACGTGACCATGGACGCTGACCACGTGACCACTGGACGCTGGCGCAGTGGCAGTGCCTGGAGTAGTCTGATGAATGCCGATACCTTCTTCATCATGCCGATGGAAAGGCACGAATTCGTCGCCTTCCATGGTAACAGCTCGTTGACACCTGCACTGTGGGACGGAGACGGCGTCTCCTCCATTATCTTCTGGGAATATTGACGTGGGTATCCATGGTTACAATGGAGCCCGTGCAAGGAGTATCGTATACCGGTTGCAGACCAGATACACCCTTTCACCACGATCATGTTTCCCGGCGACAGTGGTGTACTTCAAGAAGAAGGGCCGGGAACACAGTGGTTCGAGGAACGCAGTCGCGAGTCCCAGTTGATGTGCTGGTCCCCCAACATACCGACTGAAGACATGTGGGATGTGACTGAACGTGGCGCCAGAGCTCATCGCCCCCACCCCAGAATTCAAGGCAATTAAGTGACTTGTGTGTGCAGATGTGATGCCAACTCCCTTCACCGATCTACGAAGGCCTCATTGCTTCCATTCCACGAAGTGTCACCGCCGTTGTTCGTGCCAAAGGTGGACAAACCGGCTATCTGAGAGCACAACAGCTCTGAAAAGGCATTTCGCGAAAAAATGCTACTTAGAGTATTTGACTTTTCCACTCTTCATGTAAATTAATTTTCGTAAATTTTCGTTCCTTCTCGTCATGAGACTGTTTAACGCAAAGCTATCTCTTGATTCGTGTAATCATCCTCACTCTTCTAATCCTTTCTTATTCTGTGTACATCTGGAGTTTTCCAAAGCCTTGAACGCCGTTGCAGCTGAAACACAGATATTTGTCTTAGTAGTGAATGGCACCAACAGAACCCCGCTGCCATCAGTTATGGTCCGTTCTCCATTTTTCCATTGTTTCTGTTCCCAAAAGGACGCTTATTGCAACTGGTGGGGGAACACTGCGACAGACGTGCCATTAGAGCATCGGGATAAACTGAAACTTACATTCTTTCAGAAGGCGCCTGTAATCTGACAGTGATCTCCATTCGGCAGCGTGCTGAATGTTTCCGTAGCCGCTCTATATGTTCCTTTCTTCGGCTGTAGTCACGTGTAAGGAAAAGTCGCCTGCATTGAGAGAGGAGAATTTAGTACCGATAAAAGCTTTTATGGCGGACACGGCGCTTGTGTCCCATATTTACGGTCGCAAGAAAACGGTTCATCGCTCCGCACAGCGATATTCCAAGATATGAGCCGCTCGGCTTTTTTTCTCGTTGTAATTTTGCTTGGTGATCGTTTTACTGGATTTTCAGGATGGTTCTTGAATCCAGACACGTCCTAGACTTCAAGAAAGTTAAATATATGACCAACTTCGCACAGAACGGGATCATGGATGAATTTAGAAGGGTGTCGACTAGGCGAAGTACCGAAGATATTTTCAAGAATAAGGCAACTGTTTTTTTTTTCTTTTTTTTCAGAGAAGCCGCAGAGAATCTTCATAGCTCATTCGGTCCAAGTTCCACTCGCCTTAACCCTTTCAGACGCTGTGATTCCCTTCGAAGACACATAGGATTTTTTCATTTCATGGCGTATGTACAGTAGCTACATATGCAGCCACACTTATGTATCCTGTAGATACTGCTTGTTTCGAATTTTAGCATTTAGACGAGCAAACGTAGGAGCCCTTTTCGTATGCAGTGCACGTTTTTCTTTGTTTTCAAGTTCTGACTGAATTTGTTTCTATAAGGCAGAAAACTGTTCTGTTCAAATTTATACTCTTTGTATTGCGAGCATAATTAAATTTATCTATTTGTTTTCATAAATATTGTAATGGTTCTTTTTGAAACCTCTGAAGCTCTAATGGAAACATGAGTAGCTGTGACAGGTTGTTGTATAACCAGTTTCACGTGATATACTCTCATAGAATACAGGAAAAGCAAGTTCTAGCTCACCTTTTGGAAGGCACTACTTCTGATGCCGACTCAAACTAACAACAGCAGTGAAAATGAAGATGATGTGTTCACTGACGACAGTGATTTCGATTTTCGAACGAAAAATTTGCTCTTGTCTTCCATTATCAGTGAGTCAGAGCAAAGAACCATTGGCAAAAAAATGAAAGACTTTTGTTCCAATTGAAAAACATACAACAGAAGTAATGCATCTACGAATGCGTGGCACCTGAAGTCACTGTGAACACTATAGTACCAAGAAGGAATATCACTGAAGCAGATGGAAGTGTGCTCTCTGCCAAGTAGCCCTATGCCTAACTGTAGAAAGGAACTGCACTTTACCTTATCACCAAAACTAACGACAATTCATTCACAGCGGCTCCATTTTCAACCACCCTATGTTTGTTCAATTAATGTAATTAACACTTGTTTTTCACATTGTTATTTGTCAATGTATGTCTAAGAATCTGACAAAAACAAGAAAATTAAAAATTTAATTTTTAATATTTCGAGTCTGAAAGGGGTAACGTGTTGTGGACAATGTGACCAAAGCCAGATGACGATATCGGTGTTTGGGCAAAATAATTGTACACAATGTCCCACGAGTAATGGTCAGTATTCGGGGATGCGATAGGAACGTCCATTTGAGGCAAAAAATTTCATATGGACAAAGGCCCTATACCTAATGGTTTCCGAGGTAGAACACATTTAACGCACATTTGTTTTTGGGTTAGTGGTGCGCACGTATATTTCTTAGACGGCCAACATCTTTTACGTTTTATTCTGGCCTAATCTTCCTCTTTACTTTGAGATTCTTTGCTCGGGATATCTGCCGGCCATCACACTACCCGTTGAACGGGTAGTTGAGCATGGTGGATTGTGAATGAAATAGTAGGGTGCACTGAAAGTGCTTCAAAGCGAAGCATCATTTAACTGTGTTTGTCCACATGCTAGCTAAAATGCCACAAATCCACACTGATGATAAATATACAGATATGGTGTATGTTAATAGTTTCTGCTGATGTCGAAGAATACTGTAAGCGCTTTCCGACACGTCGAATTCCTGATAGTAGAGCGTTAAACAGAGTTTTAAGCACACTGCGTGAAACTGGTTACTTCCAAGCTCCCATTTTTCTTTTGAACGTGTAGTTCAACAACCTGTGCAGGAATAGCAACACAGTGATAAAATGGTGAAACGTAGTCCTACTAATAGAGATGCAAGAACTTGTACCCATTTCACATATAGAGTGTCCACAATCATCACATTGGCGAAAACGCCATACAACTTGAATTTTGTGACTGGTCAAATGGCAATCTCGTTTGCTTCCATTAATATTATTCACTAAAAAAGCCACGTTTGCACGGAATGGAATCAACAACACACGTAATAATTATCTAGGGTCGCAGAAAGTACACACGCTATAGCGCAAACCTATCCCCAAGTTCTCTTTTGCATCAATGTTTGGTGCGACATGATCGGTAATAAGTCGACAAGCCCAGTCACTTTCGAAGAGCGAATTACGGTACAGAATTACTTGCATTTTTAGGAAAATTCGTTTAACATCGTGAGGACGTTCCTTTGGCCACGCGGACTGCCGTACTTCCAGCAAGCCCCTTCACATTTTATCACACATTTAAGAGATCTCAGTCGCGCTTATCCTAATCGCTAGATTGGTGGCCGCTGTACAATTAACTGGCCACTAAGATCTCCAGACCTTACCTCATTAGATCTTTGTGTATAGGACTGGATGAAATCTGAGGTGTACAAACGAAACGTGAATATGCGAGACGAACCACTTGACCGCATAATGGATTCTGCTGCCTACATTAGGGAACGCAGAGGCGTTCAGACAAGCAATATCACATTCTATCCCAGGAGAGCACAAATAAACTGTAGTTGACTGTGGGATATTCGAACATTTGTTGGTAACAGTGCAATAACTATAACGTGGCGTTCACGATAATGCTTAGAGAGGAATTTCTTACAAACACGAATTTTCATTTGGTATTTTGTGATCTACTTCCGAAGCCATTTGGAGTAGGGCAAAATACCACATGATGTTTTTTCCTTAAAATGATCGAATTTAAAGGAAATGATTACATGAACAGCACCAAGAGGGCCTTTGAACTTACTTCTTCTTTTTTTCATCAGTTTTCTCACTGTTTTAATGCGACCCGCCCCGAATTCCTCTCCTGAGCTAACCTCTTCATCTCAGAGTAGCATTTGCAATCCACGTCCTCAATTATTTGCTGGATATATTGCAATCTCTGTCTTCCTCTACAGTTTTTGCCCTCTACAGCTCCCTCTATTACCATGGAAGTAATTCTCTCCTGTTTTAACAGATGTCCTATCATTCTGTCCCTTCTCCTCGTCAGTGTTTTCCGCATATCCCTTTCCTCTCCGATTGTGCGCAGAACCTCCTCATTCCCTATTTTATCAGTCTACCTAATTTTCAACTGTCGTCTGCAGCACCACATCTCATATGCCTGAATTATATTCTGTTCCTGTTTTCTCACACTCCTTATTTCACTACCATACAATGCTGTGCTCCAAACGTACATTCTCAGAAATTTCTACATTCTCAGGAATTTCTTCCTCAAATTAAGGCCTTTGGTTGACAGTAGTAGACTTCTCTTGTCCATGAATGCCTTTTTTGCCACTGCTAGTCTGCTTTTGATGTCCTCCTTGTTCTGTCCGCCACTGATTATTTTGCCGGCTAGGAAGCAGAATTCCTTAATTCCTTTATGACTATCAATCCTGATGTTAAGTTCCTTTCTTTCCTCATTTCTATTGCTTCTCATTACTTTCGCTTTTCTTCGATTTACTCTCAATCCATACTCTGTACTCATTAGACTGTTCATTCCATTCTGCAGATCACGTAATTCTTCTTCACTTTCACTCAGGATAGCAATGTCATCAGCGAATCGTATCATTGATATCCTTTCACCTTTTAAGTCCACTCCTGAACCTTTTTTTTCCATGTACAGATTGAACAGTAGAGGCGAAAGACTACATCCTTGTCTTACACCCTTTTTAATAGGATCACTTCGTTATTGGTCGTCCATTCTTATTATTCCCTCTTGGCTGTTGTACATATTGTACGAGGGTCACTCCAAAAGAAATGCACACTATTTTTTTTTAAATCCATCTTTTATTCTACATGTTTGAAAGTTTTACAGTGTGTAGATGCATCCTTTAGGAACAATAGTTTCATTTTTCCACATAATTTCCATCCGTCTCAACTGCCTTACGCCATCTTGGAACCATCGCCTCTATACCAGCACGGTAAAATTCTGGACCAACCTGTTGGAGCCACTATTTGGCAGCGTGCACAAGGAAGTCATTATCTTCAAACATTGTTGCACGAAGAGTGTCTTTCAGTTTCCCAAAGAGATGATAGTCACATGGAGCCATGGTCAGGACTGTCAGGCAGGTGTTTCAGAGTTGTCCATCCGAGTTTTGTAATCGCTTCCATGGTTTTTTGACTGACATATGGCCATGCAACAGCAAAAATCCTGCTTTTGCCGATGTGGTCGAACACGACTCAGTCGAGCTTGAACTTTCTTCAGTGTCGTCACATATGAATCAGAATTTATGGTGATTCCACTTGGCATGATGTCCACAAGAAAGAGTCCTTCGGAATCGGAAAACACCGTAGCTATAACTTTTCCAGCATAAGCTGTGGTTTTGAATTTTTTTTTTCTTGGATGAATTTGCATGATGCCACGCCATTGATTGCCTCTTCGTCTCTGGTGAAAAATGATGGAACCATGTTTCGTCACCTGTCACAATTCTTCCAAGAAATTCACCTCCACCATTCTCGTACTGTTCCAAAAGTTCGCTGCATACCGTTTTTCTTGTTTATTTGTGGTTGGGTGGTTATTTGGGGAAGGAGACCAGACAGTGAGGTCATCGGTCTCATCGGATTAGGGAAGGATGGGGAAGGAAGTCGGCCGTGCCCTTTCAAAGGAACCATCCCGACATGTTCCTGGAGCGATTTAGGGAAATCAAGGAAAACCTAAGTGAGGATGGCCGGACACGGGATTGAACCGTCGTCCTCCCGAATGCGAGCGCAGTGTCTAGCTTCTTTGTGAGCAACTGTCAACATCCTGGGAACCCACCTGGCACAAACCTTTTTTAACGCCAACACTTTCTACGAACACTTCCTTCCCCTATCCAAAAGCAGCGTGACAGTTCGTTCACTGTGATCCGTCTGTCAGCAGTCACCAATTCGTTAACTCTCTGCACATTGTCTGGAGTGTGTGCACTACGAGGCCTGCCGCAGCGAGGACAATCCTCAATATTGCCGTGCCCGCTTTCATCACGTAACCTGTTTGCCCACCGACTGACTGTACTGCGATCGACAGCAGCATCTCCATACACCTTTTTCAACCTCTTGTGGATGTTTCCCACTGTGTCGTTTTCACAGCACAGGAATTCTATGACAGCACGTTGCTTCTGACGAACGTCTTGAAGACATGCTGCGACGGCGCCACTCACGGGAACAGGTTGAACTAAGTTTGAAAACAAGCGGGAAGGATGTATCTACACAATGTATAACTTTCACACATGCAGAATGAAAACTGTATTTTTAAAGCATTTCTTTTGGAGTGAGCCTCGTATATGAACCGTCTCTCCCTACAGCTTACCCCAACTTTTCTCAGAATTTCGACGCCCGAACAACAGGGAACCGACATGCATTGAGACTAGAAAATAGGTACTAGCCGAAATCTGAATTTTCCAAATAAAACCTGCGAAAAAATAAAGCACGACTGATTACTGCACTCTATAATTTATAAATCATATCACTGTTTCTGAGTGCAGCCACGTTCCTAATGGAAGGTAAGCTGACGAAAATGTATTTTATTGTTGAGAGTAGCTGGATGTTCCGTTTCACAACAAGCTGTAGCAGCGTGTACTCACCTTTATTGCGTACAATTAAAGCCGCATTTAATGTAAAACTAATGGCATCTACAGTTTATAAGCTAAAATATAACAATCAACAGAAATAGAGACTTCTAACTTTGCCAGTACCAGTCCAAAGCCGAGATTCAAGAAAAGGAAACAAAGTATGTACTTCATTGCGTCGGACCTAGTGACGTGTCGTGCATCTATTCTCTAACACGTATATCCATGTACAGTTGAGCTTGTAGGTGCGAATGATCTTACGAGGCCACAGAGTGTGTCTATCACAGAGTTACAGGTCTAATGTTTTAGCTAGGATCGTTAGGTATTAACTCCACTCTATTATTTTGTACGTTGAGCAACGAAGATCGGGAGCTACTTCGGGTAATTTAGAAGGGGCGTTCAGCAAGCAATGCGAGACTTTTTTTTCTGAAAGCAGGTGACTTTATTCAGGATTTCAATACAACACACTATTCCCCAGTCCTTTGGCTACATAACACTACTTTTCAATATTTCCTCCGTTCAGTACCTGTGTGCCTCCATGGTATCCACTCCACTGGTCGACGTCGGAGCCTACATCATGCTACATCAATAACCTCTCCATCATCGACGCACTGCTTTCCGCGGAGTGATTTCTTCATTGAACCAGACAGATGGAAATCGGAAGGCGCCAGATCCTGGTGGTAGGGTGTTACATATCCGCCGTCCACGGATAGGAAAATCTCAGAGTGTGAGTTATAGCGTTTTTATTTGAACTAAAGTCTTTCTTCAAAATTTACAAAACAATATTCATGAGGTAAGACTGATCCTCCAAGCCTACCAATAACTAAATCAGAGATTCTTCCAAACATAAACTGTCTGTAGTAACCATACAACTTCACCAAACCAAGCCCCGGGCGTCTCGTGAAGAGCGGCGCGGAGTCCACGTTGCCGTCGCCTGAGTCCGAGGGCGAGTTGAGGCCCTGCGAGGATGGCTCCGGTGCGCTGGCGCCGGTGGACGATGACACTAGTGGGCCCGCTCGCTCGGCGTGAACTGCCTCTCCAGGCCCTCGTTTTTTTTTTTCCTTTATTGATTTTCAGTTCCCCACGAAGGGGGCGGGCTGGCAGCAGCTTATTACGCCGCTCTTCAGCCTACAGAATTTGTTTTAAAAAGATGAAGATAATAAAAAATAATAACAGTTGGCGATAAAATCGGTGACTTAAAGGTAAAATGGCAGAAAATTCTGGAGCTTAAAACATAAAACACAGGGTTGATGATGCTAATAAAAGACACAGGAAGCAGAAAAATAATAGACAGACAATTAAAAAACACGGCGACAGTCTGGGTTCTGTTCGCAAGAGATATAAAATGCACACCCAGCGACAGCATGATTTCTGTTCGCAACACTGTGGAAAGACAGACAACACGGAACACTCACTTAAACACTGCACTAAAAAGTTGGCACAAATATGACATACCACACCCAAGAGCAGGTGGGGGGAAACTGGTCAGATGACGGGAAAAAAGGGGGGGGGGGAAGGAGAGGAAAAGTGAAGGGGAAGGGGGGAAAGGAGCCAATGGAAGATGAGGATCCATAAGAGGGGTGGGGGGTGCTGAGCAGATGTGCCAGGGATTGGGGAAGGCAGAGGAGGGGAGTACAAAAGGACTCAGGGGGGGGGGGGGAGAAAGGAGATAGGGAGAGGGTAGGTGGGGAGAAAGCACAGGATGTAAGGGGGGAGGAAGAGGGAGCCCAGGGAAAGGATGGAGGAAAGGAGGGGGGTGAGGATCAGAGTTGATAGGAGGGATAAACGGAGGGAGAGAGGGCACTATCCGGGAGGGGGAGTTGATGGAAGCCATCTTGGGAAAGGAGATGTAGGGTGTAGAGATGGAGGGTAGGGGGGATACAACAGTGAAGACGTGGCAGGGGATGGGGATGGGAGAGGAGTGGAGCAACCAGGGGGTGAGGGGGTTCAAGGCGGCCGGAGGTGTAGAGGATGCGGATATGTTCGAGGAAGAGGAGCAGATGGGGGAAAGTAATGAGATCATAGAGGATCCGCATGGGGGACGGGAGGCGTATACGGAAGGCGAGGCAGAGTGTATGACGCTCAAGGATCTGGAGGGACTTATAGAATTTGGGAGGGGGGGCAGATATCCAGGCAGGACTGGCATAACAGAGGATGGGATGTATTAAGGATTTGTAGGTGTGGAGGATGGTAGAGGGGTGCAACCCCCATGTCCGGCCAGAGAGGAGTTTGAGGAGTCGGAGGCGGTTGTGGGCTTTGGATTGGATGGAGCGGAGATGAGGGATACAGGTGAGGTGACGGTCAATGGTGAGGCCAAGGTAGGTGAGGGTGGGGGTGAGGCAGACAGAACGGGCGCAAACAATAAGGGAGAAATCCAGGAGCCGGAAGGAGCGAGTGGTGTGACCTACGATGATTGCCTGGGTCTTGGAAGGATTGATTTTCAGGAGCCACTGGTTACACCATGCAGCAAAAAGGTCAAGGTGATTCTGGAGAAGGCGTTGGGACCGTTGGAGGGTAGGAGCGAGGGCAAGGAAGTGTCATCAGCATATTGCAAGAGGTGTATGGGAGGGGGGGGGGGGGGGTTGGGGCATATCTGCCGTGTACAGGAGGTAGAGGAGAGGGGAGAGGGGAGAGCCCTGGGGCACACCCGCAGAGGGGTAGAAGGTGTGGGAATTGTCATTATGGATGGTAACATAGGAGGGGCGGTGGGAAAGGAAGGAGGCCAGCAGACGGATTTAGTTGACAGGAAGGGCGTAGGTTTGGAGTTTAAACAGGAGATCGGGATGCCAAACACGGTCGTAGGCCTGTTCGAGGTCGAGGGAGACACAAATGGCGGAGCGACGGGAGTTAAGCTGGAGGGAAAGGAGATGAGTGAGGCGGAGGAGTTGATCATCAGCAGAGAAGGAAGGTCGAAAGCCACATTGGGTGTTGGGAAGGAGGTGGTTTTGGTGGAGGTGGTGATGGATGCGCCAGGAAAGGATGGATTCCAAGAGCTTGCTCAACACCGATGTGAGACAGATAGGGCGACAGGAAGAGGCATCAGATGGAGGCTCGTTGGGTTTGGAGAACATCAGGATACGGGAGGTTTTCCACAGGTCGGGATAGAAGCCAGTGGGAAGGATGACATTGTAGAGGGTGGCAAGTATTGAAAGGAAGGAGGGAGGGCAGTGTTTGAGGTGGCTGTAGGTAATGCAGTCGTGGCCGGGAGCAGTGTTGCGTTTAGTGTGGAGTGTGAGGCTGATGTCCTGTGTAGTGATGGGAGTGTTAAGTTCAGATGGTGGTGTGTGGCCCAAGTGCTGGAAGCTAGGAGCAAGGGGAGGAACAGAGGTATTCGTACGGTCCATGACGTCAGGGAAGAGGGAATAATCAAAGTGGGGATCATCTGGAATGAAAAAAACATCGGAGAGGGGAGAGGCAAAGTGTTTGGCCTTACTGAGGTTGTCAGGAAAGGGACGGTCATTAAGGAGGAGAGGGTACTGGCGGGTGGGGCGGGTCCCAGTAAGGCGGTGGAAAGCAGACCAATACTTGGAAGAGTTTATGGGGACCTCTCCAGGCTCCTGCGCCAGCGTAAATACTGCTTGGCGCATGGATATGGCTGGCTCTATTTGCAGTCACGTGTGGAGCGGAAGGAAAGATGTCCGCGGCTGTAGCGACCTCTTGCGGCGCCATGGACGCCTCCTGGTGGTCTCTGGGAAGTGTCTGTGTTTCCGGGACGACCGGCCAGGCTGACCCCTACTCGGTACGGGGCCCGCTGTACCGGTTTGCTTCGCGGGATGCGATAGGTGCAGGCGCTTAGTCTGGACACAATAGGGTGGATGAAGAGTTTTGAGAGTTGCTCTCGGGTGCGCAAACTTGGGTGAAACCTGACGTTGTCGTGGAGAAGGAGAGGATCATTTGCATTTTTATGGCGACGAACACGCTGAAGTCCATCTTCAGTTTCCTAAGCGTAGCCCAATACACTTCATAGTTGATCGTTGCACCATGAGGAAGGACATCAAACCCCTTCAGAGTCACAGAAAACCGTCGCCATGACACTGCCGGCTGAGGATGCGTGCGGCTTTGAATTTTGTCTTCGGAAGAGAGGTGGTGTGGCCCCACTCCATGGAGTGCCGTTTTGGTTCCAGTTCGATGTGCTGAACCCATGTTTCATTGCCTGTGACGATGTTCGTCAAAAATAGTCATGATCAGCCTCGTAACGCGCAAGGATTTCTCTTTATGGTCCTCTGTTAGGCGGCGAAGGACCCAGCGGGCACACGCCTATGAGCACCCCAGTTGGTGGACAAATGGTGACAGCACTCTCGACAGACACGTCCAGTTGAACATCGAAGCGTTTGATTGTGATCCGTCGATCACCTCGAATGAGAGTGTCCGCACGTTCCAATATTGTAGGAGTCACAGCTGTGTGCGGCCGGACAGCACGCGACAGATCAGACGAATTTGTGCGACCTTATGTCGATGATGACAAACGCCTCTCCCAGCAACTCACTGTGCTTTTGTTCGTTGTATGCCTCCGTAGACATTCTGCAAGCAAAACCTGCGACGCTCCGCCAAAATAACCTTGACGACAGTCCTCTGCTTGGAACGCGCCTTCGTTACAGACGCATTTTGAAGCCTGTGTATAGCGCCGCCACATACTGGACCTTCGTGACACTTGTAAGAGGTTCACCACCCTGCTGAAGGAAATTCAATTTCGATGTATTGCAAACGCGCTGCCTGCGACAGAAAATATCTTTGCTGCAATAGAGTCGCAGGTCAGAGCAGTCTCGGCAGTTGTTTCAGTCGCTCACTGCTTCGGTGCAGTTCTAGTCTGTCGCTGGTACAGAGCAGTTCATAGCCATGTATTGCAAGGTAAATTTTATTATTTTTATTGACATGCGCGTAGTTAAGTCACTTGTCTGAGATGTTAATATGAATTTGTTTTAATCTTTTTGTGGTTCGTCAGCACCAGTTGACCCAGATTTATAATATTCAATTTTTCATATAATGGATTGCAGGTCTTCATCAATAATGCAAAAGATTTTCAGAATATAATTTTTACCAGTCAACAAAAAGAGGAAGGAATAATTTTGCCTTAAGTTATTACCTGTCCCGATGCATCATTTATTTAAATTTAAATATTTCAGAAATTTTCTCAGATCATAGTCATGTGTTCTTTAATAAACAGACGATCAGCTGTGCAGCTGTGTCAATAAGCAAAGTTAGTTTTTCTAATAATTCAGATCTCAGACAAATGCTGTGCAGTATTAGTAGATAGGCCAGCATTGCACTAAGTTATGGCATTCACGAGCAGATATACAGGGTGAGTCACCTAACATTACCGCTGGATATATTTCGTAAACCATATCAAATACTGACGAATCGATTCCACAGACCGAACGTGAGTAGAGGGGCTAGTGTAATTGGTTAATACAAACCATAAAAAAATGCACGGAAGTATGTTTTTCAACACAAACCTACGTTTTTTTAAATGGAACCCCGTTAGTTTTGTTAGCACATCTGAACATATAAACAAATACGTAATCAGTGCCGTTTGCTGCATTGTAAAATGTTAATTACATCCGGAGATATTGTAACCTAAAGTTGATCCTTGAGTACCACTCCTCCGCTGTTCGATCGTGTGTATAGAAGAGCATCGAATAACGTAGGGATCCAAAGGGAACGGTGATGGACCTTAGGTACAGAAGAGACTGGAACAGCACATTACGTCCACATGCTAACACCTTTTTATTGGTCTTTTTCACTGACGCACATGTACATTACCATGAGGGGTGAGGTATACGTTCGACGGGCGTTTCATACGTCGTGGAGGACGCATAAATTCGCCAGCGTGTTCTCCTGATCTTACACTTCTGGGCTTCTTTCTGTGGGGTACGTTAAAGGAGAATGTACACCGTGATGTGCCTACAGCCCCAGAGGATATGAAACAACGTATTGTGGCAGCCTGCGGCGACATTACACCAGATGTACTGCGGCGTGTACGACATTCATTACGCCAGAGATTGCAATTGTGTGCAGCAAATGATGGCCACCACATGGAACATCTATTGGCCTGACATGTCGGGACACACTCTATTCCACTCCGTAATTGAAAACGGAAACCACGTGTGTACGTGTACCTCACCCCTCATGGTAATGTACATGTGCGTCAGTGAAAAAGACCAATAAAAAGGTGTTAGCATGTGGACGTAATGTGCTGTTCCAGTCTCTTCTGTACCTAAGGTCCATCACCGTTCCCTTTGGATCCCTACGTTATTCGATGCTCTTCTATACACACGATCTAACAGCGGAGGAGTGGTACTCAAGGATCAACTTTAGGTTACAATATCTCCGGATGTAATTAACATTTTACAATGCAACAAACGGCACTGATTACGCATTTGTTTATATGTTCAGATGTGCTAACAAAACTAACGGGGTTCCATTTAAAAAAACGTAGGTTCGTGTTAAAAAACATACTTCCGTGCCTTTTTTATGGTTTTTATTAACCAATTACACTAGCCCCTCTCCTCACGTTCGGTCTGTGGAATCGATTCGTCAGTATTTGATGTGGTTTACGAAATATATCCAGCGGTAATGTTAGGTGACTCACCCTGTATTTACAGCATTATCCGACGACACGGTCATGAGGTAAGAATTTTTCAGATTGATTTCACAGGGCCATGGCGTAGCGCTGCTTACGTCAAAATTTATCAGTTTTCATGAGTTAAGATATTAAAAAAAATTATCATTTTCATTATTTTATACGGGAGTGTTACACACTATACTGGCTGAAGGGGGAATATTCCACGATGTCCCACAGCAAATTTCGCATTTTTTTCAGCCGAAATCGGCCGAGAAAAGAAATGTGTTAAATTACTCGTTCAACGCCCTTTGTAATAACAAATTAGCGACTAATCACGCATTTGAATTTAATTATGTCTTCACTCGTAACTTACACTTCAAAGGTTCACAACATACTAAACCTCAGCTTTATGGGAAGATCGCTTTCATTTCTTGCTTAAAATAGCAATCGCAGTAAATTGTGGCGTAACAAGCAAGTGTGCACCAAATTAATTGTGTCCATCAGCGTAGCGAATTGTGGTAACACATTTCAAAATCACTGCTTAAATATTCCCAACCAGAATTTCTCTGAAACAATCAACGGAAGTCTGCGCTTTCACCTGGTCGTGCTAGTGCATTATTTTGTCACAAACAGTTGCAGGTAAACAGAGCGACTATTGTTTTATGTCACAGAATGGTAATCAGCTCTAATCCCTGCTCTCGAATTTAATATTACATATTTTTGCATTTGTTTCCTTCTCGTGAATCACCTTCAATATAATTTTGCAGTGGCAACAGTAATATACAATTATGAGTGCATAGTATTTTCATACACAGAAGCTCATATTTTGTTTACGATGATCTACCAAATACGCCATTCAGTACATTTTGAAAGAGCTGGTAAAATGAATTACTTTCCTCTCCTAGCTTTTCAATATCGCAATGTTCCGATCACTCTCCTGAGATTTCCTTCACTTGTGTGCATGCAGCTGAACAGACACTTACGACACCAGGATGTACGTAAAGTACATCTTAACAAATGTATCGAAAAGTCTATTTGGTAATAAGTAAGAAGAGGAAAATGCTGCTGCTTAACTACCCAGCAGATTATACTTTATTGTACAATGGTAACAAAACATCCTCAGTGGTATTTTTCTTCAGTCTTCAACATGAAGACAGGTTGGAGGCAGTTCTTCACGACAGCCTTATGTAACCGTTTTAACCCCTACGTAACTACTGCATCCTCTATCCATTTGAACCTGATTGCTGTACTGCCGTCGTGGCCTCCCTACAAAATCACTGTTCCGCTATGAAACTGACATTTCTATGGTGCCTCAGGAAGTGTCCTATCAACTCATCCCTTCTTTTAGTCATTCTGTGCCATAAATTTCTTTTTTCCCTTTTGTATTCAGTAATTCTTCTTCATTTATTTTCTTCAGCAGTTATTTTCCTCAGCAGCTCTACTGATCTACTCATCTAACTTACGCGTTCTTCTATATCATCATATTTCAAAAGCTTCTACTCTCCTCTTGTCTGAAGTGCTTATCGTCCACAGTTCACTCCCGTACACAGGTACACTCCAGAGAAACACCTTCTGCCGGCCGAAGTGGCCGTGCGGTTAAAGGCGCTGCAGTCTGGAACCGCAAGACCGCTACGGTCGCAGGTTCGAATCCTGCCTCGGGCATGGATGTTTGTGATGTCCTTAGGTTAGTTAGGTTTAACTAGTTCTAAGTTCTAGGGGACTAATGACCTCAGCAGTTGAGTCCCATAGTGCTCAGAGCCATTTGAACCAGAAACACCTTCTGAAACTGTTTTCCACGAAGTTGTTTCAGAAAATGTTTGTTTTCGCTGTTGTCCATCTAGATTTTGTCATTATCCCTACTTCGATCACTATCAGTTATTCTGATGCCTAAATATAAAAACTATTCAATTGTTTTGAGTTTATCATTTTTAATTTAATTCCCCCATTATCACCCGATTTAATGCATCAGTCCAGTACCCTTGATTTACTTTTGTTGTCGTTCATGTTGATGTTTTCAAGACACAGTCCTTCCTGTTCATTTACTCTTGAAAGTCTTGCTAACTCTCTCATAGAAGTACTATGCACCTCAAGGACTTTATTTTTTTGTCCCTGAATTTCAGCTCTCTTTCTAAATTTCTATGTGTTTCCTTTCTCTGCTTTCTCAACTTAGAGATAGCATAACATCAGGAACAGGTTTCAACTGTGTCTCACTTCCATCTCCATACTACTGCTTGCTTTTGAAGTCCTTATCTTTATCGTGTTTTCTGTACAAGTTGAGAAATACCTATCGCTAGTTTATTTTATCCGTCCTAACTTTAAAATTTCAAAATGGACAGTCCAGTCAGCAATGTCAAAAGCTTTGTCTAAATCTACAATTCCGAGAGACGTAGGTGCCTTTCTTCAATCGGTCTTATCAGATAAGTGATAGATTCAGCATTGCATTACGTGTTCCACTTGCAAAGCAAGACGCTAAGGAGGAGACACGCTGACGGAAATAGAAAGTCTTAAACCACGAACTTCTTGATTGAACGGTACCAAACTTATACTACAATTTTCCTGTAACTGGCAGATGTATTAATTAATATTTCATCCTTACGCTAGCTACTCTTCTGTATATTCAGATTATTTTTATTTATTTATTTATTTATGCATTTATTTTACCTGGCAAGATTAGGGCCTTCAGGCCCTCTCTTACACCTAACCAGGCATACTCAGATTCAACAAATTTCAGTGTCTACAGAAAATTAGGACATATAACATGTTATACAGTATTAATGTTAAAGAAAAAAAATAGAGATTATAAAAGTAGTACAATGATAATTATAACAATCAAAAAATAATTATAACAATCAGGAATAATAAAATAATAATAATAATAATAATAATAATAATAATGACTATGTATATGAAAGTAAACATATTTTTCTTATATGAGTGTCAGCCCTATCGCTAGTTAGGAATTTTCTCGTTATATTCTTGCAGCTTGTGAGTTATTCTCATCAACCAGACACATAAGACGATGGAATGGGGTGAAAGAGATATAGAAGAGGTAGATAGGTTAGAGGAAGAGAAATAGAATGGTAAAATTCGAAAATTATGTCAATAGATAATCAACCAGTCCAAAACATAAATAAATCAAGGTAATAAACTGATGAAAAATATTTATAAGCTAATAAATATGTAAATAACAATTATAGTATGCAAGAAAAATGTTTTGTAAAATTTATTTAAGTTCTTTGCATATCGATGGTGACATTGAAGTATCCGCACCAAGCTCTTTGTTGGCGGGAGCGCGGCGAGAAGCGCGCAGCATTGTCGGCAGAACACTCTTGAGTCAACCTCTGTGCAGTGAAGTTGTGTGTAGAGACAGAGCGGTGTGCCCGTTCGCCACTAGCTATATATTACTTGATAAATACTATAATTATATAATTGGTAATTATTCATGAATTATTAAAAATCGATGTCATGAAGACATCAAAGGTATTTAAGCGCTAACTGCATATTGTAAGTTCGTTGTTACATTTTTGATCTGTTTTATGTAAACGATCCCCAAACTGAAGTTTTATAAATTGGTTCATTATAAAGAGTTAAAAATTTATATTCTATCATTTTCAGAATAGATCAGTTTATCTCAGTCAATATCGTATTATTTTTCATTGAACCGTGTAACCTGAGGATTTAACGTTTGTTGAGTTTTCTCAATTTTTTTTTAATAATGACATTGAATTTTGCACCAGTAACTTCAGTCAGAAAAGCAAATGAATAAAAAGTACAATTTTAGCTCACAAATTTGCAATCCTAGTAAATGAATGACAACCCTAATAATTATCAACAATAGATCAGAGTGAGTATATTCAGACGTGCAGTCAGATGACGTTATCCAGAGGCGACCCAGTAAAATAAAAGTTAAGGAAAATATATGTGTACGTTTTCAGTTTCACTGCATAGACAACCAGTACTAAGGGCCTCGGCGTAAGCTTATGTGTTCACGTCGAAATAATCTTCTTTCAATCAGTCACATTAATATTGTTACCAATAAAGGCACAAGGCGTACAACATTGTGTACGCTAAAGGCTATCAGATCACACACGTTGTCAAAAACAAGTCCAGACAGGAAAGCTGCAAGGCACAAAAAGTTCAACTCTCTTTCTCTCTTTCATTAGACTGATAGTAAGTTAAATTATTTTATTCTACACGGGAAGGTTATCGTCTAAACGCATTAAGTCCAATCATTATTTCTTTTGTGTATTCGACGGGAAGGTTTCACAGTACACAAGAAAGCTAAAGAGGAAGACTAGTTCAAAAATGGTTCAAATGGCTCTGAGCACTATGGGACTCAACTGCTGTGGTCATAAGTCCCCTAGAACTTAGAACTACTTAAACCTAACTAACCTAAGGACAGCACACAACACCCAGCCATCACGAGGCAGAGAAAATCCCTGACCCCGCCGGGAATCGAACCCGGGAACCCGGGCGTGGGAAGCGAGAACGCTACCGCACGACCACGAGATGCGGGCAGGAAGACTAGTGCGGATGTATACATTGAGATGACAAAAGTAATGGGATATCGATTTGCACATACACAGATGGCAATAGTGTCGGGTACACAAGGTATAAAAGGGCAGTGCATTGGCTGAGCTGTCATCTGATGATTCGTGTGAGAAGTTTCCAACATGATTTTGTCCGCACGACGGGAATTAAGAGACTTTGAACGTGGATGGTACTTGTAACTAGACGCGTGGGACATCCCATTTCAAAAACCGTTAGGTAATTCAGTATTCCATTGCGTCAGGAGTGTGCCAAATTTCAGGCATTACCTCTCACCATAGACAACTCGGTGGCGGACGGACTTCACTTAACGGCCGAGAGCGCCAGCATTTGCGTAGAGTCGTCAGTGCTCACACACAAGCAACACTGCGTGAAATAACCTCATAAATCAATTTGGGACCTGCGATGGACGTATCCCTTAGAGCACTGAGGCGTAATTCGGTTGGACGGGGTATGGCAGCAGACGACCAAAGCCAGTGACTTTGCTTAACAGCAGGATATCACCTTCAGCACCTCTCCTGGGATAATGGCCAAATAGGTCGAACCCTAGTGGACTGGAAAAGAGTGACCTGATCAGATGATTGCCGATTTCAATTGATAAGAGCTGATGATAGGGTTCGAGTGTGATGCAGACTCTACAAAGCCACGGACCCAGGTTGTCTACAGGGCACTTTGCAAGCTAGTGGTGGCTCCATAATGATGTGAGCTGTGTTAACATGGAGTGGACTGGGTCCTCTGGTCCAACTGATATGGTTATCTTCGGCTGCTTGGAGTCCATCTGAAGCCATTCATGGACATCATGTTCCCAAACAACGACGAAATTTTTTGTGGGTGAGCATGCGCCATGTCACTGGGGCGATTGGTTCCAAGAACATTCTGGGAAATTCGAGCGAATCGATTTAGCCACCCAGACATGAGTTGCGTCAAGCTTTTAGGAGATATACTCGAAGTTCAAATTCGTGCACAAAATCGTGCACCGGTAACAACCTCGCAATTATCGAGGCTATAGAGGCAGCATGGAATGAAATTTCTGCAGGGGACTTCAAACGTCTTGTACAGTCCACGCCACGTCGAGTTGCTGCAGTGCGCCGAGCAGTAGGAAAACAGACACGAAATTAGGAAGCATCCCATGACTTTTGTCACCTCAGTGTAATGGCTACTAGGCGTGTCTAACGTTACTGGAAATCTTCAGGTGGATAGTGCTTAACTGACATGGGGGCACCTTACCAACATATTGTGCAGACAGTTGGCTGCAGTGACATCGCTACTGAACAAGTTGTGACGAAATAAACTCAGGACAGCAATGTGGCAAGAATATCAGATACGGATTGTAGCAGGAGGACAACAACAGGAAATCATAGCAGGATTGTTTCATTAGCTCTGACGAATACACAGGTGACAACAGTTGAAATGACGGCAGATGTTGGCGGCAGAGTGTCACCATGAAATGTAGGGAACAGAATAGTGAGGACTGGGGTGACATCTCGAGTTGCCATGCGCCGTTTACCGACACCATAACACAAAGAAAAGAGACAATATTTCATGCTAAAGTCAGTGGCACCTCACAAACACACTTTCGCAATTATCGCAAATGGACTGTCAGCGGACTTGTGTTCACTGGAACGCTTTTGCTTCTGTTATCATATACTTCCACTAGAGTCGGTTTTCGGTAATATTAATGGTATGCCCTGTATATCAGTTATACGAACGCAAGTGGAAATCCTGCAGTTCTAACCATGTAAGACGGAAGACAGAAAAGCATATGCTGTTGGCGTGTCCTTTCCTTACCGTTATGTTCAAGAAAGTGGTGTGAGCTACAAGAGTGAAGTATTTTTCTTTGTTGAGCATTGTATTTCAGGAATGCGTTCAACAGATGGTTTATAAGCATGCAGTGGAAATGTATCCCATGATATATTCTAAATCTGAATTGAACTACTACAACTATTTCCACAGAAGAAGAATAGTGTGAGTAGACAGCTAGTAGATGCCAAAACAAATGTAATCAGTATAAGGAAAAACTAGATCGGCCACGCTATAAGTTAAGATTACTGCAGAATACAAGCTTATATTGAGTGGAAAACTACAGCAGACTGATGATACGATAGTGGAAGTAGCGTATAAGGCAATTTTGAGAGCTATACATTAAACTGGTTTGCCATGCTGCTGCTCGCGTTGGTGCTGTTTGTAGGTTTCCGCCCTCTCTTGGAGGCCAGACGATACCGTTTAGTTGGCATGGTTGCGGGTTGTTTGTCTTCTTCTCGTGTTGACTGGGGCCACGCGGTTTCGCAAGCGTGTCCTGTCCGCTGGTGGCAGCAGCGGCTGTTATCGATATGTAGTAACTGTTGCCCTATCTTTCGGGCGACGTTGTTGTTTTCTCGGGTGTGAGTGGAACAGTTCGGTTGGGGACTCAGAAGGAGCCAGGTCCGCGGAGTGCCAGAACACGCCGGGACCGCTGGCGGCACGCATGGAGTGCCGGATGGAAGGGCTGTGGTCATGGGGGTGCACGACCTGGCCGTAAACCGGATCCAGCTAGCTTAAGATGACTGCATTTCAATCCAAGTATAGAAACCCACCATTGTGATATTACGCGATTCTCAAGTGACTTTGGTTCGTGTTGCTGCTCGTAGTGTCTCCGAGGCGAAGAGCAGCGAGTCGAGTGCTTGGGGAAGACGGATCTGATAAGCTTTCCTCGACTTCTTATTACTATTTACTGCGTTCAACTTGTTACAATTTGTGAAGTTCAACCAGCGGTAATCTTTCTTGCCTGGTACCCGATAACGCCCCAGTTACCTGCCCTGGGGGTTAGTGTATGTAACGGCAGTGTACGTTTCCTCGCCTTGCCGCTGGTGTCCGGTAAGGCGTGTAGTTTTGTCAGTTTTCTTAATTGTACGCCGGTTGGTAATTCTTCTTCTCTGGTGGTAGAAATTTCTTTCTCGTTCCGGGCGCTCTACACACAGTATTCTGGGGACGTAGTGCAGACCGTCGGTATGCGTATTGTTCCGTCGTTGCATTTAGTTTATCGGACGTCAGGTAGCTTCAGCCAGATTACAATTAGTCATTCGTTAGACTGCCACTAGTCTGAGTGAAACCTTCCCGTCTGCTCTATACCTCTTTTGTTAATGATAACCTTCCCTTTGACAATAACCTATGGAACCTTCCCTTAGGGTTTCTATCTCCTGCTTAATAATAACAAATGAAATCTTCCGTCTGAAATTTATTCTCTTTCTCAATTTTCGCATACAAATTTAATTGCTGCTTATTAAAAGTGATTTTCTGATTATTTCGACGAAACATAGAATTTGTCGTCGTAGTGGCCCTCAATCGTTATCTGCAATAACCCAAAACTGTTCCTTACCTTTTTTTTACTGTTACTGGAACGCCATCTGACAGCTTCATCGAACTGCGACATGAACATACTTACTCTGGTTTACTATATTCTATTAACTGCTGGTGGGCTGTCATAATAAATGTCTGTATTTATTACCAAAGCAGACGTTATTCTTTAATAGCAAAGTTGACGTTATTGTTTAATTAACTTGGCTGAAGTTACATAAATCATAGTTACACTTTTACGTGACAACATTAAAATTTTTGCAAGGTTTTATGTTGATGGTTTTTGGGATGGATTATAACCATTAATGCAACATTGCTGGCAAAAATTAATTATATTCTGAAAACGCTTCAAATATTTACTGTTGGTAATGAAATGATTTTACAAACGTTCAAATGGGACTTACTTTTTACAATAATCTTACAACTATCATTGCACAAACATACCTTCAGTAGTCTTGAGCTTCGCAAAGAAAATAATTCAATAATATTAGTTCCTCTTATGATAATAGTTAGCTGATGTCTCTGTACATCCGTTTATAATCTCTTGTAAATCATAGCTGGTGGCTGGCAGGCCCACTATTCCTCTCAACCTCTCGCTTCAGACCTGCTACCAACTCGCTTCACATCTCGCTTACTACTGACTTCCTACGAACGCTAAAGTGCGGTATCTCCTGCCAACAATGCTATCTGGTGCAGACAAATCCCTGCTACCATTACAAAATGTATCATACGTGGTCTTTCCCGCTCTTTCCTTAAAATGTATCCGTACGCGGTTTCTCCCGCCCTGTTTAAAATTATATCAACAATACTTTGGTGCAGATATTCCCTGCTACCACAATTATTTCCAAAATGACAAATGTTAATTATACCTACTTAATCCTATTAATAAAATGCAACTCTTGGCACCCTGTCTCATCGCTCGCGAAAGTGTTTGTTACCGGACCTTCTCAGAGGTCGGTTCCTGGAGCACCGTCTGTGGCCCCTTGGTTCTTGTAAGACATGTGTGTTCTAAAAGTCGGTCTGATTGCCAGTAGTTCAGTGTACCGCTCCTTCAGTCCACGCGTTCTGCGGGTACAATCTCCTTCAGTACCCTTTTAGGAACTTACGTACTGGTTCTTGTGTTATTATTGTATTATTTATTAGAATACCTTGTAATGCCTACATTAAAGGTTATATATGTCTAGTTAATAGTTCTGGTCGCCTTCTGGAATAAATCTAGCGGTGTAGTGTTCAGTGGATGTTAATGGTTTCGTTACAAAGTTTACCATCATCTTATTTTACCCGTTTGGTGATCAGTTGCTTGTTTTTTAATTAACCTTTGCTATTGTATTTGCTGTTTTACAGCAGGTTTCTAATTTTTTTTATATTATTGCCGTTCTTGGCGTGTAAGGCCTTCAGCCGTGATTGTGGTCGCTTGCCTTAAAATTCTAATTTGTATTTGTATTTACGCAGTAAGCCTTTATAACCTTATTTACTGCCGTTCCTGGTGTCTGATGCCTCCTGCTGTGTTTGTTGCGACTTGCCTTTTGTATTTCCGCACCTGTAATTTGTAAGTTGCAGCAAGTTTTAAACAATTCTTAATTTATTGCCATTCCTGGCGTGTAAGTCCTTCTGCCCAGATCACAGTGGCTTGCTTTTAAATATTATCTGCTGTATCTTTATTTAATGGTGATTTGCTAAATTGTAACTCACTGAAAACACTATTATTTACACAGTTGCTTTATCCTTCATTAATAACGTGTGGTATATTTTATTTATTGTTGTGTTTGGAATTACTGGTTTAAAATAAATTGTGTGTTACTGTAAAAGGCAACCAATAGTAACTGATTACGGCGCCGTCCACAATCGTAACCGAATCCTGCCTTCCCTTGACTATCAGGTTTCAGTTGTCGCCAGAAGAAACAAAACTGGCGTACTGTTAGTCGAAGCATGGATTGTTAAATCCCTCAATTGTGTAGGCAAGATAGACAATTTAAAAAGGAAAATGGATAGATTTAAGTTAGATATAGTCGTAACTGGTGAAATATGGTGGCAGAAGGAAACAACTGAGATTAGTGTCATCAACACTAAACAAAATACGGGTAATGACGTAGTTGGTGTAATAATGTACGAGAAAATAAGAATGCAAGTATGCTATTACTAACAGTATAGTGAACACACTAGACAAGTTAAATTCGGAGCTAAGACCTACAACAGTACTAAAAGCTTGTATGCCTCTTACTTGTGAAGATGATGAAGACGATGGAAAATGTATAACAGGATAAATAATTCCGATAGCTAGACGAAAATTTAATTTTGATGGACGACTTAAATTCGTTACTAGGAAAAGGTATAGAAGGAAAGGTGATAGAACGACGACAAGGACTGGGGGAAAGGAATGAAAGCAAAAGCCTTCTGATAGAATTTTGAAAGAACACAATTGAATGATATTTAACAGTTGGTTTAAGAATCGTGAAAGAAGGCTGTGGGCGTGGAAGAGACCTGGAGCCATGGGAAAGTTTTAGACAGAATTCATAATGCTAAGATAATTTTCGAAATCAGATTTTAAAGTGCAAAATATTACCAGGGGTAGGTGTGTACTTTCACCATATTTTAATGATTAGAACTACATATTAAAACTGAAAACTGCAGAAAGCTAGAAAATATTGGCCATGATATCCGCATAAATTGAAAGATACAGATGTTCTCAAAGATTCAAAAGGAGCACTAAGCGAAGATTGTCTGAAACAGGTAACGGACTGTAGTAGAAGACGAATAAATCGCTTTGAAATATGAAATACTGAAGGAAGCAGAGGACCAAAAAATCAAAATGGCAACACCTAGCAGATATCCTTCGCCAACACTGGTACTACTGAATTTGACTGACGCTGGGAGAAACTACAAAATGCAGCACATGTAGGGGGCAAAAGGGAACACAGACGTCTAGGCAGCAATTGCTAGATGACAAAAGCATGGCTGTAGAAATATTCACAGCTAGGGGAAAGCTAGATGCTAGCTACAGAAAATTAAAGAGATCTTTGGAGAAAATAGAAATGCCTGGATGTATGTAGAGCACTCACATGACAAGCCAATACTGTGGGGAAGCAAATTAACTTACTCGCTTACTTCGTGCACAAGACAGCACGGGCAGTCAGAGGCAGTATGAGTCCCCATCCCATCCTCTCCTCTATTGGCGCAAGTGCGTGAACTAACTGACCGTGCGTTCAACTATAAATTCCCTTGAAACGACAGTCTAAATCAGGTGAGTAATAAAACAAAACTGTAGCTTAAATTGTTCAGACGTGTATAAAAGTACAAAAGTCTGAGTCTGGCAGTGAGTAATCCAATAGTTCACATAAAAATCGATAGTTTTTTTTTTTACTTTTGTGAAGGTCGAAGTATTAAACCAACAAATTTGAAAGCCATAAATCCCTTACATTGATGTTCCTGTTTCTACTTTTATTCACTTTCAACCTTTTTCTGAAAATGTAAAATTTGGCCTAAAATAAGCAAAAGTGTTTCAGATCGTCTGCCCCTTAGAGACGAGACAGCAAGTAGAAATTTCAGTACCGTTTTCGAAATATAGTTTAATGAAGCTGTACCGATTTTTAGCTTCTTGAGTGTAATATCTTGATACTGAGGTGTGAAAGTATCAAGTACACAGGAGAAAGTCTGCCAATATTTCGATTATAAAGGTTTATATAGGACCAATCAACCTAACAGAGACCCCAAATTTCGGTAGTATGCACGATGAACAATTCTTTAATATATAAAAAATTAATATGAAGATAGAAACGTAACTGGGAAAGATGTTGGGGCTTTTATGTTGTGCTAGGATCCTCTTTGAGCAAGCACCTAGAAGTACTAGCGCCCTAAGAAATCTAGTGTTCCTATCGCCGTCCGCACCGAGTGGCAAGAGCAGAGGCAGAGTGATCAGGCTCAAGGAGTAGGTTAGTACGACTGCTTTGTGACTGTAACTGCGAGTGCGTAGCCGTAGCTTGTGATATAGCCGATGGGCGCGGGCTTCTGATGGTTATATTCGCAAAAACGTACGAATCAAGTATTGGGATATGTTAGTACTTAGTTCCCGTTCCATGAATTTGAAATTTCGTATGGAAATTACGAAAGTAAAGATTGACTAAATGGTGTTATTGCCTTAGGCTTTTCGGCATTTGCTAGCGTCTTTGTAACACTTGCATCACAAATCCGCTTGGCGAGTGTAGCAATAGACTTTCCTCTTCATGGGCGAGCGAAGCAGTCACTGACTTAATAGGCCGATGTCGAATACAAACGGTAACTATTGTTAAGGTGCGTTTACACCAGACTGCCCTGCGGCTAGTCGCCGTGCGGCTGTGACTTGACCCACACGCAAGAAGAGGCATGAGTGTAGATGCATGCCTCTACCACAACATGTGCTTACGAGTGATCCCATTCTCACCTGTGTTCGCGCTGGTCGCCTCCACTTCCGTGTGGAGCAAGCTACGGTCTCAAGGTGACTACCCGCAAAGCGCGCTGGTGTAAACGAACCTTTAGTGGATCTTTAGCAGAATCTCAAACCTGAGCGTTGCCAGGTGCTGGGGGAAGATTAACACCGGTATGAGATTTCTCTGTTTTTGCACGTTTGATCAAAAGGAACACAAAGTATTGAATATTTTATAAGGACTTCCGTTAGGTATTGAGAGTAATTTTTGTTCTTTGTCAGAGAAACGAAGGTGTCGAAGTGATGCAGAGTGTTAAGCATCCGAGAATGAGAGTGAGTAAAGAAAGTGTGGAATTAATACCAGGACACACAAACTTAAACACCCTGCTCTTTGGCAATGACCAAATAACTATTCAGAAAACAGATATTTTGCAGTTCACAATACATCAAGTAAATAAAATACCTAAGAACTACCATCTAAATATTTCACTGAAAATAACCGCAGTTATGGCTTTCAAAGGAAAATTTCCAGTGCGCGCCAAATAATTCTAGGTCAACAATCACTAGAACGGGTGTCACATTTTCAGCTGTTATGTTGTGAAGAAAGCAGGTGCTGTCAGGTATGAGGACTACCGAACTAGAAGTTTGATAAATCATGTTTGAAAAATATTGACACTGCTGTGCCGTCCGATCAAGACACAGCCAGGTCAAAAGCACAAGAGACGCGAAGATACAAGGTGGTGCCAGTGTAGCCGGCCGTTGTGGCCCAGCGATTCTAGGCGCTTCAGTCTGGAGCCGCGCGACCGGGCATGGATGTGTGTGATGTCCTTAGGTTGGTTAGGCTTAAGTAGTTCTAAGTCTAGGGGACTAATGACATCAGAAGTAAACATTGACGACAACGGACAGAAGCCAACTCGTAAGATAGAAGAGCAGCTCTCGCTCACTTGCTTATAGAACCACGTCCAGGGCTGACGTAGACAGGGAACGTCGTTTAGTGAAATCCTAGAAGTGAACAGACGGTTATTGTAAATTGCGTTTGCTATATCCTATGAAGTTTACCTACAATTATTTGCACTTAGCCATTGGGGGCCTTTTTGTGTTATATTTCATGCAGTGTTGCAGACTTCATTATTCAACAAGTCACAAAGAAAAGTAAACCTTTTCAACTCATATTAACAGAATCTTCCGTCGGTTCTTGGTAGAACAACATTATAATAATAAATGAAAAGCACCAGTTTGCTTTTGTTCTACAATATTATTTTTATTGCTAACCGGTTTTCGGCTTACAAGGCCATCTTCAGGCATTTACTGAGTATTATCACCAAAGAAGTTAAATGTTAGCAGACAACACTGGAAGAGAAGTAACACATCTAGAGTGAAGTAGAAACATACAGTGAGTAACATCTTTGCAATGAAATAGTAAAAACTGAACAGTACATAAATAACAATGGAAGCAGACACTGGAAGAGAAGTAACACATCTAGAGTGAAGTAGAAACATACAGTGAGTAACATCTTTGCAATGAAATAGTAAAAACTGAACAGTACATAAATATTATTTATGTACTGTTCAGTTTTTACTATTTCATTGCAAAGATGTTACTCACTGTATGTTTCTACTTCACTCTAGATGTGTTACTTCTCTTCCAGTGTTGTCTGCTAACATTTAACTTCTTTGGTGATAATACTCAGTAAATGCCTGAAGATGGCCTTGTAAGCCGAAAACCGGTTAGCAATAAAAATAATATTGTAGAACAAAAGCAAACTGGTGCTTTTCAACTCATTTTTGTGACTTTGTTATTAATTTGTTGGAGTGTTGTAGAGCCTTCGTTCTCCTATCCTGTCACCTGACCCTGGAGCACAGCTGTGTAATAGTCTTGTCTTAGCGGTGTAGAAGCCGTTTCACGAACTCACAAACTCGTCTTATCGTAACATCAGTGGCAACTCCGCCTCCACAGAAGTAGCGACGAGGCCTTTACAAAACTGGCGAAGAGGGTTTACAAATGACAAGAATTATTTACAGAAGGATGGGATATCTAATAGAGTCCGACCTTGGGGTAGGGCAGTTTGAGTACCGGAGAAATGCAGGAACATACTGATCTTACGTTCCATCTTAGAACGTAAACTGAAGAAAGGCAAACCTATATTATTAGCTGTCATATCGGAGTGTCGAACTGAGTTCCCGTGCTTGCAGAAAAATAATGATGAATTACGGGTGTGTCCGCCTTTTTCCTAGCACACAGATTATTGTTTTTGTTTTATTACTCAAACATGTTTCACCACAATTGTGGCGTCCAGTGGTTTTTTATTATTTTACTGAAATATATACGTACAGATTATTTTTAGATTAAAGAATATGACGCATAAGATTTTGTTGTCGTTTAACACGTATAGCAAAATAATGGTGGAAGACAGATTAGTCAAACAATCAAGTAATCAATTTGAAAAACGATAGGAAAGAGTGACGTAGGACGACCGAGGAACAAATCGCTTCAGTGGTAACGGAACAGTATGTAAGCCTAATCAATGAAGTGAAGAACAAGAGGAAGAAGAAAAAGAAGTAAAGATGAGAGATAGGTTGCAAATATATTTCATTATATCGAAGTACCAAGCAAAGAAGCAAAAGCTGAAAGGTGGAATGAACATGTTATAGAACAATAAAAAGGAAATGATGCTGAAGGTTCAATTACGTAAAGGGAAGAAGAATTAAATAAAGATAAGATGAGAGATATAATACGGGCACTAAAAGACGTAAGTCAAAATAAATCTCGTGGGTTCGACGCTATTACGTCAGAATTATTAAAATCTGTGGGAGAGCCAGCCATGACAGAACTATTTGAGAAGGAATGTAAGACAGCCGAAATACAGTAGACTTTAAGAAGAAGAATAATTCCAACTAGAAAAAAAGGTATGAGCGAATATTAGCGAACTATCATGTTAATAGGGAGTGGTTGCAAAATACTTACTCGAATTATTTACAGAAGAATGAAAAAAATTGGCAAAAATCGACCTCTGGGAAGATATATTTGAGTCGGGGGAGTTTATGAGCCCAAGTGGGCTGTGTACATCCGGAAAAGAAATTGAAAAAAAAAATGGCTCTGAGCACTATGGGACTCAACTGCTGAGGTCATTAGTCCCCAAGAACTTAGAACTAGTTAAACCTAACCAACCTAAGGACATCACTAACATCCATGCCCGAGGCAGGATTCGAACCTGCGACCGTAGCGGTCTTGCGGTTCCAGACTGCAGCGCCTTTAACCGCACGGCCACTTCGGCCGGCAAGAAATTGACAAAGCTCAACTTTGCAAGTCCGAGTCACACACCTCAGCTGTGGTATTGTGGTATCGATGTTCTGTGGGAAAATAACAGCCATTGTTTCAATAGTGTTCATGTCTTCGGTACTTTCATGTTTTCTGGAGTATAAGCGAGTAACATGTTCGCGTACTGTCATATTTAAATTTAGTTTGTGTTTCTCATGTTTTGAAGTTCGTTTCACAATGCAGAACTGAAAACGTCACGAAAACAATGTTTAAGAAACGTGTAAACTTGTGACAATTGTATGTACCATACCTGCGGGTACCGCTGAGGCCAGGAGGTACGTGTCAACACTGACTAGAATAGAAACATTGTACAGAAGTACGCTGAACGAGAAGAAGTGGAATATCTTAAAATGGTGCCCATGGACATATACATCTACATCTACATGATTACTCTGAAATTCACATATAAGTGCTTGGCAGATGGTTCATCGAACCACAGTCATACTATCTCTCTACCATTCCACTCCCGAACAGCGCGCGGGAAAAACGAACACCTAAACCTTTCTGTTCGAGCTCTGATTTCTCTTATTTTATTTTGATGATCATTCCTACCTATGTAGGTTGGGCTCAACAAAATATTTTCGCAATCTGAAGAGAAAGTTGGTGACTGAACTTCGTAAATAGATCTCGCCGCGACGAAAAACGTCTTTGCTTTAATGACTTCCATCCCAACTCGCGTATCATATCTGCCACACCCTCTCCCATATTACGTGATAATACAAAACGAGCTGCTCTTTTTTGCTCCCTTTCGGTGTCCTCCGTCAATCCCACCTGGTAAGGCTCCCACACCGCACAGCAATATTCTAACAGAGGACGAACGAGTGTAATGTAATCTGTCTCTTTAGTGGACTTGTTGCATCTTCTAAGTGTCCTGCCAATGAAACGCAACCTTTGGCTCGCCTTCCCCGCAATATTATCTATGTGGTCTTTCCAACTGAAGTTGTTCGTAATTTTAACACCCAGGTACTTAGTTGAATTGACAGCCTTGAGAATTGTACTATTTATGGAGTAATCGAACTCCAACGGATTTCTTTTGAAACTCATGTGGATCACCTCACACTTTTCGTTATTTAGCGTCTACTGCCCGCTGCCACACCATGCAGCAATCTTTTCTAAATCGCTTTGCAACTGATACTGGTCTTCGGATGACCTTACTAGACGGTAAATTACAGCATCATCTGCGAACAACCTAAGAAAACTGCTCAGATTGTCACCCAGGTCATTTATATAGATCAGGAACAGCAGAGTTCCCAGGGCGCATCCCTGGGGAACACCTGATATCACTTCAGTTTTACTCAATGATTTGCCGTCTATTACTACGAACTGCGACCTTCCTGACAGGAAGTCACGAATCCAGTGGCACAACTGAGACGATACCCCATAGGCCCGCACCTTGATTAGAAGTCGCTTGTGAGGAACGGTGTCAAAAGCTTTCCGGAAATCTAGAAATACGGAATCAGCTTGAGATCCCCTGTCGATAGCGGCCATTACTTCGTGCCAATAAAGAGCTAGCTGCGTTGTACAAGAACGATGTTTTCTGAAAACAAGGTCATTTTTCAAAGTACACCGAAATTTAATGAAAGGTAACTGGCTTGTTTTATTCAAAAGAAGGCACAAGACTGGTCTTTTGTTCAAGAGCAGTACATGCGAATTTTTGCTTGTCATTTACTGCTGAAAACAATGTTATTCTAGGCTTGTTTACTTAATTTGTAGTTACAATTCCAGTGTTTGTCATATGATCGTTCTAACGTCTTCCACACGCCTGGATTCTCATGCAGGCCCCTTCAGTCCCACCGGTTCACGTCATGCAGTTCAAGTTACGGAACAAGAGCCCGTGTCGTACAGTCTACTTGTCTTTCGGGAATGGGTAGCCGTTTGGTGCGACCGGGCAGCCTCGCCTCGATTCTGGCTGGTGCTGTGCAACGATAATGAGCGTGAGACGGGGATGCTAACGCCTGTCTGCCTTAAACCTTCAGGGACACGCCAGCCCGCAATCCCGCAGGTAAGCCACGAGCGGATCATACGCAGCTGGTGATTTCCGACGAGCCGGTGGCCAGGAGCCAGCGTCATCGCGCGGTCTGCGCAATAATTCACGCGCGCGTCGGGCGTCCACAGGCATCGGCGGCGTCCATTATTCAGGTCTGCACTGTACGTTGGGGAAGGGTGGTGGGTGGGGGGGGGGGGGGGGTAGGAGGCTGCGCCTGCCAGATGCTTGTGAGGCTCTGCTTCCCTGCAGTGGAGCAGCGCTCGATACCCGATATTCGCTACGTTGGCTCCGCTCCCACGCAATATACGGCGCAGCATACATCACCACTGTCGTTGTTCGTAGGCCGCTTCACAGGCGGTCGGAAGTGGCTCCTTGGTGATGTAAGAATAGAAGGGGAACGAGTAACTCTTATCTTATCAATTTACTGGGTTTATCAATTTTAAATTCGAAAAATTCAAGTTGGGCTTGGGCGCGGCAGCAGCAGATAGCATTTGAAAATAAAATAAAAATTACTGTTACCAGTCGTCTTTACTGATCATCTCATTTCGCATTTTGTTGGATTACCACCAACATCAGCTGGATTTACTTCAGTTGGTGCTTCACAGGAATTACTGTACATGTTGTGTCAAGACTACCTGTGGGAAAGCTCAGAACCGGATATCTTAATAAACATCGAAGTGACCAGACTATTTATCTTCATTATAATTCTTTTTTTTTGTGAAATCTTATGGGACTTAACTGCTAAGGTCATCAGTCCCTAAGCTTACACACTACTTAACCTAAATTATCCCAAAGACAAATACACACAGTCATGCCTTAGGGAGGACTCGAACCTCCGCCGGGACCAGCCGCACAATCCATGAATGCACCGCCTTAGACCGCTCGGCTAATCCCGCGTGGCCTCATTATAATTACAAACGTCCTGAGGCAATATGTCTTCCATTATGACAGGTGATTTGAAAGGATGGGCGAGGAGTTCCACTACCCCGTAGAATCGAATACTAATTGATTTGATTTCTTTTACCACAAGTACTAACATATTATGTGTCCATTATATTGGTATATTCCTCATCATGCTCTAAACACATTCCCATACGCCTAAATGCTCTTCTTGACTTAAATTTTAGCATGTCTGTGTTATAGTGCTAAATGAATCTTCAACAGCAGTGCGCAATCCTCCGTTTGTGGCATAACGTGCAGATTTTTTTTTTTTTAATCATCAGTCTTCTGACTTGGATGCGGCTAACAATCAATTCCTCTCTTGTGACAACCTCTTGATCACAGAGTAGCACTTGCAACCTATGTCCTCAATTATTTCCTGGGTGTATTCCAATCTCTGTCATGCTCTACAGCTTTTGCCCTCTACACCTCGCTCTACTACTATGGAATCATTCCCTGATGTAGTAACAAACGTTCTATCATACTATCTCTTCTCCTTGTCAATGTTTTCCACATATTCCTTTCCTCTCCGATTCCTAACCTTATGAGTCCACTTAATTTAGTCTGCAACACCACATCTCAAACGCTTCGATTTCTTCTGTTTTCCCACAGCCCATGTTTCACTATCACACAGTGCGTGCTTCAACCGTACGTTCTCAGAAATTTATTCTCTAGGTAGCAGAATTCCTTAACTTCATCTACTTCGTGACCATCAAGCCTGATGTTTCTCGCTGTTTTCATTTCATTACATTTGTCTTTCTTCGATTTACTCTCATTTCACATTCTGTACTCACATTCACATTCACATTCTGTTATAAATTGTAAGACATTCCAAGGGGCAGATGTGGACTCTGACCACAATCTATTGGTTATGAACTATAGATTAAAACTGAAGAAACAGCAAAAAGGTGGGAATTTAAGGAGATGGGACCTGGATAAATTGAAACAATCAGAGGTTGTAGAGAGTTTCAGGGAGAGCATTGGGGAACGATTGAAAGAATGGGGGGAAAGAAATACAGTAGAAGAAGAGTGGGTAGCTTTGAGAGATGAGATAGTGAAAGCAGCAGACGATCAAGTAGGTAAAAAGTCGAAGGCTAATAGAAATGCTTTGGTAACAGAAGAGACTGATGAAAGGAGGAAATACAAAAATGCAGTAAATGAAGCAGGCAAAAAGAAATACAAACGTCTCAAAAATGAGATCGACAGGAAGTGCAAAATGGCTAAGCAGGGATGGTTAGAGGACAAATGTAAGGATGTAGACGCTAATCCCACTAGCGGTAAGATAGATGCTGCCTACAGGAAAATTAAAGAGACCTTTTGAGAAAAGAGAACCACTTGTATGAATATCAAGAGCTCAGATGGAAACCCAGTTCTAAGCAAAGAAGGGAAAGCAGGAAGGTGGAGGGAGTATATAGAGGGTCTATACAAGGGCGATGTACTTGAAGACAATATTATGGAAATGGAAGAGGATGTAAATGAATATGAAATGGGAGATATGATACTGCGTGAAGAGTATGACAGAGCAATCGAAGACGTAAGCCGAAACAATGCCCCAGGAATAGACAACAACCCATTAGAACTACTGATAGCTTTGGGAGAGCCAGCGCTGACAACTGGTGAGCAAGATGTATGAGACAGGCGAAATACCCTCAGTCTTCAAGAAGAATATAATAATTCCAATCCCAAAGAAAGCAGGTGTTGACAAATGTGAAAATTACCGAACTATCAGTTTAATAAGTCACAGCTGCAAAGTACTAACACGAAATTCTTTACAGACGAATGGAAAAACTGGTAGAAGCCGACCTCGGGGAAGATCAGTTTGAATTCCGTAGAAATGTTGGAACACGTGAGAAAATACTGACCCTACGACTTATCTTAGAAAATAGATTAAGGACAGGCACACCTACGTTTCTAGCATTTGTAGACTTAGAGAAAGCTTTTGACAATGTTGACTGAAATACTCTCTTTCAAATTCTGAAGGCTATTTACAATTTGTACAGAAACCAGATGGCAGTTATAAAAGTCGAGGGGCATGAAAGGGAAGCAGTGGTTGGGAAGGGAGTGAGACAGGGTTGTAGCCTATCCCCGATACTATTCAGTCTGAATATTGAGCAAGCAGTAAAGGAAACAAAAGAAAAATTCGGAGTAGGAATTAAAGTCCATGGAGAAGAAATAAAAACTTTGAGCTTAGCCGGTGACATTGTCATTCTGTCGGAGACAGCAAAGGACCTGGAAGAGCAGTTGAACGGAATGTACAGTGTCTTGAAAGGAGGATATAAGAGAAACATCAACAAAAGGAAAACGAGGATAATGGAATGTGGTCGAAGTAAATCTGGTGATGCTGAGGGAATCAGATTAGGAAATCAGACGCTTAAAGTAGTAATTGAGTTTTGCTATTTGAGGAGCAAATAACTCATGATGGTCAAAGTAGAGAGGATATAAAATGGAGACTGGCAATGGCAAGGAAAGCGTTTCTGAAGAAGAGACATTTGTTAACATCGAGTATAGATTTAAGTGACAGGAAGTCGTTTCTGAAAGTATTTGTATGGAGTGTAGCCATGTATGGAAGTGAAGCGTGGACGATAAATAGTTTAGACAAGAAAAGAATAGCAGCTTTCGAAATGTTGTGAAACAGAAAAATGCTGAAGATTAGATTTATAGATCACACAATTAATGAGGAGGTATTGAATAGAATTGGGGAGAAGAGAAATTCGTGGCACAACTTGACTAGAAGAAGGGATCGCTTGGTAGTACATATTCTGAGGCATCAAGGGATCACCAGTTTAGTATTGGAGGGTAGCGTGGAGGGTAAATATCGTAGAGGGAGACCAATAGATGAATACACTAAACAGATTCAGAAGGATGTAGGTTGCAGTAGGTACTGGGAGATGAAGAAGCTTGCACAGGATAGAGTAGCATGGAGAGCTGCATCAAATCAGTCTCTGGACTGAAGACCACAACAGCAACTCAGCAGATGATTTAATTCTTCTTCACTTTCACTCAGGATAGCAATGTCGTCGTAGCCGAGCGGTTCTAGGCACTTCAGTCCGGAACCACGAGGCTGCAACGGTCGCAGGTTCGAATCCGGCCTCGGGCATGGATGTGTGTGATGTCCTTAGGTTAGTTAGGTTTAAGTTGTTCTAAGTCTAGGGGACTGATGACCTTAGATGTTAAGTCCCATAGTGCTTAGACCCATTTGAACCATTTGAAGCAATGGCATCAACGAATCGTACCATTGATATTTTTTCAGTTTGCATTTTAGTTTCACTCCTGAACCTTCCTTTTATTTCCATCATTGCTTCTTCGAGGGACAGACTGAACAGTAGGGGCGAAAGACTACATCCCTGTCTTACAACATTTTTAATCCGGCCATATCGTTCCTAGTCGTCCACACTTATTATTCCCTCTTGGCTCTTGTACTAACCGTATATTACCAATCTCTCCCTATAGCTTTCCCCAATTTCTCAGAATTTCGAACATCTTGCACCATTTTACATTGTCGAACGCTTTTTCTTGGTCGACAAATCCTGTGAACGAGTTTTGATTTTTCTTTAGTCTTGCTTCCATTATGAACCGAAACTTCAGAATTGTCTCTCTCGTGCCTTTACCTTTCCTAAAAGCAAACTGATCGTCATCTAACTCATCCTCAGTTTTCTTTTCCGTTCTTCTGTATATTGTAAGCAACTGTGCATGCTGCTGAGCTGACTGTGCGATAATTCTCGCACTTTTCAGGTCTTGCAGTATTAGGAATAGTGTGGATGATGTTTTTCCGGAAGTCGGATGGTACATCGCCAGACTCATACATTCTACACACCAATGTGAATAGTCTCTTTGTTGTCACTTCCCCCAAAGATTTCAAAAATTCTGATGGGATCTTATCTACCTCTTCTCCCTTACATGATATTAAGTCCTCCAAAGCACTCTTAAATTGTGATTCTAATACGGGTTCCCTATCTCTTCTAAATCGACTCCCTTGTCCTCTTTTATCACATCAGACAAATCTGCTCCTTCATAGAGGCGGCTATTGTACTCTTTCCACCCATCAACTCCCTTCTCTGCATTTAACAGTGTTATTTCCGTTGCACTCTTAAAGTTACCACCCTTGCTTTAATTTCACGTGTAGGTGCACGCACGTTCATATCTCCCCACAACGAAGTCAGATGTTGTGGGGTCGAGACTTCTCTGTTGCCGTTTCAAGGGAGCTGGTGTTGCTGATGTACCACTACTTACCCACTGTCCTGAAAGTGTTCATTTAGGAGCTCGTGAACCGCAAAAGCGTAGCGAAGAGGCCCTCTGTCTTGCTGCAACCATTTGCGTTCTGTGAGGATCCTTTCCTCAAGCTGAGATCCCAACCATGTTTGTAACATGTGCAAGTAATTTGCGCCATTCACAGTCCCTTCAGAACAGTACGAACCAAGCAATTTTGTGATTTCATCACTGCCCATATCATTGCGTGAGGCGCGTTCCTTTGTAACTGCACTGTATGATCAGGATTCTTTTCTGTACAAACGGCAGTATTTCTAGCACGTGAGCTACGATAAATAGCATGTTTATCTTGACACTGTTCTCTGCATTTGGAAACTGAGTAAACGAAGCGCGACATACAAAGACACGCTCATTCCTGTCCGTATCCGATAACTCTGTTACGAACGGCTTACGAAAAGGCTTCACGTTAAGGTCTTTTTTCATGCAATATCGCAAAGTTGTCCTCGATATACAGTGTCCCCCTGTCTTTAACACTGTCAAAAGCAAAAGCACGTCTCTCCCGATACATAAGTGTTGCCTTTCACGGTGGAGCCTTATTAAATCATTTCTGGAATGTTGTCACAATCTGTCTCATTGCCTGCCTTTTGTGTTGTCGTTCGTGCAGCCACGCACATGTCACTAAGCGCTCCTCAGTACTGTAATTACGACGGCTCATATCTGCCGTGGCTACACGTCAAAACTTGAGTGAGACTGCGAAAGCAGGTAAAATTTAATTCCAGCAATTGATAAGGCATAAGATAAGTACCACCCCGTATAATAACATTTGATACTAAAGAAGGGGTATGGGGACTTCTCGCCCACCATCAACGTACGACTTTTGTCAACCAGCTGTGGTACAAAATGGTTCAAATGGCTCTGAGCACTATGGGACTTAATATCTTAGGTCATCAGTCCCCTAGAACTTAGAACTACTTAAACCTAACTAACCTAAGGACATCACACACATCCATGCCCGACACCTGTGGTACAGTGTGCCAATACAGGACAAAAGAAAATTAGCATAAGGCTCAAATTTATGTGCATGCATTGATTGTATAGGTGGGCAATAGTATAGGTGTAAGCATACGTCAGTGGTCACTTTAGGCTGTCTTGATGAGTTACTGTACATTATGAAATGAAGGTAAGCAAAGTATTTTTATGTTACTTGTTGTTACTATTTTGTGGCCAAAACGTTCTAGATAGCTCACTACAATTTCTTTATTTATTACGACGTTCTGACCACTGCCATCATCAGATATAAGAAAACTGAGAACTCGTAAAAGAAGGTTCCGTGTCTGAAATTGACTGTCTTATTAGGCATAGATAATCGTACTGACACAGAACCTTCTTTTATACGTGCTAAGCTTTTTCATATGTGATAATGGCAGTATTTACATCTAGTAACTGGCTAATAGACGTAATCATATACAATACTCTAATGTGTTTGTGCCACATAATCACAGAAGTAAGACGTATTCCTGTCCACATGTACCAATGATGTATTACAATGTAAAATGATGCTGGAAACCTAAGTTATGCGCTTGAAAATGACCCAAGGTTGAAACTGACCGATTTCACAAACAATACATCCTATTTGGACCACGCTTTCATTCTCCAGACACATTGTGACTGTGGACCCACACAAAAACAAAATTTTAAAAACTTTGCGTAAGACTTTGTCAGACCATGATACGGGAATAAAGTGTCATTTTACTATATAGCGTACACCCTAAAGGATAGAAGTCAAAACACCAAAAAATAATTAATGTAGAGTAATGAAATTTCGTGAATACTTTTGTCTAGGCAACATACACTCCTGGAAATTGAAATAAGAACACCGTGAATTCATTGTCCCAGGAAGGGGAAACTTTATTGACACATTCCTGGGGTCAGATACATCACATGATCACACTGACAGAACCACAGGCACATAGACACAGGCAACAGAGCATGCACAATGTCGGCACTAGTACAGTGTATATCCACCTTTCGCAGCAATGCAGGCTGCTATTCTCCCATGGAGACGATCGTAGAGATGCTGGATGTAGTCCTGTGGAACGGCTTGCCATGCCATTTCCACCTGGCGCCTCAGTTGGACCAGCGTTCGTGCCGGACGTGCAGACCGCGTGAGACGACGCTTCATCCAGTCCCGAACATGCTCAATGGGGGACAGATCCGGAGATCTTGCTGGCCAGGGTAGTTGACGTACACCTTCTAGAGCACGTTGGGTGGCACGGGATACATGCGGACGTGCATTGTCCTGTTGGAACAGCAAGTTCCCTTGCCGGTCTAGGAATGGTAGAACGATGGGTTCGATGACGGTTTGGATGTACCGTGCACTATTCAGTGTCCCCTCGACGATCACCAGTGGTGTACGGCCAGTGTAGGAGATCGCTCCCCACACCATGATGCCGGGTGTTGGCCCCGTGTGCCTCGGTCGTATGCAGTCCTGATTGTGGCGCTCACCTGCACGGCGCCAAACACGCATACGACCATCATTGGCACCAAGGCAGAAGCGACTCTCATCGCTGAAGACGACAAGTCTCCATTCGTCCCTCCATTCACGCCTGTCGCGACACCACTGGAGGCGGGCTGCACGATGTTGGGGCGTGAGCGGAAGACGGCCTAACGGTGTGCGGGACCGTAGCCCAGCTTCATGGAGACGGTTGCGAATGGTCCTCGCCGATACCCCAGGAGCAACAGTGTCCCTAATTTGCTGGGAAGTGGCGGTGCGGTCCCCTACGGCACTGCGTAGGATCCTACGGTCTTGGCGTGCATCCGTGCGTCGCTGCGGTCCGGTCCCAGGTCGACGGGCACGTGCACCTTCCGCCGACCACTGGCGACAACATCGATGTACTGTGGAGACCTCACGCCCCACGTGTTGAGCAATTCGGCGGTACGTCCACCCGGCCTCCCGCATGCCCACTATACGCCCTCGCTCAAAGTCCGTCAACTGCACATACGGTTCACGTCCACGCTGTCGCGGCATGCTACCAGTGTTAAAGACTGCGATGGAGCTTCGTATGCCACGGCAAACTGGCTGACACTGACGGCGGCGGTGCACAAATGCTGCGCAGCTAGCGCCATTCGACGGCCAACACCGCGGTTCCTGGTGTGTCCGCTGTGCCGTGCGTGTGATCATTGCTTGTACAGCCCTCTCGCAGTGTCCGGAGCAAGTATGGTGGGTCTGACACACCGGTGTCAATGTGTTCTTTTTTCCATTTCCAGGAGTGTATTTAAGTGATTCACTTTGCAGGATCACAGGTTAAAGTAACGACGAGATACGTCATTGCAAATGCTGATACATTAATTGCCAGTGAAGCCGCCAGAATGTTTTCCGTGCCTGGTGTGCTTGGTCGGTCAGTACGGAGACGATTAATGCTGGAGTTGTCGTCCGATGATGTCCCACATGTTCTCGATTGGAGACAAGTCTGGTGACCGAGCAGGCCAGGGCAACATGTCGACACTCTCTACAGAGTGTTGGGTTACAACAGTGGTATGTGGGTGAGCATTATCCTGTTGGAAAACACCTCCCGGAATCCTGTTCATGAATAGCAGAACAACAGGTAGAATCACGAGATTGACATACAGTTTCGCGGTGTGGGTGCGTAGGATAACCAAGAGAGTGCTCCTGCTGTCATACGAAATAGCTCCACAGATCGTAACTTCAGCTGTAGGTGCAGTGTGTCTAGCACGCAGACAGGTTATTGCAGACCCTCAACTGGCCTGCCTCTAATTGACGCACGACCATCACTGGCACAGAGGCGGAACCAACTTTCATCGGAAAACACATCATACCTTCCTCCCTATCCTCCAATGAACTCTCATTTGAAATTACTGAAGTCACAAATGGCGGTGGTTTGTGGTCGGTGGAATGCACGTTGCAGGGTGTCTGTCTCGACACTGTCCGAAAAGTAACCGACTTGCAACAGTTCGTTCTGTAACTTTAGTGCCAACTGCTGCTCAAATTGCTGCTGAAGATGCAGTTCCATGCGCCACAGTCATACACTGAATACGGTGGTGCCATGTGGCCGTGCGGAGTCCAGTCTTTTTGCGACAGTACATTCTCGTCACCACCGTTGCCAACACTTATGTACAATGGTTAAATTCCTGCCGAGTCGCCCTGCAGTATGGCAGAACGGACGTCCAGCTTCCCATAGTCCTACTACACGACCTCGTTCAAACTCAGTGAGGTGCTGATAAAGCCGTTTTTGTCGCCTTAAAGGCATTGTTGACTGACAGCAACTCACCACGTCCAGTCTCAGAGGTAACTAACGCTCACGACCGTTACAGCGTGTATTTAAAGCAAACCTGATTTTCATCCTCATAGGGGCGCTAGTAGCTCTACTCTCGCACAGCTGGCAAGAAATGGGAATAGACATTATTTTCTGTGTATAAATACGCCTACAAACTTTCGTCCGCTGTGACAGAGTGGTTCTAGGCGCTTCAGTCCGGAACCACGCGCCTGCTACGGTCGCAGGTTCGAATCCTGTCTCGGGCATGGATGTGTGTGATGTCCTTAGGTTAGTTAGGTTTACGTCATTCTAAGTCTAGGGGACTGATGACCTCAGATGTTAAGTCCCATAGTGCGTAGAGCCATTTGAAACATTTTTTGAAACTTTCGCTTAAGTCGCACAACAACTGATTTGTGTTGCAATTTTTTTCCCCCGTCATTGCATTTTACCGACACGAGAGAGTTACAACCTGTCACTCATTTTTCCTTTACAAAACTACCTCTGTTTACATTTTAAATATTGACAAGCTTATATTTTAGGCTGTTATACATATGCACCATCTGTCATGTTCTATCTGTCAGTAACGCTTTTAATGTAAGATGTTCTTAGGTCCTGATGTTAAATTATAAACTTTATTGCCTCACGGTATATCACGTTCTTTGTTGTCAACATGTCTTTCTTTTGACAAAGCAAACACATCGTCACTTTTCTGAACATATCTTTATGTTTCTCCTTAAATATGGGAAAAAGTATGTTTATGTGCCATGTGGCAAAGCAATTTATTGCAATAACTGTTCATAGTCTGAGTGTACGCTCTCTTCAGTCATGAAATGTCGCTTCCTAACTGATGCAAAACTTGTTCGTGAGACGTATGTAGATTTTCAGTGATCCATTACGCTATGACTGCTTTTCGAAGTGGGACATGCGCCACCATCATCGAAAATTAGTTAAAAGTTAGTTCTAGTACAACTTTCCATTAGTTTCGGGGATTGGAACTTAAATAGTGGCAACTATTTATTCACAACCGATACAAAAGAGTTGCATGTTATCACCTGTTACTGACCTTCAAAGTAGTCACCAGCGTTGTGTAGAACCATTGCCAGCGATGTGGAAGGCGTAGTATACCGTTAGCAGAACCTGATCTGTTGATGGTGCGAATTGAGCGGTCTACTGCCTGTCGAATCTCTGGAACAGTTCTGAAGCGAATGCCACGAAGTGGTTCCTTCATCTTCGGAATCAAATCAAAATCACATGGACTAAAGTCCGGGGAGTATGGTGGATGGTACAGTACTTCCCAGTCCCATCGACAGAACAGAGCAGCCACTGCTTGCGCTGCATGCGCCCGCGCATTGTCGCGCAAAATGATGGGTGGGTTGCGCAGAAAGTGTTGCCACTTCTTTCGCAAAGCTGGTCGCAGGTGATGCTCCAAAAACGAACAGTAATACTGTGCATTGACGCTCTGCCGTGGAGGAATGTAATGCGTTATGATAACAATATCACAGTCGTACACTAGAATCACCATAATTTTCACCATACTGGGTCTCTGACGCACTTTCGACTTTCGCGGCGACGAATAATGACGCCAGTCGTTGAATTAGCGTTTCACCGTGATGCAATTTTTCGCATGCCCACGCGCTCCTTCAGGATGCGAAGCACAGTCGTATGTGCGAATCCCGTTTCGTGGGCGAGCTCACGATTCGTATGGCGTCGATCACTGTCTACTAATGCGGCAACAGTAAGCACTTCTTCTTCAGAGACGCTAGGACGACTTGCCCGATGCATGTCTGCCACAGCCTTCGTTGAAGGCTATTAACCAACGTGCCACTGTTGTGTACGGCAATGCCTATTTTCCGCACGCCTCTTAAAAACCTTGATGACACTGTCGTGCTGTACGACCCCTAGCACATTCAATCTTGATCCAACTCCGTTGCTCCTGTTCCGAAAACATAGTGACACCGTTACGTTAGATCGCTCTCTCACAAGTGACAGTGTTTCCCTCGATTGTGCGCACGCCGGAGACTTGAGAGGGCGAGTCCATTTGCTCTGAGGTAAGGTAGGTGTGTCAACAACGTGTGCTATTGGCGACAATAGTAGATTCCATTGCATAGTGTTGTCACTATTTAAGTACCAACCCTCGTATTTGTTTCTGAAAGTAATGTGTGTCAAAACGGGCCAGAAAACGCTCAATTTTGCATTTGAAATGTGAGGTTTGTATAACAAGGGGACACTTCTTATATCACCTTATGTCAATCACGGACAAAGACTTTGTAGCCAATCAGGAAGCTTCATAGTCGTAATTTTCAACATGATGGCAAATGAGTTCAAAAAATGGCTCCGAGTACTATGGGACTTAACATCTACGGTCATCAGTCCCCTACAATTTAGAACTACTTAAACCTAACTAACCTAAGGACATCACACAACACCCAGTCATCACGAGGCAGAGAAAATCCCTGACCCCGCCGGGAATCGAACCCGGGAACCCGGGCGTGGGAAGAGAGAACGCTACCGCACGACCACGAGCTGCGGACTGGCAAATGAGTTGACGCTGTAGCTGTTGAAATTAACTTTTACGTTATTTTCTTTAACTTTACACATTTATAGTAACGGGAAGGAAGATTACGTGCAACGTAACATAAACCAAATTCCACATGGCACAGGCGGAAAACGTTTGATTCAGCCTCAAACATGGAAACGATCGTTAGACTAAAAAATAAGGTAGGCATGTGACAAATTTCATCTTCTTATGTTATGGCAGACTTTTGTGTGGAACTGTTATAGTTTGTTAAGGGTTAATAAAAATCAGTTCTGTTTATACACATCATTACATTGTTGACAAATGTTCACAGAGAATATTTACGTTGATGATGAGTGACAGCAGTTCGAAATAAGTTAAAAAGAAATTCGCTGAATGTGAATAACTTGGTGCCAGCTGTATTAGGTACAGATGTTCTACCTGTTAATGACATACTAAAATTTGTGCAGGTTTGTATTGGTCCGGAAGGCGTAACGGACAGCCTAAGGGCAAGGCGACAAGTGGGAAATACGCGTTGGAGTCACGGTCCGGACAAATTTTTACATGTCACCAACAGGTAGAACATCTGCACCTAACATGGCCGAAGCAAGTTATTCGCATTCAGCGAATTTGTTTCGATCTAATCCACAGAGAAATTATACTGAAGAGAGCTTCAGTAAGAGCAGAAATCTTCATATGAACAATGACCTAGGCCTAAATTAAAATGACATTTTTAAGCACAAAGTATTAATATCATTTTTTCTGCTGTTGGGTAGCCAATACTGCATTGTTTTAATTTTATATAGGAACTCAGCAAAGGTTTTGCCTCAAAATTCGTATTTTCAACGTAGACGTGTTACGCAATGCAGACTACTGACAATGAAAGACATAAAAGATTTTCAGTCTGCATTTGATGCTGTGCCAGCCAAACTGAGACAAGACGCTTTCATTTTGAAATGCTGCGGTTCACTCTTAAAAGGCTCCAGAGGCAAGACCCACAGAAGTTTAAAAGCATCAAAAATGACTGTGTGGACGATGTGGCCTATTCTACACCTTCTTTTAGATATATGTGACGATGTGGCTCGCAGGAGAACTTCTGTATAGTTTGGAAGGTAGGAGACGAGGTACTGCCAGAAGTATAGCTGTGGGGACGGGGCGTGAGTCGTGCTTGAGTGGATCAGTTGGTACATGAACGACATGCGACGCGCGACGACGCTCGATTATTGACGCCTCTTCACCAAATTAGGGGCAGAATTGCAAATCAGCGCTTGCGATACCTCAGAATCGTTCAGCGGGCGTATTATGCCAATGTATACCTTGCGTCCCGCATACCGCATGTCGCCCAAACACTACCCATTCCGAAACCCTTGGCTCGCAGCATTATGGCAGCTCTGGGATACTTCGTCACCGCTGGTATGTTACTGAAGATCAGATACGTATCTCTTACCCTCCCCAAGCAAAAAGGTGGTCTCGGCCTAGTTAACGTCCATGATAGGCCCATTGCCCTCTATGTTAGCTCACATTTATGTCTGCTGCGCCGAGCCTCACGAGTCTGCTTCTGACGGCGCTACGACCTGCTTCACTAAGAGCGCCCGTGTCATTACAGGACATCCCAGCGCCCCTCTTTTATATAGGACGTTTCTATTTAGAGCAAAGTTATTGCAGTGTAGCGCTCACGACACCGCGAATGGCCACAACTCGACGCCTATATCACGACATACTGCAACGCCGCCCCCTAAATGTGGTCAAACTAAAATATCCTGACGTACGGTGGCGCGTGCTGTGGAAGACTGTACACGATGCCATGCTTGATTCCGATGTTGTTTCCCAATGGTACGTAGTCGTTAATGGGAAGCTGGTGACGCAAGAACGTCTCTACAATATCCACATGGCAGAATCTCCCAACTGTGTGGGTTGTTATACAGTAGATTCTGACGAGCAACGCCTCAACTGTGGAGAGGCGGAACCGGTTTGGCACCTTGTGCGGCAGATGCTGGCTTATCTCTTGCGAGTTAGGCCGGAGCATATATCTGCACGCACGTTATTGTTTCCGGATGAGACATTTTACCCCACGACTCGAACCAACTCTGTCACCTGGATACGTGGACATGCGGTCCATTACCTCTGTCGTGACGGACACAGGAATTTACTTGACTTCTGGCTCTATTTGCAAGAAAGACATCATGCTATTTCCGGGCATACCAGATATCGACAATGCTTCGCAAACTACCTCTGGAGTGCCTTTCACAGCCCGCCGTGTAGCTGGAATGTTCCAGGCAGTGGTAGATGAGGTCAGAACGAACTGCAAACGATCATATATTCAACAATCTTTATCAGTGGGCGGAGTCGCTGGGAAGCCTAACTACGAAGTGGTGGCTTTATTTTCATGTTATTTATGTTTTCTATCTACGATGGTGTCTTCATTCTGTTTTAGTTTCCCAGGCTTGATTAACTATGACTGTTCGCACATTGATATCTACATAAATAAAATAAAAATAAATGAAAAACAAAAAATAAAAATAAAAAATAAAAAATAATTAAAAACAATACCTTCCGCACCCTACTAGAAATACCCTTCCCCCATTCCTTTCATCGTGTTTTTGTGGGTTGATGCACACACGTTAGTCCCGTATAGTGTAGTTTCTACACATTTTCGATGGGGGGTGGTTACGTATAGTTAGGAAGGCAACGCCTGAAGATATAAGAGTTCATTTTTGTTTGGCAGGGACAGAAGTTGCGGTGCCCCGTAGGGATGGCTATGATTTTGTTTTATTTCTTTTGTTAGGAAAACAAAATAAAAAAGGGGTGTAGGGGTAGCAAAAATAAAATAAAATAAAATATACGTTGGTAAAAAAAAAGGGTTGGTAGAGCACTTGCCCGCGAAAGGCAAAAGTCCCGAATTCGAGTCTCGGTCCGGCACACAGTTTTAATCTGCCAGGAAGTTTCATATCAGCGCACTCTCCGCTGCAGAGTGAAAATCTCTTTCTGGAAATTTCAAAGTTACTTTTCCTTCTCCAGCCACTGATGAATGTACCAATTGCTTGGAAGTGAATGAACGTCTCCGTGCGATGAACAATGAAGAAAATCTGTACACAATAGGCAAGATAAGGCCATCTTTTCTGAACATTTGAAAAAAAAGGCAATGATCGTACTTTACTGCCATTTCACTCTTAAACAATTTAAAGTGTCCTAAACCCGGTGACCAATCTGCTTACTATTCAAAAAAGTTGTAACAGGATCGTCAACAGGTAAACTCAAACCTGAGAATGTCTCAGTCTACATTTGGACTGAAGATGAAGCAAGAAAGTGATACAGTTCCAGTTGTACACAACGAGACGAATAGCAAGAGCCTTGAGGGTCTACCTTTCGTTCGTTTAGTAGGGGGCGGCTGTAGTGGACAAAATAAGGATCTCAGTGTATGAAAATTGCTTAAGAGCTGTAGAGTTGCACGTCTCTATGCTTAAATAAACTAGAAATCGTCTATCCTGTTACAGGATATTCATTTTTGCCATCAGACTGTGTGTTCGGTCTAATACAGAAAGACCTAAAGTCATCGAAGAATGTTACTCAGATGAGTGAGTAGCACGCTATTTGTTTTAAATAAGATACTGTTAAAGTGGTCGGGAACGAATGGATGCCTCCTGACTGGAAACAACAGACAGACATCAAAGTATGCAAAATCTGCAAGTGAATTACACTTCTCAATAAGTAAAAGGACTGTGCTCAGGCACAGTAGTAAACGTAATGTTTGTGTTTGTGGAGAAATGGCTTACAATATTGACATTGGTATAGAAAATCAATCTTAGGAAAATGGTAGTCGTTAGCAGAAGACGTGAATGGCAAGAAAATTTCCAAAGTGAAGTAAGCAAAAGTAGATGACAGTGGGAATTTACTCTGCCAGTACGACTGGCCTGACTGGAAGAACATTGAGTCTGTGAAATCATATAAGAAGGTTTTATATGGAAATAACACTCATTTTTCTGCTAAAAGTTCTCAGTGTGAGTCCTGTCATTCTGAAACTGTCGACCGTGACATTGTCTAAAGGCACATTTGCATGCTGAGCTTTTATTAGCACAAAACGTAATTATAAGTCATTAAGTAAAGAAACAATTGAGCCCTAGATATAGTCGACGGTTGTATAAATATTGTAAGCAGCCGCTGGAAACATTTGAAGATTTTTTGATAGTCAGATGATTAAGAGGCATCTTTTGTTTTCTAGGTCTTGTCCACATCGGACCTATGTGGCACGCCGCCATTAATACTACATTATTTCATTATTTTATTCACGAGTTGCAACCAAACGGCACTCGTAATTGTATAACGTAGGTCTCGGACTTCTCATTGTGTCCTTATTTCAGAATATATTGTCATTACTAACGTATGTATGTTTTATTTTGTGTCTAGTTATCACAAGATTGTTGGGTGACTTGGCATGGGAAAAGGTTCCGTACGTTTACGCAAAAAGTCGTCCAGCTCGAGCCACCGTCGTCTTCTCGTGCTGCCTTATTAAGAAGTCCGATTTCGGTGAAAACACAAAGAGAAGAAACACGGTTAAAAATACATGAACGGACTCCCAACAGAAAAATGCCATGCTCAAGCGCCGAGCGTCTGTATGAAATATACAGTGGCGGTCAAAATAATAGAGCCACCTGGCAAAGGTTTGGAATAAAGTGCACATTTATTACTTGACATGTTTGAACTATGATGGAAACCATTACAACCGAGTTACATTGTACTATAGTCAGTTATATCGATAACACAACACAAAATAATCAGTAATAATCGATAATATTCAAAAGAATACCAGACCACAGGGTCAAAAAAATAGAGCCAATTGAAACAAATATATTGTACTTGATCTCAGTCTTATGAAACGTACAGGAACAGTCTTTTTTGCATAGGACTGCATTAGTACTTCGTGGGGTAACCCTTATTTTTGAGGATTGCCCTGCACCTCTTACCCATAGAGTCTACTAAACGCCTGCATTCGTCACTACTGATCGCATACCAGGCTCTCTGGATTTCTTCCCACAGTTTTTCTGACGATGTAGCTTTTGAGCGGTCAATTCTCTTGTCTAAGATCTCCCATAAGTTCTCAATGGGTGATGCGTCAGGGGACTGAGGTGGCCACTCTAATACTTCGATATTGTGCTCTTGAACAAACTGCCTTATGATCCTTGCAGTATGCTTGGGATCGTTATCGTGCTGAAATTTCCATTTCAGCGGCATTTCCTCTTCAGCATAAGGCAGCATCACATTTGCCAAGATGTCTTTGTACATTTCTGCGTTCATTATGCCGTTGATACGGTGTATTGGACCAATGCCGTACCACGAAAAACATCCCCATACCATAACACTTCCGCCACCGTATTTCACAGTTTTTAAAGTGTACTTGGGATTAAATTCCTGGTTTGGTGGGCGGCGCACATAGACTTTTCCGTCTGAGGCAAACCTATTAAACTTGGATTCATCGGACCAAAGGATGTTCCTGCACCAAGTATTAGGTTTTTGTTCATTTCTCCGGGCAAAGGCTAACCTTTTCCGAACATTAGCTTGTGAAACATGTGGCTTCTTTCTTGCAATGCGCCCATTCAATTTTGCAGATCTCAGTCGTCTTTGAATCGTTGAGGTTGATGGTTGAACATCATGTTCGTCGCTAAACAAAATGGCTTTCAGTCGTGGTGTTGACAAAAATGGGTCTTTCTTCACTTCCCTAGTGATGAGTCTGTCTACGCGAGGAGTAGTTACACGAGGTCGCCCCCTGTTCTCCACCTGCGGCTTTGTTTGTTTTGACCGTCTCATGGCGTTCTGGACTCGTTTTCGCGAAACGTGCAAGACATTGGCTATTTTATTCATGGACATCCCACTTTTGAACATCCGGAACATTACTATACGCTCATCTTCACTGGTATGCTTTGCTCTGCCCATCTAGACGAATGTAAACAAAACCACACGTCAATTTACATACAAAACAACTGCATAAAAATCAATTTAAAGGCACATGTGTAAAGCGGCTCTATTATTTTGACCCATAAGATTCTTACCTTTATGCCTCTTTTCACACGTCTAGCTCAAACGCTTCCTTGCGGACGACTAAAGATAGCAGCAACGTCTTCCCTGATGTTGTCTACAAGGGACTGACAACACGGCACTCGTGGCGATTTCGCGAACTAATAGATATCCTAGTTCTTAATCTCGTCAATAGAGGTGGCTCTATTATTTCGACCGCCACTGTATTTTACCAATCCGTAAACTTAATTGATATCTATTTAATACTCATTACTACAATTCATTGTATGGTCTCGATCTAGTTAGGAATGAGCCAAAAAAATTAATTAAATTCGCGACTTCGTGTCTGGACGCATTGTTATATGTACTACATTGTCTTCCTTTTGTTACATGTTTATTGCAAACTTCAAACGGGATACGAGACCGGAATACATTGAAGTAAGACAAATTACTGGAGTCTATGTCAACACCTGAAATTACGCTGCAATGGCGGATACAAGGTAAGGCTCCGCATTTTTACATCAGCGCTTGGTATTATCGTAGCTTGCTTGGTAGATCTATCACAGTTTTCCGTTTCTGTAGCAGTGATTTTAAGCTTCATCGCGGTTTCCAAAATTATTTGCATTATTCATATAGTGCAACAATTCTGTTTTATCAGTTCACAGTATGGTCGACTTTAGTTCTGTACGACGTAATATGGCGTGCGGCCATTAGTGTTCAAAATTCCACAATGACTTCCGACAATTAAATTTCTTGTTCAGACATTGTCTCACAGCGAAATAAATTTTTACATTTATTCTGATTACTGATACGAGTTTAAATTTTTATTGTGTCATACATTACGTGTGGCATGGACTGACCAGAAAACAGTTAGCATATATGGAGAACCAGAGAATGCATACACAGACGCAATCCGACTCAGACATGCCATTAAATAATGAAAGTGGCGTTACGGTTGACTCGAATACTAACGAGCGACATATTATTGACTATGTTGGTGACGTGAATTTAGAAAATAGACCGTCTACCAGAAATATGCCTAAATCTAGTTCCGAACCCATTTTGGTGTCTGACGTCATGTCTAGCGACGTGGCGAAGGGGAATAGTTGCACATCACTATATAGTATTGCATGAATGTTCGGTGCTATTATGAAACAAATGACACAACATAAAAAGGACATTGACGCACGTATCGACCAACAGATGACGTAATACGCGCCACTTTGAAAACAGCTCATGATGAGATAAAAACACGGCATGATGAAATTAAATCAGATTTAGCTGCACTTAAAACATCAAATGACACTTTGTGTAGTTGTGTTGCGGACATAAATAACAGATTGACTGGACAAGTGTCCGACCTCAAAGCGAAATTTTCAGAGCTTTTATTACAACAAGAAAACGCAAATGAAGATGTGACAGACACACAAGCATAAGTGAACAATCTCGATAAAGCATGCGAATTTGTAGTTACTCAGATTAAATCTTATCCGGCAGTGGAAGATGGTATAAAAACGCGTACTACTCAGTCATAAACATTGCAATTTGTGCCGGTATTTTGAGAAATATTTAAACACGGGACATTTCCCTGACGAGTCAGTTGCAACGCCTGACATCCTCCGCGCATTGAAGGCTAGACTGCCGTTTAATATCAAAGAAAAACTTCTGCACATCTCAGACTACGACGCAGAGAATTTTCTCACAGTGCTCGATTCTGTTGATATGCTTTACGAGGACCAGCGTTCCGTACGGAAAAACAATTGCTACAATGTTTACACCAGCGCCATTCAAAATACGCAGGGTAGCCAACCGAATTACGGCGCGCCGGCTGCTGTCGGACACGCAAGCCAACAGAATCTACCGCTTCAAATGGCAAATGTATATACACAACAGAGCCAACATGCTCAACACAGCGCAGACAGCAATTATAACACTTCTTATTCTGTTGGCGGCAATCCAAATATGAGACACCGGAACAACAACTACTACTACTACAACGGTAATACTAATTATCAAATTGGTAACAAAAATAACTGTCAATACTCACCAAACCAGCAACAGAGCTGGAGTAACAACTATGCTGCTCAGTAGAGATGGGCAAACTGAAACACGTAACTGTTTCGAAACAAATGAAACAGTGCAATGTAATGTTTCGATACGCTGTTCCGAAACAGTGAAACAGTTTGTGTTTTGTTATCTAATAAACCTACACATTTTATCATCTTGAATGTCTACTGTATAAGTATATCCATATAAACACAAATGAGGTGCGAGAGCGCTAATCATATCGCAGAAAGTATGAAACTATCACTTAGGTGTCTTGGCAGTTTCGTATATCTGCAGCAAATGCGCTGCTTTCGTGTCGTGTGATCGTGTGACTTTCATACTTTTCAACTGGCTGAGGACAGCCATAGCTGAAGACAGAAGAACCACCACGAACGGAACTGGAGGTGGGAGCAAACTGCAGAAACAACGGATATGCTACTGGGATTCCCACATTCCGTTAGTATGGGTAATATACCCATCCTGCTAATTTCCATGCACACAAAGGGAATCATTGTGGATAATAGGCACAGTGCCTGTAGTCTCACAAATAATGCCAAATAATTCGAATAAATAACAAAATATAACAGAAAAAAATTTTGTCTTTCAAGGTGTTTCGAATCGTTACTATAAATGCACCATGCTTGCCAGCCCTTCCTGTTCACCATTACACTATCAGTGATATGTCAAACAGATTGCTTGCAATTATACCTACATCAAATTTATGTATATGTCTAATAACTGTCACTCTACGCCTTTTTTTATTCGAAATGTTGTAGGCTTACTTGCGTTTCTTAATATGATTACCCTCATGAACAGAGAAGCGTATATTATAAAAAAAGTGTAATTTAACTGAATGATTTTCACATATTTATTATTTTGATTGTGAATAGTATGCGTTGTTTTATTGTTTGGTTAGTGTTTATAAAGCAGATGTCACGCCATTTCGGAATAGGACAGTCAGCTAGAAACGAAGCTTTATTTTCGGAGAACTTAAGCTTCATGCTATTGCTTGTCAAAAAGATTTCGACACTCTTGAAAGTGTTTCACGAAGTGGAATGTTTTGTTTCAGTACCTGTGCCGAGTCCGAATCTCGCCCAACACAGAGCGGAATGAAACATCACTGTTTGGATACAATTAGTCCGTTCCAAGCACAGGTGGACTGAAACAGCCTTATTTTGAAACAACGATACAGTTTCTGTGTCTGGCTCGAGATCGAATCTGGTGCGGTTATCCGAGACAGGGGCGGAATGAAACACCACTGTTTCGAAACAGTGAACCACAGCCGTTTCGAAACACTGAAACAGTTCCACGTATCGATACACTGTATCGAAACATAGAAACAGTGGCCAAGTCTACTGCTCAGTATCGAAACACTGCGGCAACACCGCAGCAAAACAATAACGCAGGCCAGTGCAATTGCCACCGCCGCAAATGCAAACTCAGAACTGGAATGCATCTACGAACCCGCAGGTGAGTCAAAACATGAAGACGCAACGATCGCCACAGTTCGGAGACTGGAATAAACAATACCCAAATGTAAATATTGTCGAAGTAACTAGTGTTGCTCCACCTCCATCTGTGACTGCACCAACTACAAATGTGACGACGTCAAACGAAAAACAGTCACTACTGTACCCCAGGCCGTGGCTGTGGAAGAATTGAGGGGGGGGGGGGACTTGAATTTAAATTTATTATTTGACACACCCAATTTGCAACGGCACAATGATCATGTACCTGTAGGCTGTATACAGCAACCACTATTATTCATAATGTATAATATTGACAAAAACTTGTCTGATGAACTGTTACAAGAGAACACACATGTCGTTCATCATTGAATGAAATTGTTGTGGCCTCAACTACTGGTGTTGCTGTAAAATTTTAACTGTCGTAGCCAATGAGTGTTCTGGGGTTAAGAAACAGGTATCTGTGACAGTCAAGATAGGTAGTGGAATCTTACAGTGGCCATTCCTCGTCGTCCAAAACATAGTCACTAATTGTATTTTAGGTTTAGATATATTGTGCGACAAGGACAAGGCAGTGAAATTTCAATTGACCTGGATGCCAGGACTCTGAAACACGATAAATATTGTACAGGGTACAATATTCAGTTAATACAGGACAGTGATGATGTTGACACACAGACACACGCACCTGATTGCCGAGTTTGAGTTCTTGAAAATTTTAATTAGTAATAAGTTATCAGAAACCACAGCTGTCACACATGATGAACGTAATGAACTTTATGATGCATATGCAAGTATTTAGCAAACGACCAGGTGTGATCAACACATATGCGTATAAAATAGAAGAAGCCTCACCAGATTTTTTTCCACAGAACCTATAATATGCCAGTATCCCAACGACCTGCTGGTCGCACGAGTTGAAACAAATGTTAGAGTGCAAAAATCATCGAACCTTCTACGGCACCCTACTGCAGCCCTTTACGTGTTGTAGCCGGCCACGGTGGCCGAACGGTTCTAGGCGCTTCAGTCCGGAACCGCGCAACTGCTACGGTCGCAGGGTCGAATCCTGCGTCTGGCATGGATGTGTGTGATGTTCTTAGGTTAGTTAGGTTTAAGTAGTTCTAAGTTCTATGGGACTGATGACCTCAGAAGTTAAGTTCCATAGTGCTCAGAGCCATTGTACTGTGTACACATTCGTCGGTCAGTTGCTGTTCCACAAAATTACACTGGACCAATTTCGGGCTTGAGCCCATCTGCAGGTGGTTTGCATTCATGTACGTTTGCATGCTCAGTGTTGGAGAGAACTATTTAAATGAAAAACAGTTGACTGATTATCACACAGTAGACACTTCGAAGTGGATAAGCAAAATGTGTTTAAACTTTTATAGCACGTGTCGCTTAGCTCCTTGCAAGTGCTCCATTTGTTTCTATTTAATCATCAATTATTTGTTTTTAATTTAGACAGTGATCTCCAGCATTGAGTATGGAAACATGAAAGTGAATGTAAACCACCTGAAGATGGACACAAGCCCGAAACTGGCCGTGAGTTAAATAAAAATCCTTTTACTGTGAGTGGTGGCACCCTTAGCTGAATTACGCTGCCTACATAGAAACAGAATCATTTGTGCCCAATGCTCCTGGCCGCGTAAAAGAAAAAAAAAATAATTCAAGACTGTAGACGTGGCTGCAAATGCGTAGTCCAAACGTTTCACAGCGAGCGACTAGCATGTTCTGCCCACGCGAAGTGACATCGATCGAAAGTTGGCGGCTCGCCAAAGCGGGCGACTTTCCCCGCCGGTACCCGTTAAAAGGGTGCGCTCATCAATTAGTTCGGGCTTTTAGGCTCTAATTATTCTATCACGTGAAATAATTAGATTTCCTCTAACAAGTTCCTTTGGCGTAAGAAGTAATTTTGTAACCCATGTCAAGCTCTGGCGGCTTCATCGTTTGAAGGCTATTTCGCAGCTTCTCAGGTACGGTTACTTCTGGTTCGCTATTTTTTGACCTTCTCCTAAAATGTGTGCTACAGTGTCACTATAGATTACAATCACGTACGTAGACAGAAATACTAAGACGAAAAATGCACATACATTTTGTCAGACACCTTGTCACGTAACTAAACCAACCTGTTATAGAATAAGCCTTGGTAGCTGTGTAGTTTTGCTTGATAACAACCTGCTGTGGGATCTACCCTTAAAATGAATAGCCACAATCCTCATTCATAGGTTCAAAATCGGAAGTACATCAGTCTATAATTGCGTCTTTAAGATCCTACGGTGATGTTCACGTCTCTTACAGTCTTTAATGTTTACAAACAGGTAGTTCGTACGGACATGTGTGGATCTTGTGGTTAAAATGGTTCTGAGCACTATGGGACTTAACATCTGAGGTCATCAGTCCCCTAGAACTTTGAACTACTTAAACCTAACTAACCTAAGGACAACACACACATCCATGCCCGAGGCAGGATTCGAACCTGCGACCGTAGCGGTTACGTGATTCCAGGCTGAAGCGCCTAGAACCGCTCGGCCACCACGGCCGGCGTTGTGGTTCTTATTTCGTCAGAAAGTAAAAGTGCTCACAGTACAGATGAACTGATAAGTTTCTCATTCGCAATTTAGTAAATTCGGCACTCAACAGTTTTTATAAATACCAGTATTACTCCGCTGAACCTAAACCACACATCTTGACGGATACAGGTCTTGCCTGTAAGTGTATGCATTCAGTCTCGATTGAACATATCTAAATTTTAACCCTAACGCGTCCCGAGGCTAAACTGAACCAAGACAGAACAAGATTAGCATTGAATGCAGTCGGAAACAGGCCAGAGTGAAAAATGAAATAAGCCTAACTGAAATGGCGCAAAGTGTGGTCCTATAAAGACTCGTTCCAGGATATTGTTCAATTTCTTTAATTTAAAATAGTTTATAAATTCTATAGGTAAGAATGTTCGCTTTTCACTGGCTGACAAGAGTGTGGGGTCAGTCTTGTATACTGAAATACAGCTATCCAAAATCCAGTAATTTTAAATTAGGGGAACTTGCTCATTAATATGACTGTCATTGGATTCAGAAAAATCAGATGATCAAAAGTATCTAAACATATTCCGGAAATTTACAATATTTGGCTATAATTGGCACTGAAAGTTTGGATCAGGTGACACTTTTAACAATATCTGTTAAATGATTTACGTTTCGGAAAACGTAGAAACGAAGATATATTACTGAAACCACGAAAAGTAGCCCCTTAATTTGAAAGATTTTCCCTGTGAGTGAATGTACGGAAGTTTATGCTTCCAATAAATTTTGATTGCCATCCTTCCTGACAAAACTAATATTCTTATTACAACCAGAGCAACAAACTGACTGCCCTGAATAATGAAGTTTTGATAATAAGCACGTGTGCTCGATGTCGGAATCTTGAAGAGAAATTTAGCGAAAGTATTATGTAGACCTAACACATGAACTAGGAGCGTATACGAAGTAGGATGGTGGGAGCCCACATGCTTTGTCACTCCCCCTTTTAAGTTAACGTACATTGTGCATGATTTTCTTGTGAATACATGCATAAATTACCTTTCTGAAAGATTTGAAAAATATTCATTCTACTGCTGGTTCACCAACTCGGTTCGACACAAAAGAATTTTCAGCAGCAAAACGTCTTTGTTTGTGGAAACATACGTAAGAATATGGTAAAGTCGTGAATAGAATAGATATTCCAAGACTGATGCTATAAATTCTATTGTAAAAGCTTCTTTTAGGCAGTTGCATTGTCGTGGTGAAAAATGATAGCTTTCCCTTATGATGAAGTCCAACTTTTCTGACCATTCTCGACACGAAATCATAAACTGTTGATCGATACCAGCTCTAAGTTGTGACGCCCAAATACTGATGCATCTGTTTTTCATACAGTTGGTCCTGAAACCTTTCATAATACTCACCACCTATTGCATTGTCCTTTGTAAGATAATCAGTATAAAGGATCGTTTTTCCATCTTAAAACCGCATCAGCTCCCCACAGCCGATACTAGTTTCTTATTTGTAGCGAAGGAGTCTTCCAATTCATTGTTGTTGATACCGTTTTTGTTTCTGGGTTGTAGTGAAGGATTCGTCTCTGATGTAGTGTAGCATATTGACGCACAAAACCAGCTGCAGTCTTACTCAAACCCCTGTGGCATTTAATATTCCATATATTTTGTTACTTACTGATCGTCAAACACCATAGTGCTCCCTTTCACAGATTTGCACCTGTAGTTGCAGGTTTTGGACGTCCTTCGTATACATAATCTTCATGGTCTGTTAGGCAATGCCAGGAATGAACACTTCATTTTTTAACTGTAGAAGGTGATGTAGCAAATTACTTACAAATGTTCATTAATTTATGTTGCGACCTAGTACGTTTCGAAAAAAAAAAATTGTGATAGATGAGTCAATTAGTCATTATAAAATAACGGATACTGTTATCTCCGGCACAGAAATTTTCAAACAAGTGAAATCAGACTGAATTAATGTGTAAGAAGTATACAAACAATTGAAAAGATACGCTTCATACACCGACTAATGCTACCTCAAATTGAGGAAGGTTCAATGGTGTCAAACAGTTAACTGATTTCAGTTGTAGACTCTGTCGCATACAGACCTATATTATTTTATTCAGTGCCTGACAAAAAAAGTGAAGCACCCAGAAGACAAAGTCGGATGCCAACGTAACTACGTATGCGTGCACAACACCGTCAGATATGTAAATGATTATAGGTGCAAGTCTCTCTAACAGGTAGAACGCCCACCAGAGTGCATTACTGTTGCACCTGTTTAGTACCGTTACCAAATCCAGTAGGGTATAAAACTGGGGGAGGGGGGGCAGTTGTAGAGTGATCATTGTGAAGAACACAGAAATGCAGCGTGTGTCTGTGACAGCGTTGTCAGCTCCTGGTGGAGTCTGAAAGGAGCCTCATTGTTGGTCTCTATTTCGCCGTGTAGTCGAATCACGCAATATCCAGGTCTGAGGGCATTTGCGCGTAACAGTGGCCTGATGGGAACGTGAGATCAGACAGACAAGTGGTTTCAGTGGTAGGCCCATGCCAGTGGCCTCTGGGTACCCCAGACCAAGAATGCGGGTCTCCAACATGCTCCTCCAGGACATCAAACGGTCTCCTGGTTCGATGCGATCGAGCTCCGTCTTGCATAAACCACATTTTGTTGACATCAGGGTCACTTTGGATAACGGGGATGAAATCATGTTCCAAAACCTTCACATACTTTTCTGTAGTCATCGTGACATCAAGGAATAGCGCACCGATTATTCCGCAACTGGACACTGTACACCACACAGTCACCCGTTGAAGTTGAAGAGACTTCTCGATCAGGAAATGCGGATTCTCAGTCCCCCAAGTGCGCCAGTTTTGCTTATTGACGAACCCGTCCAAATGAAAGTGGGCGTCGTCGCTAAGCCAAACCATAGAGTACATACTAATTCCCATCATGCCCCGCTGCCAGTCGTGCAGTTTGAACGTCCTAACGCCAACCGTTCATAAGTTATGACGCTTTTATTTCTTATAGTTCAATAACTGCCACAGTGTAGTAATCCCTTCTTATCGGTGTCTGCTATCCGAAAGCACGTAATAGACCCCTGCAATATTCTTTTGAAGTCAATATAATTGGTCGGGGACTAGCAGCTGCCAGGTGAGGGAATTACCGTCACATGCACAGGCTGCCTTAATGCCACAACACAAACGGCTGCGGTTGGAGTAGTGACGTGATCGGGAGTCATTGAATTGGGACGAATGATGTCGCTTAGTGTTCACCGATGAATCGTGGTTCTGTACTACCATGTATAAACTCCGTCGGCAAGTATGGCGGCGACCTGTCTCTTACTTCCAATGTTTTTGAGAGGCCCAGTGGTGTTAATTCTGGGGTGATGGTGTCGAGAGCCATCGAATATGACTTCATCCCACAGCCGGTAGTGACTGAGGAAATTCTGACGGCACAACGGTACGTCGTGGACATTGTGCGGCCTTTTGTTACTTCTCATACGACATTATAGCGGTGCCATTCTTCAACACGAAATTGCTCGTCCGTATATGGCACGCTCCTCTATGGAGTGATTGCGTGATGTTGCGGTACTTACGGGGCTAGCAAGACCAACAGGTCTGTCACCGATAGAATGTGTGTAGAACCAGCTCGAACGTCAGCTCCGTCCCACTGACAATATCCAGGATATCAAGGACAAGTTACAACAGTTGTAAGTCTGCTTGCCTCATGAGAGGAATAAACGGCTCTATGATGTCGTTCCCAACTGAATCAACATATACGATATTGCAGTCCCAGTGTTATTCTGACTACGATGCACTGCGGCGACCACAGCCGTTGCGTAACACATCAAATGCACACTTGCGAATAAGGACTACCATCAGCTGTAGAATAGATAAGCGAGAAATCCGATTTCGACTCCCGTTCCGGCACAAATTTTGACTGTCGTCATTCCATTCTACAGCTGATGGTAGTCCTTTTTCCCAACTGCGAATTCATTTGATGTGTTTCGTAACGGCTGTGGTTGCCGCAATGCATTGTAATCAGAATAACACAAGCACTGCAATATCCTGTTTATCTCCCGATACCGCGAAAGCGACTTTCATGTACAACGTCTGACCTGTACGGGAATACACATACTCGGCGTACGAGTACAGGTCGTAGACGCATGGTTGACGACATATGGAAGTTTGGGTAAGAGAGTGAGTTGTGCAGGGATAGCTAACTGGCAGCCGGCACGGTAGCTCAGCGTGTTCGGTCCCAGGGTAATGTGCTCTCTGTAATAAAAAACTGAGTTAACAGATCAACAACGAACTTAAATGGATGTCTTACGACGTCCGCCCCGAGCAGATGCAACGAACTAAAGCGAGCAAATAAAAAAAAAAAAAAACAAAAAAAAGAAACTGGTAAGGCGACCGCTTACGATAAGTGGGAAATCTGGGTTCGAGTTCCGGTGTGGCATAAATTTTCACTCTCGTCATTCCATTCTGCAGCTGATGGTAGTCCTTATTCGCAATTGCGAATATCCAGAATGAGAAAGTTTGGAAGGTAGGAGGCGAGATACTGGCAGAAGTAAAGCTGTGAGTACCGGGCGTGAGTCGTGCTTCGGCAGCTCAGTGGTAGAGCACTTGCCCGCGAAAGGCAAAGGTCCCGAGTTCGAGTCTCAGTCGGGCACACAGTTTTAATCTGCCAGGAAGTTTCAATTGCGAATTTATTTGATGTGAATAAATACATGAATCCAGACCCGAGGAGTTACAATGTAATACTGACAAACTGGAACATACTGCTAAGTTCTTCGTCGATCTCATCCGATTTTGTATTGCCTGATAAATACGCCCTCTCAAATCGCGAAGTTTCATTTAGTTTCCTCCTCCCCTTCCGAAGGCTTAATTTTTTTATGTCACGTAGTATACGTTCTTCCATTCACTACCTGCAATATCCAACAGCTCATTGCAATGTTCAGTATACTGTCTTTCGTATCATATAAATAAATTTGTGATAACATCCTGAACAGTGCAATCGACTGTCGATTCTTGCAATTGGTGGCTGCTCGAAAATGTGTATGCTGCAAGTAAAAAAAAAAAAAAAGGTCAAGGAACCTTTCTGTAACTTGTTGAAGTACTAATCTGTGAAGTGAAGATAGTCGCTTGAACGAAACTGATTGGGTGTGAGTAAGCATACATTACAGCAGCTTTTGGTGCCGTTCTTTAAATACACTGAAGTTGTGCAGCACTGTTTACGCAAAGTAACCAACAAATGGCTGATTTCCTTAACGATCGCTATCTATGAAGCGTTCGAACAATAGACGTAATTTCATTCTATTGCTTTTGACATTTGAATGCAGAATATACGGAGCGAAAAATATCCTATTAATAATAATTGCCAAGCAGTTAACGAAATTTTCTTTTTATTCAAGCTACCGTAACATTCATTGTCTTCACGGATCTGTTCACCTGCAAGATGGAACGATCGGAGTTTACGTCATCGTAAAGCCCAACACATTATTCACCATCGTTTGATATAGAAAGCACTACAGGTTGGTCGTTTATCTCTTCTGACTATAAATTCCTGAACGAAAAACGATTTCCTCCACCTGAATACCTTTATCAGTTTATGGCACGTCGTCTGTAAACTTGCGAATAGGAGATGACACTCTAAGATAAGGCAGTGTGGCGTTAAGGCGGCACGGGCAAGCTGTCGTGGCCCACGCAGTATGGATTGCAGTGGACTGCTTGGCTGCCGGTCCCTGAAGTGGGACTCACATTAATCCACATCCACGTCACAGCGGCGCCGACTGGTGACGCGTTGCGGCCGTCCCTTAATGCGTTTCAATCAATTATTCACGGCACACTTTACGCTGGCGGAATACAGCGGGAACCGCTAATGGGATCTGTCCTTCCACAGAGTAATGACGGATGGCGGCTGTCGGTTCACGGTGTGAATATGGGGTCAAGTAAACAATATACCTTAGTGCTTACTTTCATTCCACAATGGCGTATGGTATCGTATCATATTTTGGTGTTTGTCTCCAAGTCAAACAAAAGGTTTCAGAACAAAAAACGTGTAGTACGCATTATTTGTGGTGAGAATTCACGAAATTCGTATAGAAACCTCTTAAAGAACTGAGTATACATAGCAAGCTTAACAGTACGTTTGTTCCTTAATGAAATTTCTCATAAATAATATTGTGCCGTGTTGGGCTCACCTTACGCGTTAATTTAAACCTTGGTTCCTTATTCTGTGTTTTGTTTCCTGCGGTTATTACGATTATGCCGTTGTTCGCTCTCTCCGTGAGGTGCAGCAGCGGTGTGTATCGATATTCGCACCTTGTACTATCTTTGGTCTGATGCTTATAGTTTCCAGCTGTGCTGTGTGCGAGCCGTCGGTCGGTTGGGAGATCTCCACAGGGCGTAGTTCGGCCGTGAACTCTGCCTGTCTCTACACAATTGAAATATCTAACCAAAATTGTATCCTTTTATTCTGTGAAAGTATCAGTGATAAGATTGTTCTAAATTAATTATTCAGCAAACCTGCATCTGTCTGCTTCTGTGAACTTGTTTCTTGCACTCCTCCGTTTTGCCAGAAATGTAACATGTATTTGGATCAGCAATAAAATTTAAGAGAATAATGCTGTTTGTGCAATGGCATTAAGATGGTACTGGAAAATTAACTTTTGGCCCTGATGTTTACTTGGTTCTTTCATTGGTGGGTAACATTACCCTACTACTTATTTCCATATTCAATTTAAGCAAAGGATTTGGATTATCATTCAGGCTGTTAGAAACACAATGTTGATCTCAATATATATATTGTTAAAATTTTATGTCATACACAAAACCTACCGTAGCATGAAACATTCTTACAAAAATTTTACCAAACGCTTGCTGTGTCAAAGCTTGGGTATACAAATCCTAACTCTGAATATTATCTAACAAAACCAATTTGAAATCATTATATATCTTCTCTCATTTACGTGCTAAGGTTTGGTCTGGGGCAGCGAGCGCGACCTACCTTACAGCTGTCACCACACGTCTGCTTCCTCCGGGCACCTACCTGCGACCCCTCGGTTTTTTACTGCGCGCGCCCAGCTCTCTTAACCATCAAAGAACCTCCTACTCAGAGATATTATACTCGTTCCACCTTGCGGTAGGCAACTACCGACTATTTTCTGGAGCTACCCTGATCAGACCGGAGCACATACCTTTCACAATGTCAGAGTGTATGGCTGCGAGGTCTGTGGCTCACCGACCCTGGACACGAAAGGTGAGTTTGGATTTAATTTATCAGGAAGTCAAGACTGTTCACACTGTGCCGTCTGGTTCTCGTTGTTGGCTGTTGGGACATTCCTGTGAGCAACAACGTATGTGTTCGAGTTGGCGAAGGTTTAGCCTCCGTCCGGTGGAGTCTAATTGTATTTGGTTGTTTGCAATTGAAGTACACCAGCAGAATTTTCTGCCTTGTGGCCGTTAACGTTCCAGTTATCTGTCCTGGCCGTTGACGTAAATCCAGGCAGTGTCCTTTCCTCACCGTGCTGTCACTGTCCAGCACAGTGTGTACTTTGACAGCTTAACGTATGCTTGGTTGTGGGCGTCCATGCCTGTTACGTTTTGCATTGAACTCCCGGTTGTGTGTTGGTCAAGTGGAGGGCAGGTTACCTTGTCGTTGGGTTCGTTGATGTCTGTTGGTTGGGTTGTCGTCGGATCGAGAATGTTTGGGCCGACTACCTGTCTCACCTAAATGACCGTTAGTATTTCAAGTGCAGGCCGACCCCAGAACTTCTGAGCGCCGGTATCTGCAATGCCTTTTCTTATTTACTATTGTGTGTATTTGTACGGCTCATAGCCGACGATTTAGAATTAAAGTTGAATTATTTTAGTGATGTTCTAAGTCATGGGCCTTCAGCTGCTTTAAAATTAAAATTCCTTGCTTGTCAAGTGTCAGATTGTTTGGGCCTTCAGCCAAATTGTAGAACTTACTTAACGTGAGGCCTTCTGCCCTCTAAATATTCTCTTTGGCGTCTGAATTTTGAGTTAATGGATTTTAGCCTTTTTTTAAATTATAGTGGTTGTGCACTTAAGGCACAACTAAGTTCAAGAATTTGTACTATAATATTTGGTCTAATAAATAAAGTTATATGTGTACGAGTGTAATTGATAGCCGCTCAATTTGGCCCATTTCCACAATCTCAACTGCCTGTCCTGTCCTGCGGGTTTGGCAGGGCGTTTCAAATATATTCCACCAGCAATGGAGTGTGAAGCTTAGATAATGTCAGCCACTCCTGCTGGCGAAGCGTCAGAAAAATCAGTAGATGAACGTCGGCCGAAGAACCCGAGACAGAAGCCAAGAGGCAGTTTGTCAACAAATGGTTACGAGAGACTTAACAATTTTGTATATTCCGTTATCTAAACAGCCCAGTTCAGAAAACCAAGACTATGAACAAGAATAAGCTACATGAAGGCTTGAGGGCACGTACTTTAGTAGATAAAGACCCCAATATTCAGGAATACACACTTTCAACAGACTGTCAGCAACTATAAAAATCTTAGCAACAGATAAATTTTAGGTTACAAGGAGCCTGAAACATTTATCAATGGCCAACTTCTTCTTCTCTCTTCATGAATTTCTGTACAGAAGCAACTGATGTACTGCATGCATTATTACTGCTATTATTATTACTACGCATTTTTCATTAATATCGTTTACTGAAAAAGATGATGTGCTCCACATACAGAGGATCTCCTCAATAAAGATAAAGGGAATTAATTGCTCATCTCATCGAACATAAATAACGAGTTACGTAAATTGCGGGTTTAGAGGCAGAGGGGAGAATGGAAAGGAGCTATTGATGTCAGTTGCATCGGGACTTCGTAAAATATCAGCGGCAACGAGTGAAAATATGTGCCGAATCGGGTTTCGAGCCTTGGATCTCGTGCTTATTAAGTAGCTGCGTTGACCACTGCTCCACGCCGCCCAGTATTTGTCGTACCTGCGCGAACTATCTCGGCACGCTTCCTGGGTGAGCCACATTCCGAGACAGTTCTCGCAGTTACTATAAACACTGAACCTGCGTGACCCAATAGATAACGCAACCGCTTTGTAAACAGAAGATCCTAGGTTCGAATTCGTGTCCGGCACACATTTACAGTCGTCGCTACTGATTCTGCATGAAGTCGCGATGCAGTAGTTGCTTTACTTTTTCCCTCCCCCTCCATCTTCAGTTTACATAATATGTACCACAGCAGGTGATTCCTCATAGCGTCTGTTCTTTCAATCATATCTGGAAGAACAGACACCAGTCATATAAATAACAAGCACTACAGATTGTTGCGTAAGTTCTTAGAATCAAACTGAACTACATCCGAACAGGTCTCGGAAGACCCTCACCGTACTGAACTACCGCTGTCCAATTATCGGTCAACGAGCGTTAGTGGATGCCGTTATGGAGGGGCGTGTGGACAGCACACCGCTCTCCCAGTCGGTATCAGTTTTCGTGATAGGAGCCGCTACTTCCAAATCAAGCAACTCCTCAGTTTGCCACACAAGGGCTGAGTGCATCCCGATGCCAACAGCGCTCGGCAGACCGGACGGTCACCCATGCAAATGCTAGCCGAGCTCGGCAGCGCTAAAATTCGGTGATATGGCGGGAATGGGTGTAACCACTGCGACAAGAAAAAGAAATGTGTGTGAAATCTTATGGGACTTAATTGCTAAGGTCATCAGTCCCTAAACTTACACACTACTTAACCGAAATTATCCTAAGGACAAACACACACACCCATACCCGAGGGAGGACTCGAACCTCCGCTGGGACGAGCCGCACAGTCCACGACTGCAGCGTCTGAGACCGCTCGGATAATCCCGCGGGGCACTGCGACAAGACCGCTGGCACGTAGAATTAGAAGAAATTGCTTACAATTATCTCTAATGAAGCCACTGGGTTAAAGAAGGAATATAACAACTTACAAAAATATCTTTTCTATTTGCTCACAAGTGTTGATGCAGAATTAAATAATTTGCCACATTCGTGAAGTAGCTCTACGTGCCTTATGAGGACAACCCCAACTTAGCGTAGCTCACTCATGATACGGGCATTAACTAACTTGTGATTTTGTTATATATGTGTAATAGAGGAAGCAAAGTGCCAAGTCGATGTGTAGAGCAGTTTCTTTCACACGAATTTTTGAGGTATTATCGTAAGTGTTTCGTTGATAGACACTGGATGATACAACTTGCTCATAAATTCCTTACTTAATACCATTCAAAGCGAAATCATATTTATCCAAACTTTGTGTGTATTTATAACCTGTCTCATCCTTCACTTTCAGAAGGTAAGAAACGGAAGAGCAATCACAAAACAGAAATAAGACTCTGCTTGTCTTACGTGTAAGGGTCTCAGTTCATGAATGGGTAAGTATCTTCGACCGATTCCACCAAAGACAATATGGATGCCCTGCACACTGCGGCAGTGTACATCTGCGAAGCCGGCTGGTTAGTGGCAACGCGCATATAGGAGCATGAACGAGACATTCGATTTGGGCAGTACTACAAATCTGCGGGGGTCGAACGTCAGGGAAGACTGCGACAAGAAAATGAAATCCTATCTACCTTATATCGCTGCCAAGCAACCAGCGATGATGAAGCACAAGATGAGAATGGTCACTGAAATATGAAAACATCCGAACAATATGAATTGGCGAACAGTCTTGCCACAGTTGTAACACTGGTTACAGTCAGATTACCGAATTTAAGAGCTGTTGGCCTTTGCTAGCACTCCGATGGGTGACCGTTCGGGTCTGCAAACGCTTTAGGCGAGCAGGTACACTTGGTCCTTCTGAGAGGAATTGAGGAGCTACTTGACCAAGAAGTAGCGACTACAGTCTGGTAAAACGTCAACGGCCTAGAGTGTGGTGTGTTTACCAAATGCCCCGTCATATCCGCGTTCAGTGACGCCTACAGTCTAAGGATGACACGGCGGTCGGTCGGTGCCGTTGGGGCTTCAAGGCCTGTTCGGACAGAGTTTAGTTTTAACAATACGAATAGAGAGGGTGACCTTAGGTTTGCACCTTCCTGGCTGCTAACCATCACAGTCCAACAGGCCTCATAATTTATTTGAGACGCGAACGCTACTGTTAATGCCGATGCGCGACGCATTTCCCGCAAGCAGAAAACGGACCTCGGTACCAGATTTTACGATGGCTGCCAGTCATCACAGGTACTGTAGAGGGCAATAAACAGCAGACCATTACTCCTCCCACCACAGGAATCCAATCTAGTAAGGTTCAAATGGTTCTGAGCATTATGGGGCGTAACATCTGAGGTCATCAGTCCCCTAAAACTTAGAACTACTTAAACCTAACTAACCCTTGGACACCACACGCATCCATTCCCGAGGTAGGATTCGAACCTGTGACCGTAGCGGTCGCGCGGTTCCAGACTGAAGCGCCTTAACCGCTCGGCCACCCCGGCCGGCAATCTACTAAGGTCTCCCATTCATTTCACCACAGGGGACTAATATTATCAACGGTTATAACATTCTGACATGATGTCACGCTCTGTGAGGACACATAACGAAATATATAGTGGAGCCTGGACAACCAAGTGCACTAAAAATCCACATGCAAGACTATTGGCTGAAAAAGACATCTATGCCTCCTATTAGTTTTGAGACTTTAAAAAGTGATAACTTATCACGCCAAGCAACCTAACAATGGTCTTTCGTGGCTGCTATATTCCAGCCACGCCAAGGACACAACATACGCCACCGTGTGAAGCATAAATCTGCGCATTGGTGGAATAGCGGCCATTGTCTCACAAGCGCTCAGCTAAGTTGTACTAAAAATTAGAACATGCCTGTTAGCTTCTGGTCCTGACCGTGACCCAAGCATTATATTTATTTCCACTACGTGATGAAATTCAGCCAAGACTTTCTGTTTGATCACAATGATGTTACTCTTTCATTTATTGGAGATGTACAAAATTATACTTACAAATATAACATCAGAGTGTATAAAACTGCAAGGCTTAGTCAAATTACAAAATTATCGCATTATACACTCAGTATGTAACAAAGCTACTAAAAGAGTTACTAAATGTCAAGACATTCACTCTGTATGACGCAGTTATACTACTGCTATTCAGATTAAAAATAAATGTCTTGACTAGTAGCAAAGTGGTAATTTGACAAACTGAATTATGTAACTCAGGCACAGTGTCTGAAGACTGGGCGTTCGAGCAACTCAATAAATGAATTAAAATTTCCCCACCGCAATAATAAATAAATTAACACTGTCCCAGTAACACAAAGCTTGGTGGGAACAAGAAGATCACAAACAGCTCACAATACGCGGTCTCTTGGCCATAAAAATACAATAATTGTAAAATTTACAAAAAATCTAGAAAACAGAACAACATAATACAGACAATAAAACAGAAACAGCCCTTAGATGTAACTGAGTTTTCATACTTCTGCACTTAAACTAATTGCTTTTTATACTAACCACTCCCTTGACCAGCTACTCACTATTAACAGCACTGGTACGATCCAATTAAAATTACAACTCTCTGTACAGCAACACATCGAAATTTGTCTTGTGCATAGCGTAATTATGCCACACGAGATTAACACAACTCTCATTTCGAGAAAACAAACACATGTCCAGCATGCAAGAAAACACAGTAGCCTCAACACACCACATTGTGCACACGGTCCTTCCGTCTGGAATATGACTGAGAAATCATTCCACCAGTGAATACCGTAGAGCATGTATATCTTCGGAGTGAGCATGGTCTGCCGCGCCTGTCCTTAACAAGAAACCGGGCTAGTTACGTGATTTTGCGACAACACGGAATGTATACAACTTGCGGTAATAGCGAAACTTGAATACTACACGTATTCACCTTGTTTTATATACGTTTCTGCTCTTTTGAGTTTTAGCCACATTGGGTGACCTGCGCGCCGGATGGGTATGATGATGAAGACAGCACAACACCCAGTCCCTGAGCGGAGAATATCCCCGACCCAGCCGGAAATCGACCCGGGCCCATAGGACGGCAATCCGTCACGCTGACCACTTCCTTTTTTCTTTTGTCATGGTTCGTTGTATTTCGTCGTAGCGGACGTCACATGACATCCGTTGAAGTTCGTTTTTGATCTTTTCACTTAGTTTTTTTATTACAGAGGCCAGTCAGCTCCCTGACCGAACACGCTGAGCTACGGTGCCGGCGCCACTCAGCTATCGGGGTGGACAATTGATAACTGTAAAGGTCATATTGATATGTGGCACTTTATACGTTGATAATATCGAAAAACAATATTGTAGATATAATTTCTGCTATTTTATGGCCATGTGTTTACGAGTCAAGTGCTAGATAAATTTGCAAGCGTGTCTGAGTAAACTGAAACACACAGGCGCTATGTTCATATGCAGGTAACATTTATACATCGCCGTCTGATTAATTTTCTCCTATTTATGAAGGGTTTAAAACCTTAGTTGTATATAAGTATTTATGTATGAGACAATATCCTATTCAGTGTCATTGTAACGTAATTAATTAGAACAGGTACGACAATATCAATCAGTGTAAAATAAAACCTAAAAAAGTTGTTTGCTGTCACTTCTTCTGTTACTCCAAAATTCAAGTACTGATCTTGTATTTCTTATTTTATGTGCGTAGTGTATAGTTTTAATTCTCTGATAAAATGGCGAGCCGCGCGGGATTAGTCGAGCGGTCTGGGGCGCTGCAGTCATAGACTGTGCAGCTGGTCCCGGCGGAGGTTCGAGTCCTCCCTCAGGCATGGATGTGTTTGTTTGTCCTTAGGATAATTTAGGTTAAGTAGTGTGTAAGCTTAGGGACTGATGACCTTAGCAGTTAAGTCCCATAAGATTTCACACACAGGGAACGGAAAAAAGGAAGCACGACTTGTCAGCCACTCGCGCCGCCACGGCTACTAGCGGAAGCTCTCCTTGGAGTTGCCACACATCCCCCAGTGTTGCCCACACCCTCAAGTGCAGAGCAATTCATCAACCTTGACCGCTGCCCCCACCTTGGTCGCGTCTCGTTGACCGCCGGCGACGCCGCAGGCTTCCCGACCTCTCCGCTGCTGTCACGGCACTCGCTTTTGCGAGATGTTTCCTTTAGAGAGCAAGAGGCTGCCCTCCGATGTTTCGCTCCAAAGAGCTCAACTACGCACAAACGCCTCCGACCCCGGCCCCTGGTTAAAGACGTGGCCGGCGGGGCGGGCAGCAAATCAAACGTGCCACGTGTTTTATATTCCCCCACAGAACTAGCTGCCACCGCTCCAGCAAAAGCGTGCTACACCAACTGCAAACAGCGCCAAAAACACCAGACACCGTTAACATGAAAAGTCACGGCGATACATGCCATGCCGACATAAACGTGTCAAAAGGAAAGAAAGTAACATAGCAGTAGTAATGATAATAACTTATTCGATCCTCGTGTGTATAAGCGTTAAATCAAAATGAGGTGAAGTTCTTGAATGATGTACTACTGCGAATAAATATGTGGCTAACCACACATATCTCAGGTACTGTATTTAATGAATGTAGCTGTAGAGTTGGTTACTGTTGGGATAAGAACCACCTAGGGCCTTTTGGCGTGGGTGTGACATGGGAATGGTGAGAAAAAAAATGGGGAGCAAAAGATAAAATGAGAGAGGGAGGAGAAGGACATGGACAGAGGGTGGAGGAAAGGAGTATAAGGGCAGAGAATGGGAGAAGGAAATAGGCAGGTAGCAGGCGATGAATATGGACAGAAAGAGAGGTGGGGAAAGATGGACACAGAGATAGGGGAGGAGAAGATGGACAGTCAGAGAAGGGAGGAGGAAATGAACAGAGAGGGGGGGGGGGGGGAGGAAGAGATGATGGAGAGAAACTAAGGAAGGAGAGATGCACAGATAGAAGTGGGAATATGGGGTAGGTGTGGAAGGCAAGTTGATGAGGGATAGGAGTAGTTAGCAGGTGAAAAGGGAAGAGGTGTAAAAGTGAGAGGGTGTGGGATGAAAGATGGAGAGAGTATAAGGAATAGGTGGAAAAAGGACGAACTCTTACGAGCCAGGTGGAAATGGGTAATGTTGTGAGGATGTGTCTGGGAAAGGAAATCAATAAATACGAAAACAAAGCAGAGTACTGAGCTTGTCTATACATCACATCTGTCAACTATATATCAGGTGGCCCGAAAGTCAGTACCTAGCTTTGAGCAGTGTGTCGGCTCTCAACATATATCGCGCTGTAAAGATTGTTCTGAGTCCTTCCATTCCACCGTTAATTGGTTCTTTCATATTTATCGTTATGCTGCGTACGAGTCTGTTGAGATTCCCATCTGACGGCGTGTCTGGTCTTTTGCTTCTTGTTAGCCTTGTGTAAGGGAATAAGATCTTTGGGGGATGGCCGGTTGGTTGCCTAGCGGTGACGACTCGGTCGGTCGGTATTTAAAATCGGGAATTAGAGAATGTCGTACGATGGGACCGCGGCGTGGCGTGGCGGTGGAGAGTTGGTTGTTGTTCCGAGAAGCAGCGTGATCTGTGCTGGCGGTGCGAGACAAGTGGGACGCGTTGACGGGACAAGGCTGTAAGCTCTTGTTGTGAGCATGGTGGAATGGAAGGCCACAGCTGTCGTTCCGAGTCACTACTTGGTGGAAGCGGCAACGGATGTCTTAAAATGTTCCGTCTGGAGGCGGGAATGATGGACTAGTAACTCGCCTAATCGGAAGAGTGATATTTCTTCTCCGTGGGTGCAGAGAAGACGAGGGCGCTGGTGACAGAGCGCGTGGCTGCGTGGCTGTGCCCATTTACGTACGCTGGCGACGTGTATACGGTCGGGTGTGAGGAACCTTTGCATCGGTGTTCACTTGCTGTTTCTCTGATAAACTGCAAGTTAAATTGGTTAAAGGTTTAGATGTTAATTGAAGAATTTTGGTTTGTGCAACCAGCGTCTTTTCTGCATTGTGGCCTCCTGCGTTCGGGTTTCCTGTCCCTGTCGCCGGTGTATTTATAGACAGTGATCTTTTGGCTTCTTATTAGTACTGCCCTGTAGGAAGTGTATTTTTGGGCAGTGATTATTGTTTTAGATTACATTTTTTCTGCCTTGTGGCCCGCAGCGTTCGAATTTCCTGTCCGTATCGCCGGTGTAATTATAGACAGTGATCTTTTGGCTTCTTATTAGTACTGTCTGGGAGGAAGTGTATTTTTGGGCAGGTATCATGGTTCCTGATTTGATACCTCCTCCTCCCCTGGCCTCGCGTGACGTCGATGTGATTGCTGAATGTGAAGCGTTGTGGGTCTGTTAGTCCGCTTCTAGAATGAGCATCCTTCGGGAGACAGTTGTGGCCGCCCTTACACCCGGTCGGTTAATTATTTTTATCCCAGGATATTTTGGTGGCAGCATATGGTATTAAAGTTGTTAGTTATTGTAAAATGTTAAATGGTTGTATTTTGCTCTGTTTTTTGGCCACTGTTTAAAAAGGTTAAGTTTGCCTTTCATTGGTGGGTTCATTAAAATTACGTGGCTTTAAAACTGTTAGTTATTGTAAAAGGTGAATGACTGTATCTTTACTTTGATTGTTTTAATCTACTTGGCATCCTTTGAAAATGCTAGTTCTGCCTCCCTGTTAGCGAGCCCTCGTAATTTACTATCTTGTTGTGCCAAAGTTTAAAAGAAGTTGGCTCCCTATATGTTCGGTAGCGAAATTGTATGCAAATTACTGTTTTTTTGTTTCATTACTTGGAAAGCTTTAATTTTGTTATTAAATGCTTTATCAAAGTCTGTTTAAAGTAAAATGGCTTGGCTGTTAACGGTAAAGTGTTAATTTCATCACTTGGAAAATTTTGATTTATTATCAAATGTTTTATCAAAGTCGGTTTTAAGTAAAATGACTTGGCCGTTAACTGTAAAGTAAATTGTTTTGAAAAGGCACTCATGCCTACTAGCTTTTTGGATCTGTTCCTGGTCAAGTGATAAAGAAATGACTTTTACTGGTTGAAGTAATCAATAAAGAAATTGTAAATTGCAACTCGACAGTAACCAACTAATTTTGGCCCCGTTTCCCAACTGGGGGTTTTCCTTGATTAATCATAAGACCCGTCTCAACCTTAAACTGTTTAAAAAATTAAGGTAATCTCGTATGTTTGCGTAATTGTAGATACAATCTCATATGTTTGTGATAATTGTAGATACAATCATAGTCACAGATTCAAATATTCCCATGTTTAACGATTAAACAAACGGGTTCATATCTACTTTCCAATCGCACACCGTCGCAGTGAGACAAAAACAAATTAGGAATACAAGGTTTACATTTTTTTTTAGTGGGTCTGCTAACCTGGATCAGCTGTAGGACAATAGTCTGGTCTTGAGATAAAAAATTAAATTCAGCCTAATAAACCATTTACTTATTCTATGATCGCGACATATATTATTTTAAAATGACAGAGAACAAGCTTTCGCCGAAATTGCTGCAAGACAATGAACTCAAAGTCACTTACAATATTGGTAAACTAAGTGCTCTAGAACCTGTGCTAGAACAGCAATGCATTGTTGAAATGGTGCAAATTAATCCTGCTATCAGCATATGGCGATTTTCTACCGGTGTCAGTGTCGTCACAAACACATGTACGGCGAACATTCCATGCAGAAAACATATAGCCATATCACACACAGCGGGTACGTTAACGCTGTGGAGAGATACCTCATCTACGTTGAGGACTATTTGGAAAACCTTAAAAGCTTTCCTAATGTGTGCAGCTCGCAAATGTAAATTGAACGAGTCCAAGAACCACGAAACAATTGAATTATTCAGGCAAACCCTGCAAGTTGTGAGCCTTTTGGAAAGTGGATAGCGCTAATGCGAAACGCGACATTTACTCAAAACTCGGCAGATGTCGGCCTCAATTGGCGTCAGGACTAGAAGTTTCCCTCGATCTGCGGCAGGACCGCTAGTCTCTCTGTCCACGGCAGTACAGCAATGCCCCAGCAGGCTTCCCCACAAGTGCCGCTGAAATGTATATTCTTATAGGACAACTATCCAAGGAGTTCCACCCAATAATATCCAAACAGCAGACTCTGTACACAATTTATTAAATTGCCAATACTAAACTCTTTTAAATAACAACAAATTCATATAACTTACAAAACTTAGCAAATGGCTAAAGAGTGAGCTTTAAAAACAATAACGGCGACTTGCCACCATAAAATCAAGAACCTTTTACAATATTGCTTTTAGAGTTTACCCAAAAGACAAAATCCAATAATAAGTTAACTTGGCATTACAATTTAAAATGATTTATATAAAAAACTTTGATAAAGATCATGGCACTTGGCACCATAAAATGAAAGAAGCGCAACACGCAACCAATAAATATAATAACAAAGTAATGATTTGATAGAACCAAAGGGCGAGGGCAACTCCCAACGCAATCACAGACGAGCGAGTTCTCAACACTTCGGAGCCTTCCCACTGAAAACGGTCACCGAAATAAACCGGTGATAGCTCCCCGACATGCCTTCCACAACTGCCCATCACTTACGCACCTTGGTTATGTTCTAACACATCGAATGCCAAATGTACCATACATGAACGCAACTCCGGGCAAGACTCCAGATGATCAAATAAATTAGTATCAACAAATATCGCCACACACACAGCAAAAAGTTCCAACAACACCGTCCCACGTCAGAAAAGTTCAGAAACCGCTGCTGGAGCTTCCAGAGGAAAATCTGAAGAGCCAATCGAGCCCACACCCTAACCTGGCAGACGACTCCAAAATTCAGCAACTAGTTGTCTCCGGGCCAGAGTATCACGGGACCCCACCGGACCTCCACATCAAACAGGCAGGAAGAACAAGTACGCCGACTCCAATTAATCACCACCGCATGGCCAGCACAGCGGCGATTTGCCTCCGCCCCAGACCACTCTGCTCATATTGCGAGGCACAACAACCTTAGCGCTAGTCACTAGCAGGTCAGGCAGAGCGAACTTCACGTTCTGTGCAATACCAGGAAAACCAACTACTCTCTCGCTTTCCGCCGGCCACCGCAAACACACGCCAGCGACGTCATATCAAATCGCCACCGGAGCGCCACCCGCACCAGGACAGCGAACTATAATCGATTACAGTGCGCGCTCTGAACAAGATCACAGGATAGCGGCGCGCGCCATATCGGCCGCCACTGCTCCTCCTCTAAAACATACTTTTGACATTTAGGAGAACTCTACATGGAGGGGAGGACACCCAGCCACCGCTACAGTGACAAGAGAGAATTTTGCTTTATTTACAAGAGCACAAGGAAAGCCTGCAGAAATTTCCCAGTCTTGGCTTACGGAATGCATCTCAACGTGAAAGAGGTTGGTATCGGCTGCTAGCTATGTAACACTCGTTGGTCGAGTCCTTCATCCTACCGGTGGTGGCAGGTAAGATTCAGTCGTCTGCATAACAAGATTTTGAGTAAAAGTGGTCGAGTGGCGCCAGAGCTGCCCATTCTTAGATTTTCGTACAGAGAGGTGAATCTGTCACGCACAATTACACTCTAAGACCTACAGTGGGCTCAGCAGCGTCTGCCTTCAATGGAGGAAACCTTATTCGCCACCAAATCGTGGGGCAGCGGCTTATTGCAAGCGGTTCCACCTGGGGACACATTTATCTTCTCTAGAACCTCTGTGACTGACCTGTGGTCAAGATAGCCAGCTATTTTATTAACAAGACAGTTTGAAGCCTTCTTCTTTTGTCAGCAACCGTTGTATTCTCCACAAAAAGAGCCAAGAAATGAACAGAATAATAATGAAACATCGGTCAGCGAAAAATGACAGTCGCGTCACAATTTATTGTGAGCTGTACCTCACCTTCAATGTGAGATGCACAATAATGCTTGGAGGTGAATTTCTTGAAAACAAGTATTTTTCAGTTGGTACTTAGTAAAATGCGACGATTGTTTATGAGGCACCCTGTATGTACGATACACGTATATGTGAGAAGCCGTGGATAAAAGACTGGTGTATACACATATGCATATACGTGGGGCGTTGAATACGTAATACAACACCATTTTTTCTGAAAGCACGTTAGTTTTATACAGGATACCAATACACCATACTTTTCCCCACTCATTTAGCCACGAAACCACATTTTTAAACATAATCTCCGTTCTATGCGAAGACCTTGCACCACCTCCTTGGGAGGACCTGTATGCCCTCATGGGCCACTGTACTGGCCAATTTCAGAGCCAACGTTTTGCTGCAGCAATAACCTCCCAGCTGTCCATGTGCTGCGGAGTGCATCCTTCATTGGGCCAACCTGATGGAAGTCGGAAGGTGCGAGATCCGGGCTGTAGGCTGGTTGAGGAACAACAGTCCAATGATGTTTTGTGAGCTCCTCTCAGGAGCGCAGACTTGTAAGAGGCATTACGTTGTCACGGAGAAGGAAACGCTCGTTTGCATTTTTGTGGCTATGAAAACACTACAGTCGTTTCTTCAACTTCCTAAGGGTAGCACAATAGACCTCAGAGTTGGTTGTTGCACATGAAGGAGGACATCAAACACAAGACCATCGCTATGACTTTACCAGCTGAGAGCGCGGCTTTGAACTTTTTCTTCAGAGGAGATGTGGTTGCGGCACCACTCCATGGACTGCCGTTTTATTTCCATTTCGAAGTAATGAACTCATTTTTCGTTGCCTGCGACAAAAAATTGTCACGATCAACCTCGTAACGCTAAACTAGTTCCGCAAAGATGGTTCTTAGTTGCTATTTATAGCCTTCCGTTAAAGAGCGAGGAACTCAGTGGGCAAACGCCTTCGAGTATCTCAACTGTTGGACGAGTGTGTCAGCACTACCAACAGAGATGTCCAGCTGAGCAGCAAGTTGTTTGACTGCGATCCGTCCATCAGCTCGAATGAGAGTGTCCAGAAGTTCCGAGATGTAGAGGTTGTTACAGGAATCACAGCTGTGTGCTGCCTGCCAGCATGCAGATAACTGGACAGGTTTGTGCAGTCTTGTTGCGATTATGACAGACGCCTCGCCCAACGACTTACCGTGCTTTCGTTCGCTGCCAAGTGACCATAGATGTTCCGAAAGTGCCTATTAATATCTTTTATGCGCTAGTTATCCGACAAAAGGTCCCCAGTGACAGCCTTCTGAGCCGGCCGGTGTGGCCGCATGGTTCTAGGCGCTTCAGTCTGGAACCGCGCGACCGCTACGGTCGCAGGTTCGAATACTGGCTCGGGCATGGACGTGTGTGATGTCCTTAGGTTAGTTAGGTTTTAGTTCTAAGTTCTAGGGGATTGATGACCTCAGATGTTAAGTCCCATAGTGCTCAGAGCCATCTGAACAATTTGACAGCCTTCTGATTGTAACGCATCTCCGTTATAGAAGCCAATTTGAAGGCTACGTATATCGCTGCCAGTTATCGGACCATCATGAAACTGTAGGGGCTAAAGAGGGTATATTCCACGCTATGCCTCAACAAAACCCGCTTCTTTTTTAAGCGGAACTGAATGGTCGTCATGTGTGTGTGTGTGTGTGTGTGTGTGTGTGTTTGTGTGTACGTATGTTCCACATTTCCTTCTAATTCCTTGGATCGAATGCAACCAATCTTGGTACAAATCACACTTATTGTCTGGAAAGAAACTGTGCAGTGGTAAGAACAACATGGCTCTCATTGGGCTGTGGCTGACTAGGTGGCCAGAAGGGGGAGGGATGGAAAGAAACAGTTTGAAGGATGAAAGGGACAGTTAGAGAGGGAGGAGAAGGTGCACAGAATGAGCTGGTGCAGGTGATTTACAGAGACAGAGGGTGAAAGAATGGACATACACTCCTGGAAATTGAAATAAGAACACCGTGAATTCATTGTCCCAGGAAGGGGAAACTTTAATGACACATTCGTGGGGTCAGATACATCACATGATCACACTGACAGAACCACAGGCACATAGACACAGGCAACAGAGCATACACAATGTCGGCACTAGTACAGTGTATATCCACCTTTCGCAGCAATGCAGGCTGCTATTCTCCCATGGAGACAATCGTAGAGATGCTGGATGTAGTCCTGTGGAACGGCTTGCCATGCCATTTCCACCTGGCGCCTCAGTTGGACCAGCGTTCGTGCTGGACGTGCAGACCGCGTGAGACGACACTTCATCCAGTCCCAAACATGCTCAATGGGGGACAGATCCGGAGATCTTGCTGGCCAGGGTAGTTGACTTACACCTTCTAGAGCACGTTGGGTGGCACGGGATACATGCGGTCGTGCATTCTCCTGTTGGAACAGCAAGTTCCCTTGCCGGTCTAGGAATGGTAGAACGATGGGTTCGATGACGGTTTGGATGTACCGTGCACTATTCAGTGTTCCCTCGACGATCACCAGTGGTGTACGGCCAGTGTAGGAGATCGCTCCCCACACCATGATGCCGGGTATTGGCCCTGTGTGCCTCGGTCGTATGCAGTCCTGATTGTGGCGCTCACCTGCACGGCGCCAAACACGCATACGACCATCATTGGCACCAAGGCAGAAGCGACTCTCATCGCTGAAGACGACACGTCTCCATTCGTCCCTCCATTCACGCCTGTCGCGACACCACTGGAGGCGGGCTGCACGATGTTGGGGCGTGAGCGGAAGACGGCCTAACGGTGTGCGGGACCGTAGCCCAGCTTCATGGAGAGGGTTGCGAATGGTCCTCGCCGATACCCCAGGAGCAACAGTGTCCCTAATTTGCTGGGAAGTGGCGGTGCGGTCCCCTACGGCACTGCGTAGGATCCTACGGTCTTGACGTGCATCCGTGCGTCGCTGCGGTTCGGTCCCAGGTCGACGGGCACGTGCACCTTCCGCCGACCACTGGCAACAACATCGATGTACTGTGGAGGCCTCACGCCCCACGTGTTGAGCAATTCGGCGGTACGTCCACCCGGCCTCCCGCATGCCCACTATACGCCCTCGCTCAAAGTCCGTCAACTGCACATACGGTTCACGTCCACGCTGTCGCGGCATGCTACCAGTGTTAAAGACTGCGATGGAGCTCCGTATGCCACGGCAAACTGGCTGACACTGACGGCGGCGGTGCACAAATGCTGCGCAGCTAGCGCCATTCGGCGGCCAACACCGCGGTTCCTGGTATGTCCGCTGTGCCGTGCGTGTGATCATTGCTTGTACAGCCCTCTTGCAGTGTCCGGAGCAAGTATGGTGGGTCTGCCACACCGGTGTCAATGTGTTCTTTTTTCCATTTCCAGGAGTGTAGATTGGAGGTGCTGAACAGAGAGAAGAGGGAGGAAGTGATGGACCAAACAGTGGATAGGCAGAGATAGACAAAGAGAGGGGGAGAAGGAAATGTACAGAGAGAAGCAGGGGAAGAGATGAGCAGAGGAAGAGGGGCAGAGGAAGAGGGGCAGAGAAAATGTTCAGAGAAGGAGGGTGAAGGAGATGGTCTGAGAGAGGTGTGTAGGTAGGGAAGGCTACAGGGAAGAAGAGGATGAGATGGACAGAGGTGGAAGACGGATATCAGCAGAGAGAGAATGGGGAGGAGCAGACAGACAGACAGAGAAGGTGGAGGGGGTGCTGAATAGAGAGAGATGTGGCAGGAAGAGTTGGACAAAGAATGGAGGAGCAGGAGATGGACAATGAGAGAAAGGACTTCCTAAATACTTCCTAAATAGCAAAACTCATCTGCTACTTTAAGGTTTCATTTCTTGAGCTATTTCTCTCAGAATCACCCAATCTGATTCGACTACATTCCATTACCCTTGTTTTTCTTTCATTAATATTCGTCTTATACCCTTCTTTCAAGACACTATCCATTCGATTCAATTGCTCTTACAAGCTGTTTATAGACTCTGACAAAATTACAATATCATTGGTAAACCTAAAAGTCTTAATTTCTTCTCCTTCAACTTTAATTTCTTCTCCAAATTTTTATTTGGTTTCCTTTAATGCTTGCGCAATGTACATATTGAATAACACTGGACATAGGTTACAACCCTGTCTCATTCCCTTCCCAACCACTGTGTCACTTTCGTACCAAATGGTTCAAATGGCTCTCAGCACTATGGGACTTAACATCTGAGGTCAGCAGTCCCCTAGAACTTAGAACTACTTAAACCTAACTAACCTAAGGACATCACACACATCCATGCCCGAGGCAGGATTCGAACCTGCGACCGTAGCGGTCGCGCGGTTCCAAACTGAAGCGCTTAGAACCGCACGGCCACTCCGGCCGGCTACTTTCGTACCCTCAGCTCTTATAAATACCATCCGGTTTTTGTAAAAGTTGCAAATAGCCTTTCGTTCACTGTATTTACCACTGTTACCTTCAAGATTTCAAAGAGGTACTTTAATAAACATAGTAAAAAGCTTTCTCTTAGTCTCCAGAGCTATATACTTTGTGAAGGCCTCTCGCCGCAGCTGCGGAGGCTGAGGTGCTACTATGGCTACGGTAGGCCGAAGTATGAGTTCGTGAAACGGCTGCTGGTGAAGTACACCGCTAAGACAATTACTCCCTGCCACTATTACACAGCTATGCCCCATGGTCAGGTAACAGGATAGGAGAACGAAGGTTCTACAACATTCCAACAATTTAGTAACAAAATGAGTTAAAAGATTTACTATCTTTTTGACTAGTTGAATAATTAAGTCTGCAACACTCCTTTTAATATAGCACGAAAAAGGCCCTCAGTGGCTAAGTGTTCTGGCGTAACCGTAAGCGCCGGAACGAAGATGAAGAACGCAAGAGAAGAGAAGGCGCTGAAACGACGTCGGCTAATGGTGCCCTCATAAGGACTTCACCACGACATGAGCGCCCTCTATAAGAGGACAATGTAAGCGCCGCTCCTGCCAGCCTCGGCCGCCCAGTATTCAGACACACCTAGCAGAGAACGCTACAGTAGCAGTTATCAGTGATCCACAAACCGTTGTAAGGTGGCGAGGTCTCCTGACCTTCATTTCTTACATATTCCGACCTCACCATGGTATTCTGCGCATCAAGACGTTTCATTCGAGCCCAAACTCGATAGAGTAGAGTCAATTTTAAGTATTTCCATTTAATCAATGTGCATATCTAATAAATAAATCGCAAGTGTGCACCGAGATTAAAAAGTCGAGGCTGGCGTACACAAACATTCAAGACACGACGGCCACAGGACTTTTTGTTCAGCGGAGGCCACCGGCCTGTAGGTGGGTGAGTTAGCGCGCAGCTGCGCCAGCCGACCGACCGCCCAGGGACCAAAACAGTTTTTGCCAGAGAAAAGGGATAATGTCCTGCGTGTTCACCTTAAACCAAAACCTGTTGACGACTCCGGAAGATATTTATTGCTGAACGTTTTTCAGGTATTTTTGGTACGTTACGAGTGTCTGTCTGACTTCTGTAGTCGTGTGGGGTGGAAATTGCTTCTTGTAGGAGCCAAAGGGTTCTTGTCAGATCAATCCGTTGCGCAACTTGTCATTATAACACCCACAAACTGACACTGTCTGTCAAATTTGCATGAACATTGTGTGTAGGAAAGGACTCGGACCTAAGTTGCATGTCGCCCATCGCTAGCGACACCATCGTAAATTCTACGTTAAGTATTGTCAATCTTCTTATTTGTAATAAAAATTATTAATGTTATTTGCTTGAATTGTTGTGTAGCATTCCGAAAACACAGCATCCTATAGGCACCCTGTACGAGACGAGTGGGCAAGACCCGACATTTGGCGACGAGTATCCGCCGAACCCAGTGCCTGACGGCCACGGAATTTTCGCTCCCGTCTTTTTGCTGGCGCCTTAATTCTCTCTTGTCTTTCCTTTGCAGAGGCGCTTCTTTGCTTTAACAGTTTCTTGTCGTTTTTGCTAATCAGTGTTTTCAGGTGGGCGTTGCAGAAATTTCTTTGCTGGGTCCTAATTTTACGTGCTAGCCTTGTCTTCTTTTGTATTTGTGTCTTCCAGCATACCCACCCCACCTGTTCCGCCCCCTGCTAAGGCGCCACAGCTGCAAGCGTTAGATGCTACACAGCTAATGCAGATGTTTCAGTTCCAGACTCAACAAATCTCCACGTTACTCAACACGGTGCAGCAGCTACTGACCGCCTACTACAGCTGCTATGCCAGCTTTCCCACAGTTTTGTGAACAAGATGAAGAATGGCTCGAGTGGTTGTCACAATTTTAAGCCAAAATCAACGCCCACAATGTACTAGGTACTTTGAAACTTCCATATCTGTTATCCACAGTAGGAAGTGCAGTGTCACGCCTCATTACCAAACTATTCGCTAGCGCCACTCCGAGTGAAGCTGCTGACGACGACGTGGAAGCGTCACTAACTCACTATTAGGACCAACAAGTGAATGTAGTAGCGGCTAGATGTCAGTTCTTTAAATGCAAAAATGTGACAAGAGAAACTTATCGTGAGTGGGCAACAGATTTTCAAGGTATGACGAGGAAAGGCAAATTCAAATGTGCTTGCGGTGCTATATATTCAGATATTATGTTGCGTGATGCGATCGTGCACAACGGACCTGATGTCAAACTCAGAGAACAGATTTTGAAACAGTCCCATCCATGATTTCAACAGGTAGTGCAAATATTAGATCAATACGATTCTGGTGCCCTGCCGGCTGATAAATTTGAGCAGCTAGTTATCTGATGGGTTGAGTCCCTTGCTTGCGATCGCCCTATTTCCCGCAACGGCTGCTTGTGCTAGCCAAGCCGAGTAAACAACGTTCCACACAGCAGAAGCAGTTAGCTAAACAGGCACTACACGGGCGAAAAGAATTGAGTCTTGCCCTAGGTGTTATTCACAGCATAAATGCCAAGACTGCCCCTCCCGACGGGCTCAGCGTTACGCTTGTGGCAGAAACGGACATGTGCAATCCGTATGTTTGCAATGGAACAAACTAAGAATTCCGCCCACTCATAAAAATCTAGTCACAAGTCCCATGTCAATAATGCAATACATTCCAAGCCTGCAACCAGCAAGCATACAGTTCTGTCAGTGAAACATCAGTCAAACAAACTTTTTGTTCATTTACTTATTTGTGAGAAATGTAGGGAATTTCAGTTGGACATGGGTGCCTCTGTCACATTGCTAAATCGCCACACATATGAACTGTTAGGTTTCCCTTGCCTGTCTAAAACTAGCACGCAACTGACGGCTTATAATGGACAAGACATTCCCATTCTTGGAACATGTACTCTGCCTGCTATGTACCACTCGCTTACGCAAACAGTGAATTTACAGTGCTACAATCACGCGAGTGTGAGAACATATTTAGTCTTGATTCTTTTGATTTGTTTGGCTTCAACATTCAGGACAAAGTGTTGTCGGTGTGCATTCAAAGCAAAAGACAGTTTAGATAGCGTACTAAAAGAATTCCCGGAACTCTTTTTGAATGTTTCGGCAAAGCTAACAATTTTGTGGAACATGTTACTCTGAAAGACAAAGCTCAGCCAAAATTTTGCCGGGCCAGAACTGTTCCCATTGCATTACGGGAAAAAGTCGCTGCCGAACTTGAATTGCAAGATAGGGGAATTATTGCGCCCATATCAGTTAGTCAATGGGAAAATTCACTGGTTTTGCTCCCCGAAACTTCAGGTCGCATTCCCCTCTGTGTTGACTCTATGTCTCCAGTCAACCCACAACCGTTATTGATATTTATCCATTGCCACGCCCGGAGGATCTCTTGGACTGATTAGGCGCTGAACGCTACTTCTCAAAAATTGATTTGTGTGAAACGTACCTTCAAATACCGCTCGAAGGAGAATCTCAAGAAGTGTGTGTAGTAAATACTCATCTAGGTTTGTTCAAATATTTGCGTTTGCCTTTTGGCAGTGCTTCCACCCCCGCCATTGTCCAACAGTATTGGAACACCTGACTGCAAAAGTGCCAAACTGTTCAAACTATTTGGACGATATTGTCGTAGCAGGTCGTACATCTGAAGAACGTATTACAAATTTGCGTTCTTTGTTTCGTGTGTTATACGATGCAGGACTAAAGTGTAGACTGAACAATTATGATTTTATAATCTGAGTTGCAGTATCTTGGTCATGTCATAAATAGTGAAGGTGTACACCCCTTTCAGTCGCATTTGTCAGCCATAAGAGATTTGCCAGTTCCTCGCAATATCATACAATTGCAGTCGCTTGGGGAAGATGAACTATTATATTCGGATCACACAGTATGGTGCACAAATCGCATCTCCATTGCATTACTTGCATTTTGAAAAACTACTTTCTTTGGACAGATGAGTGTCAAGTAGCTTTTCAAAAACTTAAAGATGCATTGTTCAGTGATCGATGCTCAGTTCGCTTTGATCCTGACAATCCGGTTGTATTCCAATTTGATGCTTCCTCATACGGAATCGGTGTAATGCTTTCACTCAGAATTGGTGATAAAGTAGATAAAGACAGACCTATTGCTTTGGCGTCAAAATTGTTGTCCAAAGCTCAGTATAACTATTCACAACTTGAGAAAGAGGCCTTGGTTATTGTCTATGTCACCAAATTCCACCTTTATTTGTATGGCAGAAAATTCTACTTAGTAACGCATCACAAGCCTTTGCAGTCCTTGTTTCATCTGACGAAACTGGTTCCTGTGCGAACTGCCCCAAAATTGCAAAGATGGGCTACATTGTTGTCTCAATACCAGTACGAGATTGTGTCTCGTTTGACAGCTCAACATGGTAATGCGGACGCACTTTCACGTCTTCTGATTGGCCCTGACACAGACTTTGACACTTCTGCTGCACCTTGTCACATCGATGCTCGGGATTCTGAATTGCTTCAGTCTTTCCCGCTGAACTATAAGAAAATTGCACAGGCCACGGAAGCTGATTCAGATTTGAACATTTTGCTAACATACATGCGCACATCTTGCCCTCACTCATTGAACAGCATAAAGTACTCTGTAGGTCACAGAAACTTTGCCCGTCGGTGCAGCCTCGCTGTACAGAAAGGTGTGATTTTTGTTCAAAATGACGAAGGGCAGTCACGTGTGTTGATCCCTACAGCTTTGCGGAAAGAAGTGTTGCAGTTACTTCACCGAGGAGACTGGGGGATTGTTCGTACGAAACAGATAGCGCATCGACATTGTACTTGGCAGGGTATGGACGCCCAAATAGAACTGACGTCACAGTGTCACGCATGTGCGGAAAATCAGTCCGCTCCGCCACAAAAATTCTCTGCTTTGCCTAAGTCGCAATCGCCATAGCAACGTGTGCACATAGACTTTGCGGGACCTTTCTGGAACACTCGTTGGTGGATTGTGTTAGTCTCTTATATCAAATTTCCTTTTGCTGTGCCAATGATTTCGAAAAAGTCACGTAACACAATTCAGGTGTTGTCTACCTTTTTTTTTTTTTTGCCTTAGAAGGCTTACCTGAAGTAATAATGTCAGACAACGACCCTCAGTTCACGTCACTTGAATTTGAAATATTCTGTGAGCGCAATGGCATACAGCATCTAACTAGTGCACTGTTCCATTCAGCCAAATGGCGAAGTGGAACGTTTTGTCTGAACATTCAAGCAGCAGCTGGCCAAACTTCGCTCCGCACACACCATGAATGTAGCATTGCAACTGTTTCTCGCCTCGTATCGTTCGCACCCACGAGATGGACCATCACTGGCGCAATTGCTTCATGGTCGCCACCATCGCACACTGCTCCGCCTGCTCCACCCTACTCACGATCCGGCGCAGAAGGAAGGTCACAAGTGCCGCTTCGCGCCGCATGATACTGTGTTTTACAGGGTTTTTAGCGGCAGCAGACGGTGGTCGCGAGGCGAGATCGTCCGTCGACTTGGCGCTTGCAAGTATCTTCTTTCAGGTCCAGATGATTTGCAGCGTCGCCATCAAAATCAACTTCGCCTGTCACGTACACGATGATCTTTCAGTCTCTCTTCCCCCAGATTCACGGGACAAGAGGACAGCGCGGCCGCAGCAGATGCCAGAGGCTATCGTCACGATACCACAGGACGACCCCATGGAAATGGAGCCAGCCTTTGCCTCCTCGCCGACACTCCTGCATCCCCCACTGTGGTCACACTCTATATACAATGATGGTCTGTCGCTTGAGGGCAAGGGGGGGGGGGGGGTATATTATGGCGTAACCACAAGCACCGGAACGAAGAAGCGGAACGCAAGACCAGAGAAAGCGTTGAGGAAACGTCAGCCAACAGTGCGCAGAATTGGTCCGCGCCACGCCAAGAGCGACACCCGGAAGAAGTGAAAATGAGTCCCGCTCCCGCTATCCTCGGATCCTCGGCCGCTCAGATCACCTCAGAGTACTGACATTAGTGGAACGTATCTGCGGAGTGTGCTACAAGAACAACTACTTGTGATCCTTATCAGTCACTTGTCTGGACTTTCGACTATAGTGATGACTATTACTGTTTGCATTTTACTTGCAACACCGATGTAACTCCAAAGCTAAGTAATGTCAAATCTGTTTTATGGAAATTGTTGTATAGCATTCCGAGGACGCAGCATCCTTAGGCACCCTATAACCAACGAGTGGGAAAGATCCCACAAAAACAGTTCCAAAACAGTTGTCAGACTGAGAGTGTCCTCTGAGATGAGCAATAGTAAAGCTAACTTTGAAAAGCGCGCCGCAGCGCGTAGCGTGAAGAAGTCGCTCTCCGTTTTCTGCGGTGTCACCGTTGTCGCAATTGAAGCCTTCGGTGTCTCCCTCTAGCGGGAAAGGGGAAAAGTGGGCTGTTCGCGTCGGTTTAAGAAGTGGCTGTATGGGCTCTCGTGGAGAGTTGGCAGTCGGCGCATCAAGAAACGACTTCTCTGCTGATGCTAGAGGGACAGCACGCAGACCGCGGCATCAGCGTAAGCGACGCGAGCAGCGGCTCCGTGGTATGGGGTGTTAACTGCTCTTCGCGAAAGGACCTTCCTGAGCGTGGGTCCGCAAGGGGCCTAATTTGCAGTTCGGCTGTTTGCTGTCGGCCGGCGAGGAGGTTCTGAAAATCGGCGCGCCTTCCTGCATCCGTTAAAACGGCTGGCAGCGGGCAGCTCGGCAGAGCATTTGGAGGTGCTGCGTTGGTTCAGTCCTGGGAGTCGTAATGCACCAGGAGTATTGATTGTTAACATATTTTATGAAGTTTAATTGAATTCAATTTACTTATTCTTGTTAATTATACCAGCCGTATATTTGGGGGGGGGGGGGGCGGGTTTCCCGCCATTCATTCTCGCCTGCCCACCCACGGTAAGGTGGTAATATTAGATAGGGTGGTCCGTTTGTCCCCTTTTGTGGACTAAAAGGAGGGGGGGGGGGGAGTCAGAGTAAATCTGTGGTTTGAATTGCTTCTTCGCTTCCCAGCTTACCTACGGGTTATTCGACTGCTGCCATGTCTGTGAAAGTCTAAGGCACCAATGGCTGTACTGTTAGAAAGAAGAAAAATTCCTTTTGCTTCTTGGTAAGAACTAGTCAATTGTATAACGAATTCCTGCTCATCTGGAAGCTGTAACTTACGTAAATTTGTGTTTATGTATATTTGGCTATAATCAATTAGCAAGGTTGTTAATGTACGCCGTAGTGGATTTTTTATATTGCTTCTAGTCAGCAAAAACTGTTGTGTGTTTTTTCCAATTCAATACCTATTAAGGCTTTTGCTCAACGTGAGTATGTGTTTTATACAGGTAGAGTTCTTGCATTGCAAAAGTTTGACATTTCATTACGGTTAGAAATTGTTGCCTTGAAGGGAGAATGTTGTAAAAGTTCGCAAGTCCTACCTTGCCAGCGTGTGTCTTTGCCGTAAGTTAACTGGTAGAAATTTGTAAAATTTGTTTTTTTATATATTTTGAAAATGTAAATGTTATTAACTGTGAGTGTCCCTCCCTCCGTCCTGTGTGCATGACTCATGCGTTTTGATTTTTCTGTTTTGAGAACTTTTGTAAACAGGATTGTCTTTGTATGTTGCTGACAAGTTAGATTCTGCGCCATTTAATGAACCAGAGTGAGGCTGTTGTAGGCGGCCGTAGCTATGGCTGTTGAAACCAAATGGGAAATTTGTCTGCCCAAAAGTGAAGTCATATATTCAAATTGTATTCATTTATTAATGGAGTGAAATTCACCTGTAATTTAGCTGAGCTTGAAGTATTATACAGCGCCGCGTCTTATACGTTAAATTGCTTGCCTGTACTTGCTTTTCACTGGCGTGAAATTTTTTTATAATAATTTAATAATTTAAAAGTCATTTCCTATCGTAAATTGTGACTTATTCCTTAAATGAGTGTTGGGTTTTTAAAAATATCGATAAGTCTTGCACCAAATTTGAATAAAGATTGTTACTGAAAATTGTGTGTAATTTCACCAATTATTCCTTGGCACCTATTTCCACTTTACATTTTGTGTATTAATTGTGATTAACATCCTTTGGTGAACCAGTGGTAATTTTACGGTTCAGAGACATTTAGGAAACACTTCTTATAATTCTTTCAAGGCCGCAATTAATTCTCCAGACCTCACATTGTCTTTAACGCTAATGAGCTTAGGGACCTGCTGAACGTGCTCAGACATTCACTTAAGTGACACACAATATTTTTAGCGCAATGCAATCTGACTTTCAGTAATCCCTACAAAAGAATGGCAATGACTAACAATAGCCTATACCTCTCATGAATTCTTACCTCACAAAAATCTTGTTACTCGAACTACTGCAATACAGCGAGCGCCAATAATGCCAGCTAAATAAAAGCCTGAAGGCACTAACTACTGATGGACATAGTTAGCAAATGAGAGATTTTGATAGAGAACAAAAATATATTTACCTTAATAGTGTTCAAAAGTCATTATATATACATATATATACATACATATATATATATATATATATATATATATATATATATATATATATATATATATATATATATATCAGTTCATGACATTCTGTCTTACAAATTTACTCTCTGTCCAGATCATCCGCTCTCAAAACTCCGCCATCTCACTCCCCACATCCACCACTGCTGGCGGCTCACCTCCAACTACGCAATGCTACGCGCTGTTAACATCCAGCTGCCCAACACTACAATAGCCAACAACAATGCAAACCAGCCACAGACTGCACACAGCTCAGCCAGTGATTTTCATACAGAGCGCGACGTGGCGTTACCAATAAAAAAAACTGAAGATCCTACTCACATAGCCACCATGCTCCCCACAAAAAGTTTTACAAATTGTTTTGGGCAGTTGCCATACAGATTTGAAAAAATTTTTCATAATTACAATAACAGAGATATCAAATGCACACACTTATTGCTACAATGTTGGTCAAAAGCTAAAATTTTCTCACAGTCCATAAAGACAGTCCTGATCATTCATCACAGAAAAATTACAGTGTTTTTTTTTTCTCAAAGTGTGAGCAGTAAAAGAAAATGCACACGGAAGTAGTGGATTTCCATGCAGTCCTGAAGAAGTAGTGTTGTCCTTCCTATGGAAAGACACTGCTGACTCTTGACATGCAGACAGGTAATGGGCCACAACAGAGCAAACCCACAGCAGAGTCAGTCAAAGTTTTGAAAAATATTGGTTGGTGGGCCACTAGAGGCGCATACCCACTGCAGTCCTTGTAGAAATAATGGTATTGGTGGGTCGTCAAAGATGCAGACCCACTGCAGTCCTTGTAGAGATGGCCAGCAGCCATCTGTTGCGACTGTGCAGGTGCACAATCACCATCGAAGAGTCTTGTGGACAATATAGCAAGTCCATAAACCACCACTTGTGCACTCACAAAGTTTTTGGAGTTGACCTTAGAACTAGCAATGTTGTTAACCAGTCCCTTGCTGAATTATCAACACACATGCAAGCACTAACCTCTTTTTTTCACATATTGTGCATATACTATGACCAACAGAAATGTGTGCAGTGAAATTAATGCTTACAAGTTACTTAATTTGATGAACTGGTGTCAATTACAATTTTATAACATGAGAATGCAATCACGAAGGTACAGAAAACATAATTAAAAACATAATAATACAGATAACATTCGAAGTAATACAGGCTTTACAAAAGAATAGAAATAAGCACATACATCAGTGTTACAGGAATTATGACATAAGTAAATATATAAAAGGTCAGAATAACTTTCGAAACATCAACTTCACACGTGAACATTAAAACAAAACAGAATAAATAATGTCTAAACATCTTTACAAAGCAAATAACATATTAAAATGCAAATTATATTTGAGGATAACACTATTCCTCATCATAGTGAATGTAGCTGAGTATTAGAAAAATTCTACAACATAAGTCTTATCAGATAAACACATAAAGACAGGAAGAACACAAATACACAAGGTACACAGACACATAGTAGAATAACACAAAAGGACAGGACAGGGTTTGCTTTCAGTGTGACATTTGGTACTGCAGTCCATTCCAAAAGTTCATTTCATAGATGTTTCCTCTTATTTCACTTTTTTTTAATACCTTGTCAATGCATTTCTTCCAATTCATCACAACTTGTTCCCTTGTATAGCCTACCCCCTCTTAAGCTAACTTAAATCTACTGAGCTCAGATGCTAAACTAAGGGACGAGGCAATGCAGCAGCACAAAACAATTAACACAAACAGCAATGACAAAAAATGGAAATTGGCAAAGCAAGCAGCAATAAATATAAATTAGCAAAGCAAATGCAACTTTCATGAATCACTTACCTCACAAAAATCTTCGTTACTCGAACTACTGCAATACAGCGAGCGCCAATACTGCCAGCTAAATAAAAGATTCTAACTACTGAAGGGACTAACTACTGATAGGCGTAGTTAGGAAAATGAAAGATTTTGATAAAGAACAAACAATGTATTTACCTTAATAGTGTTCAAAAGTCATAATATATATATCAGTTCATGACATCCAGTCTTACAAATTTACTGTCTCTGTCCAGATCATCCGCTCTCAAAACTCCGCCATCTCACTCCCCACATCCACCACTGCTGGCGGCTAACCTCCAATTGCGCAACGCTACACGCTGTTAACATCCAGCTGCCCAACACTAAAATAACCAACAACGATGCAAACCAGCCACAGACTGCACACAGCACAGCCAGTGATTTTCATACAGAGCGCCACGTGGCGTTACCAATAAAAAAACCTAAACAGCCTACTTACAATAGTGCAATAATGCATTCGACTTCAGAAATTAAGTTCAGTTTCTTCACTTGCTCCATGCATGCAGATTTAGCACAAAGTGCTCCTTGATGTACAGAGCAATGAACTCTGTCTCTCGATCATTGTAATTTTTTGCTTTTTTATTGTCAAGTAAGTCTCTTCATTCTTTCTGCATGTTGTAACATCGTTTCACTGCAGATCTACAGTACATGTCGATTATTCACCTGTATAATACATATCGAGAATTCTCATCCCTCTCTTCCGCCATTCACATTTTTATAGGTTTATAACGGCAGATTGTCTCTTTTGTGCCAACAGCCATTGGACCTGTGATCAACCGTCACGCCAGGAACAAATAGCGAATGGTAAAAAACGCTGTCACCACGATTCCGCCGAACTGAAAAGAGTCGTGTACGCCGGAAAACGCCGCACCGCAAAGCTAATTGAAATGTCGCGTTCAAGAGCCCTGCAAGCGCGTAGCCGGTCCGCTTAGTGCAGTGGGCGAATGAGAAGGCAAACAACGCCCGCAAGCGTTGGCGGAAGTTGCCGACAGTTGCCGACAATTGCCGATGCTAATGACAGCCGCGTGAGCGCATGTAAAAGAAAAAAAAAAAAGATCCGGGCACTATACGGTGGCCGAGGCGCTACAACCAATTTTTGTCCGAAGGTCTGGGTGAATTTATTCGTTTGTTCCGAAGGGGAACCGACAGTGTTTGCCCACTTTCGGCAGGTTGGTTACGCGCTGGGATGACAGAATCGAGGTGCACGCCGTTCTACCTATCTCAAACAATTTTACAGAAACTGTTCAGTTTAAAAAAATTCGTTTTTGCATTACTTACAAAATGTTCAAATGTGTGTGAAATCTTATGGGACTTAACTGCTAAGGTCATCAGTCCCTAAGCTTACACACTACTTAACCTAAATTATCCTAAGGACAAACACACACACCCATGCCCGAGGGAGGACTCGAACCTCCGCCGGGATCAGCCGCACAGTCCATGACTGCAGCGCCTAGACCGCTCGGCTAATCCTGCGCGGCCATTACTTAAAGATTTTGTGAACTTCATGAAGATGTGCCCACCATTTAGCTAATGACACTAAATTGGTCGCTCATGACGCTTCTCTGAAAGTTACAAATGGTTAACAAGCCAGGCGAAAATAAATTGTTGCTTTTGTTGCATTTTCAGAGCAATTCTTTTTAGATAATTACCCCCCATAGACCTTACCGTTGGTGGGGAGGCTTGCGTGCCTCAGAGATAGTTGTGATGATTGCCCTTGAGTAACACACTACGCGAAATTCGAAATAGTTTGCAATGAAAATTAGGGGTCACTATGATTTTGCATTTGGTGCCTGTTAATAATACGTTGGTGCGTATGACATTTACCTAACATACTAAATTGTTACCTATGTCACCAATCTCGGGAAAACTGACTTCATGTAGCACACTCAGTTTCGACCGCGACCGCCAGAGATAAAAACAGGATGAAATATCCACAACAGTCCCCATATCGAAAGGAGATTTTGGCAACTGATAACACTCAAATAATAGAACATTTTCCCGTATTGTTCTTATGCAAAACTTCGTTATCTACCGTGTTATTCCACTAACTACAGACTTTTTCGATGAATGAATGTAATTTTTAAGGATCGTCGATATCTAGTGAAACGAGAAGAGCAGTGAGTGTTGGAACAACGTAAGTGAAGACATTACACTTTTATTTTTGCACTCAGCGTGTGGTTTATCATAAGTTATTAACCTTACTTTTCCTCATTTCCTCAATAATCTTAAACCACTGTTTCAGAATTCTCTCTCATTTATGCTTCACGCGTTAATGAACTGACATTATGTGAACTCCGCCGTGTTTTGGCGAAAGAAGCAAATTTTAACATGACAACAAGAGAAATGTAGGTTTGACACTAAACTGGTCGCTCATGACGCTTTTCTGAAAGTTACAAATGGTCAAGAAGCCAGGCGAAAATAAATTGTTGCTTTTGTTGCATTTTCAGCGCAATTATTTTTAGATAATTACCCCCCATAGACCTTGCCGTTGGTGGGGAGGCTTGCGTGCCTCAGAGATAAAGATAGCCGTACCGTAGGTGCAACCACAACGAAGGGGTATCTGTTGAGAGGCCAGACAACGTGTGATTCCTGAAGAGGGGCAGCAGCCTTTTCAGTAGTTGCAAGGGCAACAGTCTGGATGATTGACTGATCTGGCCTTGTAAAACTAACCAAAACGGCCTTGCTGTGCTGGTACTGCGAACGACTGAAAGCAAGGGGAATCTACGGCCGTAATTTTTCCCGAGAGCATGCAGCTTTACTGTATGGATAAATGATGATGGCGTCCTCTTGGGTAAAATATTCCGGAGGTAAAATAGTCCCCCATTCGGATCTCCGGGCGGGGACTACTCAGGAGGACGTCGTTATCAGGAGAAAGAAAACTGACGTTCTACGGATCGGAGCGTGGAACGTCAGATCCCTTAATCGAGCAGGTAGGTTAAAAAGGGAAATGGATAGGTTAAAGTTGGATATAGTGGCGATTAGTAAAGTTCGGTGGCAGGAAGAACAGGATTTTTGGTCAGGTGAATACAGGGTTGTAAATACAAAATTAAATAGTGGTAATGCAGGAGTAGGTTTAATAATGAATAAAACAATAGGAGTGCGGGTAAGCTACTACTAACAGCACAGCGAAAGCCTTGTTGTGGCCAAGATAAACACGAAGCCCACGCCTACGACAGTAGTACAAGTCTATATGCCAACTAGCTCTGCACATAACGAAGAAATTGAAGAAATCTATGATGAGATAAAAGAAATTATTCATATAGTGAAGGAAGACAACAATTTAATAGTCATGGGTGACTGGAATTCGAAAGTAGGAAAAGGAAGAGCAGGAAACGTAGAAGGTGAATACGGATTGGGGGTAAGAAATGAAAGAGGAAACCGCCTGGCGGAATTTTGCACAGAGCATAACTTAACCATAGCTAACGATTCAAGAATCATAAAAGAAGGTTGTATACATGGAAGGAGCCTGGAAATACTGAAGGGTTTCAGATAGATTATATAATGGTAAGAGAGAGATTTAGGAATCAGGTTTTAAATTGTAAGACATTTCCAGGGGCGGATGTGGACTCTGACCACAATCTATTGGTTATGAACTGTAGATTAAAACTGAAGAAACTGCAAAAATGTTGGAATTTAAGCTAACTAAACCAGAGGTTGTACAGAGTTTCAGGGAGAGCATAAGGGAACAGTTGACAAGAATGGGGGAAAGAAATACACTGGAAGAAGAATGGGTAGCTTTAAGGGATGAAGTAGTGAAGGCAGTAGATGATCAAGTAGGTAAAAAGACGAGGGCTAGTAGAAATCCTTGGCTGACAGAAGAAATATTGAATTTAACTGACGAAAGGAGAAAATATAAAAATGCACTAAATGATGCAAGCAAAAAGGAATACAAACGTCTCAAAAATGAGATCGAGAGGAAGTGCAAAATGGCTAAGCAGGCACGACTAGAGGACAAATGTAAGGATGTAGAGGCTTATCTCACTAGCGGTACGATAGATCCTGCCTACAGGAAAATTAAAGAGACCTTTGGAGAAAAGAGAACCACTTGTATGAATGTCAAGAGCTCAGATGGAAACCCAGTGCTAAGCAAAGAAGGGAAAGCAGAAAGGTGGAAGGAGTATATAGAGGATCTATACAAGGGCGATGTATTTGAGGGCAATGTTATAGAAATGGAAGAAGATGTAGATGGAGATGAAATGGGAGATATGATATTGCGTGAAGAATTTGATATAGCACTGAAAGACCTGAGTCGAAACAAGGCCCCGGGGGTAGACAACATTCCATTAGAACTACTGACAGCCTTGGGAGAGCCAGTCCTGACAAAACTCTACCATCTGGTGAGCAAAATGTATGAGACCGGCGAAATACCCTCAGACTTCAAGAAGAATATAATAATTCCAACCCCAAAGATAGCAGGCGTTGACAGTCGTGAAAATTACCGAACTATCAGTTTAATAAGTCACAGCTGCAAAATACTAAAGCGAATTCTTTGCAGACGAATGGAAAAACTGGCAGAAGCCGACCTCGGGGAAGATCAGTTTGGATTCCGTAGAAATATGGGAACACGTGAGGCAATACTGACCCTACGACTTATTTTAGAAGTTAGATTAAGAAAAGGCAAACCCACGTTTCTAGCATTTGTACACTTAGAGAAAGCTTTTGACAATGTTGACTGGAATATTCTCTTTCAAATTCTGAAGGTGGCAGGCGTAAAATACGGGGAGCGAAAGGCTATTTACAATTTGTACAGAAACGAGATGGCAGTTATAAGAGTCGAGGGACATGAAAGGGAAGGAGTGGTTGGGAAGGGAGTGAGACATGGTTGTAGCATCTCCCCGATGTTATTCAATCAGTATATTGAGCAAGCAGTAAAGGAAACAAAAGAAAAATTCGTAGTAGGTATTAAAATCCATGGAGAAGAAATAAAAATTTGAGGTTCGCCGATGACATTGTAATTCTGTCAGAGACAGCAAAGGACTTGGAAGAGCAGTTGAACGGAATGGAAAGTGTATTGAAAGGAGGATATAAGATAAACATCAACAAAAGCAAAACGAGGATAATGCAATGTAGTCGAATTAAGTCGGGTGATGCTGAGGGAATTAGATAAGGAAATGAGACACTTAAAGTAGTAAAGGAGATTTACTATTTGGGGAGCAAAATAACTGATGATGGTCGAAGTAGAGAGGATATAAAATGTAGACTGGCAATGGCAAGGAAAGCTTTTCTGAAGAAGAGAAATTTGTTAACATCGAGTATAGATTTAAGTGTCAGGAAGCCGTTTCTGAAAGTGTTTTGTATGGAGTGTAGCCATGTATGGAAGTGAAACATGGACGATAAATAGTTTGGACAAGAAGAGAATAGAAGCTTTCGAAATGTGGTGCTACAGAAGAATGCTGAAGATTAGATGGGTAGATCACATAACTAATGAGGAGGTACTGAGTAGGATTGGGGAGAAGAGGAGTTAGTGGCACAACTTGACTAGAAGAAGTGATCGGTTGGTAGGACATGTTCTGAGGCATCAAGGGATCACAAATTTAGTATTTGAGGGCATCGTGGAGGGTAAAAATCGTAGAGGGAGACCAAGAGATGAATACACTAAGCAGATTCAGGAGGATGTAGGCTGCAGTAGGTATTGGGAGATGGAGAAGCTTGCACAGGATAGAGTAGCATGGAGAGCTGCATCAACCCAGTCTCAGAACTGAAGGCCACAAAAACAATTACCAGAGCAGAGGAGACAGATCTTTTTGAATGATCATCATGCAAGTAATGGACGTGGAGGTGGTCCACTTAATATTTTTAAAAAAATGTGAGTGTAGGCTCCAGTGTAGAACGGCGTTTCCCCTCCTGGCTCCAGCGTGCGGCTGCCCGCAACACCCACCACTATCGCTCTCCCCACGCTTGCTCCATCGATTCACTTCTACCGGCCTTGTTATTCTGTACGCACTTTTTTTTTCTTTTTTTTTATTGCCGCCGCCAAACTGCTGGCGCTTGCCCGGAGCCAGGCGGAACTCACGATCCTGCACCCAGTTGCACATAGGCTGCGAATTTGCAGTATCCAAACGCGCGATGCACTTCACTTACCACCAAGCTCGAGCGAAATCTATGAAATTTACGAATATAGATAGAAATAATTTTTCTTTATTCCTGAATAACAAATATTATTCGAAACATTATTCACTTACAAGAATAAATCACTTTTTCGTCATCTGTGAATAAAAACTATTGAGACTAATAGTAAATCTTACATCCATTGCCACTTATTGCTCTCTTGTCATTTATTAAATGAACGTCTTTTTTGTTCGTTTTAAATTAGTTTTCAGAACAATTCTTCTTCTGAAACGACTCATCAGAAACTTTATTTGATTTACAGAGAAAATAAGTTCTGCACATCCAATGCACTCCTGATTCAGCTTTACTCATGACTACTGTTGGACTTTCAACCCACAATCTTCTTCAGCAAAAACTGGGAAATCATCAGTTCTACTGCAAATAATTCCTTGTGAATCCGTTTCATTTCTCAAATCACATTCCAAATAAAATCTCTTTTTTAAGTAATAATGTCATTCGAAACTCGTGACCCGATTTCTTTGAGATGCCTACGTCTACTACGTATCTAAAGTTTGTCGTGAGGCCTCTTGCTTACGGACGGGTACACAGCTAAAGAACTCGTTTTTAAACCGTGGGTAATCTTCCAGCTGTCTCGTGACACTTTCACGACGCAAAGATTAGAAGTGTGTTGCAATATTACGAACTCTTTTATATACTCGAACAAAATGTCTCTTCCGAAATTTTTGAATCTCTAAGATTTACGGAATTGCATATACGCATGTCTTATCGAAAAATTGTTCCATATTCAAACGGCAAGCTTCCTCAGAGTTAATCCTAAAACACTTTTGATGACTTCTGACATCCAGCAGCATTCCATAAACGTTTTAGAAAATCTTACATTAAAAGTATGGTGACAATGAAACGATCGTGTGGCACTGACGACTAAAAGTCCCCAGATGGGGAAGATCGGCTGCCGAGTTGCTAGTCTTTTCAAAAATGGCTCTGAGCACTATGGGACTTAACTTCTGAGGTCATCAGTCCTCTAGAACTTAGAACTACTTAAACCTAATTAACCTATGGACATCACACACATCCATGCCCGAGGCAGGATTCGAACCTGCGACTGAAGCGCCTAGAACCGCTCAGCCACAACGGCTGGCACAGCATCGGTATTCCATTGTCTGATGTCGGACTTTTCTCCGATATTCGTAAATTTTTACTGAAGAGTATTTCATGCAAAACTTATTGTTTAAAAATAGACGAGTCTCTATATTTCCCATAAGCTCCAACATCTATATAAGTGAACTTATAATGCACAGTGCATAAAGCAGCTACAACGACGAAAATATAATTTTATAGCTATAGTAAATACGTTTATTATGACAGAAAAGTACAACATATTCCACAGACTTTTCTCGATTGATCGATCGCAGCTGACCGTCAGCTGGTTGCTCAACATTGCGCCTGCGTAATGCCAGTTCGCTCAAACTGCGGAGGCCATCCGTCTATAAGAGTTTTGATGTTACGTTTGTTACACTGTAAATCAGGTAAGGCTGTGCTCAACTAGAAGGTTAGTTCCGGCACTGTAGTGCTTTACTTGGCGTAGTGATGTGTCCTTGACCTCCTCCCACCTGCCGTGCGGGGTAGCCGTGCTGTCTGGGGCCCCTTGCCACGGTTCGCGCGTCTCCCCCCGTCGGAGGTTCAAGTCCTCCCTTGGGCATGGATATATATGTTACCCTTAGTGTAAGTTAGTTTAAGTTAGATTAAGTAGTGTGTAAGCCCAGGAAGCGATGACCCCAGCCATTTGGTTTCATAGAAGTTACCACAAATTTACAAATTTTTTTCTACCCACCTCTGAACAAAATTATACACCCAGTTAGAGTGGGGTCTACGTTTCAATACGTACTTCGAAAAACGATGCAACCAGACATGCAGTATTTTCATTGTTATAGGTGAAAGAAGCTATAATTAAAAGAGAAAATCATAATGCCAAACGGGAAACTATCCCTAAGCTTACATTTAGAAGCCTGGAACTAAAGCCATGAACCACAAAGGCATATTTCTGGACAATACTACAATAAGTTGTTTATCAAACAGAAACTGCTCTGAGCCAAGGGTACAATTACAAATTTCATGCAAGAAGCAAACAAAGAAAATATGGTGGGATTATATGTAATCCGATATTCAATTTACAGATAAGTTATTGGCGAATAAATTTGTTTGAACGATTTACTTATTCGAATAATTATACAGACAGAAATCTTTTCGAATAACACCCATTTCTTTTTCCCATTGCACCTTAAGCTTCCTTTCTCTTTCTTTCCATATTATCTATTATAAAGGGTCCTACCACTTCATTTGTTCGATTTACTCACGAAAGACTACGGTATAGCTGGGTTGAAGTTTTTTGTTATTTACGAAGTTGACAATTGTAGTCTGCTGTTACACTACTCAACATAAATCATTCTAATTTGTTCTGCTCAAAATATGTCTAAACGTAAGCGCAATTTTAGCAGTTGACTGAAAGAGAGCGTTATTTCATCATCTACACTCCTGGAAATTGAAATAAGAACACCGTGAATTCATTGTCCCAGGAAGGGGAAACTTCATTGACACATTCCTGGGGTCAGATACATCACATGATCACACTGACAGAACCACAGGCACATAGACACAGGCAACAGAGCATGCACAATGTCGGCACTAGTACAGTGTATATCCACCATTCGCAGCAATGCAGGCTGCTATTCTCCCATGGAGACGATCGTACAGGTGCTGGATGTAGTCCTGTGGAACGGCTTGCCATGCCATTTCCACCTGGCGCCTCAGTTGGACCAGCGTTCGTGCTGGACGTGCAGATCGCGTGAGACGACGCTTCATCCAGTCCCAAACATGCTCAATGGGGGACAGATCCGGAGATTTTGCTGGCCAGGGTAGTTGACTTACACCTTCTAGAGCACGTTGGGTGGCACGGGATACATGCGGACGTGCATTGTCCTGTTGGAACAGCAAGTTCCCTTGCCGGTCTAGGAATGGTAGAACGATGGGTTCGATGACGGTTTGGATGTACCGTGCACTATTCAGTGTCCCCTCGCCGATCACCAGTGGTGTACGGCCAGTGTAGGAGATCGCTCCCCACACCATGATGCCGGGTGTTGGCCCTGTGTGCCTCGGTCGTATGCAGTCCTGATTGTGGCGCTCACCTGCACGGCGCCAAACACGCATACGACCATCATTGGCACCAAGGCAGAAGCGACTCTCATCGCTGAAGACGACACGTCTCCATTCGTCCCTCTATTCACGCCTGTCGCGACACCACTGGAGGCGGGCTGCACGATGTTGGGGCGTGAGCGGAAGACGGCCTAACGGTGTGCGGGACCGTAGCCCAGCTTCATGGAGACGGTTGCGAATGGTCCTCGCCGATACCCCAGGAGCAACAGTGTCCCTAATTTGCTGGGAAGTGGCGGTGCGGTCCCCTACGGCACTGCGTAGGATCCTACGGTCTTGGCGTGCATCCGTGCGTCGCTACGGTCCGGTCCCAGGTCGACGGGCACGTGCACCTTCCGCCGACCACTGGCGACAACATCGATGTACTGTGGAGACCTCACGCCCCACGTGTTGAGCAATTCAGCGGTACGTCCACCCGGCCTCCCGCATGCCCGCTATACGCCCTCGCTCAAAGTCCGTCAACTGCACATACGGTTCACGTCCACGCTGTCGCGGCATGCTACCAGTGTTAAAGACTGCGATGGAGCTCCGTATGCCACGGCAAACTGGCTGACACTGACGGCGGCGGTGCACAAATACTGCGCAGCTAGCGCCATTCGACGGCCAACACCGCGGTTCCTGGTGTGTCCGCTGTGCCGTGCGTGTGATCATTGCTTGTACAGCCCTCTCCCAGTGTCCGGAGCAAGTATGGTGGGTCTGACACACCGGTGTCAATGTGTTCTTTTTTCCATTTCCAGGAGTGTATTATTTCGCGGAAATACACAGTTCCACAACTGAAACAATGTCCTTCAATTCATTCAATATCATGTTATCACTAACTTTCGCTACATTGTGCTAAGACTTGGTGAATCTCAAGAATACAGCACACACCTTCTCCACAGAAAAATTTGTAAATTGTCAACTAAAAAGAAATTCTAATTCTAAATACATTTCAACGTTTGTCGGGCCCATTAGTGCTGCTACGCTGTGTCGAAGCTCTGTAGAGCAACGCTTCTCATACACGGAACATCGCGCTCCTACAAAGCGAGGTGTAGAGAGTGTTTGACGGTGCATCGTTTCAACTCGGCGTAAGTTGTCTCAGCTCGGCTTCCGCGGTGAAGCCGTCGTAGTCCGCTGCCGAGTGAGTTCATAGGCGGCTTATTCAACACTGAAATAGATAAGCGCAAGACAGTTAATAGAATAATGGAATAACGTTCTCTGAAAAAACCAAAGATTTCCGAAAGTCCATTTAACCCGGAGTGGGAGTTTTCTTATTTTTTGGTAGTTGTGACTGTAAGCCAAATGTGTAATCTGCGGTACAGTGAAAACGCGTGTAAGAAAATCGTCTATTGAAAGATACTACAGCAAATTGCATTCAGAAAAATATAGTGAAATCATAGGCGATGCCATGGAGGAAGAATTAAGGAATCTGGACTCTTGTAGAAGAGAATTTTGCAAGAGGTATGTACCAGTACTTTGGTATGTTTATTTTATTTAAAAGTCCTGCGAAACGAACTGAAGTTTGTTTACATTCATCTCTGATTTCGTTTTCTTTTTTTGGCTTGAATCATTCCTAACACAATCTTTTTTCTTTAATATAGTGCGAAGAAGATGAAATGAGCTGCGAAAGAACTCTTAGAACTAGTTATTAAGTTGCTCTACGTTTAGCAAGAGCTGCGATGCCGTTTGTGGTAGGGCATTAATAAAGAATATTTTGTGGACGTAGTAGAGACAATGAGTCCCACATCAGTTCCTGCATACAGCAGAATACCACTTTCTCTACGGTCGCAGTATCGAATCCTGCCTCGGGCATGGATGTGTGTGATGTCCTTAGGTTAGTTAGGCTTAAGTAGTTCTATGTTCTAGAGGATGATGACTCAGAAGTTAAGTCCCATAGTGCTCAGAGCCATTTGAACAATTTTAATACCACTTTCTAGTATGACAATATCTCGGCAAACAGTATCATTGTCTGCAGTCCGCATGAACAATTGGTAACGCAAATTGAAAACCTCCCAGCGCACTCCATCTCACTTGACGAATTCACTGATATTAGCGACACGGCTCAGTTAGCCACTTCTTTGCGTGACGTGGACGGCGACCTACATATAACGCAAGAGCTCCTGGATATGATTTCGATGAATGACACTGTTACAGGTGGGGATATTGTTTTGAAGCGGTCGAAATGGCAAATGAGAGAATAGGCCTTACTTAGGGAAAACTATTTTCCGCAACCGCAAACGAGACGCCAGTAGTTCGTGATAAAGTAAAAGAGTTTATTGGCGTTCTGCGGAAAAAGCTAAACATGCCGAGTGAACCTGCCGTCCATTTTTTTTTGCACGTCGACAAGCTCTTTGTGCGAAAGTTATCGGTCTTCAAGATGTGATAACGTCCTGACCCGTATCGTTCTCAAGGCTTCATTTATCATTGGTTGAAAGAACTTTGTATTTCATTTGTAGGGGAGTATACAGGTATACACTACTACGCTGAGGTACAATGGCTGAGCAAAAGAAGAGAGATTTCCCGGGTTTCTCGACTAAGCCACGCCCACGCCGTGGCTTAATTTTTGGAGAACTAAGGACGCCCGGAACCACTTTTGCATGGCCCTTAATGTGCAGCTGATTGTCCGCCTCGATAGCCGAGTGGTGCCGGCACGGTAGCTCAGCGAGTTCAGTCAGCAGACTGATTGTCCTCTGTAATAATAAATAATAAAAAAAAAAAAAAAAAAAAAAAAACACCTGAGCAAATAAATCAACGATCAACTTGAACGGATGTCGTGTGACGTCCAACCAGACCAAACAAAACCAACGATATCGAATAAAATAAAAAAAAGTGACCAGCGCAGTCGAATGCTCTGCAAAGGGGCCAGGGTTTGATTCCCGGCTGGGTCGGAGATTTTCTCCGCTCAGGGACTGAGTGTTGTGTTTTCTTCATCGTCATATCATCCCCATCGGCACGCAAGTCGCCGAAGTGGCGTCAACTAAAAAGACGTGAAGCAGGCGACCGGTCTATTAGTAGTCATTATGATTCCAAATAATAATAATAATAATAATTGTGGGGTCCTGCCCACTCGTCTAACATAGGGTGGTCAGGAAGCTGTTTTCTCGGATAGCTAGACAACATTCAAGCAAATCATATTAGTGGATTTTATTACAGGAAAGTAAAGTGACAAAACTTAATTTTTCCTTGTATACGGTGAGATGTTGCAAGCAATTGGCGACATGCAAATAATCAATGTCCTTCGCCGTATACAATATCCATTCAAGCAATTAATAACAGATCACACAAGTTCCTAAGTCACTACTCGTCTTCTAGTACGGCTCTTCTAGTGAGCGCGAGGCTTGGCGGAGCGGCGCTTATATTCTCTTCTTTTAGATTCCGCTCCTGTCGAGGTGTCGTCCTAGTCAGCGTGCTATTGTCTGACGTCGTCTCGCAGCCTTCTCTGAGGTGTCGTTCAGGTCGACGTACCGGCGCTTGATGTTACGCCGGAACAATAATAATCTCATTATCTCATTAATTATACGACAAAATAAAAACATTCCAACGTAAATTCGACTCCTCGTGAACAACCTTTCATAGAAAATACATTAAATATATTCAAAATTACGAATATGGACAACCGTCAGTCGTAGAATGGGATGACGACAGTGAAAAGTCGTTACGGACTGGGACTCAAATCCGGATTACCCGCTTATTGTGAGCGGTCGCATTACCATTTAGCTATCCGCACACGACTCCCAGCCACACTCAAACTTCGGCATGGTGTAAACGATGCGTCTGCAACCTGTACTCGTACATCCATTATGTATATTCCCGTACACATGAGACATTTACTTCAAAATCGCTTGCCGAGGTTGGCGGACAAGTACGATATTGTATGCCTGTGTTGTTCTGAAAAACGATGCGAAGCCCAGGAACTTTGCATCGTAGTTCAGAACGACGCAGGCACTGCAATATCGCATTTCAGGGAAAAGTAAGCAACTCGTTCCTGAGCTACGTAAACCATATAGAAATTGCGCCTTTAATAAGGCATCCGGATTTTTAAAAGTGCTTTATTCAAAGCGGGTTTTATTTGACAGAATATCCGGGAAGGCGCGCTCTCTGAAAAATACGTCGAGGTACTGGAATCGTTTGAAAACAATGTTAGTGACCGATTACAGTACTTTAGCGGTGTATCAAAAACAGCAAAATAAATACGGTTTTGTTAAGGTGCATGTGCAACAATACGTTAAAAACAGTAGTACACAGTACCTCTCTATTAAAAGATATCGCCTTTTAGCACTTCAAAGCAACTTTACACGTTTCTTTCATTTATCAACACTTGGTTATGTATTTGTTATAGGAAATTACTAACTTGCAGCCAATACTTGATGTGTTTGTGAATTCCTTTGTGGAAGTACGCCTCCCGGTTCACATTTCGAAGTAACTGATTTGCAAACCGATGATCATGAAATGTTCAAATGTGTGTGAATTCCTAAGGGACCAAACTGCTTAGGTCATCGGTCCCTAGGCTTACACACTACTTAACCTAACTTATACTAACTTACGCTAAGAACAACACACACACCCATACCCGAGGGAGGACTCGAACCTCCGGCAGGAGAGACCGCGCAATTCATGACATGGGATCGCAAACCGCGCGGCTACTCCTCGCGGCGATGATCATCGAAAGGATTTATTTCACGGTACCAAAGGTTTGCTCGACTTCTACCAGAATTTGTGGAAGAAAGAATTTCCTAAGCTGGACGGTGCAGCAGCGAAGATTATTTGTATGTTTAGTTGCACGTATGTCTGTGAAAGATCTTTTCTGTTTTGACATGTACGAAGACTAGGTTCCTTGCAAAGTATTTCTGATTGTACTTTAAAAAATTGTCTAAGAATTACTGTCAGCCGATCCCTTGCTCCAGATCTTAGTAGCATAACTGCAAATAAAAATAATAACATAAGACACGATGGAATTATAAACACTGGCTGCGAGTGGGCCTGACTGAAATCAGAGGGGAAAGCTGAAAATTTGTACCAGACCAAGATGTGGACTCCGGTACTTAGTAGGCAGGTACTCTGACCACTTTTTTTGTTAATTTATTTTTTTCATTGTTGTTCATTGCATTTAGTCTCGACGGTCGCCACTTGGCACCCGTTGAATCCTTCACTAAGATTCTTGTTGCAGGGGACAGCCAACCCCCTCACCGAACACGTTGATCTACTATGCCGGCAAAACGTCACTCTAAAATCGGCTAATCTGCATATTCATTCCGAAAACCACTTTCCGGCTCAGTGGTCATTGCAACAGCACGGACTTAGTACACATCCTGTCATACCCAAATTTCCAATTTATCCACTCCCTACCAATGTAGTGCCCCTGCCCATGATCCCCATTACTCGCGGCGTTTCGCCGACTCCCGCAAGAATTCGAGCCTGATGTAGACTATATATATATATATATATATATATATATATATATATATATATATATATATATATATGTGTGTGTGTGTGTGTGTGTGGGTGGGTGGGTGGGTGGGTGGTGTATGTTCGGACAGGTCCGAAAGAACAGTTACCATTTTTCATCCAGCAGCCATTAACAATTAAGACACAAAGGAATTACAGACACTGAAGTCAAAGGGAAAGTTCCAGATGCACATCAGGCTTGAACTCGCCGAATTGCCGCGAGTAACGAGGATAATGGGCAAGGGTCATCACATTAATAGTTTGTGGGTGAGCTGAGAATTTGGGTCTGATGGGAGACATCCTAGGGTGGAGCGTGCAGTACAATGACCACTGTGTCCGGATGGCTCAGTATAGCTTTTGTGTTTTGCAAGGCAGCAGTGCGGAACTGCTGTTTTTGTCCCCGCCGCGGAGTGAGCGCTCATGTTTGTTACGTGCGCGCCGTCTTAAGCGTGGCGAACCAATACAGAAAATCGACGCTCAAATGCACGTTCCAAAACTAATTTGCATGACCAAAAGCTCTCGAAGTTGAACGATATTTACGGGAAGAGGTGAAAATCCCGGTAACCGACGACATCAGCAGACATTTATCCATTGTGAGCGGCCTATCTTCATCTACATCTACATACATACTCCACAATCCACCATACGGTGCGTGGCAGAGTGTACCCCGTAGCACAACTAGCATCTTCTCTCCCTGTTCCACTCCCAAACAGAACGAGGGAAAAATGACTGCCTATATGCCTCTGTCCGAACCCTAATCTCTCTTATCTTATCTTTGTGGTCTTTCCGTGAAATGTAAGTTGGCAGCAGTAAAATTGTACTGCAGTCAGCCTCAAATGCTGGTTCTCTAAATTTCCTTAGTAGCGATTCACGAAAAGAATGCCTCCTTTCCTCCAGAGACTCCGACCCGAGTTCCTGAAACATTTCCGTAATGCTCATGTGATGATCAAACCTACCAATAACAAATCTAGCAGCCCGCCTCTGAATTGCTTCTATGTCCTCCTCAATCCGACCTGATACGGATCCCAAACGCTCGAGCGGTACTCAAGAATAGGTCGTATTAGTGTTTTATAAGCGGCCTCCTTTACAGATGAACCAAATTTTCCCAAAATTCTACCAATGAACCAAAGACGACTATCCACTTTCCCCACAACTGCCATTACATGCTTTTCCCACTTCATATCGCTCTGCAATGTTATGCCCAAATATTTAATCGACGTGACTGTGTCAAGCGCTACACTACTAATGGACTATTCAAACATTACGGGATTCTTTTTCCTATTCATCTGCATTAATTTACATTTATCTATATTTAGAGTTAGCTGCCATTCTTTACACCAATCACAAATCCTGTCCAAGTCATCTTGTATCCTCCTACAGTCACTCAACGACGACACCTTCCCGTACACCACAGCATCATCAGCAAACAGCCGCACATTCCTATCCGCCCTATCAAAAAGATCATTTATGTAGATAGAAAACAACAGCGGACCTACCACACTTCCCTGGGGCATTCCAGATGATACTCTCACCTCCGATGAACACTCACCATCGAGGACAACGTACTGGGCTCTGTTACTTAAGAAGTCTTCGAGCCACTCACATACTTGGGAACCAATCCCATATGCTCGTACCTTAGTTAGGAGTCTGCAATGGGGCACCGAGTCAAACGCTTTCCAGAAGTCAAGGAATATGGCATCCGTCTGACACCCTTCATCCACGGCTCGCAACATATCATGTGAAACAAGGGCGAGTTGCGTTTCGCAGGAGCGATGCTTTCTAAAGCCGTGCTGATGCATGGACAGCAACTTCTCTGTCTCATGGAAATTCATTATATTCGAACTGAGAATTGTTCGAGAATCCTGCAACAAACCGATGTCAAGGATATTGGTCTGTAATTTTGAGGATCCGTCCTACCCTTATTATATACAGGCGTCACCTACGCTTTTTTCCAGTCGCTCGGGACTTTATGTTGGGCAAGAGATTCGCGATAAATGCAAGCTAAGAAAGGAGCCAATGCAGTAGCGTACTCTCTGTAAAACCGAATTGGAATCCCATCAGGACCTGGGGATTTATTTATTTTCAACCCATTCAGCTGCTTCACAACCCCTGGGATGTCTATCACTATGTCCTGCATACGGGAATCTGTACGAGATTCAAACGGCGGTATGTTTGTACGATCCTCCTGCGTGAAAAATTTCTCAAATGCTAAATTTAAAATTTCAGCTTTCGTTTTGCTGTCTTCCGTTGCCAGGCCAGACTGATCAGTGAGTGACAGAATGGAAGCCTTCGACCCGCTTACCGATTTTATGTAAGACCAGAATTTCCTTGGGTTTTCAGCAAGATCTTTTCCTAAGGTATGACGGTGGTAGTGGTTGAATGCTTCGCGCATCACTCTTCTCTTTTTACAGCAGCACGAATCTCTACTAACTTTTGCCGGTCCTCATTCTCTCGATCTTTCTTGTACCGCGAGTGCAACTGCCTTTGCTTCCTGAGCATTCTCCGAACTGCGCTGTTAAACCACGGTGGGTCTTTTCCGTCCGTAACCCACTTTTTCGGCACACACTTGTCCAATGCGTGATTTACAGTGTGATTAAAATTTGACCATAATTCTTCCACATCCATCGTTCCGGAAGTAAATGAAGTCGATTCATTTACTACGGGGGATGCTAACAACTGCTTATCTGCTCTTTCTAGTAAGAATACCCTCCAAGCCTTCTTGACCGACTTTTTAACTTTCGTAACCATAGTCATAATGACAACATCATGATCACTAATCCCTGTCTCAACACTGACACCGTCGATGATGTCTGGTCTGTTTGTGGCTACCAGATCTAAAATATTTAAATTATGCGTTGGCTGTCGATTCAGCTGCTCAAGACAATTTTCGGACAATGTGTTCAAAAGTAATTCACACGACGGCTTGTCTGTACCACCTGTAATGAATCCATCGACATCCCAGTCTATACTAGGTAGGTTGAAGTCGCCTCCGACTAATATGGCACGATCCGGGTACTTCTGTGATACAGAATGTATGCTCCCTTTGAATGATTCTAGAACTGTCACGGTGGAACCTGGTGGCCGGTAATAAAACCCCACAATTAACATTATTTCCCCTAGCCCTGTTAAACGTGTCCAGATAACTTCACAATCACACTCTACTTTGACCTCAGTAGACACAATATTTTTGTCACCTGCAATGAAGACACCACCTCCTACGGTGTCTAATCTGTTTCCGATACACGTTCCAATGTCTATGTAAAGATCATCAACGATACAACATGTTATCGGACCTGCGGGAAACAAAACAGGGCCTCTGATTCTGCCACGCTGATGGAAATGTGGGTATTATCGACGTCGATCAAGCTGGTTTGGGATTCTGCACGATCAGGGTCTTTGAGTTCCCAGCAGAAGAAGTCGAGTCGGCTCTACGCCACTGCTGTACGTTATATAGCCTTGTCACGGAAAGATGGACTCGATTCCGAACATATCCCTTCCTGAATGGTGTCCTACAGGTCCGAACTGAATTTAGAAACCATGTCCCCTTTTATCTATATTTCGTAGGCTGCTGTACCATCAGTATTTATGGCGGACAACCAAGGACCTGTTCTAGATGTGGGAGAGAGCGGCACCTCCGATCCGAATGCACCAAACGCCAGATCACGGAACTGCCGCTGAGGACTGGCGCCACCGTTGGAGGCGACACTTCCTTCAATGACTTACGTTGCCGCCCCACCACTGCTGCCGCTTCACCACGGCATCCGACACCCCCTGATGACCCAACGCAGCATCTTCCAATGCGGCGGAAGGATGAAGTGCCATTTCTATGTGCTGCGCCTCCGACGACAAATGACAATGTCCATGACGATAAAATGCTGGCAGACTCGTTGATCGTGCCAACTGTGGCCTTTCTCGGTGTAGCGTCATGAGTTGCTGCCTTCACTAGACAAAGGAGGAAACACCAGAAAGCAACGATCCCTAAAGCGGCGTAAGCAGAGGCGTAGAGCAACTTCAGAACAGGTTGAGGAAAAGCTGCAGGAGGACGAGGACTCCACCTATCAAGAAGATGCTCCCACAGAAGAAACAACGGTCGGCTTGAGCGTGGCGATACAGAGAGGGATCGAGGAAGATTCATAGGGACCTACAGCTGGACGATGAGAGCTGCCCTCCATATGCCAGGGTGCAGGGGAAATCACCCCCCCCCCCTTTAATGATTACAAAGAATCCGCCTCAACTGCAAATTGAAACCGGATGTTGACCTAGGTTTCGGCGCGGATAACCGCACGTCTGACATTTGAGCGAAGTACAGCTATTGACATGGTACACACTGAAACGTCCCCTTAGAAAAATTAATGAATAACTCTGCTCATAAACCTCTTATATTATTTGATTTGCAAACAGCTGAGCAAAACTGAACGTACTCAGACATTACTCTCTTTACTTATTCTGATCAACACTAAACTGACTCACAATATTTTTAGCACAACGCGATCTGACTTTCAAAAATCCCTACAAAAGAATGGCTCTGACTAACATTAACCTATACCTTTCACTTACCTCACAAAAATCTTCGTTACTCGAACTACCGCAATACAGCGAGTGCCACTACTGCCAGCTAAATAAAAGATTCAAACTATTGAAAGCACTAACTACTGGTAGGCATAGTTACCAAATGAAAGATTTTGATAGAGAACAAACAATGTATTTACCTTAATAGTGTTCAAAAGTCATTATATATATATATATATATATATATATATATATATATATATATATATATATATATATATATATATATATCAGTCCATGATATTCAATATTACAAATTTACTCTTTCTGATGGACACACATCCAGATCGTCAGCTCTCAAAATTCCGCCATCTCTCTCCCCACATCGACCACTGCTGGCAACTCACTTCCAACTGCGCAACGCTACGTGCTGTTAACAGCCAACAGCCCAACACTACAATGGCAGACAACAATGGAAACTAGCCACAGACTGCACACAGCACAGCCAGTGATTATCATACAGAGCGCTACGTGGCGTTACCAGTAAGAAAACCTAAATAGCCTACTTACATAGCCCCCATGCTCCTCACAAAATATTTTACAAATGGTTTTGGGCACTGGTCAATACATATTTGTTAAAATTTTTCCACAATTACAATAACAAAGAAATCAAATGCACACACTTATTGACACAATGTTGGTCAAAAGCTAAAATTTTCTCACAGTCCATAAAGACAGTCCTGATCGTTCATCACAGTAAAATTGCAGTGTTTTTCTCAAAGTCTGAGAAGTAAAAGAAAATGCACATGTAAGTAGTGGATTTCCATGCAGTCTTAAAGAAGTAGTGTTGTCCTTCCAACGGAAAGACTGTGCTGGCTCTTGACATGCAGACAGGTAATGGGCCACAACAGAGCAAACCCACAGCAGACTCATTCGAAGTTTTGAAGAATATTCGTAGGTACATCATTATAGAGCATGGAATTGGTGGGCCACCAAAGGTACAAACCCACTGCAGTCCTTGTAGAAATAATGGTATTGGTGGGCCACCGAAGGTGCAGACCCACTTCAGTCCTTGTAGAGACAGCCAGCAGCCATCATTTGCGACTGTGCAGGTGCCCAATCACCATCAAAGAGTCTTGCAGAGAATATAGCAAGTCCATAAACCACCACTTGTGCACTCACAAAGTTTTTGGAATTGTCCTTAGAACCAGCAATGCTGTTATCCAGTCCCTTGCTGAATTATTAACACATGTGCAAACACTAACAGTTCCAACTTCTTACATATTGTGCATCACTATGACCAACAGAAACAGAAATGAATGCTTACAAGTTACTTAATTTGCTGAACTGGTGTCCATTACAATTTTGTAACATGAGAATACAATTGCAAAGATACAGAAAACATCATTAAAAACATAATAATACAGATAACATTTGTAGTAATACAGGCTTTACAAAAGAATAGAAATAAACATATACATCAATGTTACAGGAATTATGACATAAGTAAATGTATAAAATAATGAGAATAGTTTTCGAAACATTAATTTCACGTATTAGCATTGAAACAGAACAGAATTAGTAATGTCTATAAACATCTTTACAATGAAAATAATATATTATTAATGGAAATTATATTTGAGGGTAACAGTATTCCTCATCATAGTGAATGTAGCTTAGTACTAGAAAAATTCTACAATATAAATCTCATTAGCTAAACATATAAAGACAGGAAAAAGACAAATACACAAGGGTACATAAACACATAGCGGAATAATACAAAAGGAAAGACAGGGTTCGTTTTCAGTGTAACATTTGGTACTGCAGTCTAACCCAAAACTTCATTCCATAGTTCTTTCCTCTTATTTCAACATTTGTTTCCACCAAAAAAATCCTATCCATGCATGCTTTCTGTATTCTGTTCATATCCTCTTTCAAAAATAGTTTTTCTCCACTGTACACTACTTTTTTGGCCAAACCATTTACTTATAGTTTCTCAACGCATTTCTTCCAATTCATCATAGTTAGTTTCTTATATAGTCTACCCCCTCTTAAGCTAACTTACATCTACTGAGCTCAGATGCTAAACTAATGGACGAGGCAATGCAGCAGTGCAAAACAATTAACACAAAAAGCAATGAAAAAATGCAAATTGGTAAAGCAAGCAGCAGTAAATCTAAATTAGCAGAGAAAATGCAACATTACAACTAATATGAGCCAATGTGCAGCAACAAGGAAAATAAATCAGTAGTAAAACTGGCTTAACAGATTAATACAAAGTGAAATTCAGTAGCACTATGCCTGGCACACAGCAGCAGCAAATGCAATAACTTATATCTAAACATGACAAAGCTCAAGCAGAAAAAATAGTACACTAAAGACAACAATGTAGATAAGGGAAATGTGTATTCACATCTTAATGTCAATGTAATTAAAGTGGTGCACCACAAAAAGTTATTCTACAAAAAAATTACCAAGTACTTGAAAAGAAAATTGTATATGCAGTTACTGTTATTAGTCCCTTCTTATTGTTCTTTCCATTCCAAGAGCTCCTTTTTCGAAGAATGTGGATCATAAAATAATTATTTAATAGATCTGTTGACAGAAAGTGTTCACATTAGCAAATGCATTTTATTTTATTTTATAAACCAATGCTGCAACACAGCTGGAAACCAGATTTCAAATGAAATAAGCAACTATGAAAAGCAAAGCATAAAAGTATCATTCAATAGTCATGTGACATTTCATAAGTTAGTAGAAATTCTCTCAACTCTCGTAGAAAGACGCTTGTCATAATCAGGTGTGCAGATGTAAGCATCTTTCCAAGTAATGAGCGTGTCGTATTTGCGATGCTTTCTACAAAGGAATGTCAATAGCGAGGTTAATGGCCTCCTTTTTTCTTCTCCTGTGCCCTGAAAGGCACACACTAATGGCTTTTTTCCAGGCGACTGTCACGCAGCTGGGTGCTTACAGTGACCCACCATCCCTACCGAAATATTTACATCAGTTTCCGCTACAGTGACAGTTTGATACAAATAAGATTTCACAGGTCGAAATATTTGCGTTCGAAATCTGTAGGAACAAAATCCTATAAATATAACAGTCTCCAAAAAATTTTCGCCGGCATTGTGATACATTCACGCATTTACACACATCTCATAACTCTTAAAGTACGATTCTTGGTTTCCAACATCATTTTTCACAAGTCAGAGTCCCTAACCACTACTCATTATTCCTTACTTTATTACACATATACATATTCGTCAACAAATCTTCAATATTTCATCATAATAAATACATAGCATAATCACATTCCTCATATAGCATCACATCATTGATAATAAACATATCTCAACAACATAATACACATCGTCCTCGTAATAACGACATCATAAAACCTCAGTCAAATCTCAAAAACGTCGTAGCTTTCTGCAATAATTTCAAAACTTAAAAAATTCTCTGCTCATTTCAATAGTGTCATCTACCTCAAACGTACTTTAAAAATCATGATCTCATACCAAATACATCATTCAAAGTTCTCATAGTGTCACAATGGTTCCGAAAAAATATGAACAGTTCACAAAGTACGGACAAAATTCCATTTCGTAAGTGTGAAGTTATTCAACGGCGTAATTACGTAGACATCTGTCACTGATGTAGTAAAAAAATGTTTGTCTCTCACAGTTAAATGATCAGATAGCTGTGTAATTCTGTGTTACAGAAATATGGTACCGATGTGTAAAGTTGTATAAGCAAATACCATATTAGCTAGGGCTCCTTGTGCTTGCCAAACACATGGTACACAAAGTAAGCGTGTACCCCCCTGAGGATTAATGTAATTATACCCTCAGGTGTTACAGATTGCAGCAATGGAATGAAATGTATCATGGAGAACTTTCTTTGTAATTCAAAAATCTTTAAAAATAAATGTTTTAAATACAAAATTAATCACTCAAATACGTGTACTGCGGCGCTAAATTGTGCGTCTTGTTGTAACATAATTTCTGTCATTACTTGAGGGTAAAAAATGTGCCAAGTGTCGTTATTATCGTCTTCCGTAAGCAAAGTTCTGTAGAAGTCAATGTACTCACCTCATCATAAACAAAAGTGAAATGCTTTGCGTGTAGATATCGTAGTTATTATGCTTATTGCCATGATGAAGGAAGTACTGTACTGTAACGTATTGTTGTGCTACGGAAAAGGCTGTCTCATTGTTGCTATACCACGAAAGTTACTACTAAAACAGGTTTTACTTTCCAGTATAATACAGAAAAACTGTGCAGATATAAAACAGAAACACCGCAAAAGCAACATTGTAAATTGTCACTCATTAGTAGCGTCGTGATAAAATCGTGTAGCTGTCACATAAACTAACCACTGTGTCATCTGGTATCTCACAGAAAGTACTTTAAATCCAGAATGTATTTTCAAGTAAACCAAAATGTTGCACTAAAATCTCATTAGCAGTACCAGTATATGTTCTAAGTATGTGTGCCTTATAGTCGTTATGTAATCGTACAACTAACAAGCAAGAATGCACACACACAATAACACTGTGTCGTCTGTTCACTATAACAATGCATTCGTAATTACTGTCTAAATATGTTCCCTAGGTTCTAGACTGGATAGTTAACTTTAAAACATAGTTGCATGCTAACAGTTTCTAAGTGTGACAAAGAGTACTAGTAACGTGAAGTGAAAAATTTTATTGCAAAAACTAAGTTAAAAAAGAACAGATTATCTCTCAATAAACGGTTTTAAATGTGAAATGTGGTGCAATCCTTTACTCTTCCTAGTACGCAGAGTTTCAACTTCGACGCAATTATGATGTGGTATACGTTGGTAAGGAATGCTAAAATTTTTCTCAAGTTTAGCGTCTATGTTATTTTTCTCTGAGCCAGCCGGCGCACGTTGCTGCCTCCAGTGCGAGCCATTGTCTGTCTCTTTGTTGGCGCACATCGTTATTGGGACTAGGAGACCAAACTTCTACAAATTCAGCTTGTCGAGAGGGCCCTGCCCTGTTTGAATCCCGCCAGTTCTGATGCAATTCAGGTCTGTTGCTACGATTATATCGTCTGTCCTCATGTCGGTAGATCCCATAATTTCTTTCTTGTCGGTCACGTGGTGGAGAATTTCTCCTTGAATTGTAACTGCGCGCTGGACCGTTGTGTCTAAAGTTATTCTGCCTCCCTTGATAATAATTATTTTGGTTCCCATATTGTCTGTTTCTCTGATTGTCTCTGTGATAGCCACCACTGCAGAGAGGCGATCTTTCCCTGTAATTATTACTACTCTGACAACAGTTGTCATACGGGTGGTGTCTGTTTTGGTCACGATTTGTGTTGTGAGAATAGCCTTGTCGTGTCCAGTTATTATTTCTTTCATCGTGGAATTGTGACGGATGTGACCTGTAATTGTTGTGGTTCTGTTTTCGCGTTCCGCGATTGTCAGTGTCAATTTCTAACTCTTGTAAGAGTCCCTGAAAAGCTTCAATGTCGTCTTTGCAACGCCCTGCCAAAATAATATGTCGTAAATGTACTGGCAATTTGATTAAGCAAATGCGGATGAGTTCTGAGGGGCTGTATGGGTTTGACAGGTACTGATTGTTGTGCAACATGTCTTCAAAATATTTCACAAGACTGGAAAATTCAGATTGTTCGAAATGTTTCATCATTATGATGCTATGTTTTACTCGATCGTGTATAGCTTGAGACCAATATGCTGAGAGGAAGGCATGATAAAATTCTCCTTCACTGTGGCAATCGTGAATGACTGATCGATTCTTACAGCTGGTTCATTCTCTAAATAGCCACACATAAATTCTAATCTGCGCTCTAATGACCAGTTGGGAGGAAAACAATGAGAGAATTGATGAAGCCATGCTTGTGGATGAATGTCGTTGCCGGAATTCTTAAATGTTTTGAATTTACGTTTGGTAATAAACAGCTTATAGTCAAAATCATCATGTCGGCGAGTCGCATATCGGTCACTGTTACTTCGTTTCGGCGGTTCCATCTCAAAATTCGGCATACCTTGCCAATTTCTTTCATAATTTCCGAAGTGCCCTGTGTTATTATTTAGTGGCTGTTCAGTATTTATATGTCCCTCTTCCCGTGTGGAGCGCGAGTGTCCTCTGAAATACGTAATTCTTGTATCACCTGTGTCAGCTGATCTTGTACTTCCCGGATTTCTCTTTGGTGTTGCGTATTAATTTGATTCTGATTTTGCTTAAATTTCCTAATTTGTTCGCAGTCTTCTGTGTCATTAAAGACTACCAGTTTTGTGTCATTCTGATTATCATCTACCTTCGTAGATAAATTATTTAGCTGATCCGAAAGTTCAACTACTTTCTCTGATAATGAACTAATTTCCTCCATGTGTCTTTCTGAACCAATTTTCAGAGTATCTACTGTGTCCTTTAAGTTTTCCTGAGTTTTTGCAAGTTACGTAACCGAATCGGTAGATGCAACTGAGTCAGTTTTAACTTGCAAGGTCTCATGATTTTCATGAACAATAGTTTGCAGTTCTTTTATGGCTGCTTCGTGATTCTGTAATGCAGGTTGAAAATGCTCACAAATTTGTGTTTTTACGTCATTACAGACATTTTGACATTTCGATTCAATGTTATATAACTCAGTAGTTAAATCTTCACGTGTTTGTTCAAGCGTGGTGTCTAACTTCCAAAGATTTTGTTCCATTGTGTCTAACTTTTGAAGCTTTTGTTCTGTTTGTCTCTGATTTTGTTCCATTGTGCCTAACTTTTGAAGCTTTTGCTGTGTTTGTTCCATTTGTTGCATTAATTGCACTAATAATGTATTAGTGTCTGGAATCTGTTTCTCTATGCTTTTTGGCAGTGCATTTTCACCGGCAACATTCACATTTTGACAAGCAGAAAATGTGTCTTGCCTCATTTGAGAAAACGGTGAGGACCCAAAATCTGAGTCTACAGTATTTGCAATATTGTGTTCTGTCATTTCGGATTCCTGAGGCGAGCTGTTGCCAACCGATCAATCGATAATGCTTCCCTGTTCACTACTTGTTTCATTGTCTACACCATTATTTGCCGCCCGCTCCATTTCCATATGCGCAATTACCAAATTACTACTTTGAATGTCTGTTAATTCATTACACAGTGGTGCTGATAAGCTACGCTCTTCGTCACTATTATTTCTCAGTTTACTTTGGAGCCTAGTGTTACGTTTTTCGCACGCCATTATTGTCACGATATTTTACACGATAACACAGGAAAGCACAATTTGAAGAGCAAAAATAAGAGAACACATTAACATAGCACTGAAAATAATATCTAGTTAATTGCAATCGCAGCTGTGAAATACTTGGTGCAAATCTACATGCATGCCACAACTGTTTTACTGTACAACAAAGGAGATTCTCTCTACAATTACGCGCTAGCAATAAACAAAAGCTACACTAATTACACAAACTACAAGAAAAAATCAGAAGATTCCAGTGAGGTATCCTCGGCTAAGGGTCGACATATGAAACGTCCCCTTAGAAAAATTTATGAATTACTGTGCTGATAAACCTCATACATTATTTGATTTTCAAACAGCTGAGCAAAATTGAACGTATTCAGACATTACTCTCTTTACTTATTCTGATCAACACTAAACTGACACACAATATTTTTAGCGCAACGCGATCTGACTTTCAAAAATCCCTACAAGAGAATAGCTCTGACTAACATTAACTTATACCTTTCTCAAATCACTTACCTCACAAAAATCTTCGTTACTCGTACTACCGCAATACAGCGAGCGCCACTACTGCCACCTAAATAAAAGATTCAAACTATTGAAGGCACTAACTACTGATAGGCATAGTTAGCAAATGAAAGATTTTGATAGAGAACAAACAATGTATTTACCTTAATAGTGTTCAAAAGTCGTAATATATATATATATATACTCCTGGAAATGGAAAAACGAACACATTGACACCGGTGTGTCAGACCCACCATACTTGCTCCGGACACTGCGAGAGGGCTGTACAAGCAATGATCACACGCACGGCAAAGCGGACACACCAGGAACCGCAGTGTTGGCCGTCGAATGGCGCTAGCTGCGCAGCATTTGTGCACCGCCGCCGTCAGTGTCAGCCAGTTTGCCGTGGCATACGGAGCTCCATCGCAGTCTTTAACACTGGTAGCATGCCGCGACAGCGTGGACGTGAACCGTATGTGCAGTTCAGTTGACGGACTTTGAGCGAGGGCGTATAGTGGGCATGCGGGAGGCCGGGTGGACGTACCGCCGAATTGCTCAACAAATGGGGCGTGAGGTCTCCACAGTACATCGATGTTGTCGCCAGTGGTCGGCGGAAGGTGCACGTGCCCGTCGACCTGGGACCGGACCGCAGCGACGCACGGATGCACGCCAAGACCGTAGGATCCTACGCAGTGCCGTAGGGGACCGCACCGCCACTTCCCAGCAAATTAGGGACACTGTTGCTCCTGGGGTATCGGCGAGGACCATTCGCAACCGTCTCCATGAAGCTGGACTACGGTCCCGCACACCGTTAGGCCGTCTTCCGCTCACGCCCCAACATCGTGCAGCCCACCTCCAGTGGTGTCGCGACAGGCGTGAATGGAGGGACGAATGGAGACGTGTCGTCTTCAGCGATGAGAGTCGCTTCTGCCTTGGTGCCAATGATGGTCGTATGCGTGTTTGGCGCCGTGCAGGTGAGCGCCACAATCAGGACTGCATACGACCGAGGCACACAGGGCCAACACCCGGCATCATGGTGTTGGGAGCGATCTTCTACACTGGCCGTACACCACTGGTGATCGTCGAGGGGACACTGAATAGTGCACGGTACATCCAAACCGTCATCGAACCCATCATTCTACCATTCCTAGACCGGCAAGGGAACTTGCTGTTCCAACAGGACAATGCACGTCCGCATGTATCCCGTGCCACCCAACGTGCTCTAGAAGGTGTAAGTCAACTACCCTGGCCAGCAAGATCTCCGGATCTGTCCCCCATTGAGCATGTTTGGGACTGGATGAAGCGTCGTCTCACGCGGTCTGCACGTCCAGCACGAACGCTGGTCCAACTGAGGCGCCAGGTGGAAATGGCATGGCAAGCCGTTCCACAGGACTACATCCAGCATCTCTACGATCGTCTCCATGGGAGAATAGCAGCCTGCATTGCTGCGAAAGGTGGATATGCAATGTACTAGTGCCGACATTGTGCATGCTCTGTTGCCTGTGTGTATGTGCCTGTGGTTCTGTCAGTGTGATCATGTGATGCATCTGACCCCAGGAATGTGTCAATAAAGTTTCCCCTTCCTGGGACAATGAATTCACGGTGTTCTTATTTCAATTTCCAGGAGTGTATATATATATATATATATATATATATATATATATATATATATATATATCAGTCCATGATATCCAATATTACAAATTTACTCTTTCTGATGGACACACGTCCAGATCCTCCGCTCTCAAAGCTCCGCCATCTCTCTCCCCACATCCACCACTGCTGGCGGCTCACCTCTAACTGCGCAATGCTACACGCTGTTAACAGCCAACAGCCCAACACTACAATGGCAGACAACAATGCAAACTAGCCACAGACTGCACACAGCACAGCCAGTGATTTTCATACAGAGCGCTACGTGGCGTTACCAATAAGAAAACCTAAATAGCCTACATACAACACGTACCGTTTATTTTACACTTTATGCGTGTCCTTTTTCCTTTTGGGGGTTCTCTATTAATGTTGGACCACACCTCTTTACGCAGTTTGTAAATTTGGTGTATTCCGACGAAGGCGTGGTTATCTGCGCCGAAACCTAAGTCAACATCCGGTTTCAATTTGCAGACGGGGTGGATTCTCTATAATCATTAAAATATTCACGACTGCTAACGCGCTGCAATCTGAAGTTCTCACCTCCCTCTTTCTTGGTCGCTGCGATCAATGCATCTTCGGCGGCGATTTTAACCGTGTGCTCCACCCCAAAGACTGGGTGCCACACTATCCGACTAGTCAAGAACTTCGGATGTTGGTGCGAGACCTGCATTTCATCGATACCTTGGAGAAAGTACTAGGTCACCGCTCCAGACACACATTTGTTACTCGGTCAATCGTCTTCATTGCATTTATGTCTCACATGTCAGGAGTGTTGGTCGCAGTACGGTGGCCATTTTCCTTCGCAGACCATATGCCTTCATATGCACCGCCACCCTCCAGCAACGACGTGTATGGTGCAGCCGTGGTATGTGGAAGATGAATGTGGCACAGCTCCAGAACCCATAATGCCGTCAGAGTATCGCCGCCGCCTTGGCTGGCTGCGAAACACGTCTTCCACAATACGCTTCAACGTTGGCATATTGGATGGAACGTGCAATACCAGCGTTCCGGCGGGTGCTAATACGTTGTGGAAAGAACATGGCCGCATGGCATCCTCATACTTTGGACTTTTATTGAATGACCCTTCGTGAATTCGCATCCCAGCTGGCGCCGACAGACCGACAGGTGACAAGCCGGCGAATTAAAGACAACATATTGTGAAAGTGTTGTTAGTAAAAATTCTCTATTTAAACTAGACTGAATTGCATGTGACTGCTTTAGTCTATAATAAAACTTGCATCTGACTGCGTATTTAACTGAACTGAACTTTATCTGACTGCATAAAATATTGTTGGAAAATTAATATTCAAAATACACATCTGACTGCATGAAAGTTTAGTGGTAAAAATAAATGAAAGTCACCAACCTGCATCTGACTGCGTCTGTGGACTTAACTCGTGCACTCCTTCCCGTTTAGCTGGTAATAAAACATATATTCAACTCAGCTGTAGTGCAATGGCATAAAATTGTCATTCTAGACAACTTTACTCAATTTGGCCCTGTTTGTTACTTAATAAAAATTCTGTCCTGATCTCAATAATTTGCCAACTGAGATTATTTTACTCTGATAAATGAAATTATTAGCTTTACTCATGGGAACTTTACTTTAATGTTCCTTTTGGTTCAATGCAAGCACAGGATGCGGAGAACGACATAAGGTGTGAGGTGAAACTCTAATTTTATCTAAAAAAATATTTATTGTTCAAACTTTTAACGCACATGTGAAAAACTAAAAAAACTTGTATAGCATGGATATACGAGAAAGTTTCACAAAACGATTATTGCATCAACAACGGGATTTCTATCTAGCTTTTAGACATTATTTAACCAAGGAAAACCTATTTTATTAATTATTATTTCCAGTTTCCCCAGGTATGTGCCGAGTTTCGCTCAATATATAGCTTATTACGAGCGTAGCGCCAATTCTTACTTTGATGCTGTCACGACCCGGCTGCCTCCTGCAGGCATCTAGCTCCGACTCGAAACACGTCTGCTGTCTCTGCGCATCTCCTCACCACTACTCCAACTTTTACCGCGTGCACCTAGAAACTAAGTGGCCTACCACCTGTCGCTAATGTGGTTCCCAGGCAACGGTTGCAGCGACGTGCTACGCGCTCGCTAACTGTACTCGGGCCAGCTGGATGTATATACCTGGGATTACAGAAGCAAATGTAAAAAATAAGATTTAGAAAGTTCCCAAAGAAACCAGTATTGTCTACTCAATAAAATGTTTGCAGTTTGTTATGTGATGTACACCACGTGATTTCTTTGTACGCAGGGTTTGTACTTCAATTGCATTCGGATGTGCTATACGGATGACACGAATTAGACCCTTATATAACAGAAAGAATTTCTGACTGAGATTGCGTGCTTCATTGGATAGCCCGTGGCAGCGGACCAGAATTTTATCTCCTACTTGAAAAGTAACATTTCTCTTTGTTGACTTCAATTGGTGCAGCCGTTGGTCAGCAGCTCGTTTAATATTCTGCAACGCAATTTGAATAATCTCGTGATGCCTTAGGCAGCAAGACTGTGGGAAACGTATGAGTTCTGTAATCTTGTCAGGTGGATGTTGGTTCCCTAAAACCAGATGTGGAGACAATTGTGTGGAAGAATTTGGTAACGAATTTATTACATCGTGAAACATGTGGAGGTATTTATCCCAGTCATTGTGTTTTGCATGACAAAAGATCTTAAATAATTTCACCAACTCCTTCATTAACCTGACTGCTGGGTTTGAAGATGCGTGGTACCTGGAAATGAAAATGGAGGAAATGTTGTGATTCTGAAGAGTATATCGCCAAGTGCGCGAACGGAACTGCGGCCCATTGTCGGATATTACGGATGTTACATGACCCACTTCTTTCAGGAAATGTTTAGTAAAGGCACGTGAACTAGTGCAGGCCATAGCTTTACGTAATGGGGTGAAAGTGACGAATTTAGAAGTTAATTCCACACAGACAAAAACCTCCATTTGTAGCAGGAATCGGGTCGAATAAATCAACGGCCGTCAGCTGACGAAGACGTAAAAGTATGACGGGGAATGTCTGAGCAGCAAAGGATACTGTAGGTGGTTTAGCTTTTTGACAAAGTCTGCACTTTGCAAGGACTTGGCGAATACGTTTTTCCATATTGAAAAAGTAAGATGTTTATTTAAGCAGCTAATGACATTTGCGCGGTCCATAATGCGCATAGCTAAGGTGAACATACCAAATCAGTTTGTTAATTAAGTCTTCAGGGATACAAACTAGCCACGTTGTCATATCTGGTTTGATACGGCGGAACAGAATATTGTTGTATATAAGGTAATACTGTCGTAGAGAGGTATTATTAACATCGCGCCATTGTTGTTTCACGTCTTTCCAGATGGAATCTTTATCTTGTTCTGACGCAATATTGTGTAGGGCATCGGAAACAAAATTCTCAAATGCGACCTGGCGCATATACAGTAAACTGAAATTGTTATGGCAGAAGGTGTTGGCTAGATCGTTGTTGTCGGTTTCTAAAGTGCGTGACAAAGCGTCAGCAACGACGTTTTGAGGTCCTGGTACATACACAATTGAAAAGGAGAATTCTCGTAGAAAGAGAGCCCATCTCGCTAAACGACCATGGGATAGTTTAGCTGACATCAAAAATTCTAGTGCTCTATGGTCTGTATATACTGTGGTGTGTCTACCGAAAAGAAAAGGTCAGAACTTGGAAAATGCCAAAGCTTCTAATTCTGTGATGGAATAGTTTCTTTCAGAAGAAGTTAATACTCGACTAGCAAAGGCGATGTTTCTTTGTACTTTAGTTTCACCTTCCATAAACTCTTGGAAGAGATGAACTCCAAGGGCTGTGTTTGAAGAATCTGTTGAAATGCAAAAGTCAGTCGTAAGATCATGGTGAGATAACTGGGGTGCATCTATAAGCGACTGTTTTAATGTCTCAAATTCCTTCTGAGCAGAATTATCCCAAAGCCATCTAGAATTTTTTTCAGTTAATTTGCACAAGGTAGGCGTATCTAACGCTTTGCTGTTAATGAACCTGCGAAAGAAGTTTTATCATTGCAAGAAAGCTGTGAAGTTGTTTCTTTGTACGGGGAACCTGTATGTCATGAATTGCTTTCAGCTTATCAGTGTCTGGTTGAATTCCGAATGATGAAATGAGATGGCCTAAAAATTAGATTTTGAGCTTGTCCAATGTGAGATTTTTCCAAATTTACTGTAACACCAAAGCTAGAGAACGAGTGAAGAAGTTGGGATAATATTTAATTATGCTCTTGCCAGGAAGAAATGGCAATAAGAATATCATCCACGTTGGTGGTAATCCTGTCTTTCAAAGAAGCTGGCAACACAGTATTTAATCCACGGATAGAGGCTGCAGATGAGATTGTTAACCCGAAGGGCAGTTTGCGAAATTGGTAGCATGTACCGAAGCAAAGAAAAGCTGTGTATTTACGACAATTGGGCTGTAGTTTGATTTGCCAAAAACTATTTCGGAGGTCCAGCAAGGAAGAAATAGATACACCATGAAACTGTTGTAAAATTTCATCCAATGTTAACGGCCTATCCGTTTCTGGTATGATGATTGTATTGATTTGCCTTGAATCCAAAACAAGACGAACTGAACCATCCTGTTTAGGCACAACATGTATTGGAGAATTGTATGGACTGGTAGCAGGTTCAATAATATTGTGAGCTAACATAGATTGGATTTCCTGTTTGACTTTGTCACGGTGAACTAACGGTATCGGATAAGGTGGAACAGCAAAAGGGTTGTTGGGTTTTACTCTAAATTCATATACAAAATCTTTGATTGTGCCTGGAGCTGTGGCGAAAACATGCGAAAATTCAGTTAAGATGGCATGTAAACCTTCCTTTTCCTGAACTGAGGCTGAATTAACGACCTTGATTTTATCCTCAATAGTGTCGCTAATCTCTGGAGTCGTATCATTATTGTCCATATGTGGGTAAGGAACAAAGAATGACGTCAATATTACATCCGACGGGAGCTGACACTGAATGAAGTTGATTTTGTTAATATCTTGTTCTGCTTTCAACAACTGTTTGTGAAAGTCCATAAAGAAGCAAACTCCATCATCACAGAGACGAATGAAATTATCTTCAAAATCTATAATGGCTTTATATTTGTTCAAAAAATCGATCCCCAAAATGACGTCTGCAGTGAGGAGCGGAACTATTAAAAATGTTATATAAAGAAGGTGTGTGTCAACTTGAAATTCCGGATAACATTGTTATCTGATATCTATGCTCTTGCCAGGAACAGCATCACTGATCTTGGTATGCGTAAGCGGAAGTGTTGGAATGGTAGAAATAGCAGCGCATTTTTGAAAGGCGGTTTCATTGATAACAGAACCCGAATCAAGTACAGCAGAGAATTTTTGTGTGCCAATCGAAATATGAATGACCGGATGATGAACAATAGGTCGCAATTCGGTTTTTTTCAGCAGAAGACCCTCTCGTATATCATCACACAGGATAACGTGTGACGTTAAATTTTCTGAAGAATCATGGCACCTTCCGCTCTGCAGAGAGTATTCAGTAGGCGGAGCAGTTAATTGCTATTGTTGGTATTCTGTCTCACGCTGCGTATCTGCATTATTACGTGGGTTCGGTGGACGAAGCTCTACTAACCGTACTGTTCGACCAGATGAATTGTTGATATCTGGTCTGGGGTGGAACCGGGAATTTGGTTGATGAAATGGTACACGTCCGTCATTGCCGTAATTCTGTCGGCTGTCACTGGTTTGTCTCCGGTCCTGATTTGCATAATTATAATTACGATTTTGGAAATTCTGTTGACTCTGCTGATGAGTGGGTGGATGGTTAAGGGTTTGTCGTCGTTGGTAGTCATTATTGTTTCCGTACGGTTGGTGGCGGTTCTGGTGCCACATTTGGTTTCTTTGTATGAAAGCAGAGTTGGAATTATTCCGCTGATTGTCCCAGGCTCTCTGACTATTACCGTACCGCCAATTATCTTGTGGGGTATCATTGCGGAATGACATTGAGGGAGAGGTGTGATAATTTTGATTCCTTGATGAATAGGCATTCACATCATTCTGCTGATACTGGGATTGTGGAAGAAACTGTCTTGCATTTCCATATTGGGGTCTGTTATTCGGAAACTGTCTATCGTTATTACGGAAACGATTGTCTCTATTCTGTTGCGTTTCCGCGAAAGAGTGTTGACTAGATCGTGAATTATGAGTTTCGTCTAGTTCAAGAAGCTGTAAGACGTCACGGAAAGTGTTCAAGTTTTCCGTGCGACTCCCTATCAGCAACGGAACTCGCAATGATCTTGGTAATTTGGAGATACAGAGCTGAATCAGACCAGACGGACTGTAAGGTTTTGTGAGATGTTGGTTTTGTTGGATCATGTAATCAAAATATTGCGTCAAGGTGCGGAATTGTGAGTTATGGAAATGTGGCATATTTAACAACTGATCTTTTACAGCACGCTGTGAAGTGGGATTCCAGTAAGCATCAAAAAATTGTTGTTGGAATAATTGGAAAGACAAGCATTGGCGTGCAACGTGTCGCATTCTCGTTGCAGGTTCACCCTCCAAGAAACTACAAACAAGTTCTGACTGACGTGCAACTAGCCAATGCGGAGGAAACGCAAAAGAAAATTGCTGAATTCAATCAAGCGGATGTAAATCGTTCGGGTTATTCCGGAACGTTTTGAATTTCTTAATTGAAAGGAAGTGTTTATAATCGACATTGTCCTGGCGGGGAAAGGAAGAAACATCATGGGGTAGGGAAAAACTGCCTGGGAAGGTACTACCTTGTTGAGGGTAATCCTGTGGAAATGGAGCCTGTAAAGATACGAAGGGGGGCTGTTGTTGTAGATAAGCACCATTATTTCCCTGGTGTTCTGGGACAAAATTACAAGGCGCACTGTCGTCCTGCAATTGTTGCTGAATATCGGAAAGTGTATTCGGAATTGAGTTGAGTTCTCTATTTTGCTGTTCGTTAATAGTGACTTGTTTGCTCTTAAATTTGGCCAGGGCTTGGTTTCAGTTGTTTCTGAAAAATGAACTGGGGTTGTATGGTCTGATTCATTGTCTGCGTGCGTTTCCAAAGCAGCTACTCTTTCGATTATGTTTTCTAACTGTGACTGGAATTGTTCACCCTGTCCACTGACCTTAGTTTCAAGTTGAGTGGCTTCAGATGTCAGGGATTCTGTACATGCTTGTAAGACCTGTATTTGCTCAGAATGAGTAGCAGAAGTTTTTTGCAACTTGTCAATAACCTCTGTTGGAAGTACTGCATTGATTCTGTTCGTAAGGTCAGTAATATCACGGTTATGTGTTTCAAAGATATCCTGTAATTTCCTGTAATTTGCTTCCTTGTATGTTTCAATAGTGTGTGTCAATTCCTGAGCACGTTAGCATTGTCAGCACACAAGGCGTCTAATCGTCCTGTTAATGTTTTGTTATGTTCCGCAATATCTGCACGGAATTGCGCAAATTGTTTGTCACGCTTTGCGTTCTGTTCTTCACTCTTAGCGTCACGTTCCTGTAGTAGTCGAAAATAACGGTCAAATTCATCTTCATTTGTTACTGGGGGCGTCACCTCAGGATTTGAGTGTGGCAATCGATATTGCTGGCTAGGGTTACTAAGGAATCTTTGAAAACTCTCAGATGAAACAATTTCTCTATCTGTAGAAGGATTTTGCAAGAGAAATTGATTGTTGGAGCCAACTACATTGCTTTGTGTAGGTTGATTAAGCAAGAACGAATCATGGGAAACTGTTTCTATATGGCTTACTGTGTTCTGAGAAACCGAACGCAGAAGAGGAACCTATTCGGAAATTTGTGATTCTGTTGCATCATTACTAGCTGCAGTTTTATTCGCAACTTCCTGATCAGTTTGTGACGTAGGAAGATTAAGGGGCAAAACTGGGTCATTGTCCGGTTGTTGTAGCTTACGCGATTTTGAGGAACTGCGTAGTTTTACTTTATCGCCCTGTTTATTTGTTTCAGACATCTTGAAAGAGACAATATGGCTAACAACAATTTTAAAATGGACGTAAGTCACAAGACCGTATTTTACAGACAAAAAGAAGAAAAATTATTTAGGATGGATACACAAAATCTGTAAAAATGCTGAAAGCAAGCTGAAATGAATGTTCACAAGCGTAGCAAACACAATATTACGCAACTAGCAATTGTAGCACACAAGCATAGCCGCCAAAGCAATATTACGCAACTAGCAAGGCAGCGCACATCTGAAACAATGGTGGCAAAAAAGAATGCTCGAAAACAAAGTCCACAGTTACGGAAAAAATATGTCCAGGAACGTCACCACAGAGGATGTCGCCAAGTGAAAGTGTTGTTAATAAAAATTCTCTATTTAAACGAGACTGAACAGCATGTGACTGCTTTAGTCTTTAATAAAACTTGCATCTGACTGCGTATTTAACTGAACTGAACTTTATCTGACTGCATGAAAATATTGTTGGAAAATTAATACTCAAAATACACATCTGACTACATGAAAGTTTAGTGGTAAAAATAAATGAAAGTCACCAACCTGCATCTGACTGCGTCTGTGGACTTAACTCGTGCACTCCTTCCCGTTTAGCCGGTAATAAAACATATATTCAACTCAGCCGTAGTGCAATGGCAAAAATTGTCATTCTAGATAACTTTACTCGTTTTGGCCCTGTTTGTTACTTAATAAAAATTCTGTCCTGATCTCAATAATTTGCCAACTGAGCAATGGCATATAGATTATTTTACTCTGATAAATGAAATTATTAGCTTTACTCATGGAAACTTTACTTTAATGTTCCTTTTGGTTCAATGCAAGCACAGGATGCGGAGAACGACATAAGGTGTGAGATGAAACTCTAATTTTATCTAAAAAATATTTATTGTTCAAACTTTTAAGGCACATGTGAAAAACTAAAAAAAAACTTATATAACATGGATATACGAGATAGTTTCACAAAACGCTTATTGCATCAACAATGGGATTTCTATCTAGCTTTTAGACATTATTTAACCAAAGAAAACCTATTTTATTAATTATTCTTTCTAGTTTCCCCAGGTATGTGCCGAGTTTCGCTCAATATATAGATTATTATGTGCGTAGCGCCAATTCTTACTTTGATGCTGTCACGACCCGGCTGCCTCCTGCAGGCATCTAGCTCCGACTCGAAACACGTCTGCTGTCTCTGCGCATCTCCTCACCACTACTCAAACTTTTACCGCGTGCACCTAGCTCTCTTAGCTGTCAAAGTTCTTACTACTCGAAGATGTACTACTCGTCCAACCTTGCGGTTGGGAAATATCGACATTTTTCACTGGCTCTATCCTGATCAAATCTCAGCACATACCTTTCAACTGTTTCTTACGTGACGAAAACTGTAAGGGGTCGTCGTGCGGTCAGGGCGACAACAGCAAGCATTGATCGCAGTTATGTCTCACATGATCTTGCGTCGGGAGTGTTGGTCGCAGAACGGTGGCCATTTTAGTTCTTAGCCTATAGCGCGATCTGTGCATCATATCCTGCTCCATAGACGTCGATGCTGATATCAGCTAGTCACGGACCTCACCTTTCTGGATGGTCGGTCTCTAAACACCGCGGCAACCATTGTGGAAGCCTTTGCAGACCATTAGCGACGTTTTTACCTGAAGTAGAATATAGAGGAGGGGGACAATAACGACATTTTGAAACATGTATCGTGCATCCACGAGAACACAGCAGCATCGTCGCGTTTAGCGTATGTTATGCAGGTAACGTCGAAGAAGCACTAGATAAGGATGCACGTAACAAGTCACCCGGTCCACACGGACTGCCGCTCGAATTCTGTCGGACTTTCCGTACCCTGATGATACCACATTGGATCACAATTTACTGAGAGCTTTTATGTTCACGTGCGTTCGTCGACGGACTGCTCATCACGATACAAAGGCCTTCAAGAGGTCGATCGATCGAGTACTACCGCCCGATTCAAATGCTAAGATCTTTGCCGGGCTCCTGGCAGTGCACATAATGAAGCAAACGATACAAGGAGAAGAGTCCAACATGCAACAAGCCACGTGTGAATGTAGGGATTTAATAGCTCTCGTCGCATCCTGTCTGTTTCGTGTTGCTGTGATCTCAATTGTCTTCGACCACGCTTTCGTCAGAGTCACCACAAGTTTCTTACGTCAGTACTAGCCCGCATGGGCTTCCCATCTGACTTCCTCGACGTAATTATGCGCCTCTTACGCGGAGCATTATCCCATGTACTGTAAAAGGGCGTATGTTGGTCCCTGCCAGTCCTCCTTTCAGTTAGCAAAGGATGTCCACTATCCATGATTTTTACATGAGCACACTGGAACAGCCCAAAGGAGGGCTGAAACTCAAACTTTCGGGGATTACGTTGAGAGGCAACATCTACCACTCCAGAGCATATGCTGATGACCTTCTACTGATGGTTCGACCAAGTGAAGAAGTGCGCTCCATGTTTGAGTGGATCAAGCGATAAAAACTGGCGGCGAGAAGCCACGTGAATGTAGCCAAGTCAGCGGCAGAGCATATTGGGTCTCCAAGAGGACTACGTGGCTCCCTTTACACAGGTGGACGCGATCAGATATTCGGGCATTACATTTACACAAGATGTGCTTCGCATGGCTACCATGAACTACAGATGTCTGGCACAGTTAATACTCACAGAAGTCTACCAGAACCCACATCGACACATGGACCTCAATCAGTGTGTCCAGTATCTTAGCCTTCACTTGGTGACCAAATTGATACACATGGCTCAGTTTCTCCTACCACTGACAGTCATAGCACGCAAATTACAGTTGCCATTTGGATGTCACCTTATTACTAGATTCCTATTTAAAGTCCGTTACAGCGCCCCTACACTCTCTCCATGTGAAGGTGGACTGGGACTTATATGAGCATGGGCTGAGGCCTCATATTTGTGCACAATGGTGAATCCCTGGATCCGTCAAACATATTTCACTTATGGACAGTCTGTTGGAGGAACTGATGCTGACATACATTCTTCCACTTGTTCCAATTGTGCACATCGCTCCCTCTCTTTTACACATCTCGGCATTCGTAGTAGACTATAGTTATGTGCACTATGATCTCCCCACCACTCAAGCTCAGAGGGCGAGAAACATCTATCGTTTGCTGCTAAGATCATACCTCGCAATGTGATTGACAGAAAAAGTCCATCACACTATGACTTGCAGTGTGGAGAATAGTCCAACGACCCTTCCTCAGTACACGGGTACGAAAAATGTGGTACCATGTGGTCAAAGAAATATGTGACGCAACACAGATTGCTCACTATTGGGCTGACAGGTTCTCCCCTCTGCCCACAGCACCACATACTGAACACTGACGAATATGTGGAGCACGTGGAACAGTGTTTGATGTATGGATGATGGTACAGAAGATCCTTGCCTGTTATCTTCACGCCCCACCTCACACGATTGACCCCCAGCTAGCTACGTCCCAATAGCAAAGACTCTGCTATCACATGATTTAAAACATGTCCATTTATATATACTAAGATGGTATATATATACATATATATATATATATATATATATATATATATATATATATATATATAGTTAAGGCTCACCGGCCACTTGACCATCTTCTTCTTCTGTGTGAATGCACAAACAGTACCCGAACTCTTACGGGAATCGGCAACGCGCCGCGAGTAATGAGTATAATGGGCGGGGGCACTACGAATGTAGTGCGGGACAATACGTTGAGAATGTGGGTTTCGCGGGAGGCGTGCCAGAGATAAATCCCTGCAGTCGCGCTATCCTCTGTGTCCTCCGTGGCTCAGATGGGTAGATCGTCTCCCATGTAAGCAGGAGATCCCGGATTCGAGTCCCGGTCGGGGCACACATTTTCATCTGTCCCCGTTGACTTATGTCAACGCCTGTAAGCAGCTAAGGGTGTTCATTTCATTGTAATTCCATGTCCATTTATTACTTATTCTCAGAAAATGAGAATATGGTTCTTGACTATTGGCAAAATTTCCAAGATAATCATAGCACATCTGAACACACTCCTCGCTTTCAACAACTCTTCACAAATTATTTGTGCACTGTTCTTATTCCCCAGAAGCCAACCCCTTTGTGGACTGTGATACGAGGCGAAATGGTTATCGACTTGGTACCAATCAACATTTTCCGTAGATGGGAAGCAGGCGTGGGATGGCTCGATTTGATTTTTTTTATTTTTATTTTGATTTCCTTCGACTCTGTTGTTGTTTAAACAATATAACTGTAGGAATTTGCGTTTTTATTTATTTATTTATTTATTGTTCCGTGGGACCAAACTAAGGAGAAGTCTCCATGGTCATGGAACGAATCAATACATGAAATTATAACACGATAGTAGAAACAGATAAAATGAAATACAAGAGACGTATTCAGGCGACAATTCGTAAGTTTAAATAAAGAAAATCAACAATGTAACACTGGAATTTGCTTAATTTTTCAGCTCTTCCAGGAGCCCCTCGACAGAATAGAAGGAGTGAGCCACGAGGAAACTCTTCAGTTTAGACTTAAGAGCGTTTGGGCTACTGCTAAGATTTTTGAGTTCTTGTAGTAGCTTATTGAAAATGGATGCAGCAGAATAGTGCACTCCTTTCTGCACAAGAGTCAAGGAAGTGCATTCCACATGCAGATTTGATTTCTGCCTACTATTAACTGAGTGAAAGCTACTAACTCTTGTGAATAAGCTAATATTGCTAACAACAAACGACATTAAAGGAAATATATACTGTGAGGGCAATGTCAGAATTCCCAAACTTGTGAATAGGGGTTGACAAGAGGTTCTCGAGCTTACACCACGTATAGCTCGAACAGCCCGTTTTTGAGCCAAACATACCCTTTTTGAATCAGATGAATTAAGCCCAAAAAGTAATACCATATGACATAAGCGTATGAAAATATGCGAAGTAGACTAGTTTTCGCGTTGAACTGTCACTTATTTCAGATACTGTTCTAATGGTAAATAAAGCAGCGTTTAGTTTCTGAACAAGATCCTGAACGTGGGCTTTCCACAACAGCTTACTGTCTATCCGAACGCCTAGGAACTTGAACTGTTCTGTCTCGCTGATAATATGTCCATTCTGTCTCATCAAAATATCAGTTCTTGTTGAATTGCGAGTTAGAAACTGTAAAAACTGAGTCTTACTGTGATTTAGCATCAAATTATTTTCCACAAGCCACAAACTTATTTCATGAACTACATTATTTGATAATGTTTCATTGTTACACACAAGATCCTTCACTACCAAGCTGGTGTCATCAGCAAACAGAAATATTTTTGAATCACCTGTAATACTAGAAGGCACATCATTTACATAAATAAGAAACAGCAGTGGCCCCAGCACCGACCCTTGGGGAACGCCCCACTTAACAGTGCCACATTGGGACTGAACATCACTACCACTCTCAATATTGCGGAGAATTACCTCCTGCTTTCTGTTCTTAAAGTAAGAGGCGAAACAATTGTAAGCTACTCCCCTTACTCCATAATGGTCCAACTTATGCAATAATATCTTGTGGTCAACACAGTCAAAAGCCTTCGTTAAATCAAACAATACCTAGCGCTCGCAACCTTTTATTTAATCCGTCCAAAACCTCACAGAGAAAACAGAATATAGCACTTTCAGTTGTTAAACCATTTCTAAAACCAAACTGTACATTTGACAGCAAATTATGTGAATTTAAATGCTCCAGTAATCTTGTATATACAACCTTCTCGATAACTTTAGCAAACACCCACCGATGGCATAGAAATGGGTCTATAATTGTCAACATTATCCCTGTCTCCCTTTTTATAAAGTGGCTTCACTACCGAGTACTTAAATCGGTCAGGAAACCGACCACTCCTAAAGAAAAAGCTACAGATATGGTTAAGTACTGGGCTAACATACATAGAACAATACTTCAGTATTCTGCTAGATATCCCGTTATATCTATGAGAATTCTTGGTCTTTAGTGATTTAATTATTAACTCAATCTCCCTCTTGTCAGTATCATGGAGGAGCATGTCAGGTAACAGTCTTGGAACACTTTTTTCTACGAGCGCTATATGATTCCCTGTTGGGACTAGGTTTCTATTTAGTTCACCTGCTTTATTCAGAAAGTGATTATTAAATACTGTACATATATGCGACTTATCAGTGACACAGACATTCCCACTACGCACTGATTCTATATCCTCGACCTGTCTCTGCAGACCAGCCACTTCTTTTACGACTGACCATATGGTTTTAATTTTATCCTGAGACTTAGCTATTCTATCTGCATACCACATACTTTTTGCCTTCCTAAAAACTTTCTTAAGCACCTTGCAATACTGTTTGTAATGGGCTGCTGCAATTAGATTTTGACTGTTCCTAACATTTTGATATAATTGCCACTTTGTTCTACAGGATATTCTTATCCCTCTAGTCAGCCACCCAGGCTGCCTGTTTGTGCTAGTACCCTGTTTTGAACGTTCTAACGGAAAACAACTTTCAAAGAGCACGAGAAAAGTCTTGAGGAAAGCATTATGTTTATCGTCTACTGTATCAGCACTATAAACATCTTGCCACTCTTGTTCCTTGATAAGGTTTACAAAAGTCTCTACAGCAATTGGATCAGCTTTCCTAAAAAGTAAAACTTGTGCATCATGATCTGAAAGGCCATTTACTTTTTTGCTAACAGAATGCCCTTCTAGTAATGAGGATTGAACAAAAATGTTGTCTATGGTTGTTCTACTGTTCCCTTGCTCTCTCGTTGGAAAGAATACGGTTTGCATAAGATTATATGAATTTAGAGGGTTTACCAGTATCCTTTTCCTTGCACAATCACTTATACAATTAATATTGAAGTCACCACATATAATTAACTTTTTGTATTTCCTTTAAAGTGAACCAAGAACCCCCTCTAGCTTTAGCAAAAATGTTGTGAAATCGGAGTCTGGGGATCTATAAATAACAACAGTTAGCAGTTTAACTCCACTAAATTTAACCACACCTGCACAACATTCAAACACCTCTTCAGTGCAGTACTTTGAAACATTAATTGACTCAAATGGGATACCGTTTTTCACATACATGGCTACTCCCCCACACCGCAAAGAGCTCCTAGAAAAGCTGCCAGCCAACCTGTATCCTGGTAAAGGAAGCCTCTGAATTGTCTCCTTATTTAAGAAGTGTTCAGATATATATCTCTAATACCTTGTATATTTTGATGAAATATACTAATTCCCTCATTACTCGGATACCTAAGCTTTGTCGAAAGTGGTTTCTTTGTTAGAGAGACTTCCCTTAAGCAGGAATACCTATCAGCTGACTTCAATCTAAAAAAGATGCAGCTTTAACACCCACTAGTACATGAATTTTCCCATGAGTGATCCCACCACCCCCACCTATACTGTCACCTATAAGCTTTTCCAACCTCCCCTTGCCATAAATGATGAGGTGCAGGCCACGTCTAGTGAAACCCGTCCTGCTGATAGACTCCACCGACACCACTGAAATGTGACTCATGCCTTCTGTCATCAGCGCACCCCCAAGTCTCATGTTATTACGCTGTATTAAGATGAGGCCGATCGTGACGCTGAAACAGTTCCACGAAATGCACATTCGTGTTGCCAGTCTGAGTGGCTATCTTGATTTGTTGTTATATGTTTCGAGTTCACCCATGTGGTGGCAGGCTGGCACGCAAAGTAAACGCGGTTAAAGATTTATTTCATGTTGAGGTGATTTTTGTTCTTTAGTTTGTTTACAGTGCCTTCTTATAACAGAAACATTTGTATTACAATTGTCTCCGCTATTTTGGAGGTGACGGTGTGGGACAGATTTTCATCTTTCTGCACTGACTTCGGTCAGTGTCCAGTCGCAGCCAATAGTTGCTATCCCTTTGTGTCTTCATTCATAATGCCTTCTGGATCAAAACATGATGTCTGTTATTTTGGACATGTCCGATAGAACAGACACCACATAAATAAATAAAAAATAGGTCAAGTGCGAAAATACTGGCGAGATACTGATACCGAAAATTCCAAGATCATATCAAACTCATTGCAGTAATCCATCAGACTAGGCTGGACATACAAACAGAAGCGAGCAGAAGACTTCAGTTTATATATGTATATATAGAAGATTTAATAAAATATTTTATTTATTTACTAAAACATGATTATACCCTACATTTCATGTTTGCATGGAAAGGGTCGTCTATTATGCTTTTGACAGATAATGTTTGCAATGTATGTCCCAAGGGTAAAAAGATATTATTCTGTGATATGATTACTGTTTAACAATTTTCAGATATTTTTCCTTTACTTCTATTGTGAAACGCTGCTTTTTGCCCTGCTTCTTGCCAAATTACATGGTTCTATGTCCACAGGGGGTACTCTGTAGGTACTGATGAGTGAGTATTCGAGTAAGTTACACAAATGACCGGATCTTTTATTTAGTTGATTTGGAAGCTCAAAACCTTTACAAGGCCAAGGGACCATAGAACTTAGTGTGTGACATAAATCTGAACTTGATGCATCAACCTGTATAAGAGAGAAACAGGTCTTAACCGTCAAACAGACAGACATATTCTGATCAGCCAGAACATTATGACCACCTACCTGATAGCCGGTTATGTCCATATTTGGCACGGGTAACAGTAGTGACGAGTCTAAGTCGCAGGAGGGAGTTGGCACACACAAGTCATCTAATTCCCTAAAATTTGGGGGAGGGGGCGATGAACTCTGGCGGCACATTCAATCACATCCCAGATGTGTTCGATTGGGTTCAGCTGTGGCGAGATGAGGGGCCAGTACATCACTGTGTTCCTCTGATCATTTCATCATACCCCTGGCTTTCTGACATGGCTAATTATATTGTTGAAAGATGCCACTGCAGTCGGGAATCATGATCGTCATGAAGGGGTGTACGTGATCTGCAACCAGTGTACGATACTCCTTGACTGTCATGGTGCCTTGCACGAGCTCCACTGGACGCATGGATTTCCACATGAATGTTCCCCAGAGCGTAATGGAGCTGCCGCCAGCTTTTCTTCTTGCCATGTTATTTCCGCCACAGCTCATTGCCTGTCCTGTTTTACCAGTCAGCCCAGCCTACGACGTCCGACATCTGTAATGTGGGATGGCCGCCCAATTCCATGACGTCTGGATGTGGTTTCAAGTTGATTTCACAAAGTGTTGAACACACTCACCACAGTATTTTTCAAGCACTCGCAAATGGTGCAGTTCCCGAAATGTTCGTGCCGAGCGTCTAGGTCATCACAATCTGCCCTCCGTCAAACACTGACAGATCGTGCGCCTTTCCCATTTTACACACGAACAGCACTCTCACTGATACTATATGCACCAAGCCAGTGTCTGACTAGCAGTTATTCCTCGCCTGGTGATGCTGCTATCGTCTGGGCTGGTTTATATTGATACTATGTCGGTGGCCATAATGTTCTGTCTGTTCAGTGTACGTACTGACGAACAACAAAGCGCTTATAAGGGTTATGTTGTTAAGGATTGAGACACCATAGCCTAAGAAGAACATATAAGAGATAGTTGTTTTGCACGTGTAATCCTGTCCCGCCGGCCGGGGTGACCGAGCAGTTCTAGGCGCTTCAGTCTCGAACTGCGCGACCGCTACGGTCGCAGGTTCGAATCCTGTCTTGGGCATGGATATGTGTGATGTCCTTAGGTTTGTTAGGTTTAAGGAGTTCTAAGTTCTAGGGGACTGATGACCTCAGCTGTTAAGTCCCATAGTGCTCAGAGCCATTTTGAACCAATCCTGTCCCACCGAACTAGACTCTCGGCCCACTGCACATAAACATTTGGCAATGACGAAGAAAACAGAAGTGACGTTTTCGAAAAGCTCGAGAAAGGTGGAGTGAGGGATGTAAGCGTAAGGGAAGAGAAAGATAGAACTAAAGCGCAAAGTGGTGGACTGGAGCTTTCCACCGTCGTCAACACAGTGAAGTCGTCTCCTGCACTCTGCGCCACGCCATACTCTGTTGCAAACACACTCAGACGTCTTGATTGAAAAGTCTGTTTCCTTATCCGCTCGCTCAGTGAGTGAGCGCCGTGTGATACCGAGTGACTGAACTGCCAGCCGCGTGTTTCCGTGTCCGCTTGGCGAGTGATGTAGACGAACGCTACTCACGCGGATGCAGTGCTCTATGACATGTTGTACCGAGTACTTTTGGGAAGGAATGAGCAAAGCTAAGACAGATTGAGGCTTGACCCGCCTGCCAGACACATCGTGACTGACACCGCTATAAGGATTCCACTTTTACTGATTCAGGTACAGAACCCTAAAAATGTGCTATAATTACTAATTAGCAATGTTCAGATTTGGTCCTTTACTTGTACTGTAAAACTTTTCTTCCTGTCAAATTTCATGATTCTAAGACAACGGGAAACACATTACAGGTTTTGATGAATGACTTTTCGAGTATCAAAATATGTGACACAAATGGCCATATGTTTTTATTGCACTGACTTAGAAGCTTACAATTCTTACAGTCCCAAGGGACCATGGATATTAGTATGTGACACGAATTTGAACCTCATAATCTAAACTGTTCCAAAGAAACTGGGTCAGACAAACAGACGGACTGATAAAAATGACAAAAATGTTTCTTTGTGTGATATAATTAAAAGTTAACTATTTTCTAATTTCTTCCTTTACTTATACTTAAGACTTTGCTTCTTGGCAAATTTCATAATTCTAGGTCAACAGGAAGCACCCTGTGGTGAAAGTTTTGTTTAAAGTAATTCTTTTCATATGATTTGAGATTTCGTACTGATTTGGTAGGCTGGTTTTAACTTTGCTGTTGTTTAGCTTTGTATGACTTTGTGCATTTAGAACTGTGAGAGAAACCAAATATATCTTCTTGCAAGAATGCTACATGAAACTGATCCTGTTTTATAATCTTTCTAAGAAAATGAGCAAACTGGTTAAATCCTGCAATTTGCTATTAATATCTTTAATTAAACAAAGTGGTCCCTGTCCGTAAATGATCTGACAAACAATGCTGTTCATGAAGTGGCCTCCGTGCGTTGATAATGTTCGTAGCAAACAGATCCTGATATGGAAATATCTTACCTCGTAATAGAATTGCTTGGAAATGCGATGCTTGTTCCTCTCTCTGCGCCAGCTGCAAATTTCTAACTAAAATAGCTTAGATCTTAGTGCAATTCTCCAGACAGCAAATAGACTATTTTACACGTCATTGAGTGAAAGAATCCTTTAAATAAAAAGACTTGGATCGAGGATATGGATAAAGCTCTTAGGTGAAATATTTCTTTAACAAACTGTTTTTAAACTATCTTATGGATTGTTCCTGGTATGAAATTCATGTTACAAGAATAATTAACATTGACAAAGTGCAACATTGATAATGAATTCTTACTCTCACTAATGTTGGACATATCATTAATAAACATAAAAAATACCTTACAGTGAAAATTACTCCATATTTAATGAAAATTCTCAAGTTCTGTGATATGAATGTGCCATTCAACAATGAATCCTAACTGCGCAACTGCAGTGCCAATAAATAAAAACATTACCTTCATTTCTCTTAATACTCTTTTCATTATAAAACGAAAGCCAATCCTTCTCGTCTGTTTCACAATATCCTAATACAAATTAATTTACTTACGCAGAGATGCACTTAAGTTCACGTCTACACTGGCACGAGTCCTCTAGTCGGCATCTGTCTCACTACTACCCTCACGATAGAGCTCCCGCACTCCTCGATGCTCAGCAGCGATGACAAAAGCAAGCACATCTTCCAGCGATACAGCCACTCTCGCCAAAGACTGCGAGCGAAAGTCAAGCAATTTAGAATTGTCGCTGAGCGTCTCATGCATCCATAGTACGTACAATGCAAATAACAAACTCCCAAAGGACTTGTTTCAATAGGTTTTGATGTGTGAGTTTTTGAGTACTAAAATATGTGTCATAAATGGCCGTATCTTTAAATTGGTGTGACTTAGGAGCTTAAAATTCTTATTACTCTGACGGACTGTAGACCACAACATGTGGCATAAGTTCGAGCATGTTGTGCCCATCCGTTCCTGAGAAATAAGTCTTTAAATGTCGGATACAGAGACGGACAACAAATCGATCCTACAGCGGTTCCATTTTACAGACTGAGGCACGAATCCTTAAAATCGACCAATATGTTTTTTTGATTACGAAGAGTATTGAGCTATATGGGAGGCTTGACAGATTAAAGCGTAGAAGTGCCTTTGCGGAAACAGAAACTAACGAGAAAGCAGTTAGTAATGAGAGTTTAAGCGATGCGCAGAGTACTAATGTTTTAGATGTTACAGAGGGTAAGGTAGTGTTAGCAGCTCCAATATCTGGCTATAATGCTGGGTATGAATTAGCTTCAATGCCACACAAAATGAATGTGTGCTGTAATAAAGTAAAAGAGTGTGCAAGTAACAACTTGGGTAATACTGATTTAGATGCAGTCGCGTGTACTCCAGTATATAAACAGGTTCCAATCCGGAGAATGACTGTGAATCCGAGATATGAACTATCGGACACTAAATGGTCATATCAGTAGCAGGTAGGATGACGGTGACTGAGAAGGCAACACCAGCACCCAGCAGCAGCCGCCGAATAACACCACCGCACAAAGTCAACGGTATGTACCTACATTATACCTACTGCTAACACAGCCTACCCTTGCATGACCTTTCGCAGACAGCAAGAAAACAGCTGTTGCTCCTACAACCCGACCCAACTATCGCAGAGATTTTATTCCCTTGGCTCTGGCCTTGGCACTTTTTACCCCTCTGCCTTTCAAACCTCTACCCTTCGTTACACTGTCGACCCAATCTATTTCCAGATGAGCGCATATTAATGGCTAACCTTAACCAGACGTATGCGAACATCACAGTACCTATGTCCTGAGAGACTTCACTTTAGTGAAAACCAACACTTTTGCAGAGATGGCAGTAGACCTTGTGTGTTGGCCATCATGCCGGTGTGGACGTGGAGGGGCTGCATCTCTTTTTTTGTTTCTGGAGACCGGATGTCTCTAAGGAAGGAGGAGATTGCAAGCATTCTCTGTCGTGTGCGATGAACTGTACCTGAGATGCTCAGCAAAACGACGTCGTACGGAGGGAAGCGAGCATCAGCCAGAAGTCTAGACACCGCATCACGAGAACACGCATTTAGAATGAAAGAGCAAGTTGACGAAGGTAGCTAGCCACTCTGAAGAGTGAAGTTCGGCAATATTACACCTCCTTACTCATCTTTTGGATCTGCAGCTCTTGTATTTCTTCCGTGTTTGCAGTTAAAATTATTGGACATAGGTTCCGCCTTTCATGCAAAACACTGTTTTATCTTGTAACCCAAATATATTCCAGCACCTCTGTGCCACCATCAGTGGGTTTTATTAATTGGTCAGGTGTAAAAGTGAACATATTTTACGTTGTGGCTGATCTAACACAAACGAACAAAAACTTTCTTTACGACTCGTTTTGTTAGATCAGTTACAATCTAAATTATGTTCACATTTACAGTTGTTCAATTAATAAAACCCTCCGAAGATGCTACTCGAGTGTTAAAACATATTTGGGTGACAAGAAAAAACAGTATTTTGTACAGAAGGTTGAGCCGTGCGTGGCTCGTGCTCCCGCCATCATGTATTTTACTCTCTGTTTTTAACGTACTTCTACCTAACTATGTTAATTTAAATTACTACTGTTACTGAGTTGCTGCTTTGGCTCATAGGCGCTAGCAGGACGTATGGATATATCTCCTCTCATAGTATCTTAGCTCGACTGCTATTACTTTACGGTCGTTGTCTGTCGTAAGGAGTTCGGGTCGAGAGTGTGGGTCTGCCAATCAGTTGGAAGGCGTCTGGAGCGCAGTCCGGTCCTGCCATTCGTGGAGTTGCAATGCGGCACTAGTGCGGTCGGGTTGGAGCAGTGAGGTCTGCGTCGACATGGTTGGCCCGACCATGGCTGCCACGCATCACTTGAGCCGGGCCACGGTCTTGGTGGATCGTCGGTCGGTCGTCCTATAGGACGATGCGTTTAGGCTCGCCGATTGTTCATGAGTGGCCTGTGTGTGTGTGTGTGTGTGCATCGACTCCCAATTTGTCTTCGTGTTTGCTTAGTAGCTGTTGGGTATCGTTCAGGTCTTGGTGCAAGTGTTTGTCAGGTTGTGTGTGTAGTTGGCGTTATTTCCATTGACGACCATTTTAGATGTTGTTGGTTGCTGTGGACCAGGGAGGGTATCTCCGCGTGGTGCAGTCGGCTGGGTCCGCTGGCGGTCCCTGCGCAGTGTCAGAGTGTGTGTGGAGCTGCCCGATCGCTACGAGCTTCGTGGCTCACCGACCCAGGACATCAAAGTTGAGTGGTGTTTTAATTACCCAAGCTACGTCCATTCATGTTAGTGGTTCGTTTCTGTGAGCAACACCGAGTGTTTGTATTGTTGAAATTTTGCAGCCAAGCGGTGGAATGAACTATATTGGTTGACTAAAATTCAAGTGCACCAGCGGAATTTTCTGCTTTGTGGCCGTTAGTGTTCCGGTTACCTGCCCTGGCCACTAACGTAATTTCAGGCAGTGTTCTTTCCTCACCTGTTGTCACTGTCCAACACGGTGTGTAATTTTGACAGCTTAATACATATACGTATTTGATTGTGGATAATTACGCCCTTAACATTTTGTGTTTGAATTCTCATGTATCAATTGGTGGCAAGCAAGTCGTTTGTCGGTCGGTCTGTGGCTGTTCCTTGGTTGGGTTCCAACTGATCAAGTATAGTTGGGCTCACCACCTGTCTCATCTAACTGAACGAGGGCAGACCGACCCCCTGGAGGCTTCGGAGTGCCGTTGTCTTCACTGTTTTTCTCACTGGTGTTTAATTGTCTGTTTATAGTCTATCATAACCAATGACTAAAATTAATTCTTCGTTTTACTGTCTTTTGTGTAAATTAAAGGTCTTCAACCGCCTGTAAGTAAGTAAGTTGTAATTGTAGCTGTCTGTCTTCAGTCACTTGAAATTAACCTTGTTGATTTTTAGGATTTCTTGTTTGAAGGGCTTCAGCTGTGAAAGATTTGGAATTTGAAACTCGTAGTTGTAAAAGTTCGGCTATGTGCTGCTTTGGTTGTAAATGTGTTATTAAATTACAATAAATTACGATTTTAAGGTGAAACTGACCCCAACCTTACTTGGCCCTTCCCACAATCCTAATCACCTGTTCTACACAGCGGGTTTAACGGGCATATGAAAGGTGAAACCTAAATCCAACAAAATTACACCTCCAGCTAGGCTCCTGCAGGAGCTGGCTAAATAAGAAAATCAGCACAAATGAAGTCATTACCAACCAATGGCGAACACAGCCGCTGCAGCAGCCTGTTGTTCCTGGTGCGGGTTCTGCTGTCGGAAAATTACTGGTGAGCAGACTCTTATAAATCCCCTCCCACCCCCTCCCCGCCCGTCCAAAAGTATCAGACCCTCACTCTCAGGTGTTCTCAGATACTCGCCGACAGTGTCTGTACACGACCGTACCGGGGTGTGTGTGTGATACCAAACACCAGCATCTTCTTCAGCAGTTAACCTTGAGATGGAGACTACTGCAGTGCTACATGTAATATGGAGTCAGCTTCCAAGAACTTCGTGTGCAGTGCCAGCAGGTGTCCGCCTGCTGTGCTGAGGACGGTGTGCTAACAACGTGGCGACTTCGTACCGCTAGGTCACCTGATAATGCTAGTTTTGGCTGGCGACAATCTACTTGGTGAGTTGCATATTCGAGCCTGAACTATGGGACACTAGGCCTCTATGTTGCTGTATACCGGCTCCTGAGGACACTCATCGCCGCCCAGCGTCAGCATACGGCTTGGACTTCGGTTGGACTTCGGCCATGCTGGATGTTATGGTTTTCCGGCTATGGTATTTGGCGACCACTAGTAAGTAGGCTGCCACGACGGACGCATTTCGACGGCAGCTTCATTGACGCCAACGCCTGTCGCTGCTAACGCGTGCTTTACTGTCTCCCGACCTGGCAGTTCTTGAGCTCAGGGCACCGCCGGCCACCTAAGTCATCGAAGGGCATCAGCCTCCCTTCTGTTAGGATCCCGTCTAGGTATCAAAATGTATAATGAAATATTGTAAATAGTAAGATCTCATTAACCGCTTTCGATGCAGTTCCTGTTACCACTACATGTACGAATCACATCCTGGCGACAATGCGGCACCTTTTCCTGACCTGCGAACGGCTGAATCCTCCTCCACTGTTTGGGGCAACTCTCTATTCCAACAGTCCATCCAGTACAGAAGAAGTGGCAAATATTTTAATACCCACGAGGAAGAATATCTTTCAGTTATACTTTCCTGTAACCTGTAAATCCTTCTGAAAACATAATTCATTAGTATTCGTTCACAAACGCTATACACTGTAACTTCGGATTTGTTCTAAATAACAGGAAATATTTCTAGAACATGTATCATTCTAATTTTTAACTGGCGCAAGGATGTTTGGGACAAAAGTTTGTCCACGACATTCTTACGCGACATTTTCGTCCTCTATACAGGGTGGTCCATTGATAGTGACCTGGCCAAATATCTCACGAAATAAGCATCAAACGAAAAAACTACAAAGAACGAAACTCGTCTTCCTTGAAGAGGAAACCAGAGGCGCTATGGTTGGCCCGCTAGATGGCGAAAAAAGTGGTCCAACTAAAACATTCATATTTCTTTATGTACTACACGTATATGTCATAAAAAATGGGGGTTCCTATTTAAAGAAACGCATTTGATATCCGTTTGACGTATGGCAGCTCCATGTAGCCAGTCAACCATAGCGCCATCTGGTTTCCTCCTTCAAGCTAGACGAGTTTCGTTCTTTGTAGTTTTTTCGTTTGACGATTATTTCGTGAGATATTTGGCCCTGTCACGATCAATGGACCACCCTGTATATGACACTGTCTATATAAATTAACGTACTGTGTTTATTATTTTTCTATTTAACAAATTTCATTGTGATGATCTTTCAGATTTAGATAGTGTACGTTCACCATAAGCAGATTCAAATGGTTCAAATGGCTCTAAGCGCTATGGAAATTAACATCTGAGGTCATCAGTCCCCTAGACTTAGAACTAAGTGAACCTAACTAACCTAAGGACATCACACACATCCATGCCCGAGGCAGGATTCGAACCTGCGACCGTAGCAGGCGCGTGATTCCGAACTGAATCGCCTATAACCGCTCGGCCACCGAAGCAGATATTTACGAATTAAGCTTTGTTGTCTATATGTTATTAAGCAAGGGCCGGCCGGTGTGGCCGTGCGGTTCTAGGCGCTTCAGTCTGGAACCGCGTGACCGCTACGGTCGCAGGTTCGAATCCTGCCTCGGGCATGGATGTGTGTGATGTACTTAGGTTAGTTAGGTTTAAGTAGTTCTAATTTATAGGGGACTGATGACCTCAGAAGTTAAGTCCCATAGTGCTCAGAGACATTTGAAACATTTTTTAAGCAAGTTCTCTGTAAGCAAAGCTTAAATCAATATCGCCTCATCATAAGCTGAGGAACGAGAATTCAGGCAATTATAATTCCAAGTGTTCATTATATGTGCAGACTGACAATAATTAACTGTCTCATCTTATTCCAAACTAAAATTGGATTTACGGAAGGGCGGAAATTCAGTGCCATTTTTACGATTTTTTTTTGATTCATTTATGTAAATTATCACCTCTAGTGACATTTCACCGTACTAATGCACTGATGTTCACTATGTGTTGGTTCTTCGAGTTAGATCATTACAAAAACAGATAATAAGTCGAAGCGTAAATAAGGATAAGTGGAGATTGAAGATGGGGTTTTGATATGACCCTACAGGATACTTGGAAGACATGGTATCATACTACTAAAGTAGTTTTCAGTACAGAATTGTCGAAAGTGTCTTCCTGACTTCATGAAATCGTAAGTATCAAATAACCGGAAACTACAGACAACAGTTTTAATAGCTAATCACTTTATCCTCTTAAACTTACTTAACTTTTTGGCTGCACTATCAGATCTAAGGCTTAGCATCTGGTGTAACCGGGGGGTTGAAAATGTAATGAACTGAATCTGTTATCCTGAGCTATGTTATCGTGACAAAGTTCCTAGTTCGACTCCCAGCATGGAACACAGTTATAACTGTTTAGGACACACATAAATTTTCTTGTGAGTCATTCAACCTTTTATCGTTAGCTTTGAAAGGAATCATCCTACTAAATCGATTTCATTGTACTTGCTGGTAGTATAATCGCTATGTTGTGATACGAAAGCCGGCCGCGGTGGTCTAGCGGTTCTAGGCGCTCAGTCCGGAACCGCGCGACTGCTACGGTCGCAGGTTCGAATCCTGCCTCGGGCATGGATGTGTGTGATGTCCTTAGGTTAGTTAGGTTTAAGTAGTTCTAAGTTCTAGGGGACTGATGACCACAGATGTTCAGTCCCATAGTGCTCAGAGCCTTTTTTTTTTTGTGATAAGAAATAGAGCATATTCAACGCTATAACTATTTTCCACCTGATCAAAATGATGAAAAGTATACCATGTTTTGATAAATGGGACGATAAAAGTCTATGAGAAATATGTTGACAAAATTCTGCACAAACAGTTTTGCTTTTACTATAGCTGTTGTTACCACTGCACAGAAGTCACTAAGTAAACAGATAAGGAGAAGGTGGAAATGAAAGACGGGTGTGTTGGATGTATAGATCTACATTATTTCTCAACAGACACTATTTCCAATGCAGCGCACTGCAATACGTATACCGTGTCATAACTGAATACCAAATCAGCTCCGTTTCAGTGTTTTGTGATGGACCGCAAAGTGAGTACCTGTTATTATTTGAACGTCACGAACGTATCTTGGCGGGAATTCATTAATCCAGTGGAGACTCATATGACAGCTAAGAGCATGCCGTGGTAACTGAGCAGTGGCATGAACAGTGTATCGAGCAGAATGCTTCAATTATGTAAACGGAAGCAGCACGTTTCACGATGGGCGCGTGTTATTTCGCGAAGAGAGAGACAAAGAGACAGAGAGAGAGACGCCTCACGTTATACTGCTTTTGCTAGAGCAGCATTTCGATTAACATTCTGCCCAGGTGCCGTCTCTCGGGAATTCTGCACCCTGTGGCAGATTTATTTCTGGGGCGTACTTGTGGCACCCCGGGAGATTTTTATAGGTCTCTCGGGAAATCAGGTAAATCCCACCACATGCAGCAGGTAATGCCAGGAGGAGATGCAGACGCGAGAATATCATCAGCGCCAACGCGCACTGGCTCTGCGTAATCCTCGTGTATTCGAATCATTTATAACAACTGAGAACACAATTATGACATGTTACGTGGGCAGTTACGAACCTGCCTAATAGAGTGATATTACATGGAGCAATACATACGAAGAACACTACAGAATTGCCGAGATTTAGGGAGGCATCAGACTGGTAGGCTCCTTTAACAGAGAGTACAGAGCAGACATATAACTGTTACTTTCACTGCATTCCATTCCACCGACAGAGCGTGATAAAAATAGGATGTTACCTAGTTTCTAAATAACTTGTTCTTAAACAATGATTTTTAAAGACCAGTCTCTACATCAGAGAACCTGAGGCACAAATAAAAGGAAGGCTCAGGTTTGACAAGATTCGCTTATGACATAGCCATTCTCAGTGAAAAGGAAGAAGAATTATAGAACACAATGAATGGACTGTACAATGCTGACTGATGATAAACCGAAGAAAGACGAAAGTAAAGAGGAATAGCAGAAATTAGATTAGTGCGAAACTTAGTATCAAAATTGAGGACCACGACATAGAGGAAGCGGAGGAATTCTACTACCTTGTAGGCGAAAGAATACATCACGGTCAAAGTGAGGACATAAAAAGCAGACTAACATAGGAAAAGAAAGTATTCCTACCAAAAGCAGACTACTTGCATCAAACATCCACAATAATTTGAGTAGAAATTACTGAGAAAGTACGTTTTGAGCACAGCACTGAATGGAAGCGAATCACAGACTGTGGGAAAAATGGAAAGGAAAAGAGTAGAAGCGCTTGAGATGTGGTGCTCTAGAAGACTTGAAAATTCGATGAAATTAAAAGACAAAAATTTAATGAAGAGGTTTCGCACGACTGGGTGGATAGAGAAACATTAACAACAAAAATGTACAGGTTGATAGGACGAGTGTTAAGACCTCAGGGAAAAACGGCCATGGTGCTAGAGGGAACTGTGGAAGCCAAAAGCTATGGGCCGAGATAGGAATATACCTAACATATATTGAAAAGAGATTGACATAGGACAGCAATTCATGGTGGGTCTCATCAAACTAGTCAGAATGATGATGCAAAACTAATAAATAAACAAATAAAGACCACAAGCCCCAGTCGGGAGAAGGAAGCGTTCAGATTTCTCGGTCATCGGTTTGCAGTGTGAACACAGCTCTCTGCTCTGTATTGCTGTTCGTGGTATGGGTAAAATGTACTATCTGCACTGCACAAAGGTGGTGTAGTACGTAAGCCAGCATGATCATAACGAGTTCTGAAGCTGTGCCTTTTCTCACGTGATTGTCATTTTCTTTTGCTGCGGCGTTCCGTTTGTGAATTATTTTGATGCAACTCTCCACGTCAGCGAATTTTGTGCAAACTTCTTCATGTCTGCATGACAGCTGCAATTTACTAGTACTTGAACCTGTTAACTGCATTGAAGCCTTCATCTCCATCTACAATATTTTCCCTCATACTTCCCCCCCCCCCCCCCCCATTACCAAATTGACGACGTCTTGTTGCCCCTGATTTTCTTTTCTCTCTCATTCAGTTCAGCACCTCTTCATTAGATATCTAATCTTCAGCATTCTCCTGTGCGAGTTTCACAGGCTTCAGTTCCATTACTGACTGAAAGGTTTATCGTCTGCATATCACTTTTGTGCAAGACTACACATCAGGCAAATGCCTTCTGAAAAGACTTCCTAAAACTTAATTTTGTATTCCGTCTTAACAAATTTCTCGTTTTCCGAAGCACTTTCCTTGCTATTACCAGTCTGCTAGCTATATCATCTCCACTTCGGCCTTCGTCACTTATTCTGCTGCTCAAACAGCAAAATTCATCGATTACTTTTAGTATCTCATTTCGTAACGCAATTCCCACAGCATCTGTTGATTTAATTCGACCACATTCCATTACTCTTTTTTTACTTTTGTCGATATTCGTCTTATGACCTCCTGTCAGAACAACATCTATTCCTTCAATTTGCTCTAGCATGTCCATTGCCGTCTCTGACAATTACTATGATATCGTCAGACATCTAAGTCTTTTATCTTACTCTTAATCTTTAGTACTGTTTCCAAAATTATCCATGGTTGTTTATAGCTCGCTTAGTGTACAGACTGCTGACATAGAGGGATTGGCTTTAACCCTGTCTCATTCTCTTCTCAATTATGCCCTGTTTTTCATTTCCTTCTTGTAACCTTTGACTGATTTCTACACAGAAGCAGGTCATCTTTCACCCCCTGTACTTAATCCTTGCTACCTTCAATATTATCTCACTCATTTCTCTCACCCTTTAGCGATTTCTCTGGTACATTGACTTGGTATTTGTAAAAAAAATTTAGTGTATATTGCATGAGTCACAAGCTAACACTGCGTTTCTCTGGTCTCCGAAATTCGTTTTCTGTAAACCGATCACCTAATAACACTTCACACTGGCCATACGAACGTTCCAACATCGGTTCTGAAAGCGCTGGTTTGTCTACTTCCTTAACTGGTAAACGTGCCATAGAAACCCTCTGTCTCCTTGAGTCCGGATTGGGTTGGCAGTCTGGCACTTGCTTTTATAATGTTGATCAGCGTTGTCAGAGCTGTTTTATATGGAGTGAAAGAATACTAGTAGCAATAGACTAAACAAGAAGTTATTCCTGTATTTAAATGATGATACTTCTTTCTTTATTAGGTAGACCAAGATACGACAGGATACATTTGCAAAGTTAGAAAAATCGTATCGACTGGGAGCAACCCTACATTCGGCATAGCTGGCTAGTTTGTAAACTGGCTAGTTTCTTTACTGGCATACCCAGATGCTGTCATCCACCATCAATAACTGGTGTCAAAATATTAGCTTGCCGTGTGCGGGAACAGGTATGCGTCTCCAGTCATAATGAATTTTTTCAGTCATTTGCATAACGCTGGTTTAAAATACTCTTCTAACTGTTATCAGATCGCAAGTTTTCTACAACACACGTAATTAGGGAGAATAATCAAACAGTTTCGAACACATTAACTGAAGAGGATAAAATTTTTAAACATGTCCTCTAGTACAATCTTCTCCTCCACCTGTTCACTGGCGTCTGCAACGAAATCTTACTACCTCTTTGATAAAAAGCTTACAAAAGTGCTTAAATCGGCAAAGAAAAATCGGAGCTACCTATTCACGCAAGGCAAATAGTGCATGTAAAACTGATATTTGTTCGAGCAAGAAAACCCGACTCAGGCATAATGTACATAAGTGTCTGCAAAGGAAGGCAAGAGGAAGCACATTCCCACTCCTAGAACCTGATGGTGCAGATTTTATACTTGTCACAAAATTCTCTTTCAGTTTTAGTAATGATTGTTTGCAATCCTACTGAATTGCAGAATTATCATTATCACGATAGAGTATTTGTGTTCCTTTTGAGTTTGTTTCGGTTTCTCAACTTTGATAACAATTAATATTTCCTGTGAATAACTCGAATGCCCTGGATTAAATCATAGAAATGATGTAATTTCAGAGCGCTGAATCTAAGTTATAGTTTTCATATTCGTATTAATAATATAGAGAAATGTTGTCAGTATTTGCTAATGAAATATGCATTCAGTTTTAGTGGTAAAGTATCCCACTTCAAAACATTAATAATGCAATTCTTGTGTAATTCTTGTCAAAATTGATACCACTTACATAAAAAGTAGCAATTATAGAATCTTACACTTTCTTGCAAAAATTTCTGCGGACGCCCATGACGGCGTATGACCACGACAGCGAAAACAACTTCCGAAATTTTCCTCTCGTCTTCCACCATTTGTATCGCATTGAAACGTTGTGTGTGAGCATGACATTTTTTTTTTGATTACATGTGATGTACAGTTACGATATGGGTCCTGTGGACTTTGTACCATTTTTCTTTGTTACTAATTTGCTTTATTATTTCTGGATACAATGTTGAACAAGTTTTTTCTGACATATTTCCTGTTTTAAAACGATGGAAACGAATAATTTCTTTACTGAAGGTATTTTTTGCAGTGCAGATACCGCTCGATAGTAGGAATCGACTGTAGATAGCAATGGGCGTGGGACTTCAGTGGCGTCACACTGCAGCAGGCGCTGCGCATTTTACCGTTATGCTCAAAGCAATTTGTTTTTCGTTACTGTAAGTGGCATGTTATAGTTCCAAAAGTAAGTAAATAAGTAGTAACGGATGCTCATGCGAAGTGAAATGTACAGTTTCCTCAGTGCTGCATGGTTACGCAGTTTCATTTGCCCGCTTACGTATATTTTTACAGTATCCATTTAAGCCTGTCAACTTCTGACGTAAACTCCTAGTACCTACATCAAGCGGAAATTTTCCTGAAGTGTATGAGCGATTAAGACTAATTGATTACCGTCGCATTCCTGAGCTATTAGTGAGAGACCATATTGCCTCCAGCAGGGTCGCTGAGATCTAGGACTAGGCTCAGGACAAGGTACTGTACGTGATTAGGCCCCGTCTCCAAACATAGCAACCCAGTTCTGTTGTTATTTTAAAGAATGTCTGTCAAAACTTTAATGATCTATAGAATTCGTTTTATATAAGCTGCATACGCTGCCGTTGCAGGTAGAAGAGGAGAAGTAGCGGAAAAATGCTCCCGCTGGAGCACAAAATGGCAAATGTATCCCCCTTGAAGAGAGTCTGACAGATAATTGGGAAATAAACTGTCTGAATCCTCATTCACCAAAAATTTCGCTATGCAAACATTTTGGCATTTTTTGTGCTGAAAGCCAACAGCAGATACACAGTGACAGTGGAAGAGAGAGAAGATAACGCCGGTGGGAGAGAGTGAGGGAGAAGATAGAGACAGTGTAGAGAGAAAGTGTCAGTGAAAGAGAAAGAGAGTTGGATGAAGACAGTAGCACTGGCAGCCGTTGATGGTCAGTGAGAGACAGTAGCAATAAGAGATAAAGAGAGACACATGGAGTTAGAAGGAGTGGGAGGAAAAGAGATAGGACACAACGCAAATCAAAAAGAGAGATGGGTGGACACCATACATAGGTTTATGGGGTCTGGACCCTCGCAGACAAGTGAAATTTAACGCTTGGGTATAGGGGAAGGCGCATTTTGGACCGCAATTTTAAGCACGTGGGTATAGGGGAAAAGGTAAGTTGGACTCTCCCCCCTTCACAATCCCCATCTGCCCACCAGCATTTTTGTGCTGTCAAGGTATGGTGATGATAGTGGCAGTGGTAAAGAAAGACAAAAATGAAACTTTCTGGCAGATTGAAACTGTGTGCCCGACCGAGACTCGAACTCGGGACCTTTGCCTTTCGCGGGCAATTGCTCTACCATCTGAGCTACCGAAGCACGACTCACGCCCGGTACTCACAGCTTTACTTCTGCCAGTATTTCGTCTCCTACCTTCCAAACTTTACAGAAGCTCTCCTGCGAACCTTGCAGAACTAGCACTCCTGAAAGAAAGGATATAGCGGAGCTGTGAGTACCGGGCGTGAGTCGTGCTTCGGTACCTCAGATGGTCGAGCACTTGCCCGCGAAAGGCAAAGGTCCCGAGTTCACTTCAGTGTTTACATCGCTGTACTTGTGCTTCGCCGAGTGCCGTCCGTCCGTTAATCTCCGTGTTCGTTCCTGTTCCTTGTGATCTGATCGCTCTTTCTGGTCTTGCTGCTGCTACTTGGAATTTCGGTTGTTTAACCGAAATTGCTTCGCTGGATTAACCATGGCTACAAACCTCAGGAATAATACTCTGGTATTTGCTTTTGACAAAGAATCCCGTCCTGTTCAGCCGACATCCCTGGAAATAGATGACTGGATTACACAGGTAATTGGTCTAAATTCTGAAACCGTTCATACCTGGCAACTGGATCAGGAAAAATACTGTGTTTTGGTCAAGTTAATCAGTGCTTCGACTGTTGATAAAGGGTTACGAAAGTGGGGCTATGAAGTAGATTTTGTGCATAGAAATGGTTATAAAAGTAAGGTTTCCATCTATAGAGCGGACACTCATTACAAAACCGTTCGTGTCTTGAATCTCCCCACTGAAATTGAAAATGATAAGATTAAGGAAGCTCTTTTAAACTACGGAGACGTTAAATGAATTGCAAATGAAAGATGGTCGCCTCGCTTTAAACTGCAGTGTTTTAACGGGGTCCGCTGTGTAGAGATGGACGCTAAGACGAATATTCCGTCTCACATAACTGTTTGTGGGTATAAGGCACAAATTGTTTATACAGGTCAGGAAGCTACATGTCATATATGTAACGAAACCGGCCACTTCAGACAGGAATGTCCGCGGCGAACTGTTGTGCTTAAAAGTAATTTGATACAGCGTCGGAAGCTTACCTTAAATGATCTGTTACCAAAGAATAGCCCGGAACAACTGGTTGAGGATGTTAACGCAGCGGGACAAGCTGATGTCTCCCTTCACGATAACAGTCAATTTCCCCCGTTAACAACAAAAGGAAACCCCGTTGCCACTACTCGTGAAACTGAAATGCAACCGAAAAAACGACCTCTGGATATAACTGATAGTTGTTCAGAGGACGAGCTGTCTTGTCCCACTCCCTCACTTCGCAAGCAAAAACAGTGCGATGAGAAGGCAGAGGAACCTGAAGGCAAAATGCGAATGGAAACTAATGAACAGAAAGATAATACACATACGGTACCAGATAATGAAAGGGGTGTAAGCAGCATTAATTTGCAAGAAACAACAGGTGCAGTAGCCGATTGCAAAGATCAGAATCAATCTGTTAATAAACAAATTCAGGGAGAGGATGCAAAACTGCAGTCTCCATTCGTTTCCCTCGATCACAAAGTGAGTGAAATTAATAAAGAACGAGGAAGTGGTGGCCAAACTGAAATCACGGTCAACACCTCAGGGCAGGCGCCGGCAACCTAAATTGCTAAAGCGTCTGCTGCTGCTCCAGATAAGCCGCGAAGTAAAATACCGACGCAACCAAATGAGAATGTAGCTCGTAACCAAGGGAAGGGAAAATCCAGTAGGGGCGACCCAAGCCCAAAGAATGTTCAGTCCGAAACGGTTGTACACGAATCACTGGAGGAAAAATCAGAAAGTTTACCCGGAAATCAGTCTGCTTGCGGTACAAGAGAAAACATCAGAAGTAGAAAAAAAACGGGACAGTAACTAATAAACTGATTGAAGTGTTATTCCATGTTCAGCCTTCCGAGAAAACTGTTACAGCTTAACTGAACCCTGAACCACAGTAAACTAAATTAGTTCAACAAAACAACTACATAGTGACAGCACAATGACGCAATCTTATTCTGTCACCACTATAAACATAAATAAAATCACGACCGGTTTGAAATTATCGGCCCTTAAGGAATTTTTGTACGAATCTGCGACTGATATTGCCCTGTTACAAGAAGTTCTAATTTCGGATTTGGTAATTCCCGGTTTTGTCAGTTACATAAATGTGTCTCCCGAAACAAATGTTGGAACAGCTATTTTGGTAAGGGAAGGGATTACAGTAAGCGAGGTTGAACGACTGGAATCCGGAAGGGGAATAGGACTAAATATCTATGATGTGACTATCATCAACTTGTACGCCCCTTCAGGAAGTTCTCATCGAGCTGACAGGGCACGTTTCTTCAAAGACGACTTGATATACTTGTTAAGGAAATCACCAAGACAGTTATTACTTGGAGGTGATTTTAATTGTGTTTTAAATCGAAAAGATCAGTTACCTAATTTTAATTTCTCAAGTGAACTAAAACAATTAGTTACTGGTTTAGAATTAAAGGATATATGGGAAATCAAATACCCCTCCATTGTTGAGTTCACTTATGTCACGGCAACATCACGTAGCAGGATTGATAGACTATATATTTCTAAAAATCTTGTAACTTCCGTGACAAAAGTAGAAACCATTCCTACGTACTTTTCAGATTATTCAAGTGTCTTAGCTTGCATAAATCTAACAAGACAGCCGGTTCGCCGATTCAAGAATCAGTGGAATTTGAACACTTCCTTGTTAGTTAATCATGATTTAGAAGATCTGATTAAAGAAACATGGGCAATATGCCTGCGAGCCCGTAGTAGATATGCCACTGCTATTGACTGGTGGGTTAAAATGGCAAAGCCAAAGTTGAGGAAAGTTCTTATTCAATACAGTGCCCAGAGCGCAAGGGAAATGAAATGCACTATAGAGTATTACTATTCCGTTTTGAGAGATCTATATGATCAAGTCTCAGCAGGTTCCTCACTTCGGATAGCAGACATCAAAAAAGTCAAAGCCAAGTTACTTAATATCAAGAGAAGTCAAATGGAAGGGTTGAAAATAAAATCGAAGGCAAATTCGGTGTCAGCAGATGAAACTACTTCCCTATATCATTTAGTGAAGCATACGAAAAACGGGAGAAGGACTTTTATTGAAGAAATTCGAACAAAACACGGCACGATTCTCAGAACCCAGCAGGATATCATGGACGAGATTTATCGCTATTATTGCGAGCTGTATTCTGTACATCAAAGTAGTGATGCTTCCTTGGAAGAATTCCTTGACATCCTAGCCCCACAGCTGACAGAAGATGACAACGAAAATTTTCTCGAGGTTGTCAGTGCAGAAGATGTGTATGAGACTCTGTGCTCCTCGCCATCAAAAAAATCCCCAGGACCGGATGGTCTGCCAGCAGAATTTTACATCCGTTACTGGCCAATAGTGGGTGCGAAAATCACCGACATTGTAAATGAGGTTATTCAGGGTAAAATGATTCCGGCTGAGTTTAAGGAGAGTAAAATTGTTCTGGTGCCAAAAAATAATGGAAACAAAGATTTAAATAATTTTCGTCCAATTTCACTGCTGAATTCTGATTATAAATTAGTAGCTAGAATAATAAACAAGAGAATTTCATGCCTTACAGATAAAATTATTAGTCAACATCAGAACTGTGCGCAAGGCAGAACCATTTTTCAAAATCTAGCGGAATTCAGGGATATCATTGCAATAACTTCTGTAACAAACATAAAGTGTGCTTTATTGTTTTTAGATTTTTATAAGGCGTTCGATGTAGTAAACCATGAATATCTTCTACAGACATTGAAGAAAATAGGTTTCAACGATAGGTTAATACAGTTGATTAAGAACATAGCAACTGGAATAAATGCTAAAATAGCGGTGAATTGTCAACAATCCAGGCCGATGCAAATACAACGAGGTGTTCCTCAAGGAAGTCCTCTGTCCATGTCGCTCTTCGCAATTTCGCTGGAACCTTTCCTCCGACATGTCCATGCTACATTAAAAGGCTTAACATTATCAGGAAACAAAACAGTTATAAGAGCCTATGCTGACGATATAGGGGTCATTATAAGGAATAATGACGAGGTAACCACGCTAGCAACAGTGATTGATTCGTACTGTAGAGTATCTGGAGCCAATGCAAACGGAAAAAAAAGTAAGATGTTAAATCTCAGAGGTTTTGATAATATCAACGTCGAGTGGGCAGACTTAGTCCGACAACATAAAACACTTGGGATCACCCTGACAGCATGCCCTATGAAAATGACGGCTTTAAATTGGAAAGTTGCAGCAGATAAAGTGCAAGGAGCCATTGTAGAGAATTTAACTCGATATATGAACCAAGTTCAAAGAACACAGTATATCAACTCATGCATCCTTGCTAAGGCTTATTATGCTGCCCAGCTGTTTCCAATACCGAGAATGATAGCGAGGAGAATAATGTCCAAAATCACAAAATTTTTGTGGAGAGGTGAAGTGTTCACAGTACCTGCTAAAGAAGCCACTTTAGATCCTAAAAATGGTGGACTAGGATTAACTGATATAACGGATAAAGCCTCTGCTCTTTTTATCAAAAGGCAAGTTAATTTAATAAGAGACTCGCGAGAAAGCATAACCAGCCAACTTTTCGACATCATTAAACCTCCAAGCCTGCTTCCCCCGATTGACGTGCAGAATATCAACAGTCGCTTACAGCACGTGAGGATTTTCTATGTTGAGTTTAGTTATGTCAGTGTCGAACTCAGGCAGTCCCGACACTTAACATCGAGAGCCGTAATGCGGGAACGAAAGAAAAGCGAAGGAAGAAACAAAATAGAACGACAGTTTCCAAACATTGAGTGGACTGAGATTTGGAAAAACATTAGTTCTAATGTGCTTACGTCTAATATAAAAACGTCATGGTACAAGACAGTTAACAACATAGTTAGCACCAATGAAAGACTGCACGCAATCGGACTCTGTGAAACAAATTTATGTCAACAATGTCATCTAGTTGACACAGTAATTCATCGATATACTTGCGGTGGTCACATGAATAGTTGGAAGTGGATCCGGGAGCAAATAGCTCTGATTACAAGAACATCCCCTGAGTATATATCGCTGTCATTGATACACAGGCCTGAAGCACGCTTTTTCCCAGAAGCAAAAAATAACGCTGTGTACTGGTTGCTGGGAAATTTTGTTAACTACGTCCTTAACAAATTAGGATCCGATAGCATCATAGAGTTCAAGGTACACATGCTGTGTGAGTTCCACAAAATTAGAAGCTATTCGAATCACAAGAAAAAGTTCGGTAATATGCTAAAAATTGTATTTGAAAGACTAGGCATTGGTTAATATAAAAAAGAAGACTGTGTTGACAGTGATGTATTGTAGTTACCTTAAGGATACTACTTAAGATTTTACAGTATATTTATGATGTGTGCTTTCTCTACTTCAGAGAGTAGTTTTTTGAAATTTATAATCTAATGTACAGAACTTATGTGACATTGAGATTGTGTGTCTAATAGTGCCAAACACAAATCATGAAAGGTGCATTATTGGCTTATACTAGAAATTTGGAAATAGACAGTTTTTATAGAAATCTCCTTATCGATTGGTTAAAACCATAAGATACTATCCGATAAATGTAATATTCAATGGCTGGCACATGCCCTGTTCATTTTTGCAGTGAAAGACTGATTATATAGATCTGATCACTTCAAATACTTAGATTCCATTAATGTCCAGAAAGTGTAGTTGGAAGGCTAGTCAACTTTATTATATATCTCCTTTCCGCCATTCTCAAGTATTTATGTTTAATTTAATTCTTTCTGGTGATTTAGTCAGTAACACAATCTTCTGTTGTCTTTCCTTAATGTCAGCGCAATTGAAATGATCAAACCGCTTTGTTTAAATAACTTCATGTATGTATAACTTAGTATGTATTTGCAATGTGTAACATTGTTTTTTTAATAAAGGTTTTATAAAAAAAAAAAAGAAGTTCGAGTCTCGGTCGGGCACACAGTTTTAATCTGCCAGGAAGTTTCATCTCAGCGCACACTCCGCTGCAGAGTGAAAATCTCATTCTGAAAGACAAAAATATTCTACCTAAGAAAGGAAACACTGGCACTTGCAAGGCAGAAAACTATTATGACTTACAAAGTTCAGCTTCAGGTGTTATTCAAAAACGAATTACTGTGAAATGTATGAACGCTGTATTTAATTTTTACTTTCACCTCTTCTTAAAACAAAAGCCTAAGAATTATACTGAACTGTACACTGGCGAGAGGTCTGGTGCCAGTAACGCTGAGACAGGAGTGTTACATGGCATGTCCACCAATTATGTAAACAGACGTCAGCGCACTCGCATATAAGTCCGCATGAGTTGTGCAACGGGGATCATATGATAACCTACATGCCTATAACACTGTCGATAGCGCTTTGTGAGCCTTTCGTTCAGAAACTTTTGAATCATAGCATCAGACTCTAGTTGCTTTCCCTAATTATACAAAATATGCAACGTTACCAAATCTGTGAGATGTTGTTGATGCATAGTTGACCTGAGGTAACTTTTGTTACTAGCCAGAGTCCTGAAATACTTTTCTGCTTCGGCTAAAATCACTGGAAGATTGTAAAAGATGTCCATACATACACTTATATTTGGAAATAAGGTTAAAGTTTGAAGCTCGTGCATCTTATTAAAGAGTTCTAATGATTCCAAAGTAATGTATTAAGAGTCTGAAGTATCAATTGTTTTCAGATATTTGTGACTTCATAATGCTATTGGTTGATCAATAACTTGCATGGCTCAGTGACCTGATCGTCAGTCATCTTTAAGTATTCCCATAAAACCCAAATGCTTCATCTTAGTTTCTAATAGGGTTTCCAAGTTAGACACTAGATTGTCAATAACGGCATAAAATAAATTTATCTTGAATATATCTTCTGAATTCACATCTACCACTTCATTCCTGACTTAGATATGGAATGATTTCCTCTTCTTAGTGCGCACCTCATGGAATTCAGGATCGACATTAACTGCACTAGAAACAACTTCGGATCAGGGAGAACGGCCACCCAAATTTCGCGAAGACACTTTAAGCCTTTTATGAAACTCTCAAAGTGTGTTACCTCAACAGTCATGGCAGTGCTTCGCGTTTATACACTCCTGGAAATGGAAAAAAGAACACATTGACACCGCTGTGTCAGACCCACCATACTTGCTCCGGACACTGCGAGAGGGCTGTACAAGCAATGATCACACGCACGGCACAGCGGACACACCATCAACCGCGGTGTTGGCCGTCGAATGGCGCTAGCTGCACAGCATTTGTGCACCGCCGCCGTCAGTGTCAGCCAGTTTGCCGTGGCATACGGAGCTCCATCGCAGTCTTTAACACTGGTAGCATGCCGCGACAGCGTGGACGTGAACCGTATGTGCAGTTGACGGACTTTGAGCGAGGGCGTATAGTGGGCACGCGGGAGGCCGGGTGGACGTACCGCCGAATTGCTCAACACGTGGGGCGTGAGGTCTCCACAGTATATCGATGTTGTCGCCAGTGGTCGGCGGAAGGTGCACGTGCCCGTCGACCTGGGACCGGACCGCAGCGACGCACGGATGCACGCCAAGACCCTAGGATCCTACGCAGTGCCGTAGGGGACCGCACCGCCACTTCCCAGCAAATTAGGGACACTGTTGCTCCTGGGGTATCGGCGAGGACCATTCGCAACCGTCTCCATGAAGCTGGGCTACGGTCCCGCACACCGTTAGGCCGTCTTCCGCTCACGCCCCAACATCGTGCAGCCCGCCTCCAGTGGTGTCGCGACAGGCGTGAATGGAGGGACGAATGGAGACGTGTCGTCTTCAGCGATGAGAGTCGCTTCTGCCTTGGTGCCAATGATGGGCGTATGCGTGTTTGGCGCCGTGCAGGTGAGCGCCACAATCAGGACTGCATACGACCGAGGCACACAGGGCCAACAACCGGCATCATGGTGTGGGGAGCGATCTCCTACACTGGCCGTACACCACTGGTGATCGTCGAGGGGACACTGAATAGTGCACGGTACATCCAAACCGTCACCGAACCCATCGTTCTACCATTCCTAGACCGGCAAGAGAACTTGCTGTTCCAACAGGACAATGCACGTCCGCATGTATCCCGTGCCACCCAACGTGTAAGTCAACTACCCTGGCCAGCAAGATCTCCGGATCTGTCCCCCATTGAGCATGTTTGGGACTGGATGAAGCGTCGTCTCACGCGGTCTGCACGTCCAGCACGAACGCTGGTCCAACTGAGGCGCCAGGTGGAAATGGCATGGCAAGCCGTTCCACAGGACTACATCCAGCATCTCTACGATCGTCTCCATGGGAGAATAGCAGCCAGCATTGCTGCGAAAGGTGGATATACACTGTACTAGTGCCGACATTGTGCATGCTCTGTTGCCTGTGTCTATGTGCCTGTGGTTCTGTCAGTGTGATCATGTGATGTATATGACCCCAGGAATGTGTCAATAAAGTTTCCCCTTCCTGGGACAATGAATTCACGGTGTTCTTATTTCAATTTCCAGTAGTGTAGTAATATGGTTCTGTAGTCAACTGATACCAGAAACTGTAGCTAAACTGATGCCGTGATTAAACGCTTGAAAGACATCACATAATCCAAAACGCCTCGCACCACAGAAGATACTATTTCAGCTGACAAATTTAGCTTACTGAGAATCTCAGTAGCAACCGCAATCTTATCCAAGCGAGCAGCGTAAACCCAATCACTCCAACAGATACCAGACAGGGAATATAAAGAACTTCCAACACTACTTCAGAACAGATGGACTGCTACTAAACAGATTGTAAAGAAGCTGAATCAATCCGAAAAAAGCATCTGCTTCATGACAAACCTCCGGTGCATGCACTCCACATAACGCTATAACAAACATACAGAGAAAATTTTACGAGTTGATTTCATTGAAGAAAATGTTTCTGAGCTCCTTTAAAAGACTGTCTAATACTACTTCGATTACCGTAAACTCGTCCGCGGCATTCACTGATTGGAAATGAGTGTTTCACAAGTGTTGATCGAATTAAATGTACAATCTGATTGTAATTACGAATTGCAAACACCTTTCATTTATTCCTATTTATCAGTTTTCTTCTTGAAATAAACACAACTTAGGATGAATGTTGTTCGTTCAGTATGATTTGAGCGGGGAGTTGCATCAACAGTAATTGAATAATACTTCTCTTTTCTCTCGGTTCCAAAATGTCACCCCTGACGTAGTGGGCACATCTACAAATAGATCTATTCTGTGTATCACTTGACAGATAATGAGCTTCTAAATGCTTTCCAGATCTTCTCGATCTCTGAATTTGCCAACGTATTTCGCAAGAAATGGGTCACAGTGGCTCAAATGCTCTAATATTCCGAGGCAATTTTCATTATTTGGATCTCTAATTATCTGAGCTGAACGTCAGACGATGGCCAAGCCTTTTTGACCAAGAATTAGTGTCACGTGAAATCAGATGAGAGTACCCATGAAAGTATTCTTTTTTTTCCGAACATCAGCGTGGCCGATGTACATCTTTCATGTTATTTCATTTCTTCAGTTTCACGATTTCTCCGGGAGAACTATATACAAATACAAATGTTTTATCTTGTGTTTGCTCCTCAATGCAAAATATTTCCTTTGTGCCTGTTTCTTGTAAAAAAATCACCTTGGGATGGAATCGGAAGTGCTTTATCTTTGAATGTTGTTGACAAACTTACAAATTATAAATACGTTTCACAGCAGTTGCCATGTACATTTGTTAGGGAAATGTTTTAGCAGGATTTCCAAAAACCACTGGTACACATGGCTTTTGCTTCCTCTGTCCACATATCTACAGCATAGACTGAACTTAACAAATCCTCAAAATTGATGTCAATGACAAATGACATGCAATAACTTTTCTTGTACGTAGTGGCAGTTCCATTTTTTAAAGTCCGCGCAAGATCTTTTGAGGATATAGGTTCAGTTAAATACGTTGTCTTGTTGTGGTAGTTCTCAAAACACCTTCGCAGCGTATCTAGTCCTCGAATATATGGTTCGAGATTATAAAACAGCTTGTGCAGTCTCTCTTGTACGGCAGCTGACCAGTATTTCGCTATGAATGCGATTTCGAAATGTGAACAAGTGTCACGTGACTCGGTTCTATCCACTGCTTAGAAAGCTCCTTCAAGTAAAATATGTTCACTGACATATGCTATTTTCTTGGATTATTAATTACAGCTTGCGGACAGTGAGGCCGTGGTCGACCTGTAGAACTTCTTCTCTTCCTGACGTTTCGTTGCCAACTGCAGGCAACATTTTCCGAGGTGAGTCAAATACTGGCTGCAGGTCGTGGAGGTCCCGTTAATACAGAGTGCATAGAAGTCTATCTCTGACTAACATCATTATTCTCAATTGAAGGTAATCGACTATCAGATCGTTGGTGCAAAGTCGGCCGCCATATTTTCTCTAACTTTAAGCCTCACTCTTTTCCATTAAAATTATTGTGGTGTTTCTGAATCTCTATAGCTTCCCTGTACATACGTGCATAATAATGCGCTCGACTCACTAAATTATATTTCTGATGACTGTCTTTAAAAACATGTTCCGCTACAGCTGATTTGTCGGTATGTTATGAGTGTTTAAGATCGGTGAAAGACGCACGACACCCCTTAGCATCTCCTGGGGTGCATAAAATTCCGCGTAGCTCTGCGGAGGTTTATACTGGAAAAACGAAAAGCAGTGTCAATAGCCGATTAACCGAACACAAAAGAAACTGTCGACTAGGACACACCGACAAATCGACTGTAGTGGAACATGTATTTAAAGACAACGATCACGAAATAAAATTTAGTGAGACAAGCGTGCTAGCGAGGACATCGCATTATTATGTATGTATGTATAGCGAAGCTATAGAGATTCAGAAACACCACAATAATTTTAATGGAAAAGTGGAAGGTATAAAGTTAGACAATATATGGCGGACGACTTTGCACCAACGACGTGACAGTCGATTAGCCTCAATCGAGAATAATGGTGTGACGTATGGTGGTGACCCCTATGCGCTCTATATAAACGGGACCTCCAAGGCCTGCAGCCAGTCTTTGACTCGCCTCGGAAGATGCTGCCCGCAGTTGCCAACGAAATGTCAAGAAGAGGAAGTTTTACAGATCGACCAGGTCCTCTCAGCCCGGATGTTTCAACTAATGAAGACACCGGCCGTGAGAGCCTACACGTTATAATTCTTGGATTCTGTCCGTATTTATAACAGAGTGCCTTTAAATGCATTTACGAAGACAATCGTGTGATGAGTTTTCTTTTCCCATTTAAAAGCTGGAAACTGTCTATGATCGACTCCTCTTCCATGCGTAATTTCACATAATCCCTCGTAGTATCACACACTGCAGTGGAATAGGGCGATACTGCTGGCTGTGCGTGGACATCCGGTATAAAATATTATAGTGCAGGATGCGGGCTTGTTTTTGTTGTTATACGCCTGTTATCTGCAAGCGAGTGAGTATCACGTGACATATCACGGATATTTGTAGCTTGCTGTCTGTCAATTACAGCTCGCCACTCTTAAAAATCGTCGCCAAGCCATTTTCATATCACTGCTGATCAGATTCCAGACGCAGACTAATTTCGTCTCGTCGTATATTTCCTGGTTCAGTGCGATTTTTATTTTTTATTTATTTATTTTTGACCGATGTTGTCCCCTTTATAATTTTAATTAATATTCTGTTTATACTGGTTGCTGGTGAGGAGGAAGGTTAGTTATTAGTATTTTATTAATAATCCCATTCATAAGCAGCCATATCACAGTCATCACAGGCGCTCAAGAAAGTTATAATTAAGCTTTACTTGTTTAATCAGAGTCGGACGATGACTCTCCTTGTCCGCAGTCTCGATGTTTCGAAGCGATCTTCAATCCTGTGTAAATAAAATGTCTTGGTTTTGTTGCGTTGCGTTGTCAGTCGGGAAACCTCAGATCAAGCAGAAAGTTTGCTTTGATAGAGTTTAATTATCCGATGAAATAATGGAGCTCTTGGATCTAACAATTGCACGTTCGTTTCCAATTCATCGGAAGTTCCCTTCTGATTACCAGCGAAACGACGCCTCCGTGCCAGTTTCCTATTAGAGAATACATATACAGGGTGTTACAAAAAAGTACGGCCAAACTTTCAGGAAACATTCCTCACACGCAAATAAAGAAAATATGTTACGTGGACATGTGTCCGGAAACGCTTAATTTCCATGTTAGACCTCATTTTAGTTTCGTCAGTATGTACTGTACTTCCTCGATTCACCGCCATGATTTCGTACGGGATACTCTACCTGTGCTGCTAGAACATGTGCCTTTACAAGTACGACACAACATGTGGTTCATGCACGATGGAGCTCATGCACATTTCAGTCGAAGTGTTCGTACGCTTCTCAACAACAGATTCGGTGACCGATGGATTGGTAGAGGCGGACCAATTCCATGGCCTCCACGCTCTCCTGATCTCAACCCTCTTGACTTTCATTTATGGGGGAATTTGAAAGCTCTTATCTACGCAACCCCGGTACCTAATGTAGAGACTCTTCGCGCTCGTATTGTGGACGGCTGTGATACAATACGCCATTCTCCAGGGGTGCATCAGCGCATCAGGGATTCCATGCGACGGAGGGTGGATGCATATATCCTCGCTAACGGAGGACATTTTGAACATTTCCTGTAACAAAGTGTTTGAAGTCACTCTGGTACGTTCTGTTGCTGTGTGTTTCCATTCCATGATTAATGTGATTTGAAGAGAAGTAATAAAATGAGCTCTAACATGGGAAGTAAGCGTTTCCGGACACATGTCCACATAACATATTGTCTTTCTTTATGTGTGAGGAATGCCGGCCGAAGTGGCCGTGCGGTTAAAGGCGCTGCAGTCTGGAACCGCAAGACCGCTACGGTCGCAGGTTCGAATCCTGCCTCGGGCATGGATGTTTGTGATGTCCTTAGGTTAGTTAGGTTTAACTAGTTCTAAGTTCTAGGGGACTAATGACCTCAGCAGTTGAGTCCCATAGTGCTCAGAGTCATTTGAACCATTTTGTGTGAGGAATGTTTCCTGAAAGTTTGGCCGTACCTTTTTGTAGCACCCTGTATAATGAAATTCCTTACACATCTTTGATGTAAATGCTCAGTATATATTTTCTTGAGTAGCGTACAATATATTTTCAATCTCTTTCTTCCAGTAATCTCGATAGCAAAATTACAATTATTCAATGCTGCTATTCGGCACGGAGAAGATCCTACAAGTCCCCTCAACACACCAGAGAGAATATTACAAAGAGTAATTACGCGCTCATACAATAGTAATAGTACTGTACTACTTTGCGCATCGATTCTGCGAGTATACAAGGTGAGTCACCTAACGTTACCGCTGGATATATTTCGTAAACCACATCAAATACTGACGAACCGATCCCACAGACCGAACGTGAGGAGAGCGGCTAGTGTAATTGTTTAATACAAACCATAAAAAAATGCACGGAAGTATGTTTTTTAGCACAAACCTACGTTTTTTAAATAGAACCCCGTTAGTTTTGTTAGCACATCTGAACATTTAAACAAATACGTAATCAGTGCCGATTGTTGCATTGTAAAATGTTAATTACATCCGGAGATATTGTAACCTAAAGTTGACGCTTGAGTACCATGTTCAGATGTGCTAACAAAACTAACGTGGTTCCATTTAAAAAACGTAGGTTTGTGTTAAAAAACATACTTCCGGGTGTTTTTGTATGGTTTGTATTAAACAATTACACTAGCCCCTCTCCTCACGTTCGGTCTGTGGAATCGGTTCGTCAGTATTTGATGTGGTTTACGAAATATATCCAGCGGTAACGTTAGGTGACTCACCCTGTATATACGGTCAAGTAGGAAACGTAATTCACTCATGGAATTGTGCAGGGATAATTAGTCGAATATAAAGAGATATTACACCTTCGCAATGGTTCCAGGTTCGTGGAATTCTTCTCAACGTCACGCCGCCCTTACGTAAAATCTGAATTTTTCCCATAGGCATTAAAAGCGAATAGAAATGATGATTTTTAGTTGAGTCTCACCTAATAAATGTTTTTTCGGCTAAAACCAATTATTATCCTTTCACGGGGATAATACTTTCGTACCAATTCAATGATGATGAACATACATTTTATGTAATTAATAGCCGATCCAACATTTTGTTTTCTACCATGTACAAGCCCAGAACAAAAACAAATCTAATTTTCTCAGTCTTAATTCATTATCAGAGATAATATTTAACCATTGCCCTCTATCGTGAGCACAGTCACTGAGTAATGTATTTGATTTCCACTCTCGCTACACATTTCTTACATACAGACACGCGGTATGGAAATGATAAATTACAACTGATGAAGTCCAAGAGAAGACCTAAATAACCTAACAGTTGAAATGATAAAATTCGCCAAATATCAGACACACGGTTTAACATCAGACAATTGAAGGAATTAATTTTCTAGCTGGGATCATACCTTTCAGTTATACAGAAAACGAACTACCACTGATGTTGCCATTAACAGTGACTCATGCCACCGAACCCACATAAAACCACATTCTTTAAGTCGGCTGTAAATCGCATGCTCAACATCCCCAACAGCGAAGCAGATGTACGTCAAGTAATGAGCATACTTAAATCTATAGCCCAAAACAATATATGTAACACCTCCCCCATAAACACCATCGTTTAACAAAATTCAAAGAAAACATAAGCATCTCCCATCATCATTACAAGCTAAGAGAGAAATGCCAAAATTTGACAGTCTTCCATTCCTTGGCAGTGTCATATTAACCTTCAAATCTTTTCAGACCACTTAAAATAAAAATATACTTCCACACAGATAGCAAGCTATAAAATAAATGTGTTCACATTGATAATTCCACTTGTAACACTGTTATCGATATTACCTATAATGGCCTTATCTAACTTCTTTACCTGTTTTTACTTAAAGTGGCTTCTGTATAGCCACGCCCTTTGATGTAATGTCCATGTAAATGTATTATTCATTATTTATGACAATTTATGTTATTGTAGTTACTCTAAGCATGTAATTTCAAAAATTGTATACTTTAACAGAACGAAAATGTTAAAACCTTACTTCTAATGCTGGTTCATGCATACGGAAGTAGGTTTGAAGTCATGTGAAATTTGGAGGTAAGTAACACCGCAATGTAACTGGCTAGGCGAGAATAGAAAATCTGACGCTAAGAAGATAATTTTCAGAGCTTGTTACGCAGGAAGAGCCATGGATACGTTTGCCACCTTTTTTGAATAGTACAGGAGATAGACGCTATTACTATCTTCATATCAAATCATCCGTCGTGTACTGTACAACTGCGTGGACTAGTTATGTGGTTTCTTTTTCAATAATAAGTTTGTGGTCTGTAAACTTTGCGTTGAGCTATCGTATTTTATCCTTAGTCGTTTATCTACACAGAGTCCCACGTCAAGTGCTACGGCAATTCTGAGTCTCGTATTTTAATGAACTGAAACCCAATTACCATCCTTAACAGAAGTTAATAAACTTTGTGGAGTCGTAACCTACGTAATTATTTAGTGGGCATAGTTTTTCAAATAACCCACTTAGTTTTCGTAAAAAGTCAGTTAAAGTTTCATCAAAGTACAGTTACTAAGACAAGATCACAAGTATTCAGTTTAAAGATTCTTCTTATTGAAATAACACTATTTTTATTCCGTGTGTTATACAGTTAACACTGTTTCTAAAATCATGCTGTGAGTAAAATGTTTAGACTAGTTCAGAGTCTAATGCGAGAGTAGTTTCCCGGTCCCCAAGCTAATAGTTGAGCCAGATTTAAATTTCATAATACAATAACAGTACTCAAGAAGTACAACTTCACGAACGATGCTACGACTTGGTACAAGCTCGCTTAATTAGGTTGGCGACTATTCCCTTTTACTCAATTACAGTTTACTTGATTAATAATAGAACCATGGTTCGATTCCCGTTTATTCTGCTACGCTTCCTTTCTGTAGAAATCCTTAAAGAAACAAAAATAGTCCGATACCTTTCCATTACGCCCGACCACGATCAATTAATTATCGTTTCACGGGGTAACAATATCGGTGTATTAGGTGTATTACTAATTCATTAGTAGCCGGTAGCATCACACAGGCACCGCGTGACAGGACGCGTTTTTTTACCCAGTAAAATACATACTGTCGCATATGTATTAGGCATGAAATAAGTTTATTACGAGCACTGAACGTCGAGCGGCAGCAACTTGCAGTAAATTCAATTAAACAATTAACAAGAAATGTTACGGGAGTTGAGAAAGTAAAATGTAATTCATACTCAGTACTAAATGGATACAAAAGTGGTAGTAGACCAAAGCAAACAGAACGAGACAGTACAGGGCGGCCGGCCGGTATGGCCGTGCGTTTCTAGGCGCTTCAGTCTGGCATCGCGTGACCGCTACGGTCGCAGGTTTGAATCCTGCCTCGGGCATGGATGTGTGTAATGTCCTTAGGTTAGTTAGGTTTAAGTAGTTCTACGTTCTAGGGGACTGATGACCACAGATGTTTAGTCCCATAGTGCTCAGAGCCATTTGAACCATTTTTGACCACTATACAGGGGGAGATCAGTGATGTCAGTGAAAGCTTCCATTTATAAATCATACAGATTTTAGAAACGGTACAACCTTCAGCTGAAACTAAAGTGGACAAGAAAGTCTTCGGCATGAAAACAGAAATTGTTGACAAATGTAGGAATGAAGTCACACATTTCAGCAATACAGTGTTTGAGTCTGAGAAAGAAATTAGGAAACAGGTAAATATTTGCTAACAGAAGTGTGACCAAAACACTTCACCGATTCACGGCAAAATCTGCGACTTTGAAAATAAAATAAAAGACAAGGCCAGTTGTGACAATGATAGGATACCTCATAACAGACTATTAGAGGGTTAAGAACATTTTGATCCTGCCAAAAGACATACTGGCTAGCACTCACTGGATTTTGTGAAAACTGCGGAACAATTTTTCTTGAATATTTGACATAACAGCAAAAGATTAACGTAGTTATCAGTGCATTAGCAGGTGATGCTGAACGATGGGGATTGAATTTAAACTCTGATCAGATGACTTTTAACGAACTGAAACAAAAGTTTACCGGGAAATACTAGTCAGAACAAAAACGAGATTGATTATGGCGAAAATTCGTAATAGCCAGATTGTGTGACAATAGGAGCAGAAACTCCACGAAAGATGTCTGTGACTCCAGGTACCGAAAATTAACGCACTTACGAAGTAGACGATCCGAATCCGAGATTATTTGGGACCTATGCAGAAAGCTGCCAGAGAATTCGAAGAGGTGCGCAGGGAGCAATCATAAAAGCTTTCTTGCGTTTCTGCATAGATGAATTAATCGCGATTATCGCCAGAATAATAGCACCTGGGGTGCTCACAATGACAATGAACAAACTGACGGCGGTAGGTATCGCGTTAATGTTGTTAAACGCGCTAATATTGTTCAACGAAGTAGAAGCAGTCGTAGAGGTACTTGAGCCGCTCGCGGAAGAGGGTTTGCATCTTCACCACTACAGCAACAACGCGGAAAACTGAGGACCTCTTATGTTGCGGGTCAAACTAAGGACGACAGATTTTCACGGCCCAAACGTAAGACCCAATACTGGCATAGACATAATGAATCAAACACGCTAGAGACCGAGTGCGAAGTACCGCAGGTCGCTGCAAGCAAAGGGACAGTGCACTCGAGTCACGGAAGTCAGGCGATGAAACTTACACTAGCGGCGGTACAGTGAGCCCGCCAGGAGCGAATAAATCATACGAATCAGCTGTCCATATGGAAGTTGTAGTTCGGCAGCACGACAAAATGCGGGCGTCACAATAGAATGCCATGAACTCACTGCGGCAGATAACGACTCAGTAGTTGCAGAAAACGTGAACTTATTTGTAGGCGAGAAAGAAAGCGCTGACAACATTTTAAAAGATAACATTTGTGAAAATGAGTTGACAGGAATTGCAAGTTGGTGTCAACAGATCGTAGATCAGTACCAAGAGCTAAAGTAGTGTGAGTGGGAGGACTGCAAAAGGAATTGTGCGGCCAATAGGTTAGGAAGTCGAGAGAGGAGAAAAAGGGACGTCAAGAATTGGATGGAGGAAATGTAAGTATTTAGCGCAGCGCAAAGTACGCGTGCTGCCAATAATACTGGGATTAATAGTAAGAAGAGAAATACGGCTGCAATGAGGAGAACGGAAGGAGTTGAAGTCCTCACCGTTGCTGACAAAGCATTCCTGACTAACGAATTGCCTGCAGGCCAAACTGTTGTCAGTAAGCCAGAAGAAGTAGATACAGACGATTCCTTGTGAATTACTGAAGTTCACGACGACCCCACAAAATACGAAGTAGAGGCAGACGTCACTGGAGTCGACGAAAATCACAGCTCAGACGAGGAACTTGGTGGCAGTATAGTCACTACTAACGTTACAAAAACCCGTGACCCTTACTATTTAAGACCTGACCAAAGATGAGGTGAAGAAATCGACATCTGTTTAAGAAAAGAGCATATGTTAGAAACGAACAGTGACCCAGAATAGTCAGCTACAAAAGAAGATATTTCAGATGAAGGATATATTGAAGTAACATAATCGAGGAATGTGTGAAGAAATTTTGTTTTGCACCACCAGAAGAAGTAATTTCAAAACAAGAACCAGAGGTAAGCACAGAACCAAGAAAGAAAGAAAGAAAGAACCACCAGATGAAGTAATACCTAGCCAAGAACGAATTCAAGCTATAAAAGACTATGAAATCCGAAAACCGAGAAAACTTCCAGACATATGTGACTTACAGTGAACAACATGTCTTGGAATGATATTATGGTTGACCAATATTTGTTATGGGAGGAACAAAATAAGTCTGACAGTAGAACAATTAAACAAAGCTTCATTCCTGTCGAAATTTACAACATTACGCTGGACGTCTTTTAGTTACTGGGTTGCAAATCAGTGTCATATCGCAGTCATTTTTTGAGTTCATTTCAGACAAACCTGGATTAGTAATGAGGTCCATAAATGGCGTCAAAGTTATAGGGGCTACTGGTAAAACCAAAAGGCAATTAAAACACAGATATTGACAAATTCAAAATGAAAGGACGAAAATTTGAACACGATTTCCTGGTACTTCGAGTTTTGAAAGCCGAAATGATCTTGGAGATCGACTGGTTGGATAAAGAAAAAATAATTATTGACTATACTAAAGAAATTGTCAAAATTAACAGTAAATTTGATAATCTGGAATTTACATTTGATGAAGAACTTCACAATACGCTAAATTTGAGTCAATGAAATTAGAAACTGACCGTGAAAATGAAGTTTTATCCAGTATTTCTTAAAGGTGCGTGCTAGAAGCTTAATTAATGACTATCAGAAAGAAGATGATTTTAATGAAACCACTACGAACTTGCAGGACCTTACACTAGAAAAAATCTGAACTGTTCAGCATATTAGAAGGAAACCGGGATGTGTCTGCGGACAAACCTGGGCTTGGTAAAAGCTTCGAGTACCGTGTCGAAACTCTGGCACACGAATCATTTCTCGTGAGACCTTATTCAGTTCCCTTGCTAAGAAACAAGCTGTGCAGGCAGAAATAGATGAAATGGTTGTATGGACGAAAATGAAAGAAGTAACAGTGAATATAATAGTCCTCTCATTATTGTAAATAAGGAAGATGGGGTAGTGCGAGTTCTGATTGAAGAACTTATAACACTCCCCGTCTGCTAACTACTGTACCATAACCTCAATGCCAGAAGCAGGTTGTAACATAAAACAATTTTGTAAAAGTAACTATGGCACAAAGCAACAGAGCAGTGTTACCCTCTGAGAGGAATTTTGTTAAGTTGACCGTATTGTTCCTAATGGAAGTGGCTTATCGGAAATGAAAGTCAGAATTACGTTAATATTGGAATAGTGACAAACAAAATTTTGCCTAGCTATACTGTTTATAGAATAAGGGAAACGGTCGCCAGCCTAATTAGGCAAGAGAAAGATTAACATTCTCGTTTATGAAAGTAGGTATAAGTAACTATAATGGACAACACAACAGACACAACCTAGACTTAGCAACACGCGAGTGCAATGAACTCTAACACACCTATGTTTTAAGATTGAAGCTAACAGTTAGAGCAGCAGGAACTATTTTCAAAATTATAACAGGTACAGAAAAACACTATCACTTTCAGGGTTTACACAAACTGAGTGGTCTTTATACTGTTAATATGCACACAAGAGAGACAAACACTTGGCATACATGAGAATGTAACGTTTCACAACTGCAGCTTTCTCACTTTTACTACAACGAAACACAATGTTAACAAAATTGCAAGGAACTGACTCTCCTTTTTAGAATTTACTACAGACAACAACGTGATCATTTACTTTATAAGACTCAGCCTAAAGTTTGAAGTTGGTAACAGCACTTTAAATAACAGTTTCAATAGGAAAATTATTATTGGACAAATAACATTTGCTTTAACTCACTCTGTTACCACATTAGCTTTAACTATCTTTCTAATAAGTTCAAGAGGCATTATTTAACAAAGCTCTAGGCTTCAACGTACTTTCAGTAAGGACACTCGGTAATCACTTTACTTCAAACGGAGAGGACCCTGAGAAGTGTTATGATGAGGAGTAAAATCAAGGTAAGTAAATAAATTCCGATATGATTTACCTTATATTTCAGCACACTAACACATCAATTAGGCTGATCCTTCACTGTACATCAATATAGTATTACGTTACAGTGATTGCGCAATGTGGTGGCAACTGCATGTTGGTAGGTGGAATTACAGGTAGAATTGCCGGACTTTATCGTATCTTCATGGCGATGATTCATACAAATTCCAGAATAGATCCAGCTATTTATCCACCCATCCGAGGCATTGGAAAGAAGCAGTAAAAGCCTCTCTCTGAATCAGCATGATATGCACCTTTACATTGACAGTGCACAGACTGGTAGCTCCTTCCCGACTAGTGGCTCGTCTCCGACTACTGCTCGTCTCCGACTGACTGTCAGTTCCACCTTTTCCACCTATGCCAACCACAATTTGCGCGCGCTATGCATTTCCGTTCCAGAGGGGAACCACTACACCATTTACATACAAACTAACTAAGAACCCTAAGTGAGGATCAGCAATTTACATAACAGCAAACAAATACATTAAATAAAACAGAACATTTTCACATATTGACACTTCTACAAAAAATTATTCACACAAAATTACAATTACATACAATAAGTTCTGTTCCCTCCAAATGGGACAAAGAATACAAATTGCAGATACACTACTTTGCATAGAATCAAATCACGACATCAAAGGTTTGACAAAGAAAAGAATACACAATTTTATGCTATCGATTTGAACACATTCACAGGCGATCAACAATGTAACATTAAATAAAGCAAAATGAATCCATACAGCATAAGAGCTGTGGTGTTACAAACTGTAAACAATATTTTCAAAAAAGAAGTAAACCGACCCGAAAATTTAGATGAGATGTTGCAAAATTTTCATAATGTGAAGTACTTAACCAACGTTGATTTGAGAATTGGGTACTGGCTGTTCCATTGAATGAATAATCACTCAAATATACGTTTGCAGGAAGCTTTTAACTAGTATAAGGTTGTCTTTTGGTTTTAATACATCTGTTTTGGAATTTGTCAGAGTTATAAATTCAGAACTAGGACGAGAACTAAGCGCTAGATCGACAATGTATATGGACGACTTGTTGATTGCCACAAAAGAATGGCAAGAGCACTGTGATTGTTAAGATAGACTTTTCTGCTCTTCAAGCAGGAGGGATGACATTAAACCTGAAACAAAGGGGAATTTGTTGTAAGAGAGATAAAATATTATTATTAACGCTGCTGAGATTGGCAAGAACCAGAAAAATTAAATGCTATTGAAAAATGCCCATTACCAAAGAGCAAGAACCAACTTCAAGTTTTCCTTGGTATTTGCGGGTTTCAATGCAAATTTTCAAAAGAGGAACAACCTACTTCGAAAGAAAAGTGCGTTTATGTGGACTAAATAATTTCAGGGTGACGTTCAAAAATTAGAAAGTGTATTTGTAGAACGCTTTCACATGAGTGCAAATAGCAGTTAGTATGGAATCAGAGCTGAAATTTTCCAAGAAACCAGTAGTACAGAAGAATCATGTACAAAACAATAACCTGTTAAACAATACACTGGTAGTCAAGATCGCAGAAATTCTTTTTATTCCATGATTACCGGTTTCGGCGAAACTAAAGTCGCCATCATCGGATCTTAGGACATATACAGGTTACAACATCAAGGCAAACAATGGTGATATTAATAGTTGCCTGTAACACGAAGGCCTTACAAAATTGTCGTAAGTAGCACATAGGCGTCCAAGAGAGATGACATTATAAATGTTAAATGTCTCCATCACATACAAGCGCAAGATTCTATTCAGTCCCTTATTGACTAATCTGGTGTGGAAGTTGAAGATAGCGAAAGGAAAGCCGAAGCTCTAAATTTCACGGTCAAGAAATCGTTCACACGGGGGAACCGCACAAACACACCGTCTTTTGTCTGTCGGGCAGACTCCCGTATCAACGACATAGAAATACGCATAACTGGCGTGGAGAAACAATTGAAAAGTTTGAAAACAAATTTTAGAAACAGTGTTAACTCTATAACACATGATGTAAAAAACAATGTTATTTCAGTAAGAAGAATCTTTAAACTGAACACTTGAAATCATCCCTTAGTAATTGTATTTTGATGAAATTTTAACAACCCTTTTGCGAAAATTACGTACTAGACTCAGCTGACAAAGTTTTACCAGTGGATCACCTTGAACAATTGGAGACTTTCATTCGCCAGCAAAAATCTCCTCAAAAAATTCTTAAGGTTTAACTGTATCAATGCAGAACGTTTTCTTCTAGAGTTTCCAAGACATCCTGGCGCCGAAGCACCAAAACTGTCGATAGTAAACATTTTTAATTGAAAGTCCCTTGCCTGGTATCAGCGGATAAATACGATATTGGACTGCAGGTGTTATGAAATACATGAAATGTATTCGCAGCTAAAAATATGGACAACCTGTATAATGGAATAACGACATTGAAAATTTGTGCTAGACCTGTGCTCGAACATGAATTTCCCGCTAATCGGTGCGCGATCTGTGTTCGCGTCTGTGTCTCCGCGCGAAGTGTGGTCGGATAGCCAAAGTTATTAAGGCGACCGATAGCGGGAAGCAGGAAATCCGGGTTCGAGTATCGGTCCGGCATAAATTTTCAGTGTCGTCATTCGATTATACAGCTAAAGGCTGTCCGTATTCGCAACTGCGAATGTAGTTCGTGTATTTAGTAACAGCTATAGTTGCCGGAGTACCTGTTCCTTGGACATGCAGTCACTGCAATGTCGTATTTATCCTCTGGTATAGGGTAACCAGCTATCACTTACAAACGCTTCCCCAGTATAGGAATACACACAAGGAATGTACTAGTGCAGCTTGTAGACAAGTGGGCGACGACGTAGGGAAGTTTGGGCCTGGCTGTTCAACGTGCTCAGTTACTGTAAGTGGTCAAGGCGACTGCACGCGACAAGCGGGAAATCCGGGTTCGAGTCCCACCCCGGCACAAATTTTCAATCTTGCCATTCCATTGTTGTTGTTGTGGTCTTCAGTCCTGAGACTGGTTTGATGCAGCTCTCCATGCTACTCTATCCTGTGCAACGTTCTTCATCTGCCAGTACCTACTGCAACATACATCCTTCTGAATCTGCTTAGTGTATTCGTCTCTTGGTCTCCCTCTACGATTTTTACCCTCCACGCTGACCTCTAATACTGCCTTAGAACATGTCCTACCAACCGATCCCTTCTTCTAGTCAAATTGTGCCACAAATCCTTTTCCCCCCAACTCTATTCAACACCTCCTCATTAGTTATGTTATTTACCCATCTAATCTTCAGCATTCTTCTGTAGCACCACATTTCGAAAGCTTCTATTCTCTTCTTGTCCACACTATTTATCATCCATGTTTCACTTCCATACATGGCTACACTCCATACAAATTCTTTCAGGAACGACTTCCTGTCACTTAAATTTATACTCGATGTTAACAAATTTCGCTTCTTCAGAAACGCTTTCCTTGCCATTGCCAGTCTACATTTAATATCCTCTCTAGTTCGACTATCATCAGTTATTTTGCTCCCCAAATAGCAAAACTCCTTTACTAATATAATTGTCTCATTTCCTAATCTAATTCCCTCAGCATCACCTGACTTAATTCGACTACATTCCATTATCCTCGTTTTGCTTTTGTTGATGTTCATCTTATATCCTCCTTTCGAGACATTTTCCATTCCGTTCAACTGCCCTTCCAAGTCCTTTGCTGTCTCTGACAGAATTGCGATTCCATTATACAGCTGAAAGTTGTCCATATTAGCAAATGCGAATACATTTCATGTATTTCATAACAGATGTAGTTGGCAGAGTGCCTGTTTGTTGGACATGCACGTATTGCAATGTCGTATAATTCTGACGCGATAACAGGTGGCCACCCATTGACTGTGGCAAACTAAAGGCGCTCCCCGTATTGCTGTGCTAAAATCCTTCTGGAAAAAGGACGTGACAGCTGATAGCGTTAATCTGATTAGTAGCTTGAATAGACGGTCCTTCCTCGAAAATTATGGCAACCCTGTGCAACAACGATCACTGTTAGACACCTCATTTTTATAAACTTTCCAGCCTTAATTCGTGTACTTTTCGTTTTTCCTTTTATTTCATGTAATACATGTTTAGTACATTTCCCCGTGGAACATCGTAATTATTGACTGTGGAGCACGGTACTTGGTTAGGCAGAGAGACTTCAACATAGCGACGGCAGCTGCCGTGGACAGGTGTGGCAGTCCTGAGTGGCGCAGCCAGGTGGGGTGAGGCGGCGTCCATATTGCTGCCCTGCAAACTGGAGCAGAGTTGGCCGGCGGTCTGCAGCTGCTATCCCCGTCGCCCGCTCCCTGTGTGAATAGACGGGCCCTTACAGCAGTGGCTCCGGCCCTCACGAGCAGCTGGAGAGCTGGAGAGGCCCTGCCTGAGAACTGCCTTTCACACGCACGGCTAGAACCCAACAGCGCGTGCCGAGCAGGAACTCCAATTCTGGTTCCTCGCAGTTTCTGGTGCGCGGCATACGTTGTAACGCCACTACCTGCAGCTTGTAAGTCTAGATCTCAGTGTCAGACGAGGGAATATATTCCTAGAGGACAGCGTTTTCAAAGTGGTCTTTAGAATAAAAATGGGTGCTCAGTGCTTACCAAGTGATGTAAAATGTCCTACAATCATCACAGTAAAATTTCGAAACAAACTGAGAAATATTCTCCTCCACAACCCCTTTTATTTCGTAGAAGAATTTCTCTTCGTATAATGTGTAAAAGGTGGTGGGTAGGATTCACTAACTCACATTTGTATATCTTTTTTCTAGTTTGTAAAATAAGAAACCTTATAAATGTTCAAAATGTAACCATATTTACAAATTAATTTGCGATTTCAGTGTAAAATGATCGTTCCACATCATTACACCTAATGGCGCAAAATGATCCATGGAATATGTAGCGAAGTACCTATCTTACTTTTCATACGTCACACAAGTAACAAAGCAGTTGTGCCATGATCTTTATCTATTGAACTGTAATTCGTTCGAGATATTTGTGTCAAATCAAAATAAGCAAATTTTGGCTTGAATGTAGGTACTGTTTACAAAGACATCAGTTTTGATTGGCAGCTGTAATGTTTCTGGGGTGTTATTCAGTGGCTTTCCTAAGATTTTTGATATTACAGTGTATCTCGTGGATATAAATCCACTTAACAATTCTTTTGTAAGAAAATTTTACTCTGAACATAAGTTTCAAATCAAAATTATCAATAAAATGAAGGTACTTACAAGTTCTTTTGTATCAGCACTTATTGGTATACAGCCGACAACTCTGTGTATCAATGCCGTTTCTGACAGCGCAAAGCGTGAATAGTTCTACAACTTTCGAAAGGGACACTGTGTGTTGTTATGAGCATGATAAGCTATTACGTTCTTTGTCTACGTGTACTTTCTTTTTCTGATTGATAAAATTGCAGTCTACAGGCAGAGAAAAAAATGATTATTCGGTATATGTGTCAACGCTATACCTCAGATGGTTTACCTCGATTTCAGTCATACCTACATTGACGCCGTGTGGGATAATATTTTCAAGCGCAAAGTATATAATTCCTTTGAAAACCATGTCATTCAAATCTCGTCTGGTGTTTTTAGTGTGCAAACTTCATTACATCCTATTTTAACTGATTGCGTTTCACCACCTGACGAGTGGAGGCGTAAGACTATCTGTCGACCTATATTGTGTTGTAACTACACTCCTGGAAATGGAAAAAAGAACACATTGACACCGGTGTGTCAGACCCACCATACGTGCACGTCCAGCACGAACGCTGGTCCAACTGAGGCGCCAGGTGGAAATGGCATGGCAAGCCGTTCCACAGGACTACATCCAGCGTCTCTACGATCGTCTCCATGGGAGAATAGCAGCCTGCATTGCTGCGAAAGGTGGATATACACTGTACTAGTGCCGACATTGTGCATGCTCTGTTGCCTGTGTCTATGTGCCTGTGGTTCTGTCAGTGTGATCATGTGATGTATCTGACCCCAGGAATGTGTCAATAAAGTTTCCCCTTCCTGGGACAATGAATTCACGGTGTTCTTATTTCAATTTCCAGGAGTGTAATTTGGCACTTGCGATGCACATTTTGCGGTTAGTTAACTGTTTGACCTGTTTCCCAAATTTATATGAGCAGATTTTGAGGAGTCTTTCTCTCGCATGGTTATTTAGTAAGTGGACTGTTGGTCCATGTCACTTGATTCAGTGCAGTAGATTAATTTTCACTGTTTCCCTACGTGCGCAAATTACCGTTAACAACAGAGTAGTTGATGGGTGAGGCATTATCTACCAATTTTTTTGCAATAGTTGGTCTATGTGAGGCAATAGCTCCAGACAGTGGCCCAAAAACTTCCTGCACAACGTTTACAGATTATTGCTGCGTATCTTCCATTTTCGACAAAAGCCAGAGGTTACTAAGGACTTTCGAGTCTCAGATCATGAAATAATTGCAGTCCACCACTCCTCACGTAGGGCTGACAATGACTATAGGTCAACTCCTGTTTCCAGTAAATGTCCGGCGATCGTCTTCAACAGACGTCAGCCAAGGAGTCTCCTGTATCTCCCGACGTCGCAATAGTATCATCTGTCGCATGTTCGTCCGCGCATCGTAGTTTTAATTGTTTTTTCACTAGGTTTTTGAGTACATCTGTGTTGGGTCTCCATGACGGCCAGCAAGACGCTGGGTCGCCGCCTGTGCCTCAGGTAGACGAGACTGCTAAATTTCTCAGCAGACAAAGAGTAACAGCTCGTTACAGCTGCGCACATTTCCTCAGAAATTAATTCTGATTCTGCATAAAATATTCCGACGACGATTTCATCGTATAGGGCTGTAGATTCGGGAACATTAACAATGAATGACTCTTTTTACGTGCGTACAGCAGCGACTTTGATATCGTGCCCATTTTGTAAAAATTATTCGGCACACTGCGAACCGTCGTCATGCACTAAATTGCCACACATTCATAATACAAAGGTTCACGGCATGAAATTTCCTTGTGTGGCGTGATTAATTTTGTGTGACTTTTTGGGCAGGTGCGGACGACTTTAGTTAAATTGAGAATGGACTCCACATTGCCATAATTGTACTAGGAAAGCCGTAATAATTCTATGCTGAATGTAGGTTTTGTCTACAGAACTTTGATTACTCTGACGTAATCCACATGCCGTTTCAAACAATACAACAAAGGCAGTGCTCATTAACACAATAAAGGTCAGCTACTACGCAAGTGGAACAATGCATTAAATGAAATTAAAATAAGAAATCCCAGAATCACCTTTCACTCTTACCAGCACACGCAATCGAATCTGGCGTATGGAATTGCATTTATACGCGGGTATTACTACAATGGAACTCGGTGACAAAGGACTTTCAGTAACTATGATGAACGTTTACAAATATTTATTGAGGTAGTTCAGCCATGAGAATTAGGGTTCAAATAATGTAATTGTCCTCACAAAAATACAGCTCATTACTGAAAACAATTACTCCATTTAAAAGATCCAACTTTCGAGGGTACACGATAATAGCAATTAATTTGTACGAAACATTATTCTAAACGTTGATACAACTTTACATGGTTGGTACTGATGGCCTGAAAGGGGCCTACCGGTATCTGCAGCAGTTTCCTCGCTCCGACTGAATTGTGGGCGCTCAGCGATAGTTTGGATTGAAGACTTCTGATTTCGAAATTTGCTTCAACTACAGCTGACGTCTTCCAACCGAGAACCTGAGATACACCGGCTCATCACGACAGCTCACCCGTTCTGGCTATTAATAACTCATATAATAATCACCTAGTAACTATCCCTCACCAAAGTCACACAATTACAACATTCATAAGCGCTCAATGGCAGTTATGTGTAACGGAAGAGTTATGTAATATTTGAATAACTTCCTTACACAGAGCGCATAGTCGTTCACGAAATATTTATTACAATTTTTTACATTTCTATAATAATTTACTAAACCCCTCAGTAGAAAATAATATTAAGACATTTGTCTCTCGGCGCTAAGAATCTGAAAATCCTGCACTACTGCGTGACTACGCATTATTCGAATAATTACAAAAATAATCTCTGTTTTATCATGGAGCTACAAGCTCGCAAAATATGTCCTGCTGGCGTCCACAGTTGGCTGTGACAGACTGATGCGTTGACCATTGTGAGTGGGTTAGTGCAAGATATCATCACGTGGATAATGATTCAGTGTAACAGATAGGTTTGGAGCATGAGAAGTATGGATAAGAAGAAGTAGCACTATACCATTCCACAGAGCATATTGGAATGAGACGACTTTGTTTGTGTGGGTCGCCAGTCTACTGACTGCTTTGGTGCGCCACGCAATGCGTTCAATGGGTTAGTGCAAGATATCATCACGTGGATAATGATTCAGTGTAACAGATAGGTTTGGAGCATGAGATGTATGGATAAGAAGAAGTAGCACTATACCATTCCACAGAGCATATTGGAATGAGACGACTTTGTTTGTGTGGGTCGCCAGTCTACTGACTGCTTTGGTGCGCCACGCAATGCGTTCAATGGGTTAGTGCAAGATATCATCACGTGGATAATGATTCAGTGTAACAGATAGGTTTGGAGCATGAGATGTATGGATAAGAAGAAGTAGCACTATACCATTCCACAGAGCATATTGGAATGAGACGACTTTGTTTGTGTGGGTCGCCAGTCTACTGACTGCTTTGGTGCGCCACGCAATGCGTTCAATGGGTTAGTGCAAGATATCATCACGTGGATAATGATTCAGTGTAACAGATAGGTTTGGAGCATGAGATGTATGGATAAGAAGAAGTAGCACTATACCATTCCACAGAGCATATTGGAATGAGACGACTTTGTTTGTGTGGGTCGCCAGTCTACTGACTGCTTTGGTGCGCCACGCAATGCGTTCAATGGGTTAGTGCAAGATATCATCACGTGGATAATGATTCAGTGTAACAGATAGGTTTGGAGCATGAGATGTATGGATAAGAAGAAGTAGCACTATACCATTCCACAGAGCATATTGGAATGAGACGACTTTGTTTGTGTGGGTCGCCAGTCTACTGACTGCTTTGGTGCGCCACGCAATGCGTTCAATGGGTTAGTGCAAGATATCATCACGTGGATAATGATTCAGTGTAACAGATAGGTTTGGAGCATGAGATGTATGGATAAGAAGAAGTAGCACTATACCATTCCACAGAGCATATTGGAATGAGACGACTTTGTTTGTGTGGGTCGCCAGTCTACTGACTGCTTTGGTGCGCCACGCAATGCGTTCTTCTCCTCCTGTGCCAGTCTCGTCATCTCACAGCAGCACATGTACCCAGTGTCCTGAATTACTTAGTGGTTCATTGGTAAAGTGCCAGACTGTTAACCTGGAGGTCTCTGGCACGAACACCTGTCATTCCTAAATATCCATCTTTCCCTTATCACTTCCTTCTCCTCAGTCAATGTATGCTGAGATTTAAAATCACTACGTACGTTGTACAGGGTGTCCGGACAGTCTTTCCCTGATTACATAAATTGATAACTCAGGCTAGAAGTAAGATACAAATATGAAACTTATGTCGAATTGTTTACAACTATCAAAGTTTTTTTTCTGTTCTAGGTTCGCAGTACGTAAGTAGTGGATGAGATTCAGTGCCCAAGAAGCCATGTTAACCAATCAGGAGAAGGCACAGTGTGTGCTGTGGTACCACGAGACACGATCACCAACCACAGTGCAGAGACACTTCCAGACAACATTTGGAAGGAATCTACCTGATGTCAAGAGCATTAAAGCCTGGTATGAGAGGTTCAAGAACACAGGATCGGTTGTTGACCTTCCGAGGTCTGGTCGACCAAGAACCTCAGCAGACAGGGTGGAAGCTGTAAGGCAGTATTTTCTGCGAAGTCCGAAGAAATCGTTGCGCAGGGCCTCACGTGAATTACAGATGCCAAAAAGCTCTCTCTATGACATTTTACCCAAACGTTTATTGTTTCGTGCATACACTTTGCGGTCGAAATGCTATCACGTATTGAAGACGATGATGGTCATCTCAGACGAATTGCCTTTTCCGACAAAGCGACCTTTTTTGTCGGTGGAGTAGTGAATCGCCATAATGTGCGCTTTTGGGGTTCACAACCCCCTGGCGAGGTCATGGAGTGCACCAGAGGCAGTCCAAAGGTGAATGTTTGGTGCGCGTTATTGCACGATCGAATTATCGGGCCATTCTTCTTCGCTGAGGCTACCATCACATCTGCAGTGTATCTGGACATGTTGCAACTGTATGCTGTTCCTCGGCTGCTTCAGTATCACCCCGGTGTCTTGTTTCAGCAAGACGGTGCACCGCTTCATTGAGGTTTGGACGTCCGTGCCTATCTCAATATGACCTTTCCTGGGCGATGGATTGGTCATGATGGGCCAACGGTTTGGCATCCACGCTCTCCTGACATAACCCCATTAGACTTCTTTTTATGGGGTTATGTCAAGGACGAGGTCTACCGAACGCGTGTACCGGATCTTGAAACCCTGCGGCAACGCATAACCACAGTCGTAGAATCGATCCCTCCAGTGATGTTGGCTAATGTGTGGACAGAAACTGAATATCGCCTAGATGTGCTACGTGCTGCCAAGGGTGCTCATGTGTAAGTTTACTGATGTGTGAAAAAAACTTTGATAGTTTGTAAACAACTAGACACCAGTTTCATATTTGCATCTTACTTCTAGCCTGAGTTATCAATTTGTGTAATCAGGGAAAGACTTTTCGGACACCCTGTAGTTTGAATTCCGCGTGAAACTGAAGCTCTCCCTATAACTGGCTGGGTAAGCCAGTAACAAGGTCAGATGAAAGCAGTGGCTTACCACTTCCAACAGAACCGTGCCTGGTAGACTACCGTGGTAATAAAACCAATCTGCAGATTGATAACAGCTTAACCTTTTAAATTCCGACGCCTTCCCCTGCGGCTTTCACCCTGTATACCGCACTCTAGTTGTTCCCTCATGTCTTAACACATCACCCTCTCCTTTGTTTCTATCAGTGTCTGCCACATATTTCTTTCTTCAGTGATTCTGCTCATTTACCCATTTTTCATCAACGCATCCAGTTTTCAATATTCTTCTATAGCTCCACATTTGAAAAGCTTCGACTGTCTTCTTTTCCAGCTTCTCATCCAAACAATGGTGTGCTCTGTGTCCCAGCTGTATGTTTTTAGAAATTTCCCCCATAAATTAAAGCTGATGACTGACATTACTACACTTATTTTGGCTAGAAATGAGCGTTTTGCCTGTGCTAAACAGCTTTTTGTTCTCTCTTTGCATGGTCCGCCACATATTGTGCTCCCAACCTAGCAAACACTCCTTCACTTCGTCTACTTCATTGTCGCCAATTTCGGTGCTGATATGCCGCGCGTGTGCTCATATCGATTCTGGTGGTTCGTTGAACTTCACTGGTATTCGCTGCTCAGCGACGGCTTCCTTAGCGCCGCTTGAAGCGGCAGCCTTGTGGCTCTTTGAAGACATTTAACCACACACGCGGCTCTACTATGTCTTGTCACACTGGTTGTTCCTTATGCTACCACTGGCCACTTGCCGAGGAATCCCTATCGCAGTGTTGCGGATGGCGAACGTTTGCTATGGAGAGTATACCTACCCCATTTGAAAAATGACTGCGTGGTCGTGGGTTGCGTCTTCCGGGTCGGCACAGTTCCTTTGTTGCAGACAGGGTTGGTGGATATGAATCTGCAGCATCCCTAATTTCACCAAGCTCCGGCATAAAAATAAACAATCAGCACTTTGTCTCGAATGTGCCTAAATGTTGGATGCGATTCGGAATAACCACAGTTCTTTTGCTGAGCCCTTTTCGCTTAAATATGTTGTGTGTTCTTGCCTACAGTTTTGTGTAGCTTTCGCTAGAGGCCGTTTCTCGTGCCTGTGTTTTTGATGAGGATCAGCATCCCTGGAAATCGAGATATGCCTAAGCTACTGTTAAGGCTGTGAAAGCGCCCACATTTTGGTTGGTTCTAGTTCCATTATTACCTAATGAAGCAGAGGGATTGACTCTTTAAAACTGTATGTCCGGCTTGTTTTGAACGTATTTGTATTCAAAGCATTCATGCGCTGATTAATTAAAACTGTATATGGTCTTTATTCTAAACGTTCAGGTGTTCAACTTCTTTTAAAACATTTGTGTCTCCAATTACCTGTTTACTTTAGAGCTCTTGTAGGTTAAATGGACACAGTTTTTCTTCTTTTTTGTTTATTATGCTGAGACCGAAAAACCCTGTACGATCTGTAATTAATTTTGTTGTTTTAACATGTATTCTGTGTATGTTTCGGTGTCTGAGCTGAACCAAGCAATCGAGTGTGCTCAGTTGAAGCTGGTAACCTCATGTTTGCTAACGAATTTGTTTTCAGCTCCTTGTAATTCTGTTTGAAAACTGTTGAACAACGCATTTGTTTGGAGCTCTTTTGTGAATTACCACGTTAAAAATTCAATTTCTTGCTAATTATGCAACTCGAAATATTGCTTGAGTTAAATTTTCTCGGAATTTTAAAATACCTTTAATTATTTTTCAGATGGTGATTCCTCTAAAATATTGTTGTGAATAATTGTGAATATTATTTTTAGTGCCTCTGGGGCAAGCTCCTAACTGTTTATGAGATTAAATATCTTCTAAAAAACTAAAAATACAGATAGAAAGTGTTTGTGATCGGTACCCCCTTACCACTTCCAGATCCAGTCTCCCTACCATTTCTGCTGCTACTCAAAACATTCATCTTTCTTCCGTTTGTTCTCAGCCCATATTCTACGGTCACTAGACTGTACATTTCATTCAACGTGTCCTGCTGTGGTACAGGGAGTGGTAAGTGGTAAGTAGTAAGTGGTTGTGAGTTGTGTTGGCGTAACTCCTTAAGAAAATGTTTATAAAAATATTACTTAGTATAGACAATACAGAGCATAATAACAATAAGGCGCGACCAAATAACTCAGCATTCAGAACAACAAAATATGACGTAGTAATTAAAACAGATAATGCACTTTAATTAACTCGCCCCAAGAGAATCATTCAGCGTTACAATTAGGGGGCGTAAATGAAAGAACAATTTAACAACATAGCAGTAAGTAATACAAGAAACGAAATGTCAATAAATCAGACTCTCTGTGTTGATTCAGGCTACACGCATGGACACGAATTAAGGTATTGCAGAAATAAGAATCTACAGTGGAAGAATATGAGACAGTAACAGACACAACCGCAAATGCAAAGTCTAGCAATACCCAGCCAAAGCCGACACCCCACTTAATACTAGACAAACAAGAGAGACATAACTCACAATGTAGCCAGTGATCTACACACTTCGTATCACACAGAATATCAGAGCGTCAAAACAGTGATTTCCAACACCAACGACAATATAGTTTTCATTAGGCACACTTCCTTCAGCTACTATTCTTTCACCCGAATTTACTAGTGCATACCCCAGCCTCCACGTTTTTCACCACGTAATCAACAAGCCACTTAGCTAGCCCAGGCCAGTCTAACTCGTGTGCACTACAGTCAGCACGTAACACCTCAATCACACACTATCGTATTCCAGAAAACGCCGCAGCAACTAGCTCTTCACTTCTGGCTGCGCTCGCTCCCTCGAGAACGTGAAGCCCATCACCGTCCGCTGCTCCAGTCGGAACTATGCCCCGTGTTTACAGTAAACGCCTGTCATGTTCCACCACCCATCTGCCAGGTTACCTCCTCGCTACTCCCCCACATGTTTCGTGCTTCGTCTGTCCACGAGGTGGTCCTCGCCTTCCTCTGCTCCAATGCGGCTGTCCGTGACGTCTGTTGGTGGTGCTCCGAGCACTAGCCACACCACGCCCGCGACCTGTAGCCCCCAGCTGGATTTGAACACGCACCGCCAGCGGCGGGAAACACGAATGTGTACTTGTCTCACTGCTATTGTTTCTAATTTCCATGCATCACAACAATCTCATCAGCATATCTTCTACATCTACATCTACATCTACGTGGATACCCTGCAGATCACAGTCACGTGCCTGCCAGAGGCACTATCCCACTCTTGAACAGTGCGTGGTAAAAACGAACACCTATATTTTTCCCCGCAACCTCTAATTTCCCTCCTTTTTGTTGATGATCGTCTCTCACTACGCAGGTCGGTGTCAAAAGAATATTTTCGCATTCAGAGGAGAAAGTCAGTGACTGAAATTTCGTGAGAAGATCCTGCAGCAAGGAAAAAAGCCTTTGTTTTAATGATTTCCACCCCAATTCCGGTATCATATATACGACCCTCTGTCACCCATTTCACGATAGTAAAAAACGTACTGCTCTTCGTTGACCTTTCTCGAAGTACTCAGTTAATCTTATCTGGTAAGGATCCCACCCTGCGCAGCAGTACTCCAAAATTGGACGGACAAACGTAGTATAGGCAGTCTCTTTAGCAGATCTGTTGCATCTTCTAAGTGTTCTGCCAATAAATCGCAGTCTCTGCTTCGCTACAACATTTTTTATCTGTTATTTCCAATTTAAGTTCTTCGCAATTGTAATTCCTAGGTATTTAGTTCAATTTACGGCCTTTAGATGTGATTGGTGTGTCGTGTAATGGAAGAATTTCAACGGATTCCTTTTTAGCACTCATGTGGATGACCTCAAACTTTCCATTATTTAGGGTCAATTGCCAATTTTTGCACCATACAGATATTTTTTCTAAATCGTTTTGCAATTTGTTTTGATTTTCTGATGACTTAACTAGACGATAAACTACAGTATCATCTGCAAACAACCTAAGACGGCTGCTGAGATTGTCTCCTAAACATTTATATAAATAAGGAACAGGAGATGGCTATAACACCATCTTGGGCAGCGCCAGAAAGCACTTATGTTTTATTCAATGACTTTCCATCAATTACTAAGAACAGTGGCCTCTATGAGAGGAAATAACGAATCCACTTTCATAGCTGAGACGATATTCGATAAGCACGCAATTTGATTACAAGTCGCTTGTGAGGTACAGTGTCAAAAGCCTTCTGGAAATCCAGAAATGCGGAATCAATTTGAAATCCTCTGTCAATAGCACTCAAAAGTTATCGTTGATATTCTTTCACTCTGAATTTTAATCCCACTGATAACCCTGTTTATTATTTATATAATTGTTTCATTGGTACAGAAATAGAACAGTAGGAGAGAAAGACTGTATCGCGGTCTTACAGGCTTTCAGCGACTATGGTTGCTAGGAATTCACTATCCAGGTTGTGATATTTTTTAACGCATTACCTGCATGACATATCTGTTGTGACTTGGCAAGACAGCCAAGTCACTATGAGAGGAAGCCGAAAGGCATGCGTTAAGCTCACGCAGACTGGCGTGAGGTCTGGAACAGTTAAGGGAATTTTTAGTAGCAAATAAAGTACGTAGTTGATGTAATACTTAACTTTAATCCATAAGTGGTGTACATCGGTCTGACGGTACAGGCATCACAAGTTAAATATCTATTGATAATGGCGCCTTGCTAGGTCGTAGCAAATGACGTAGCTGAAGGCTATGCTAACTATCGTCTCGGCAAATGAGAGCGTATTTGTCAGTGAACCATTGCTATTAACGTCGGCTGTACAACTGGGGCGAGTGCTAGGAAGTCTCTCTACTGCCATGTGGTGGCGCTCGGTCTGGAACCACTGACAGTGGAGACAAAAAATGGTTCAAATGGCTCTGAGCACTATGGGACTCAACTGCTGAGGTCATTAGTCCCCTAGAACTTAGAACTAGTTAAACCTAACTAACCTAAGGACATCACAAACATCCATGCCCGAGGCAGGATTCGAACCTGCGACCATAGCGGCCTTGCGGTTCCAGACTGCAGCGCCTTTAACCGCACGGCCACTTCGGCCGGCGACAGTGGCGACACGCGGGTCCGCCGTATACTACCGGACCGCGGCCGATTTAAAGGCTACCACCTAGCAAGTGTGGTGTCTGGCGGTGACACCACAATATCCATACAACAGCGGCTGTCCCAGATTAACATTGGTATGCTAATATAACGATAGGCATGTTCTTATTTTCCGTCACACCGTGGAACCTGCTCCCACTGTCCTCCATAATAGTTGTTCTCAATACATGACACACCCTTCCTAGACACTGCAGAAGAAGTTACCCATACGTTTATTATGTACCATATAAAAGTATGTGGGAGGTTCTTAGGACCTGGCTTTCCACAACCAAGTACGTTTCAAAACCAGCAAAATCCTTGTGATAGTGATGGGACAACATCCTCACTGTATTTAGTGAAACTTGGAGATTCTGATTAGTAAAATGTTTTGAAGTACTGTCTCCAGCACATGCATTCCTCAGTGGTCTGTTCAGATGTGTGTGTATTTCTAAGGAACCAAACTGTTAAGGTCATCTGTCCCTAGACTTACACACTACTTAAACTAACTTACGCTAAAGACAGTACACACACCCATGCCCGAGGGAGGGCTAAAACCTCCGGCGGGAGGAACAGCGCAATTAGTGACATGGCGCCTCTAACGTTAGTGGATTATACAGATGCCTGAAGTAGTGACAGTTCTTTTGATGGACAAAGTGTTCTATATTCTGAGCATCCGCAGCTGTTGAAAGACATGATGTTAAGAATTCCGCAGAGGACTGGAAAAATTTTCCTTTTCATAGCGTGTAGGCTTTCACGGCCGGCGTCTACAGTAATTGAAACTTCCGGGCTAAGAGGCCGTGGTCCAATAGTAGAAATACTTCTCCCTGACGTTTCAACACGTGACGAGTAGTGGTGCCCTCTACGCGCCCTATATAAACAGGACCTCCACGGCCTAGCAGCCAGTCGTAGACTCACCTCAGATGATGTTGCCCGCAGCTCGCAACGAAACGTCAGGGAGAAGTATTTCTACTATTGGACCACGGCCTCTTAGCCCGGAAGTTTTAATTACTGAATTTTCCTTTTATTGCTACAAAACTGGTTTCGCGGCCTAAAGCCGCGTCATCAGATGTAACCTACATCGTAAAGGGAAATATACAGTGTGTCAACTTTGTGGATATTAAGATTAATAAAGGAAATATTTAAAATATATTCACAACATTGAAAGGCTATATGCATAATTTGGAAATTTGTGGTAAATTCCTATGGGACCAAACTGCTGAGGTCATCGGTCCCTTTTTTACACACTATTTAATGCAACTTAAACTATCTTACGCTAAGGACAACACACTCGCCCATACCCGAGGGAGGACTCGAACCTCCGACGGGGAAAACCGCGCGAACCGTGGTAAGGCGCCTGAGACCGCGCGGCTACCACGCGCAGCTGTCATGTGTGTACCCACGCCCCTGGTCAAGATGTGTTATTCAGTGAATGCTGTCTACATTACACTGGCGAATGAAGAGCGACAAAAGACGTGATCCGTGAAGTTCGTAAAAATTGCTGGTGGCTGGATCATGTAGCTGTAGACCCTTGTTTTAAATTTGCCTGCATCTAAAAGAAGAAAAAAACTATTTTATAGTGAGAGAACGCTAAAAAAATGAAAAGCCGGACTGGCAATAAAAAACTGTCAATACGCTAAGTGATTACTCGGAGCACAACATGAATTACTGTGTGGAATGTCATAAGGCGAAACTTTCTTACCGGTGTGAGAGCAGGAGTTTTTGAATGTCTTCGGGCACTGATGAGGAGACGATCTTTAGCTGACCTTCACATGAACAGTGGCCATCTGGTACGCTTGTTAAGTGTTTCTCCTCAAGTGCGTTTTCTGTTACTACTTGGAACCTCGGATAACATGTTATAAGATGTTCATGTTCTCGTTCGGAATACTTCGTGTCGGGGAAACCTTTGGTTACCAGACTTATGTTTATTAGGATCATTAGCTTGGTCAATTGTTCTCTAGTTGCCCCTTCCCATTGTACCTATTATAGCGACACAGTCAGTCTGTCAACGCTCCCTTTCTTGTTACTGGTTTTATGGTAGTGCGGTCTGTTAAAGTAGAGTGATTTCCATTTGGTGTTCTGACATTTCTAAATGCAAGTTCTTCAATTTTAGAGCTTTGTCTAAGCTGCAGTATTTTTTTTTTTTCGCTATTAGGTGCCTCAGCTGTCACTTTCGCTACCCTGTAACTCCGCCTTTTGGATGTATTTTACGTGGAAAGGCATAGGCAGTACAATGGCAATCACTACGAGAGGATGCATGATGTTTTAGTCAGACCAATGCATCTGGCAATTTGCTGGGTGAGTAACCTCTAACCAAAAGATTTAAGATTCTAACTAAGCCATGTATGATGCGACCGAATGATGGGCGGTGCAACACTCACACTCATGTCTGATCATCCCCCATGACTGAGCCATTTTCAAACCTCTGCAAAACACGTTCCACAGCTGCTGCTCTCACCCGTACCGGTACTCTTCTAATATGCTACTGTTTTCCAGTATCCTTCAGGGATTACTACCCAACATTAAGACCTTCACGGTCTTACAACATTCATACTTTAACGCTACTTGCAGCTTACACCCTCTACAATCAAACTACATCTAAGCTCCAAAATACTTTTGTTTACAGTCTCTTAATGTTTGATGTTATTTTAGACGTCGTCACAATTGCAGCGTCTCCTGTTTCTTTCGCTGATTTGAAAGGCTTCACTGTAATCCCGCCATCTGGTTTAGCTCTAACATTGCTGCTAATGTCAACGCCAGGTCGCGAAATTACAAATTCTTCTTGCGCTAAGGCCTGATCGGTTCAGAAGTTAGAAATGTGCCGTCTCGGTAGAGGAAGTTCTCCACCTAAATGATATTAAGAAATGCCCATAATTCAAAATTTTGCGTGCATACTTTTGTCGTGTCGACAATGCACCTTCCACATGCGATGGGCTCTAACAGTAGTTTGAACACAACATTAATGCCTCTCTTAATTTTGGAAAAAATAGAAAAAAAAACCAGAGTTATCGTAAATAATTGTCATCGCCCTGTAAAAAAATGAAAAAGATCTTCATTTTTATTCATTATGTTTGGGTTGCCTGCTGTCATTATTCATACACTGTGAAATATTAATAAAATCATTACACTGCAAAATGAACGAATTAAGATATCTGACTTAGATATTGGCGAAAGTAGGTTCGTTTCCTCTTATGAGATTAACTAACGAAAGAACACAAAAAAAGCTCTAACCGTTTGGTCATTGAACAATCAGGTTCCAACCCTATCAAGACGGCCTACCTTGCCTCTGTAACTCATAAAAATACATTTAATCGAGAAATTATTATTTCCAATAAGGTATCTTAAAAATGAAAAATACACTCCTGGAAATTGAAATAAGAACACCGTGAATTCATTGTCCCAGGAAGGGGAAACTTTATTGACACATTCCTGGGGTCAGATACATCACATGATCACACTGACAGAACCACAGGAACATAGGCACAGGCAACAGAGCATGCACAATGTCGGCACTAGTACAGTGTATATCCACCTTTCGCAGCAATGCAGGCTGCTATTCTCCCATGGAGACGATCGTAGAGATGCTGGATGTAGTCCTGTGGAACGGCTTGCCATGCCATTTCCACCTGGCGCCTCAGTTGGACCAGCGTTCGTGCTGGACGTGCAGACCGCGTGAGACGACGCTTCATCCAGTCCCAAACATGCTCAATGGGGGACAGATCCGGAGATCTTGCTGGCCAGGGTAGTTGACTTACACCTTCTAGAGCACGTTGGGTGGCACGGGATACATGCGGACGTGCATTGTCCTGTTGGAACAGCAAGTTCCCTTGCCGGTCTAGGAATGGTAGAACGATGGGTTCGATGACGGTTTGGATGTACCGTGCACTATTCAGTGTCCCCTCGACGATCACCAGTGGTGTACGGCCAGTGTAGGAGATCGCTCCCCACACCATGATGCCGGGTGTTGGCCCTGTGTGCCTCGGTCGTATGCAGTCCTGATTGTGGCGCTCACCTGCACGGCGCCAAACACGCATACGACCATCATTGGCACCAACGCAGAAGCGACTCTCATCGCTGAAGACGACACGTCTCCATTCGTCCCTCCATTCACGCCTGTCGCGACACCACTGGAGGCGGGCTGCACGATGTTGGGGCGTGAGCGGAAGACGGCCTAACGGTGTGCGGGACCGTAGCCCAGCTTCATGGAAACGGTTGCGAATGGTCCTCGCCGATACCCCAGGAGCAACAGTGTCCCTAATTTGCTGGGAAGTGGCGGTGCGGTCCCCTACGGCACTGCGTAGGATCCTACGGTCTTGGCGTGCATCCGTGCGTCGCTGCGGTCCGGTCCCAGGTCGACGGGCACGGGCACCTTCCGCCGACCACTGGCGACAACATCGATGTACTGTGGAGACCTCACGCCCCACGTGTTGAGCAATTCGGCGGTACGTCCACCCGGCCTCCCGCATGCCCACTATACGCCCTCGCTCAAAGTCCGTCAACTGCACATACGGTTCACGTCCACGCTGTCGCGGCATGCTACCAGTGTTAAAGACTGCGATGGAGCTCCGTATGCCACGGCAAACTGGCTGACACTGACGGCGGCGGTGCACAAATGCTGCGCAGCTAGCGCCATTCGACGGCCAACACCGCGGTTCCTGGTGTGTCCGCTGTGCCGTGCGTGTGATCATTGCTTGTACAGCCCTCTCGCAGTGTCCGGAGCAAGTATGGTGGGTCTGACACACCGATGTCAATGTGTTCTTTTTTCCATTTCCAGGAGTGTAGTTCAGCAATTAGTTCTACACTGTAATTCGTACTGTCTAGTACAAGGAATTTACATGTTGCTTCAGCAACGATCCGACAGAGAAAGATGAAGCCGTAAGGTAGAGACAAAAGAAGCCAGTTTTCATAAAACAAAACTGCGTGCCTATATTTAGTCTCTCATGCTTCAAAGTTTCAAATTATACATCTGCATTCAATGTTTTTTACATCTTCGCATCTCACAATAGAGGAAGTTAATTCCATGCCAAATAATAGTTTGTTATTTAAAAAGTTGTAAATTTCAAAACGAGCTAATATTTCTCACATAGATTGCATACCTAAACATTCTGCGGCTGTCTGCACGTTTGTCCGTTTCTACCATCAAGTGTTGCATAAGAGGGTTATAAACTGGACTTTTTTGATAAAATAGTTTATAAATAAGAATTGTGTAACAACAAAGGGGTCATGTGATTTAAATGAAGCTTTTGAACCTTAAAACTCTACGCAATGAAACCTACATACTAGAATAAATGCTAATTGTTCAAAAAATGTAACATTATTTAGAAAATTGAATTAGAACTATTTACTGAAGATCGCATTCACACAGTTTATGAAAGAACTTTATACGATCTTAAATGTCATTTATGCGACACCAGTAGATGAAAACTTTTATTGTCTTAGAGACGGAGGTTAGATTAGTTCACAGCTACTTTGCAATTGCGATACATCTTAATAACCTGCCAGTCAGGTTATAACATTAACTTAGTTTTCTGTCTGTACTTGGCTGAACATGACAAAACTATTAAACAGGAAACCCCTTCCTGATGTTCTGCAAAATATTTCACAAAATAGTTTCCTATATTTTGTTTTCATCTTTTGGGAATAATGTTTTAATATTTTTTTCATTTATCCACAGTTCGATTCTTTTGTTTAGTGATACTTAAACGTCCCAGCATTGACCTTACCAACGAACAGTGTGGCTTAACACTCTAAACAGGATGATTTGTGTAATCACGAGGAATTTTACGATGAATTTGTGATGTTTAATTTTCCCAGTTCGCTTGTTTCGATCATTCTTTACAAAAATGGGATGATCTGCTGTTGATAACATTTTATACATTTCGATGGAAATGAGCCCTTTTGGAAAGAGTTGTTTGGTTACAATCATTGCAGCTTGTTTCTCGAATCCATACTAAAATTCTATAAAATATTCCACATTTGGGTTCTAATGTGATTTTAAATGGTTCTCCAGCCGTCAGCACTTTCTTTAAATTTTGTCGCCGTTCTTTCTATTTTTCGTTGTTAGTTCGTAAGGACACTTGTTTTCAGAGAATTACTGCAATTTCATTGCAGAATTGATAGGTTTCCGGCTGTTTTCTCATGTTCGCAGCAATTTTGTTTCATAATATTTGACTGGCGTGACAATCCTTTTGTAGGCCAATTGTATTTCCCGAAGTCTGCAAAATGGCTCTGAGCACTATGCGACTTAACTGCTGAGGTCATCAGTCGCCTAGAACTTAGAACTAATTAAACCTAACTAACCTAAGGACATCACACACATCCATGCCCGAGGCACGATTCGAACCTGCGACCGTAGCGGTCGCTCGGTTCCAGACTGTAGCGCCTAGAACCGCACGGCCACTCGGGCCGGCCCGAAGTCTGCATCACAAAATCTTCACATATTATTCGCATAAATTCTTACTGCAAACATACGCTTCTGGATGTGGCATGTGTATGTTATTTTCGTTTCATTCTGGTGTCCTGAATGCATAACTGGACGTATTTTGCGTTGTAGGTGATACTATCGTTCACATTTGTGTCACCTGTGCGACGTTGATCTGTGTTAACCAACTGGAATCGTATTATGTGTATCGTTTCCAGCTTACTTATTTCACCAAGGTCAAACACATAATTTTAAAAATGTAACTGCAAGTTTTACCACAGTCGGAGTCATGTAACGAAACTGTTTTCTGGAAACAGAACTTGTCGAGTTATAAAATGACTATCACTAATTTGTTAAAACAGACGTTTCGAACATTGTAAAATGCGTTTATCTTAATTTTTTTAAAGGGAACGCCATGATCGTCACATTGAAGATGCAGAATTCCGAGTTATTCAAATGTGATCGAATTCTTAACCTTCCAGAAAGAAGAATAAAAATTGTTTTAACGACCAAGTTATATTGAAAATTGAACAGATCCCCTTACAGTTTGCGACTAGATGCCGTCTGAATGTCATTTCACTATACTAGTGAAGAAAAAGGGTAACGTATTGGAAAGTGTTACTTTATGACTGACCCACGTAATAACATTTCGATGTCTTTAGGAGTGACGTACGAGGCCGTACTGAATTCATAAGCTAATGCAGTACACAGCAACATGCATGTCTTGCACATGGCAATCAAATTTACGGTAACGATAACGCTCGCTACTAATCCTCAAATCAACATACTTTTTGTCGTGCAAACGTAACTAATCGGTCAACAGAACCAACATATCGCTTGAAACAGGAGTCTGGTGTTTGGTTATGTGACGCCCACTTCATGCAGTTTCAATTGGATTTTCTTCCTCTGGGAGTGCTTTGAGTCAGTGTGCGGGCCATAATAAACCTTCCGTGCAAATAAATCAACAGCCTTTCGCTGTGCTGGCCGTTATTATCGGGTCGGCAGTTTAATGGTTGGACCTCGAAAGCGAAAACGGAAATGCGGTAATCTTTTGCCTGCAGGAAATGGACTGCGATGATGAATGCTAAAAGAAAAACTTCGCTATCGAAAGTGGATTTTTTTTTGTGAAATTGTTTTCAAATGCTTTAAATGTGGATTCAGTACCAGAGAAACTGTTCCTTTGTACGACATTAGTAACCTAACAGTTACAGGCCGATTCAAATTAGCAAACCATTTTACAATCAACTATCATTTTTCGATTATGATTTGTAACGGGTCAGTTAATATTTATTCACGGTCATCCATAAAAGGAGACTAATCATATTACTTTATCGAGCGAATCTATTTACCACAGTTTCTTTGCTACTAATTTTTGTAGAAAACAGTGTTAATCATTGAAACGTTAAGTTTGGATACAGACCTAAAATACTGTTGTTGGTCAGCTATTGAAATTTAAAGAATAATAGATCAGTACCAGTATCAGTATTTCAGCTCTGCACTCGGCCGTTTATTTACATCTGAACCTACAGAAAATCGTGACCGAGTTGTTAAACCCACTAATGCACTTGAAATACACTACTGGCCATTAAAATTGCTACACCACGAAGATAACGTGCTACAGACGCGAAATTTAGCCGACAGGAAGAAGATGCTGTGATATGCAAGCGCTTAGTTTTTCGGAGCATTCACACAAGGTTGGCGCCGGTGGCGACACCTACAACGTGCTGACACGAGGAAAGTTTCCAACCGATTTCTCATACACAAACAGGAGTTGACCGGCGTTGCCTGGTGAAACGTTGTTGTGATGCCTCGTGTAAGGAGGAGGAATGCGTACCATCACGTTTTCGACTTTGGTAAAGGTCGGATTGTAGCCTATCGCGATTGCGGTTTATCGTATCGCGACATTGCTGCTCTCGTTGGACGAGATCGAATGACTGTTAGCAGCACATGGAATCGGTGGGTTCAGGATGGTAATACGGAACGCCGTGCTGGATCTCAACGGCCTCGTACCACTAGCAGTCGAGATGACAGGCATGTTATCCGCATGGCTGTAACGGATCGTGCAGCCACGTCTCAATTCCTGAGTCAATAGATGGGGACGTTTGCAAGACAACAACCATCTGCACGAACAGTTCGCGACGTTTGCAGCAGCATGGACTATCAGCTCGGAGACCATGGCTGCGGTTACCCTTGACGCTGCATCATAGACAGGAGCGACTGCGATGGTGTACTCGACGACGAACCTGGGTGCACGAATGGCAAATCGTCATTTTTTTTGGATGAATCCAGGTTCTGTTTACAGCATCATGATGGTCGCATCCGCATTTGGCGACATCGCAGTGAACGCACATTTTAAGCGTGTATTCGTCATCGCCATACTTGCGTATCACCTGGCGTGATGGTATCGGGTGCCAATGGTTACACGTCTCGGTCACCTTGTAAGAGTTCGGAGCAGATGTAATTTCGATGTATTGCTCATGCGCTGCCTGCGATATGCAAGGTCTCTGACCAGAGAGCAGTGTTGACTGCAGTAGGAACTGTGTAGCTGTAGCAGTAAGTTGTTGCGAGTCTGGAGTCTGCTCTGGTCTGGTATGGTGTATCGTGTTGGCTGGCTCGGTCGCGGTGCAGCGATGCCGGAGCCTGAGTATTATTGTATAAGGTAAAAAGCAGCCTCGCGCATATCTAGTAATGTCATCTCAAGTCCCATGTAAATGTTTTAAAACTCTCGTAATAATAATCTTCCTCATAAAAAGTAACTTTTAACAACCATTCATTTCAATTTAAAGAATTTACTAATTTCTCCCATCCATGATCATCCCGATTATTGCAATAGAAAAATCAGTTGCTCCCTTTCATAAATGACAGATAGATCGGCCAGCATTGCACAGAGCTGTGCCGGAAAAATTTGTTGTAAGAGCAGATATATCCGGCGACTTCATTGAGGTAAGAATTTGTCCTTTTTTTATTCAGAATGATCTTTCAGGGCCATGACGCAGCACTGCTGTCGTCCAAAATTTACCAGGTTAAATTCACAGAGAATTATTGAAAAGTCATAAGTGAGCGACAATTTAACGCACATTTTAAGCGTGTATTCGTCATCGCCATACTTGCGTATCACCCGGCGTGATGGTATGGGGTGCCAATGGTTACACGTCTCGGTCACCTCTTATTCACATTGACGGCTTTTTCAACAGTGGACGTTACATTTCAGATGTGTTACGACCCGTGGCTCTATCCTTCATTCGATCCCTGCGAAACCCTACATTTCAGCAGGATAATGCACGACATCATGTTGCAGGTCCTGTACGGGCCTTTCTGAATACAGAAGATGTTCGACTGCTGCCCTGGCCAGCACATTCTCCAGGTCTCTCACCAACTGAAAAAGTCTGGTCAATGGTGATCGAGCAACTGGGTCGTCACAATACGCCAGTCACTACTCTTGATGATCTGTGGTATCGTGTTAAAGCTGCATGGGCAGCTGTACCTGTACACGCCATCCAAGCTCTTTTTGACTCAATGCCCAGGCGTATCAAGGTTGTTATTAATGCCAGAGGTAGTTGTCGTGGGTGCTGATTTCTCATGATCTATGAACCCAAACTGCGTGAAAATGTAATCACATGTCAGTTCTAGTATAATATATTTGTCCAATGAATACCCGGTTATCATCTTCATTTCTTCTTGGTGTAGCAATTTTAATGGCCTGTGGTGTACCTGACAAGAACAACACCGCTCAGTATGACACCCAAAGGCGTGGATTACTGCAGAGGACTTACTAGAATCTTAGTCATGTGATTACAAAGACGGTATCTGAAGAAGTCGGCAGTGCTAGAATTTGTATTAGCGAATAGCACCCATACATTGTACGTGATTATACCAGCATCATATTATCGTATAGCCTCTACGTTAACCGATGATTTTTTTTTTTCGTACGACCAGGCTTCAGCATGTCATCGCCACCAATAAGTACATTGTCTCCTGGACCTTCATCACTACACATGCCTTTGAATCATTCACTACATCTAACAGGTTCATCATTTCTGGCGGCTGCTCGACATTTTAAACTGACAGAAAAACAAATCGCAACACCAAGAAAGAGCTCTACGACATAAACTAAAGTTCCTAGACGTGTTTCTGCATCTATAAGACGATGTCTTGTCAAATTTCGCGTCAGTCGCAGAAGAGTGGTGCTGGCAGCACCACTATGAGGATGCAAATCAGGTTTGCTTTAAATACACGCTGTAACTGTCCTGAGCGTTAGTTACCTTTGAGATCGGACATGGTGAGCTGTTATTAGGCAAGATTGCCTCTAAGGCGACAAAGACACCATCAGCAACACACTGAGTTTGAGCGAGGTCATGTAGTAGGGCTACGAGAAACTGGATGTTTCTTCTGAGATACTGCAGAAAGACTTGGCAGGAATGTAGCTACTGTACGTGATTGATGGCAGCTGTGGTCGCAAGAATGTACGGTCGCAAGAAGACCGGGCACCGAACGGCCACATGGCACTACCGGGACGGAAGAACATCATCTTAGGCGTATTGTATGTGCAGCAGCAATGTGAACAGCAATTGGCACTACAGTTACACAACGAACTGTTACATATCGGCTACTTCAAGGACACCTTCGGACAGATGCCCTGTAGAGTGCATTCCACTTACCCCAAACCACAGTCGTGTCAAGGAAGAGCTCATTGGAAGGCCGGGTGGAGGTCTCTTGCGTTTTCTGATGAAAGCTGGTTCTGCCTCGGTGAGAGTGAAGGCCGTGTGTTGTTTAGAGAGAGACCAGTTGAAGGCCTGCACTCAACCTGTTTGTGTGCTAGACACATTGGACCTACATATTTTGTCTGGTCTAGGGTGCGGTGGTTATCCAACGCACCCTGACTGCAAAACTGTCTGACGATCTTGTAATTCGACCTGCTGCGCTGCCATTCATGAACTTCATTCCAGGTCGTGTTTTCCAACACGATAACCCTCGCCCACATATCGCTGTTGTAACACAACATGCTCTGTAGAGTGTCGACGTGTTGCCTTGGTCTGCTCGATCACCAGATCCGTCTCCAATCGAGCATACATGGACATCATCAGACGGCAGCTCCAGCGTCATCTGCAACAAGCATTAACAGCCCCTGCATCAACCCAACGAGTGCAACAGGCGTGGAACTCCATCCTACAAACTGACATCCGGCACTAGTAAAAAACCACGCATTCACGTTTTCATGCTTTCATTCAGCATTCTGACGGGTACATCGGTTATTAATGTACTAGCATTTCACAATTCCAATGGGTTATTCCGCGCTTGTATTAACCTGTAATCTTGCAACGTTAATCAGTTAAATGTCTTACCTAGGCAAATGTATTAGAAGAATGTCATTACTCCACACTAATTATTTTTTGTGTTGCAGTTTTTTTCTGTCAGTGTATGTATGCATCTTCTAAATCACTACAGTGTGTGTCGCAGAAGGTACCCCTTACCGAGCTATGTACACCACTGACCATTAAAACAACAAAACCATAAAGGCAGCACGTACCAAATGTCGAATTGGCACGATGTTTCCTACAGTTTTGGTACAGAAATGATTGGCATTTGAACCCAACGGCATAAAGGAGGCAGCAGAAACACGAGCTCCATTCCGTATGTAAGAACAGATTACGCAAGGGCTTTCTCATTCAGACATGTCATTTGGATGTTGTTTGTTTTTGAGAAGGTCATGTTAGACCTCGTGTAAGAATAGCACACGTCTATCAGCACGTGTCGGAATTCGACAGCAGCAGAATCGTGGTACATCGAGACGGCGGTTTATCGTTGCGCAATATTTCTGCCTGCGTTGATCGGGATTCCACCACTGCCATGCTAATATGGAATCGAGGAGGTCAGCAGAGCCGTACTGGATGCCATGCTGGATCTCAACGCCTCCACGCGACTAGCACCTGAGAGTAGAGACTTTTTATTCGCCCAGCCATGCAGGACCGTGACGTCACTTACCTTGAGCCAGACAGTGCGTTTTTTTGGAGAAAGACAAGTATGCATTCGGATAGATTGGCGGCGTCTCGAGTAATATGGACTGTCAGCATTGAGATCATTGTTGCATCTTTCATTGACATGACAGCACAGAAAGCTGCGCCCAACAACAGCGCTCGCCATTGGTTTGATTTACAGCATCACGATGGACGTACTCTCGTGAGGAAGCTCTGAGGATAGTAAAATTTGACAAATAACATTCGTCATCGTCATACAGGCACAGCATCTGACGCGATGGGATGAGGTGCCATTAGGTTAACAACACGATAACCTCTGGATCGCACACCCGGTAATTTCTGCAACAACAGCTACACTTTAGACGTGTTAAGAGCGGTGCCTGTGATATTATATTTCAACAAAATAACGAAAGCCTGCATTGCTTGCCGAGAGACTGCCACGCCACCACTCTCCAACCATTAACACTGAAGGACTCTGGTGCAGAGTTAAAGCATCACGAAATGGCGTACCTGTAATTGTCACCCAAGTACTGTTCAAATTGATACCCAGCCACACCTGAGCCACTGCTGGTGTCAGAGGAGGCAGCTGAATGTACCGAATTTCGTACCCTTCATGCCTCCAAATGACCTCAGATTCTTTCTACTATACTCCACGCACAACAAGTTACATTTCGTTCTATTCTAACCCTTCTAGAGTGCAGATTTTCTGTCTAGCAGTGTATTAAGGTATCTGTCTGTGTCATTCATCGAAGGAATGCCTGGTGAAAGACAGCTTGTAAGTCTTTTTGTAAGCTGTTATTGTAATTTTATCTGCATTATTGGCATGGGAGCTGAGTAAGTAACTTGTACCCTAAACGTTTGTTCTCGAATTTTTCTACAAAAGTTGCCGTGAGACATACAGAGGGTTTCGTAATGCCTATTGCAGGATTTTAGGGGTTGTAGAGGGGACTTGGTGGATAAAGTTTTGATAAGGAACCCATGTCCGGAATTGTAATGGTTGGATATAAAAGTTGAAGATCGAATCGTTTCCATGTCTCTCGCTTCACGGAACGCACACAAACCGAGAAGAAGGCGCTGTCGTCAGTCCCTGTTGTTATTTTGACATCACATACCATTTTCATCCGCCTGCAACAACAGCTGTCTGGTAGGTTTACAACTAGGAGGGCTGGCAGTACCGCTCCACGGAGGCGCCGCTCTCTCAACATTGAGGAGGACGACCTTGAGCACTAATTTTATTGTCCTAGGTGATTATGTCAATTTACTTTATAGCGATACGGCTGGTGAATGATGGAACATTCCTTAATCGTTCTTCATGAAAGACCATTTGAAGACATAATCTAGCTCTACTCTTTCGAAAGACTTTATCTGAATGGTGATACCCCTAACATGTCCATCAGTTTCTCTAACACGTGGACTGACTAGGAAAGAGAATCCATGCACCAAATATTGTGAGTGAAGATTTAACGTGAGTCAACCAAATAAATATACGAGTACTGCACAAAAATCGAAGGAAAAGAATGGACTCGTGTTAATCATCAGGTTTTCAGTTTTTTTGGTCGGTAATGGAAGCTACTAAGATGTAACATATTAATATGATCTGATATTTAGGAAACCCATACACAGTTGGTGCAACGGTCTTGCCGCAGTGGATACACAGGTTCCCATCAGAATACCGAATTTAAGCGCTGTCGGGCGTGGCTGGCACTTGAATGGGTGACCATCCGGGCTGCCATGTGCTGTTGCCATTTTTCGGGGTGCACTCAGCCTCGTGATGCCAATTGAGGATCTACTCGAGCGAATAGTAGCGGCTCCGGTCACAGAAAACCATCATAACGGCCGGGAGAGCGGTGTGCTGACCCCACGCCCCTCCTATCCGCATCCTCAGCTGAGGATGACACGGCGGTCGGATTGTCCCGATGAGCCACTCGTGGCCTGAAGTCGGAGTGCATGCACAGTTGAGACGAGAGAGAGAAATAGATGTGAGCAAAGAGAGTTCTGAACCTATATGCGACAGATCTTGAAGGATCATAATATATGTCTAAGTTAATGCTGATAGTAGGAAGAACAAACCTGTAATATTCGGTTACAGCATTATCAGTGTCCTGCTTGACATAGTCAAGTCGTTTAAATATCTGGGTGTAATGTTGCAGTGCGATATGAAATGGAACGAGCATCTGGGAAATGTGGTACGGAAGGCGAATGGTCGACTCCAGTTTATTTGGAGGATTATAGGAAAGGATGGTTCACCTGTGAAGAGGCCGCTTGTGGGTCGCTGGTGCGACCTATTCTTCAATACTGCTCGGGTGTTTAGGATCCGTACCAGGTCGGACTGAAGGAATACATCAAAGCAATTCAGGGGCGGGCTGCTGCATTTGTTACCGGGAGGTTCGAACAAGACGTAAGTGTTACGGAGATACTTCGGCAGTTCAAATGGGAATCCCTGGAGGGAAGGCGACGTTCTCTTCGAGAAACACTATCGAGGAAATTTAGAGAGCCGTCATTGGAAGGTGACTGACCAACAGTCCTACTGCCGTCAACATATATTGCGCGTAAGAACTTCGTGGATAAGATTCGAGGAATGACTCATACAGATGAAATTAGACAGTCGTTCTTCCCTCGCTCTATGTGGGAGTAGAGCAGAAAACCAAATTACTAGTAGTGGTAGAAGGTACCCTTCGCCTCTTACCGCACGGTGACTTGCAGATGATCTATGTAGATGTAGACGTACATGCACTGGCGGCTCGTCTTCCAAACGCGTAAACCATTAAGGTACTAACTGTGGTGTCACCGCCAGACACCACACTTGCTAGGTGGTAGCCTTTAAATCGGCCGCGGTCCGTTAGTATACGTCGGACCCGCGTGTCGCCACTATCAGTGATTGCAGACCGAGCGCCGCCACACGGCAGGTCTAGAGAGACTTCCTAGCACTCGCCCCAGTTGTACAGCCGACTTTGCTAGCAATGGTTCACTGACAAATTACGCTCTCATTTGCCGAGACGATAGTTAGCATAGCCTTCAGCTACGTCATTTGCTACGACCTAGCAAGGCGCCATTATCATTTGCTATTTATCTTGTGATGCATGTACCGTCAGACCGATGTTCACCAATTATGGATTAAAGTTAAGTATTCCAGAAGCTACGTACTTTTTTTACTAGACTCAACTCCTTTAACTGTTCCAGACCTCACGCCAGCCTGCGTGAGCTTAAACGCGTGCCTTTCGGCTATCTCATAGTGGCTTGGCTGTCTTGCCAAGTCACAACACTAACCACTCGCGATCGGTAAATGGTAGTACTGATTTGACCTCGGGACCTCTCATCACAAAACTTACAGAAACTTGGCGTCTAACAGGATGTACATTTTGATCGACACTGGCAAACACGACGCTGACACTATGTGTTGACTGCTTCTGGAAACTGACATTACTCAGTCTGAGCAATTCAGAGACTTGATTCCAACATGAAAACAGTATATGTAGTATGTTTTCGTGATTGGCACTAGTTAGTCCTCAATGGAGGTTCCTGCAAAACGCGAGGTCACTTTCACAGACGAGTTCTGAGATTATTCTACAGATCTATTAGCTTGCCGTTTCCAAGTTCTTACTAACAGCTAACTGTCTATTGGCAGAGGTATTCTTCTGCTCACGTCACCCTCCGTCACACAAAGCAACCTTCCTACCTCCTAATTCAAAACTAATGAGAATTTTGATTATAATTTGAAAGATACTGCATTAAAATTGGAATCAACCGGAACTACTACGTCATGGAATAACATGATCTAATTTCCGTCTCTCTTTCGTCTCAGGGAAAGATACACACAAAAAAAAAAAAAAACACGAAATGAATTATCGGTAAATTCGATATACATGTACAGACAAAACAAATGAGTGCAGTTTCAGAAACATTGGATGACTTATTCAGGAGAAAGCGCTTCACAAATTGAGGGCCTCAATAGTGTGTTGCTCTATCTGTGGCACTTACGCAAGCTGTTATCCGTCTTGGCATTGATTAATAGAGCTTTTGTATCTCCTTCTGAGGGATATGGTCCCAATTCTGTTCAATTGGCGGTTTTTGTATCTCCTTCTGAGGGATATGGTCCCAAATCTGTTCAATTGGCGCCATGTGCTGGCGGGCATTATCTTGCCGAAATGTAAGCCCGGGATGGTTTTCCATTAAGGGCAACAAAACGGAGCGTAGAACATCTTTGACGTGCGACTGTGCTGTGAGGGTGCGGCGGATGACAACCAAAGAGGTCTGCTATGAAATGAAATGCTACCCCAGACAATCACTCCTGGTTGTCGGGCAGTATGGGAGGTGACAGATTGGTATCCCACCGCTGTCCTGGACATCTCCAGACACATCTTCGGCTGGAATCTCATCAACGAGAAGAATTGTCTTTAGTGATTAGTTCCGTTTCGAACTGAGCCCCGATGACCATCGAAAATGCGCATCCAAGATCACTTGCCTCACAATTATCGGATGAGAGAGTAAGAATACCTCGTAGTTTAACCCACAAAGATGTAGTCAGAATATGATATTCCTCTTGCGTAGTAACTCTGTCAAGTATAGGCCATTACACCACATCCAAAGGCTTCTCCCTTGTTACCCAGGACAAATATTAACAACATTCACTCTGAAGAATCAGTACATTATGACAACCTTACAGCGTGTTGGTCCACATATGGAACGCCATGTGGCAGTGATTCTGCGTGGCATTTCTTCGACTATTAGTTTCTTTCAGGGGTATGTCGCACAACATATCTGAGCATAGTTCACGCAGTTGCCGTACATTATGGGCCAGTGGCTTGAGGGGGCGGAGGAGGCTTCCGATTGCGTCCCAAATGTGTTCCATCGGGCTCAGATAAGGCGAATTTGGTAAGCAAGACATTAACTTGAGTTTGCTATCATGCTCCTCAAACCACTGTAACACAGTTGTGGCCTTGTGATGCGGATAGTTACTCTGCTGGAAGATGCAGTCGACACCGGAAAGACATCAGAACTGAATAGCCCCATGCGATCCACAATAATGTTGACGTAATCTACAATCGTCGTGCTGCCTTCGATTACTACCACAGGTTTCATAGAAACCAATGCAATGCCCCCACAGCATAGTACTGTCCCCATCGATCTACGTCCTTGGAGCAATGCATGTTTCTAATAGCCTTTCGCCTTGATGAAGGTGTATACGGCCTGATGTAGAAAGAAACGTGATCCATCTGACCAGGTGACGCATTTTCATTGATGCACGGTCCAGTCTCGATCCCCGTAGCGGTTACAGTGCTAATTGCCGATGTTGCAGGGTGAATTTGGTAACACGCAGATGTTGTCTGTTTGGAAGCGTCTTGTTGAACAGTGAGCGCAGAACGGTGAGATCCGAAACACTTGTGCCTGCAACAGTGTCGTACTCGGTCGTCAGATCTGTCACAAACCGCCGTCTACCCTGCTGTATTGAGTTTGGAAGCAGCCGACCTGGATGTGAATTTCCCACATCATATTCCTCCCACTATAAGAACAACATATAGACCAGCGTGTGATAATTGATATGTGTCATGTTTGCTAGCATGTTTCCTGTTGACTTCTGGAAAATAGGTTTCCCATTTTAATTTGTATCTACTGAGCTAGCATTGCTTATGTTTACAGCTTGCACAGTGTAGTCATTATAAGCAGTATCTACCACAAGTACTACAACTAATTTGACCTGTTTTCGGCTTCTTTGGCATATTTGCGCCAGGAACCGGTTCCAGCTGAAATTATAGTGATCTATATCTTGGCTTTTGTCGCTAGATATTTTTCGCTGTGATCTGACTAATGGGGCGTTCAATAAGTAATGCAAAACATTTTTCTCTAAGCCAATTGCGGTTGAAAAAATGTGGAATTTGTGAAAGGACATTGTGGAATCTCATTGTTTCAGCCGTTATAGTTTCGTGGAGTTTCCATTGCTGCCGTCGCTGTAAGTAGCTTTCGAAATTAATTCTGCAATGGAGGTGCGTTCCAAGTAGGGAGCTATCACTGAGTTTCTTTTAACGGAAAGCCAGAGTATCGCAGAGTATTGCAGACCTGGCAGTGAACAAAAGCACGGTGACTCGAGAGGCGTCCGTCATCATCGCAAGAAGGCCACCAGAAATTATCATTGTCGTGTTTGAAGTCAGATCTGTAAGCTGGAGAGATCGAATAAGAGTCTCTAACCGTTCTTTGCATCAGCCTGTCGTCTTCTGAAGTTGTGTCCCCAGCGCAGAAGACAGCACGTCAGTCGTGGGATCTTCTTCGGCGGAGGCTGCTGCTATGCTGTCATCTCGAACTTGAACCTGTGTTTGTGCATTTTTTTGTGCGATGCCACTTGCCCAGGTTAGTCTCTGTATCTACAGAGGGCAAGATCTGTAGTACTGACAATGATGGTAGGCGACACTTCTCATTGATGTATTCAGTTTTTTTTATATTTTAAAATGCCACTTTTTACACTGTTTTCTACAACACGCGACATAGCTTTCTTAATAGTACGGTAACTTTTCTGACAACTTTCGATATAGAGTACGACATGTCCGTCCGAAACAGAGATACACGTCCGGCTCTGAAGAACACCCGAAACAGAGTGACTAGTGCAGCCGACTTGCTTCGTCTCCCAGATACGCCAAAGCGACCCGAGGGTAATATCATTACTCTTGTGTTTCTCAAAACTAGTGAAATTTAATAAACAAGAACGGTAGAGTCGTAGCATAAATATGAAAGATTATCATACTGAAAACTGGGTTAAATACAACGAAAAGTATATAAATAATTAATAAGAGAATTTCGGCGTTTTGGCGCCTAGCACTTGAATTTGCCGACCAACCAGAAGCAAGTTCAGTACAATCAGCGGACCCCCTACGGGAATAGTACATACTGTAACCATCTGCTGCTTGTACCTCACTCCGTTTTTGTACCATATGCTACTTCACGTGTATTAAGCTGTATCAAGGCGAGCTTCTAGCAAGATAAAATACTGGCGGCCACCGCCGGGAATATCACACCGCGTAAACCTGTGCCATCTCGGGCCGGCCGCACAAAGCTGTGTCTCCTACAGTTTTGGAACGTGTGGACACTCTTTCTATTCATCACTTAACATTTCCGGGCTGAGATACCGTGGTCCATACATAAGACTCTCCCCTGACGTTTCGCCTTCGACTGCGGAAGGTATCCTCCGAGGACAATCGGCGAACTGCAACGAGAGCACTAGTGAGCGCCGTATATACAAGCCACCCAGAGGGCGCCGCTGTCGATCACGTGACGTCGGTTGTGCTATGATCTCTGATATTGCCAACTTTCTCAATAGAAACTAGTAGATTGTCACGCTGTTGCTGCAATGTTGACATCCATATCTTATCCAGCTTAATGCCTTCGTCTTTTCTATTAAAATTATTGCAGTGTTTGGCAATCTCAATGGCCTCTCTGTACATTAGCCCGTAATAATGCGACGTCTTTGCTATGACGGTAGTCTCACTAAACTTTGTTTCATGATCACCTCCCTGAAACCCACGTTCCGCTACAGCCGATTTATCAATATGTCCTAGGCGGCAGTTCCTTTTATGTTCACCCAGACGGGTGTTGACGCTTCTTTTTGTTGTGCCTTTATAGACCTTTCCACAACTGCACGGAATTTTATAGACACCTGGTGTAGCGCCGGCCGGTGTGGCCGAGCGGTTTTAGGCACTTCAGTCTGGAACCGTGCGACTGCTACGGTCTCAGGTTCGAATCCTGCCTCGGGCATGGATGTGTGTGATGTCTTTAGGTTAGTTAGGTTCAAGTAGTTCTAAGTTCTAGGGGACAGATGACCTCAGATGTTAAGTCCTATAGTGCTGAGAGCCATTTGAACCTGGTGTAGCTAGAGGATGTCGTTTCTCTCTTTCGGATTTTAAACATTCTTTTATTTTCGTAGTGGGTCTGAAAACAGTTTCCACATCGTACTTGCTTACAATTTTTCCAATGCGGTCAGTGACCTTACTTATGAATGGTAAGAACACTTACCCCTGCGGTTGGTGTCGATCCTCGTCTTGTCCTAGTTGTCAGTCTAGGGCGTAGTGCACGATCTATCTCTCTGTTGGAATACCCATTCTTCTTGAAGGCCGCTCTAAGGTGTTCAATCTCATCATCTAAGTGAGCTGGTTCACATATTTTGTGCGTCCTGTGAATTAATGTTTTATGTCTTGGGTGTTGGTTAGTTCGCCGATTGTCCTCGGAGGATGCCTTCCGCAGTCGAAGGCGAGACGTCAGGGGAGAGTCTTATGTATGGACCACGGTTTATCAGCCCGGAAATATTAAGTGATGACAACACCTGCCGTAAAAGCCTTCACTCTACTCTTTCTATTCTTAGTTGTGGCAACTGCATTCTTAGGATATGTTCTACGTTGAAGTCAAATATAATTCTGAGGCGCAACAGTAACTACTGATTTACTATAGGCAACCCCATATTCGACGGATCACAATAAAACACTTCGCTGCTCAGCTGGACGTCTCTGTTGGCAGTCCTGACATACTTGCTCACTAATTAGGGTACTGAAAGGTGTGTTCCCGCTGGGTTCTTCGCCGTTTATCTCAAGTTCATAAAGAGCATCTTCCGATTTGAATTAGATTGGCTCAAAGAAAGATGCACTCTGGGGAAAGCAGAACGTGGATGGTGGGGAGGTTATTGATACAGCAAGACGTTGGATCCGATGTGTACGAGAAGAATTGTACCGCGCGCGTGCCTTCAGGCCCTCCCAGTAAGGTGGACGTCACACTGAAGATTATTTTGAAAAATAGAGTTTTGTAGCCAGAAGACTGGGGAAAATACAGACTATTGGAAACCAGAATAAAACCAACCCGCTTTCGGAAGAAGTGGTGCATTACTTATTGAACTCTTCGTATGCATCGTATCTTTCACGAAGGTGTAAGGCGCATTGAAGCATCCCCAACTTTCTTGTGGTTCCGTTTTTAGGTACTCCACGTCGACGTCTTCTCGTAGATACGTATCGTCGGTAGGTTTTCCGGCTTTACTTCCCGACGTGACAGCGACGACTCTCCGATGAGGTGCGGGCCTTGTGTTTTGCTATTACTGCGAGTCTTGTAAATATTGCTTTTATTTAGTAATTTGCCCGGCTAAAACTCTCCCCTTTTATGATTAAGACAGCCTGCGTCACCTTTCTGAGGGACTGGGGACGTCAAAGAGTCACAAAAGTTCATATTCAGCAGGCCGTAAAACACGTAAACGTTCATTTCAGTTAGCGTGTTATTTAATGCCTACGCTTTCCGCTAGATGGTGCTGACTTACTGCTGAATAGCTCTGGTTCCGTAAAATCTTCACTGATTAGTTCTAGGTAAATGAAATAAGTACAACACTCTTGTATTTCACTTTCACTCTATGTTCAAGGATTAACATGGTGATGAATGATGGTCTATTTAAAAGGTTCCTAGTCTGGAGGAATCTAAATTGTCCGCAAATGTCGATATGCACGTGCTCTTCGTCCAGATTCGCGACTAACGGCACACGACACTTTCAAAAGTCCACACGTTAATATCTGAATATCGGTACCTCTGAATTCACTCGTATCAGCAGATAATTTGAATTTCTGTCGTCTATATGTCAGTAAAGTTCCAATATAGCACTAAAGTCCTAAAATCCCCTTAATACTCCGTTGCTACCAACAGTCAAAGATCGTACACTACATCACTTTTAATCTCCGTAATATTCTAACAGTTTATCGTGAATCTTAACACGATAAAGTCCAATCTAATTATTGTCTCGCTGACTGACACGGGTTCCCAGCCCTTTCACGAAACAATCAAGGAAAAAAGGCGGCAATAATGACTATCAGGTCTTTTTATAGGTTTTTGATCACAAGAGTTTAACTTCACTATCTTTTCCATGACGGAGCTTCCGTGGCTTTGCTGTACTTAGACGTTAAACTACTTGCTTATATACTATAATTTTGATCTGCAATTACCGATCTCTGATTCTACACTATTTTCCCTTCTAAAAATTCTATTCTTAATTTTAAATTATTCTTTCTATAGCTTTTATCACTGTAAACTGAACCGAGGTGTTACAGCGTTCACGTGAAGAGCTACGTGGTTCAGCGGACGAAAGCTTCACTTCACTGGTCGCGCGACGCATATGTGATGCGAACACAACTGTTTATCACAGAACTCTTACTACTCCGAATTCGGGAAAACAGCAAAGGTTTTCCGCGTTAAGTGGAAAAGTTGAATTGCTGTTTGACGTCCCCAGGTACTCGGTTCGATTGAAAAACTTCCCTCGGTCGTGTCATCGATTTATTCGATGTGGGCCAACTTGAAGACAAACTGCGATTCCTTCCCCGCGTTGGTAGCCGACGGCTATCCCCGGCTGGGATGGTGTTGGGCCGTTCCGCAAACACATTCACCGACGGGCAACTTGAAAATAGCCGAGCGCGCAGAACGCGATGTAAATATTGATTCCAGAGCTGCCTGTCTGAGGTCTCCAGAGTGGCTCGTCCAGTGATAGTGCCTCGCCTGGCACCTGCTTTGTCCCACGCAAGACTGCGCGCACTGTTCTGCCGCTCTCGAAATACTCTCACACTTTCGCACTGGAGGCGATTAAAAGCTGTTTTCATTAGAAAGTGCTTCTAATTTATCAAGTTTCGAGTTTGTTGTGCGAGATAGTTTACGTTGTGCTGTTAACTGGTGGTCTGTGGAAATAGTGCAGTTCTAAATCATGTTTCTTTCCGTGAACGCTGATTGCTGCGAATCCCAGACAATTTATGTGCAGTACCTGGCAGACAGGAAAGCCATTACGTTTGTTTGGACATGCGAGTATATTTTTTTTTCCAAATGGACACTTTGTTGCTAAGAAAGGTGGCATTATACTGACGAGACTGATGATAAGTTGCGAATATCGAGAGTTGTACGCGCCTGCTCATTAATATGTGGTTTTATTATTCTACAGTGTGACCACAAAGCTAAAGTTAAATTACGAACTGGTTAATAATTATGGATACTCGTTTTCAGTACCAAGAACATCACTATTGTAGTCACCAAATGGTTCAAATGGCTCTGAGCACTATGGGACTCAACTTCTGAGGTCATTAGTCCCCTAGAACTTAGAACTATTTAAACCTAACTAACCTAATGACATCACACACATTCATACCCGAGGCAGGATTCGAACCTGCGACCGTAGCGGTCTTCTGGTTCCAGACTGCAGCGCTTAGAACCGCACGGCCACTTCGGCCGGCGTTGTCACCAATTACTAATGGCGTCGAACATAAATGTGACAAGAAGATAGCCCCCTATCACCGAAAGTAGTTGCTGTTATTAAAGGCTTGTTTGCTCGCAGCCCCTATACAGCCCGACGAAAAAGCCAAACGGGTTTAAGCAAGCTACAACAAAAATTATGGCAGCACAAATTAGCAACAGTTTAAAACAATTTATTGAAAGAAATTATACATTACATATTTTAAGTCTGCAGAGGATCCAGTGCAGTCACTTACACTGCTCTGTCTCTGAAAAATGAGCTAGTCCGTCCAGAGAACTGTAGCGGCACCATTGGTTAAGATGGGAAAAGGTTAGCTTCAGTGCAATGTTTCTTAGTGCACAAGTTACAGCCAGGTGTGGGCCTGTTGACAGTAAGTTACGCTGACCACCGGTTGTGAAGTAGAATGGAGCCCACCGTGCTGTCGAACCAATGAAAAGAGGAAACGCAACGATTTGTGTGGCGCAAGTTACAGGCAGAAGGTGCCCACTGGCACAATCTAGGTGTTGTGAGTATGTGACTCGGAGTGGCACGTTAGCAAAACAGAGGCGCACAGCCACGTATAAATAGGAGCCGGTTCACTAACAAGGCATTCAAGTATGACAGCTCTCCTGGATGGAGGGGCATGTCACACCACCGGCTACACGCAGCAGCATATAGGGCGCCAGTATTCCAGTGTACTGCAGGTCACTGGTTCGACCCTCTCAGGCCAATGTGGCGTCCGCAGTCAGAAAGCGTCTGGCCACACTATGGCTCGCTACAGCGGGTAGTCTTGTTGGCTCCCAACACACGCCAGAGGCATCCTGAGGCGATGGCCACAAATTTGGACGCAGGATCGAGAGCGCTCATTGTCGCTGTGTTCCTAGCCACGTCGGCGAGGAAGCACACCACGGTTCGCCTTGCAGCTCCCCAGAGGTGGCAGAGATTGAGACCACTGAGTCGGCTGCTGGCGCATCCTGATGTCACAACTCCGCGGCAGTACAAGACCGTCAAACACTTGTGTGTGTTGCACGGGTTGCTGAGGCAGCCATTCCGTGCCAAGCTGTTTCACAGTCAGTGAAGTGGTGGCCTCAGTATTATGGGACCTGGTGATGTAGGCCGGGAGGAATGGGGACACTGTAGGTGGAAATAATAAATCACTTGGGAAACTCGGTCGAGTTGTAATACAGCATATCCTGGCAGTTTCCATCCTCGTCCAACATTCCTCTACAGATCTGTACTAATGTGGTATAACTTCTATACGCCCTGCTGCATTCTTCTTGGCGGCGACTGTAGTTCTTATGGTATCATGAGGCTCGGTACTGATCCAATTGACCTAACTAACTATGCAGAACCATGCGCTACTGACATCTGCATTTGACAGATAGATGTTCTACACAATGTGAGTACATATTATCAAATACGAATTGCTCAAAAAAGTTTTCACCGCCCTCATAACTTGCATGATTTATGTTTGTCTGACCGGGAACACCTTTCACAATGAAACTTCCTGGCAGAATAAAACAGTGTGCTGGACCAAGACTCGAACTCGGGACCTTTGCCTTTCGTGGGCAAGTGCTCCAATGGCGAAAACACACCTGTGAGGACGGATCGTGAGTCGAGCTTGGGTAGCTCAGATGATAGAGCACTTGACAGCGAAAGGCAAAGGTCCCTAGTTCGAGTCTCGGCCCAACACACAATCTGTCAGGAAGTTGCATATCAACGCACACTCCGCTGCAGAAAAAAAATTTCATTCTCCACGTTTCTCACTATTCATCCGACCCAATGAAATCGCTACGTTAAGTCATCTGTTTAAAAGAGACGGATATAAACCTGCAATCTGACTGCACTTTACTGAGAATTTAATCACGTATTTGGCCCAAAATCTGATGATCAGAAACCTTACCCCACCACCAATTCTCCCCTTTCCTTACAAATACTGGCGGTGAAAACTGCATCCACCAACAGAGTTAGAATTTACTTACTTCCGGGTCGAGCGCCAAATCACAGTCGTTCGTCAGTGATCTCCACTATGCAAATTGAGTTAAGGATGTACATCCCGAACAACGAGGTCCCCTTGAGCTTGTTTACGGAGGCTTTACACACAAACGACTTATTGTAATACTGCAGGAGTACGACAGGGAAGAGAACTCTCATCCATTCCAACGATGAAGATACGTGTTGGAAAAGTACCCACGACTGTTATTATTTAATCGGGATGGTGGGGCGTTATTTCAAAGCAACAACCTGTCACGAAGAATAAGATATACGGTCTTCCAGTAACTATACTGTGTACACATTCGTCGGTCAGTTGCTGTTACACAAAATATAGTGCGATATAAAAGTCATGGCCATGGTAATAAATGTGTCTGTGAACAGGAACTGCATTTCATCAAGCCATCACAAGGTACGACGACAGACGTTACCGATAACAAACGAAGACCCCAATCAGGCGGATGGAGGTCACATGACGTCTGCAGTATTGTGCAGTTCGTTGATTGGTAAACATGTCCTGTTACAAAGAGCAATGAGTTTTCATTGTTGAACAGTACTTTACCAATCGGTCGTAGGCACCGCTTACAGACACACTTCTTGCAAAGCATCCGTATGCCGCAGTACCTAACAGTTCTACAGTAACGATATTCATTGCCCGTTCCTGGGAATGTGAATCAGTTGCAGTTAGTAAAAGAACCAAGAGACAGGCATTTTGACGGACGATAAACTGGTTGAGATGGCGGACGTGGTGCTAGGTTCGTTTGGAAAAAGAATTGAAGAGACAACGTGTTAAGTCTCAGATTTTGTATGGTTGCAGTCACAGAGCGATGCATATGTAAGTGGGGTGCTTCTGTGTTGGCAGCGCTGTGTAGCGCTTTGCAATGGACCTCTGACTGCGCTTTCTTTGTAAGAGATTCTGTGGCTGGTTGGACTCGTTGTTGGAAGTTAATCGCCAGTAGTGTTGGGCAGTCGGAACTTAAGTCGCCAGCAGTGATGGAAGTACTGTTGGGCAGTTGGAGGTGAACAGCCAGCAGTGACGGATGTTAGGTGTGAGATGTTAGCATTGATGGAGGGTGGACGTCTGAAGTGTTACCGCAGGCTAACGATCTGTAGATGTTCGACTTGGTGACTGGATATTATTCATGATTATATACCTTTGTACTAGATGTCAATGACGATTTCTATTCGTGTCTGAACTGGATGTCACATTATTAAGGTAAAGAAAAATACATTATTTGGTTTGCAACAAAATCTTTCCTTTGCTAACCACATGCCTATTAGTAGTTAGTGGCTTTAGTAGTTAGAATCTTTTGTGTAGCTGGCAGTATTGAGACTTCGCTGTATTGCAGTAGTTCGCGTAATGAAGATTTTTGTGAGCTAAGTGCTTATGAAATGTATAGGTTATTGTTAGGACTTCTTTTTAGTCAGGGCCATTCTTCCGAATTAATTATTCGAGGTTATCTTTTTTTTTTTTTTTTTTTTTTTTTGAGCAGTCAGGATATTGTGGGTCTCAGTCATTCTGCAGTTTAAGTACAGCCACACTCATTTAAATAAGTTTCACGTATCATGATAGTAATGAGCAATAATTGAAGGTTTCGGTTAAAAAAAAGCCTCTAACAATTTTGGTCATTTATGGACGTCTATGGAACCGCAGAACTACACCGAATTTTCTTTACTGATGAGATGTTGTTTCACGTTACGAGTAGAACACGACAAGTGTCATAATCCGATTTCTCAGAAATTTCGCTCGGGGAAAGAAAGTCACAATGAGCGAACACATGGCTCAGCTTATTCATAGATACTAGACCGCTTCTGAGAAACGACGCTAAAAGTTTTCGAGGTACTATACTACTAGCTATATGTCTTATACATGAACTAAAAAATAAATATGTAAATAAACGGCAATAAATGAATGACAAACTTATTTGAAATTGTTTCCGCTGAAATTCTTGCAGTACATCTTGATTCGTAATCAACTGCAGGCGCCAATTTCGATAAAGTGGTCCATTATACGTAGTTTTCCGCGAAAAAATTGCCAACGCTTGAAATCTTCAGCATTGTTTATGACATTTCTTTGCGGCGTGAGATTCATACGAAGAAATGCCAGTGTGGCAAATCTGTATTCGAGCGACGCTCGCCGTGTTTGGAATTGCTATGTTTCGAATGATTCTAAACTCGATCTCATCCAAGGGAATTCAACAAACTAAAGATTAAACAAAAGAATAATGTATAAGATTAATATGATGTAAGAATGAAATATAAGAATATCAGAATTTAAAAATGTTTTTGTCCTTGAAAATATCGTGCACACATACATTATATAATAAATGTGTGACATCATTGTGAAATCCAGTTGTAATTTTACAAGTCATATAGCGCCCTTGTTTCCCCTAACTTGATAAAAAACAATCGTGTAGTAATTATCTACAGACATCACAAAAATATAATAAAGAAATAAAAACAGTAATCGGGTTTCGAAGTGGAAGGCCATAATGGTAGCCACTGTACCACCATTCCGACGGACGTTTCCGCACGCTGAAAGGCGTTTAAATTGTGATGTCACCGCCAGACACCACACTTGCTAGGTGGTAGCCTGTAAATCGGCCGCGGTCCGCTAGTATACGTCGGACCCGCGTGTCGCCACTATCAGTGATTGCAGACCTCACGCCAGCCTCTGTGAGCTTAAATGCATGCCTTTCGGCTACCTCCTAGTGGCTTGGCTGTCTTGCCAAGTCACAACAAATGGCGACGAGGATGGGATTTCCGGCGATGTCGATGCACACTTTTTGTGGGACGAACACAGTCCCTGTGAGAGAGAGGAGCACTGGCCGAACTGCATGAATTTCCATGGGTGAAAGTTCACGAGCCTGGGTATCCTTGGTTCGATTCCAATTCCGGCGCGAAGCAAAGGGCCTGGAATGGTTTTGAGTGTCTGATCTGAGCTTTTTCTGGCAAACACTTTGAACATGGCCTTTTTTATTACAGAAAAAGCAAATAGCCTGGCGTGACGGGCAGTTCTTACGCGAATGTCTAGTAGCACACCGCGGGCATGATTTTAGCACTGCATGTGCTTGCTTGCGCGGCACACGTGGCGGAGAGCCTGGTGGCAGCTGTGCAGATGGGCGCGAGGGCTGTTTACTGTTCCGTGCAGCTCGCCCGGTGGGCCGGGTTACATGACACATGGCTGGTGAAGATTTATAACACAACCGTTCGCCGATTTGCGGGGGAGGAATGTGGTGTCACCGCCAGACACCAAACTTGCTAGGTGGTAGCCTTTAAATCGGCCGCGGTCCGCTAGTATACGTCAGACCCGCGTGTCGCCACTATCAGTGATTGCAGTTCTCACGCCAGCGTGCGTGAGGTTAAACATGTGCCTTTCGGCTACCTCCTAGTGGCTTGGCTGTCTTGCCAAGTCACAACATAAATTACATCGAAAAGTTTGTACTGTTGTTTTCTCAGCAACGGTTGAGTACCTACCGATATGCAGAGTCAAGTGTTCTCATATTTTGACCCCTCTTCTATTGAGCGAAGTTTCTCAGAAATTGGGTTACGCACTAGCCGTTTTCTCCTCATCAGTGGATACACGAATACTGAAAACAAAAGAGTGTGATCAATCTGAAATTCGTATTACTTTCATGAAAACTCCTTGCACTGTCAGAAAATTGATAATGGAATGCCATGTCACGTCGTCCAATAGTGGGCCACATGTTCGTACCGGTATATATGGGCACAACTTCTCGATCACCCTGTATGAAAGTATGTAGAGCAGTACGATGATCAGGTAAGGCTGCAACATACAGCAGACACCTGTACAGTATTTACTAGTCATCAAACATAAATACAATTTCAATCGCGTGATCCCTCTATCCGGAAAAAATTCAAGTCCACAATCAATCAAAAGAGTGTCGCACACACTTGAATTTCCAGACTGTCAGTACCTGTCATAGTGTGCAATCAGTGACACTTCACTATAGCCTGAGCAAGATTAGAGTGTTCAATATGATTTAGCACAGATATTTAGAGCAAATATTTTAGAGTCCGTCATCTGTTGTCAGAGGTGTTCACATTCTGCTTTTAACATGCTCGTGCTTGCCTGTTAGCCAGACAGGCAAGCTGCCGAACTTGCTCAGTAGAATAGCAGGCTGCTTTACTCCCTTTCAAGCCAAGACTACCCAAGACAGCTAAAGAAATCTTGCTTGCCTGACCGTCTTGCTGCGGTGCTACACTAGGTAGCAGTTTATACTGTACACATTCACTGTAATTTTATTGTAGGATACAGAATTTTTTACCCGAGTATCGCACGACGAGGCCCAATATACTATATTTATGTTCGTTTTCGGCCATTTAGCGAAGGAAATTGTGCAATTTACTTGTCTTTTTTTTCCTTTTCGCGCTTATTTGTTTACTTCTATACGAACGGTTTTCTCTGCAGCTTTACCCTCTTTCGACTAGCACTGGCTATTCTGATTTGGAACCATCATCAGGTTACCTCTTATACATGTTTTCTATTGTAAGCAGAACTGTCTCTCAAAGTCGAGGTCCATTGCGCGTAGGAAACTGAAGATGTCTATTATGCGGCGACGCCAACTAATGTGAGGCTTTGGAAGTCTAATTTCTGTAACCTTAGAGTGTTTCAATCAAATATGAAACCAGGTATAACAATATTAATTACTTTTCCAGGATGTGTATTGCGGATACTCTGAAATCATTTTTTGCGGCCAAAGTAGTTCGTTCTAAATTCTCCAAATGCATTTTAACAAATACGAAGTTCGTTTTTCATATTATGTTAATGTAAAAAATACATGTCTGGCCTTTTCCTTCATACGAAGCGTTGTTCATACTACGTTGCACACCACCAGAATGATGTTCCTAATACCCAGTGAGTCACATATTTTTCCTGTTTCAGACTGTTTGCCCTAAACTTAGAAAGCCTATGTATTACTAAATGGTCAAAGTCCCTAGCACACATTTGTAAGCTACTGCGTCTTTGAGAAAAAGTGGAGTGAGGAAACAGCAGGTCAAATCTACAAACATGTTATGACATAGTCGATGTTTCCCAGTGTGTGTTTAGAAATTTTTTACACGGTTTGCATTGCGAGGAACCTACCGATTTATTTGAAGCCCCATCAAGAGCATATGAAAACTTTTCCCGTGCTGAAGTTGGCTCTGTTTCGAAATTGGTTAGTATATATTTCCCAATTCGTAATTTCTCCTCAGTGTACTCTTAAGTCTGGTTTGTTCATTTTGCTGCTCCCAACGTTAAGACTGCCGAGCTGCAGCGAAACTACCTGCCCAAACATATACCTGGCTACTCTGTAGTCGCGCTGGATTGACAGCGCGACCTGTTGTCAGCTACAGAGGCTGAACGGGGCAGTGAAGCTTGCTGGGTTTGCGGTAACCCAAGATGGCCGGCATTAACCATTGCGCTTCAGCATACAAGCACTCTCGTGTCTGCATAGCGGCTGACTGCACTGCTTACATGGTTTCGGCTGAGATGGGAGCACGCAGGATGGGCGGAGAATTTGTTCTCCCCTGCCTGTGCCCGGGCACTGCTCACACAGTTGAAATCCTGCAGCAGTAAAATAGGGCCATATGAAGTGTGCGAATGCAGCATTTGTGACTGCGAGCGCCTCTTGCAGCATGAGCGGAAAACATTATGAACGAGAGACTGACAGAGACGTCAGCTGTATTCCAGCGCATGCCTTGGATATGGCCAACATTCATGTTGACTCCCACAGGAATATGCACAAAAGCTGTAAGTGGTTGCAGCTTATTTTTCGAAAACTACGGGTTATGTGCAAACGGTGGCATCACCATTGTTGCCTTTCTTTCTCATGTAGGCAGGTTTTATTTGAGGGAAATCATTATCGTACACACCATCACCAGTTTCCATCTAATTCAGAATACCACAATTACCGTTTATGGAACCGTCTGCGGCCCTAACACAGTGAAATTTTGAAACGTGATAGCAACAAGGAAATTTACTGTGAATGTGTTCTTGTGGTGAGAGAACATTAATTTGTGTTGTCGCACAGTTGATAATCTTCCACTATTAACTGCACTGCAGTCTCTTATACAAGTTTCAAAACGTTTTTCAAATTAATTTGCCATAGTGCTGTGAAACCCTAAATTTATGGAGACCAAAATAGCCACTCCTTAGTTTTTTTCATACTGCTGATGCAGACTAAATTTGTTCCTAACCAACACTGTCGTCTTACGACAGTTAAAAAACATCGCAAGTGCAGTTCGGGTGGATACATTGCAACAATGAAATTTTACATGAGCTGCAGCAGTCAGGATTTATTTTTTATATACCTGTAACTCTGAAATTTTGAGATTTATTAACTCAACCTGAATACCACAACCAGTCTTTACACAACTTTATCATACACTGCGTATCCACCCGCTACAACTGCAGATTTGACTGAAGTTCCGCCTCATGGTTATGTTTTAAACTACAAAATAGTTTATTTACGCTATAAGGAGGATTGAAGTTACTGTACTCCCTTTGAATTGTTACTTGGGATGTTTTAGATTCACAAAGAAGTACATGGTTTTAGTTCCATGAAGATCCTTCTTTCTTGCTGTCTCTCCCTTTTGTTCTTTTGTGTCTCGCAGTATTATCGTCAATTGCAACATCTAGCCAAGATAATTTTGGTGTCATGACCAATCCTGGTGCATATCCTGCGCTGTAAAATTATCTTCTTAGTATACCACTGATGAAATGACGACTACAAACGGAGAATGTTCCGCAAGAATTCATTGCCTAGACTTAATTGCATTCCTCTTCAATGCCATGATTTAAACTTTCCGTCTCATACTTTACGGACTATAAGACACTATGAACTATAAGACGCATCTTAACTTTCAAGCGGTTTTTAAAGAATAGTACTTTTGCCATTTTTATTAGCGGATTGTAAAGCTAGCCTAAGAGGAAAACTCTTAGTTTATAAAACCGAACTACAATTAAAATCCCTGAAAATCGTCATCTGAACTTTCTTCTGCTTCTTCCTCTTCTTCTACTTCTACTTCTTCCTCATCGTTGTCTTCTTCATATGTAAGATGATCTTCACTGCCATCGATGGTGTTACTTATGCCATATTTGAAAGATTTAACAATAACGTCTTCTCTCACTCTAGACCACGACTGTTGCGTCCACTGACACACGCGTTTGATTGTAGGTCGATTCAAAACTCCCTTCGGCGTGAATTCATGTTGGGTTTCATCCGTCATCTATTTGCTCCATTCATCCCTCACACACACTTTAAATCGTTTATTTATTGAGACATCAAGAAATTGCAGCTGTGATGTAAATCCTCCCAGAATAATAGTAATTTCTGTATTTCCTTGTCTAAATTTCTCTTTCACATAATTTTTCGAATGACTGATAAACTGATCTAGCACAAGAAGAGAACTCTTCTTCAATAAAGCAACTTTCCTTCTCTCTCACACTCTGTCAGTACATAATTTCATACCAGCCTCATCCATCCAGTTCTTGTCATATACCTGAAAAACACCTGGCGGTGTTTCAGAAGGTTTTGGCTTGGTTTTCGCTGGGAAATGATCATTGGATTAAGTGTAATATCGTCAGCACAACATCAAAGGATAGCAGTGTAGTGCATTTTTCCAAGTCCACTTGTTTTTATAGTTACAGTTTTACCTCGTTTAATGGCATCGGTTCTGTTACTCGGCACATCAAATGTCACAGGACTTTCGTCCATATTCGCTATATGGCTTAGTTGCGCACTGTTTTTTTTTTTTCTTTTCGGTGTTGAATAACAAAGCGATGGAAGTTAGTATTTTCCTTTTATACTCTTGTGGCCTTTTCTGAGACATCTTGGTTTTGGTCCACATGCGAAGTCCATGACGCTTCATAAACCTACATAACCAACAGCTCCGCCCTTAACGCCTGTTAAGTTCCACTGTAGCCCTAGCTTACGAACGTATATTTGAATCATTTTTATATTAATACCAATGCCATTTTGGCGGTGTCGTTGAATCCATTTCAATACGTCATATTCTTGTTTTGGCCATTTTGCATTCAGTCCTCTGTTTACACATTTAGTCTTCCTCGCGAACTGTTTTTTCTGTTGACGAAGGGCCAAAACGTCGCTCAGCTGCTCTGTTTCCATGTTCTTCTGCACATACTACTACTTTCAATTTGTAGCCCACATTGAGCCGTGGTAAAATTTGCTGTTTTGAAGAGTGCGCCGCACCGCGTAGTGTAAAGCAGTCGCCTTCCGTTTCTGGCGGTGGCGCCGCTGTGGCAATCATAGCTTTGGTGTCTCCCTCTAGAGGGAAAGGGGAAAAGTAGCCTGTTCATGTGCATTTAAGGGGCGCTATGAGCTCGGTAGTCAGTCAGTCGGAGGCAGTTGGTCAGCCAGGGCAATCTGTCAGTCCGGGCATGTCTGCTCAGTTGGTCAGCCTAGTTAGTCTGGATCTGTCTCTCATCCACATTGGTGAGGCGGTTTGTGTCTGTCGGTCGTCCGGAGTGCTAGTATGTGTTAGGCCGCCAGTCTGCTCGAGTTTGCTCAGGCAATGGGCATTGGCGATTGAATAGATCGTTTGGTCGGTCGCGCACTGGGTCACAAGATGACTTGTCCGCCTGGAGCGTCGGCGCATGTGAGGTCGCCACGAGAGTCCAGTGGCTTCGCAGCCAACACGGGAGCAACAGGAGTCAACCCACGACATCGGTCTGGCCAGGGTGAGTTGCGACGCCGTGAGACGGGAGATAGGCGCACCTTCCTGCGTCTGTTGAAGCGGCTGGCAGCGGACGGTTCAGGAGGTGTTTTGGGAGTACTGGGCCAGGTCTTCGTCAGAAATCGCAGTTATTAGAAGTTAAGGGATTAATGATATGTTGTTTCAGTTACTTGTTAAATTCTGCTTGTGATCTTGGTCAGTCTCTCGTGCCCAGCATTTGTTAGGCTGTTAGTGTCTGTCTGTCTGTCGGTCTGCCGTACGTTAATAGCTGCCTCTGTCGTGCTTGTCGGATTCGGTGTTAACGAATTTATTGCTTAAGGGCCGAATTCTTGAAATATATTTTTATGTTGCCTATCATCTTGCGAGGTGGTATATGTGTCATGTAGAGGATGTTGTAAATTTTATGTAAGTCTGCATTTTATGGGTTTTATTTAAATAGTCATTTAGGTTATAAGGTTGCCACCGTTCCACCGTAAGAGTCCAAAAAAAAAAAAAAAATACCACTTTCGGTGGCAAATAATTTGAGTGTTGTACCATTTCCATCCCTCTTATGGGGTGCATAGTTTACGTGTTTGTGTGAGTTGTTAAATTTTTTTTTAGTTTAAAGTAATCTGGTGTGTTGCAGATTTGCACCAGTGTACTCTTTCAGAGGTTGTTGTGAGCGGTCATGACAACGGCCGTGTTGAAAGGGAGCAGGCAAGCTCCTCAGCCTGAAGGCTCCTACTGTTAGTATTGTTCTTTCTGCCTCTAAATAAAATTGTAACTTGATATTTAGAGGGTGCTTTTCTGCTTACAATATAAATCTGTTTTGAAAAGGTTTTTAGAAATAAAATTCACATTTGTTAAAGGTAATTTCATTTTCCATCAGCTGCTTCCTGGCAACTACTTCCACACTCACCTGGTGTGATTAAATGTGTTAATGTTCTTGATGAATCGCTAGAAAATAAAGTAAAGTCCTTAAAAAAAGATTTTGAAAGTAAATTCACGGTTCACACATCATATGAATACCTTTTATTTTTTTTCCATTACGAAACTACCTACTAACAAAAATATTGTGCTCTTACTGATAACACAAGTCATTTTCAATTCAGAGTCACTGGCACCGTAGACTGCAGTGACACATCATAGGTTACACAGTGTTCTGGATTTGTCATGGCGGAGCGGAAGGGAAACAGTTTGTTATCAAGCTTGTGAATACTCGCAACTCATTTTCGTCGCATCAGAGCACTTCTGCTGCCACTTGAACCCCAGAGATAGGTTTCCCGTGGTATCGACTGTATGGCCATTACTAAGACTAGCGGGAATTTCAAGTCAAACACCGTAAAACGTAAACGGAAACTCCATCCACAGGCCCTGGCGGACCCAGCGGTACCGACCGGTCACCGTGTCATCCTCAGCCCACAGGCGTCACCAGATACGGATCTACCTCATCTACATCTACATGGATACTCTGAAAATCACATTTAAGTGCCTGGCAGAGGGATCATCGAACCACCTTCCCGATTCTCTATTATTACAATCTGGTATAGCGCGCAAAAAGAACGAACATATGTATCTTTCCGTATGAGCTCTGATTTTCCTTATTTTATTGTAGTGATCATTTCTCCCTATGTAGGTCAGTGTCAAAAAAATATTTTCGCATTCAGAGGAGAAAGTTATTGATTGGAATTCAGATGAGAAGGTCTCATCGCAACGAAAAACGCCTTTCTTTTAATGATATTCAGCCTAAGTCCTGCATCATTTCAATGACACTCTCTCCCATATTTCGGAATAATATAAAAGGTGCTACCCTTCTTTAAACATTTTCGATGTACTTCGTCAGTCCTATCTGGTAAGGATCCCACAATGCGCAGCAGTTATTCTAAAAGAAGACGGACAAGCGCAGTGTAGGCAGTCAGGCAGTCTCCTTAGTAGATCTATTACATTTTCTAAGTGTCCTGCCAATAAAAAGTAGTCCTTGATTCGCCTTTCCCACAACATTTTCTGTGTGTTCCTTCCAATTTAAGTTGTTCATAATTATAATGCCTAGGTATTTAGCTGAATTTACAGCCTTTAGATTTGACTGATTTGTCGTGTAACCGAAGTTTAACGAATTCCTTTTAGCACTTATGTGCATGACCTTACACTTTTCGTTATTTAGGGGCAACTGCCGATTTTCGCACCATTAAGTTGTCTGTTCTAAATCGTTTTGCAATTTGTTTTGAACTTATGATGACTTTATTAGTCTATAAACGAAAGCATCGCCTGCAAACAACTTAAGCAGCTGCTCAGGGAAACCGCTCTGCTGGCCGTTAGCCTCACAACAGCTGAGTGCACCCTACTTGCCAACAGCGCTCGGCAGACCGGATGGTCACCCATCCAAGTGCTAGCCCAGCTTAACTTCTGTGATCTGACGGGAACCGGTGTTGCTACTGCGGCAAGGCCGTTGGCAAATCAAACATTCGATATTTTTACATTGATTTCGAGTATAAGACACACCTGAATTATGGGATAAAGATTTCGAAGAACAAAGTGCATCTTGTAGTCCGTAAAATACAGTAGCTGCTTGCTGTTTTTCATTTAGGAAGGAGAAGAACTTCGTTTCAGAAGGAGAGGTGCTACACGTTAAGCTACAACGAACGACAGAACAATTACAGTTAACATTCTGAGACCCTGAAGCTCTAAATTCAATCATCTGTACACCAGCGCCACAGTCTAACCTAAATGTCACGACACACGCTGCAGGAAAAGTTGTTACCGTTTGACAGATGGAGCGATACTAGCGCTCCAATTGGCGAGAAAGGAGAACGTCAGATGCGTCATAAGCATAATGTTTGTTTTGCATATCTTTCATACGTGATTTGCGTAATATTTGAATTTTTTTTTTTCCTCCAGGAGTTTGTGTGACATGAGAAGACATAGATGTTTCTAAAAGTGATTGAGAAATAAGCGCAAGTAGGATAAAAAATCAAATCTTGAATCCAGCATGCCCGGATCGGGGGGAGAGGGGGGAAGGCAAACTGGGATTTCTGCCCCGGGCTTCAATTTCAGGGGGCGCCAAACTCATAATCTTGAAGAAAAAAATCTTGTTTCACAAAGCACCTGGCATCCAATGCACGTTGATCTATCGATTATTCATGTGATTTTGAAATGAATCCGTGTTGATTTTTGAACAGATTCTTCGTTGATTTCTGAACGAATTGTAATTTGATTTTTGAATGCAAGCATAGTGTATGTCTCTGCCATGGGAATCTTTCCTGCAGACGAAAGGGAACATGGCTATAGGAGCTGGGACCAATAAACCCAAACGGGTGAATGTCAGTTGCTGCTTGTTTATGTGGTTGATTGGGTGTGCCAATAATTAACGTTGTTATAATTATTAGCGAATAATAACAGATAATAAAGGTTACATATTAATCTTCTCGGTACATCTAAGAAAGTCAAATTTTCACAGAAAATTTTTTATGGGTCGTTACACTACTAAGGGCCAGTTGTCCAGTTGCAACGTCCCCTTAGAAAAATTTTACATGACTGTGTTTAAACTGACTCACAATATTTTCAGCGCAACACAATCTAACTTTCAAAAATCCCTACAAAAGAATGGCCCTGACTACCATTAACCTATACCTTTCACAAATCACTTACCTCACCAAAAATCTTCGTTATTCGAACTACTGCAATACAGCGAGCGCCACTACTGCCAGCTAAATAAAAGATTCAAACTACTGAAGGCACTAACTACTAATAGGCATAGCTAGCAAATGAAAGGTTTTGATAGGGAACAAACAATGTATTTACCTCAATACTGTTCAAAAGTCGTAATATACATAGCAGTTCATGACATCCAGTCTTACAAATTTCAAAACTCCGCCATTTCTCTCCCTACATCCACCACTGCCGGCGGCTCATCTCCAACTGCCCAACGCTATGGGCTGCTCACATCCAGCTGCCCAACACTACAATGGCAGACAACAATGCAAACAGAGCGCTACGTAGCGTTGCCAATAAGAAAACATAAACAGCCTACTTACATAGCCCCCATGCTACAAATTTGAAAAATTTTTTCATAATCTCAATAACAAAGAAATCAAATGCACACACTTATTGATACAATGTTGGTCAAAAGCTAAAATTTTCTCACAGTCCATAAAGACAGTCCTGATCGTTCATCACAGTAAAATAGCAGTGTTTTGCTCAAAGTCTGAGCAGTAGAAGAAAATGCACACGGAAGTAGTGGATTTCCATGCAGTCTTGAAGAAGTAGTGTTGTCCTTCCAACGAAATGACAGTGCTGACTCTTGACATGCAGACAGGTAATGGGCCACAACAGAGCAAACCCACCGCAGAGTCAGTCGAAGTTTTGAAGAATATTGGTAGGTAGGTCATCTCAGAGTAGACCCACTGTAGTCCTTGTAGAAATAATGGTATTGGTGAGTCATCAAAGATGCAGACCCACCGTAGTCCTTGTAGAGATGGCCAGCAGCCATCTGTTGTGACTGTGCAGGTGCACATTCACCATCAAAGAGTCTTGCGGATAATATAGCAAGTCCATAACCACCACTTGTGCACTCACGAAGTGTTTGGAATTGTCTGTAGAACCAGCAATGCTGTTATCCAGTCCCTTGCTGAATTATTAACACACGTGCAAAGAAACGTGTGCAGTGAAATGGAACTTACAAGTTAATAATGTGATGAACTGGTGTCAATTACAATTTTATAACATAAGAATACAATTACAAAGGTACAAAATACATCATTTAAGAACATAACAATACAGATAACTCTGTAGTAGTACAAGCTTTACAAAAGAATAGAAATAAACAGATGCATCAGTGTTACAGGAATTATGACATGAGTACATACATAAAAGATCAGAATAACTTTCGAAACATCTACTTCACACATGAGCATTAAAACAGAACAGAATAAATAATGTCTAAACATCTTTACAAAGAAAATAACATAGTATTTGAAAAATTCTACAACATTAATCTTATTAGCTAAACACATAAAGACAGGAAAAAGACAAATACACAAGGATACATGACCACATAGCGGAATAATACGAAAGGAAAGACAGGGTTCGTTTTCAGGGTAACATTTGGTACTGTAGTCCAACCCAAAACTTCAAAAAAATGGTTCAAATGGCTCTGAGTACTATGGGACTTAACTTCTGTGGTCATCAGTCCCCTAGAACTTACAACTAGTACCTAACTAACCTAAGGACATCAGACACATCTATGCCCAAGGCAGGATTCGAACCTGCGACCGTAGCGGTCACGCAGTTCCAAACTGAAGCGCTTAGAACCGCATGGCCACACCGGCCGGCGAAAACTTCATTCCATAGATCTTCCCTCTTACTTCAACATTTGTTTGCACCAAAAAAATCCTATCCAAGCATGCTTTCTGTTTTTATATGTTCACATATTTCTTACCTCATTATTTATTTTCCATTATCTTACCTCATCATTTATTTCCAAGAAAATCCTACCTAAACCTGTTGTCCCTAAACCCTACTTTTTTGTTCATATCCTCTTTCAAAATACTTTTTTGGCCAAACCATTTTCTTATAGCTTCTCAATACATTTATTCCAATTTTTCACAATGCGTTCTCACATATAGCCTACCCAATCTTAAGCTAACTTAAATCTACTGAGCTCAGATGCTAAACTAAGGAACGAGGCAATGCAGCAGCACAAAACAATTAATACCAACAGCAATGAAAAAAATGGAAATTGTCAAAGCAAGCTGCAGTAAATCTAAATTACCAAGCAATGCAACATTACAACTAATATGAGCCAATGTGCAGCAACAAGAAAAATAAATCAGTAGTAAAACTAGATTAACAGAGTAATACAAAGTGAAATTTAATAACACTATGCCTGGCAAACAGCAGCAGCAAATGCAATAACTTATATCTAATCATGAAAAAGCTCAAGCAGAAAAAATATTACAGTAAAGATGGCCATGTCTAATACCTATGTCACATCTTAACACTAGAGTGATGCATCACTGCAACTTGCTCTAGCAGACAAGTTACCAAGTCACTGACAAAAATTAGGTATGCAATTCCTGTGAAGTGGAAATGTCTTTTTGTGCTCCTTCATTTTTTTGGAGTACATCCATCATAAAGTTATTTTTTACTGGATAGGCATAAAATATTTATATTAGTACATCTATAAAATTTTATTTTAACCAATGCTGCAGTGCAGGTAGGAACTAGATATTAAATAAAATAGGCAAAGCAAGGTGTGAAACGTCATTCACTAGCCATATGGCATTTCATAATGCAGCAAACAATCTTTCAACTAGCAAGACAATAGACATGAAATGTTTCTCACCATTTCATTTCAGTAAATATCATAAATAAAGAACTCTACAGTGTAATCATGTTTTCAAGTTTGAGGGTGTCGTATTTGCTTTCTACAAAGGAATGTCAACAGCGAGGATAATGGCCTCCCTCTTTTTTTTTTTACCTGTGCCTCTGAAAAGGCACACACTAATGGCTTTTTCTCCAGGTGTCTGACACAGCTGGCCGCTCAAGATGCATTACGTCAAGGTCACTTGGCTTTCTTACTGAAATATTTATGACACCAGTTTGCACTACTGTGACAGTCTCATATAAAAATTTCACAGTTCGAAAATTTGCATTGCAAATCTGTAAAAACAAAATCCTATAAATATAACAGTGTACAAAAAATATTCGTCGGCATTGTGATACATTCATGCATTTAGACACATTTCATAACTCTTAAAGTATGATTCTTGGTTTCCAACATACTTTTTCACAAGTCAGAGTCCCTAACCACTACTCATTATTCCTTATCTTATTACTCATATGCATATTCGTCGACACTTCTTCAATATTTCATCATAATAAATACGTAGCATAATCAAATTCCTCATATAGCATCAGCTTATTGATAACAAACATACCGCAACAGCGTAATACACATCGTCATCATAATAATAACATCATAAAAACTCAGCCAAATCTCAAAAACGTCGTAGCTTTCTGCAATAATGTCAAAAAATTAAAAAAATTCTCTGCTCATTTCAATAGTGTCATCTACCTCCAACGTACTTGAAAACTCATGACCCCATACCAAATACATCATTCAAAGCTCTCATAGTATCACAATGGTTCCGAAAAAATATGAACAGTTCACAAAGTACAGACAAAATACAATTTCGTTAGTGTGAAGTTATCCAATGGTGTAATTACGTAAACATCTGTCACTGATGTAGTAAAATAAATGTTTGTCTCTCTCAGTTAAATGATCAGGTAGCTGTGTATTTTGTGTTGGAGAGATATGGTACCGATGTGTAAAGTTGTATAAGCAAATACCATATTAGCTAGGGCTCCTTGTGCTTGCCAAACACATGGTACACAAAGTAAGTGTGTACCCCCCTGAGGATTAATGAATAATACCCTCAGGTGTTACAGATTACAGCAATGGAATGAAATGTATCACGGAAAACCTTTGTATCATTGTACTTCAAATATCTTTAAAAATAAATGTTTTAAGTACAAAATTAATCACTCAAATACGTGTACTGTAGCGCTAAACTGTGCGTCTTGTTGTAAGACAATCTCTGTGGAAGTGTCGTATTTATTGTCCTCCGAAAGCTAAGTTCTTCCAAAGTCAATGTACTTACCTCATGATAAACAAAAGTGAAATGCTTTGCGTATAGATATCTTAGTTATTACGCTTATTGCCGTGATGAAGAAAGTACTGTGCTGTAACGTATTGTTGTGTTACAGAAAACGCAGTCTCATTGTAGCTATACCACAAAAGTTACTACTAAAACATGTTTTACTTTCCAGAATAATTCAGAAAAACTGTGCAGATATAAAACAGATACATCGCAAAAGCAACATTGTAAATTGTGTCACATATTAATAGCGTCATGATATAATCATGTAGCTATCAAAGAAACCAAATGCTAAGTTATCTTTAATCTCACCAAATGTACTTCAAATAAAGAGTATCTTTTCAAGTAAACCAAAATGTTGCATGAAAATCTCATTAGCGTCGCCGGTATATGTTCTAAGTATGTGATTCTTATAGTCGTTACGTGATAGTGGATCTAACAAGCAAGAATGTACAAATAACAACACTGTGTCGTCTGCTCACTATAACAATGCATTCGTAATTTCTGCTTAAATAATTTCTCTTGGTTCTTGACTGGATATTTAACCTCAAACATTGTTGCATGTTAACAGATTCTAAGTCTGGCAAAGCATACTAGGAATGTAAAGTGAAAAGTTTTATGGCAAAGACAAAATTAAAAAGCAGATTATCTTTCAATAAATGGTTTTACATGTGAAATGTGGTGCAAGCCTTTACTCTTCCTACTATGCAAAGCTCGAGCTTCAACGGAATTATCATGTCGTATACGTCGGTAAAGAATACTGGAATTTTTCTCAAGGTTAGCGTCTATGTTATTTTTCCCTGAGCCAGCGAGCGCACGTGGCTGCCTGCAGTGCGAGTCATTGTCTGTTTCTTTGTTGGCGCGCGTCGTTACTGGGATTAGGAGACCTAACTTCTACAAATTCACCTTGTCAAGAGTGCCCTGTTCTGTTTGAATCCCGCCAGTTCTGATGGAATTCAGGTCTGTCGTTTTGTTGGTAGTTTACGTAGTTTATTGTTTGTCGGTCGTGTAGTGAAGAATTTCTCCCAGAATCGTAACTGCGCGCTGAACTGTTGCATCTGAAGTTATTCTGTCTCCCTTGATAATAATTGTTTTGGTTCCCACATTGTCTGTTTCTATGGTTATCTCTGTCATATTCATTACTATGGAAGTGCGATCTTTCTCTGTACCTATTATTCTGCCAACGGTTGTCATAAGGGTGGTGTCTTTTTTGTTCACGATTTGTGTTGTGAGAATAGCCTTGTCGTGTCCAGTTATTATTTCTTTCATCGCGGAATTGCGACGGATGTGATCTGTAATTGTTGTGTTCCTGTTTTCGCGTTCCACAATTGTCAGTGTCAATTTCTAATTCTTGTAAGAGTCCCTGAAAAGCTTCAATGTCGCCTTTGCAACATCCTGCCAAAATAATGTGTCGTAAATGTTCACGTAATTTGATTAAGCAAATGCGGATGAGTTCTGAGGGGCTGAATGGGTTTGACAGGTACTGATTCTTGTGCAACATGTCTTCAAAATATTTCACAAGACTGGAAAATTCAGATTGTTCGAAATGTTTCATCATTATGATGCTATGTTTTACTCAGTCTTGTGTAGCTTGAGACCAATATGCTGAGAGGAAGGCATGGTAAAATTCTCCTTCACTGTGACAATCGTGAATGACCGATCGCATTCTTACAGCTGATTCATTCTCTAAATAGCCACACATAAATTCTAATCTGTGCTCTAATGACCAGTTGGGAGGAAAACAATGAGAGAATTGATGGAGCCATGCTTGTGGATGAATGTCATTGCCAGAATTCTTAAATGTTTAGAATTTACGTGTAGTAATGAACAGCTTATAGTCAAAGTCATCATGTCGGCGAGTCGCATATCGGTCATTGTTACGTCGTTTCGGTGGTTCCGTTTCAAAATTCGGTGCACCTTGCCAATTTCTTTCATAATTTCCGAAATGCGCTGTGTTATTATTTTGTGGCTGTTCCGTATTTCTATGTCCCTCTTCCCGTATTGGGGCGCGAGTGTCCTCTGAAATGTGTAATTCTTATATTACCTGTGTCAGCTGATGTTGTACTTCCCGGATTTCTCTTTGTTGTTGCGTATTAATTTGATTCTGATTTTGTTTGAATTTCTTAATTTGTTCGCACTCTTCTGTGCCATTAAAGACTACCGGTTTTGTGTCATTCAGATTATCATCTACCTTTGTGGATAAGTTAGTGAACTGATCCGAAAGTTCGGCTACTTTCTCCGATAGTGAACACATTTCCTCAGTGTGTTTTTCTGAACCAAGTTTCAGAGTGTCCATTTGTGTTGAAATCGAATCTACTGTGTCCTTTAAGTTTTCCTGAGTTTTTGCAAGTTGCGTAACCGAATCGGTAGATGCAACTGAGTCAATTTTAGCTTGCAAGGTGTCGTGATTTTCATGAACAATAGTTTGCATTCTTTTATGGCTGCTTCGTGATTCTGTAATGCACTTTCATGACGCGAAAAAATAGGTTGGAAATGCTCACAAATTTGTGTTTTTACATCATTACAGACTTTTCGACATTTCGATTCAATGTTATGTAACTCAGTAGTTAAATCTTCACGTGTTTGTTCAAGTGTGGTGTCTAACTTCCGAAGATTTTGTTCCATTGCGTCTAACTTTTGAAGATTTTGTTCCATTGTGTCTAACTTTTGAAGATTTTGTCCCATTTGTTTCTGATTTTGTTCAAGCGTTGTGTCTAACTTTTGTAGCCTTTGTCCCATTTGTTGCATTAATTGTAATAACAGTGCACTGGTGTCTGAAACATGTTCCTCAGTGCTATTCGGCAGTGCATTTGAACCGGCAATATTCGCATTTTGAAAAGCAGAAAATGTGTCTTGATTTATTTGAGAAAACGGTGAGGACGCAAAACCTGAATCTACAGTATTTGCAAGATTGTGTCCTGTCATTTCGGAATCCTGAGGCGAGCTGTTGCCGACCGATCGATCGATAATGCTTCCCTGTTCACTAATTGTTTCACTGCCTACACCAATATTTGCAGCCCGCTCCATTTTCATATGAACAATTACCAAATTACTATTTTGAAACCGAGCGAGGTGGCGCAGTGGTTAGCACACTGGACTCGCATTCGGGAGGACGACGGTTCAATCCCGTCTCCGGCCATCCTCATTTAGGTTTTCCGTGATTTCCCTAAATCGTTTCAGGCAAATGCCGAGATGGTTCCTTTGAAAGGGCACGGCCGATTTCCTTCCCAATCCTTCCCTAACCCGAGCTTGCGCTCCGTCTCTAATGACCTCGTTGTCGACGGGACGTTAAACACTAACCACCACCACCACTATTTTGAATATTAGTTAATTCATTACTCTGCGGCGCTAACACACTGCTTTCGTCTTCACTGTCATTTCTCAGTTTACTTTGAAGCCTAGTATTGCGTTTTTCACACGCCATTATTGTCACAGTATTTCACACGACAACACAGAAAAACACGATTTGAAGAGCAAAAATAAGAGAACACATTAACATAGCACTGAAAATAATATCTAGTTAATTGCAAGCGCAGCAGCGAAATACTTGGTGCAAATCTACATGCATGCCACAACAAAAATGAAAGACTGCAACTACAAAGGAGATTCTCTCTACAATTACGCGCTAGCAATAAACAAAATCTACACTAATTACACAAACTACAAGAAAAAAAATCAGAAAATTCCAGTGAGGTATCCTCGGCTAAGGGTCGACATATGAAACGTCCCCTTAGAACAATTGTACATGACTGTGTTTAAACTGACACACAATATTTTCAGCGCAACGCAATATAACTTTCAAAAATCCCTACAAAAGAATGGCCCTGACTAACATTAACCTATACCTTTCACAAATCACTTACCTCACAAAAATCTTCGTTATTAGAACTACTACAATACAGCGAGCGCCACTACTGCCAGCTAAATAAAAGATTCAAACTACTGAAGGCACTAACTACTAATAGGCATAGTTAGCAAATGAAAGATTTTGATAGAGAACAAACAATGTACGAGGGCGGTTCAGAAAGTAACCTCTGATTGGTCACAGTGCGGGTTGTGGGGGGAGTAGCGACGCCATCTGTGCGTTCACGCACTCAACAGGTCAGTCGGCATCAAGCCGTGGTCGAGTGAACGTCGTACCTGCGCTAGTTTAGTTTTTGTGGCAGTTTGAAATGTGTGCTGCAATAGAAAACCCCGCCAAATGTGAAGTGCGTGCTGTCATAAGGTTTTTTTACAGCCAAAGGATATTCTGCAGCAGCTATTCATCGTGAGCTTTGTGCCGTGTGGGGACCAAGAGTTATGAGTGAAGGAGTTGTCCGTGAATGGGTACGTTTATTTTAAAGTGGACGAGAAAACGTTCATGATGAAGAGAGGAGTGGTAGACCATCATTGGTGACTGACGAACTCGTTCAGACAGTTGATGCAAAAGTTCGTGAAAATCGACGTTTCTCAATGTCGGAGTTGTCTACTGGTTTTCCACAGATTTCTAAGACTCTCTTGTACGAGATAGTGACAGCAAGATCGGGTTACCGTAAGTTCTGTGCACGATGGGTGCCCAAAATTCTTACCGACCACCACAAAACTCAAAGAATGGCCTCTGCATTAGACTTTCTGTCACGTTATGAGGACGAAGGAGAACCATTGTTAAACAGAATCGTGACCGGTGACGAAACCTGGATTAAGTACGTGAACCCTGAGACAAAAGAACAATCAAAGATGTGGGCACATTCAAATTCGCCTACCAAACCAAGAAAAGCCTCACAAGATTTTTCTGCCAGAAAACTGATGGCAACGGTGTTTTGGGATGCCAAAGGGGTGTTGTTGGTTGAATTCATGGAACGTGGTACGACCATTAATCAAGACGTGTACTGTGAAACAATAAAAAAGTTACGACGGGCTATACAGAACAAACGCCGTGGTATGCCGACTTCCGGTATCGTTTTTTGCACGATAACGCCCGTCCTCACTCTGCTCGCAGAACAATGGCCCTTCTTGAGTCCTTCAAGTGGGACGTTATCAACCATCCACCTTACAGCCCAGACCTGGCGCCAAGTGATTATCACCTCTTCATGCATTTGAAGAAATGGCTCTGGTCACAGCGGTTTGATGACGACGAAGAGCTCAAAGACGCGGTCACAGGCTGGCTCCAGGCACAAGCGGGTGATTTTTATGCAGAAGGAATTTCAAAGCTTGTGAAGAGATACGATAAGTGCCTCAATCGCTATGGAGACTATGTAGAAAAATAGTGCAAAGATGTAGTTGTAAGATGTATATATTAAAATATTTTTATTTAACTTGGTGTATTTTTTTAAATCAACCGGAGGTTACTTCCTGAACGGCCCTCGTATTTACCTCAATAGTGTTCAAAAGTCATAATATACATAGCAGTTCATGACATCCAGTCTTACAAATTTCAAAACTCCGCCATTTCTCTCCCTACATCCACCACTGCTGGTGGCTCACCTCCAACTGCCCAACGCTATGGGCTGTTCACATCCAGCTGCCCAACACTACAATGGCAGACAACAATGCAAACTGTCCACAGACTGCACACAGCACAGCCAGTGATTTTCATACAGAGCGCTACGTAGCGTTGCCAATAAGAAAACATAAAACAGCCTACTTACACAGTACCCGGTTAGCAGCCGCTTAACTTCTATTCTCGGAATAGCGCGGAAAATGTGTTGTACGAACACGTAATAACGTCTAACCGGAGGATAAACGCGGGATAACTAACGTGGTGATTTTGGCAGGGTTAGTGAAGTTAACTGGGGAATAAGTTTTACAATGGCAGGAATAGTTACACAATATTGATGGCAAGATTGTTTGTTAGAATGCGGAAGGAGAACTGGAGGCATTACACATATACGTATGTAAGAATATAACGATTCCAAATTTGTATAAAAATTTCATACAACTACTTTTCGATATGCTTGAGAAACTGGAGCGTATGAATGGAGTAATGAGACTGTTTCCTAACAAATAACTTTTTGCTTGTAGTAAGCCCAATAGGCTTTTGAAATTGGTACTTCGAGAATAATATTCTGTCGTGTTATTTATGTAAATGGGGTGCATAAAAATTACCATTTGTGCCAAAACAGTCTCGCTTATTTGACGTGTGTTACAATTGCTACAATATCAGAAAGGCCCATTTCGTTTTATGTAGCAGACGATGAGAAAATAGATGTAATCAATTCGAGAAACGACACCAGTCTTGGATACTATTGGTATTAACAGCTTTTTCAGTATTAGAGAACGAAATGTTGATTTTTCTTGTATGAAAGCGTTTGACGATGTTTAATGAGCTAGTAAATTCTTTCGCAGAAAGGAAACCAAGCCGTGTAACGCTAGGGCGCTAGAGCTAGGTTAGAGAGGAAAAAATACAGGGACCTAAGGATTAAAGAAATGTGTACTGTCTTGCTTGTCTCTTGTCCTTTTCTGGTTTTATGTTTCCTATACTTAATTTTATGTCATGCTAAACAGAAAGTTATTATCTAATAGGTAATAACGAGTGCAAATTTTCTGAAGAGTTTTTATTCTCCCAGTTACAAGTAATGGCAACCAATATTAGTTGTGAGTTTTTTAAGGGAGGGAGAGCGACAGGATGTGAAGCCAGCCGACTGGGAGCAGGCGAGGCACCACAGAACATTTTAATTTCCGCTGTCCTGAATATGGGTCTGGTGGCTTCCATTACAAAGTACTATGGACGTTTGAATTCCACAGAGCGAAATACAGTGATGGGCGACAGAAGGATGCTGTGTGAAGAGCCGTGGCATTGCATTTTGGCACGCTTAACACCAGATAACATGTCTTAAATTTCCTCGAACATGTAAGTTTTATATATCAAACTCTTCATAAAGATTTGTGCCACAAAATGAATATATTTTTGAAAAAGCGATTTTTTTTGAGCCGGTTCGGAGTTATCGTAGATCTGAGACTGCGATCCAGTGGCAAGGTACAAAATGTTCGCGAAGAAACGCTTGTGACGTTGGATGTAAATGTAGCTTACCACGTAGATATCAAAAGAATATAAACGCAGATATTCACACGTAAGAAGCACAGACATGTACCTCCACGTGCAAAAGCAATCGACTCCCCATTTATCGTTCCATAGGCCTACTGTGTTTTAGTCGTTGGCGCTTGTTGCCACGAGTACGACCTTCATCTTTACATTGTTCTTAAGTGGGACAAGCTACTGCGAAATAGTGGGAGGAAATGCTGTGTGTGTAAACCCCAAGTCCTCTAAGCCAATAACACTGTCGAAAGTGCTGTCGTATTTTAAATTTGCCATTAGAGACATTTCATGCAATGTCATATTCACTAGTTAATCAGTGTCTGAGAGTCCGCTCCCGGTAGCTGAGTGGTCAGCGAGACAGAATGTCAGTCCTAAGGGGCCGGGTTCGATTCGCAGCTGGGTCGGAGGGTTTCTCCGCTCAGGGACTGGGAGTTGTGTTGTCCTAATCATCATCATTTCATCACCAGCGACGCGCAAGCCGCCGAATTGGCGTCAAATGGAAAAACTTGCACCCGGCGAACGGTCTACCGGACGGCAGGCCCTAGTCACACGACATTTACATTTTCAGTATCTGAGAAACGCTGTCCCTTCTGCTTTGAAAGGTGAAATATATTGTCACCAATTCCACATTTTATTTGTATGCCTCCAAAATACCTCTGTAATGTACGCGCTGATGGAAGTGTAAAACACTGTGACGAAACCTATATGCCCGAGTGCTGTAATGTAATAAATATAGAGCAAACAGCTTAATTTCGTCTTTCAATCTTGGAGCACGTTTCTCCTTCAATGTAATGCTAATCTGGATTAACAGCAAGTCAAGGTCATCCCTCTTTAAATATCGGAATCCTATACTCTTAAAAAACTTTTTGTCCTTCTCCACATCACCTTTCTGATACTGCTCCTGTTGCTGTCTGTACTTAAAATAATAGGCACTTTCCTTGTCCCGTAACAGTTTTGCACTAAGTAGAGTGATCTGCACATTCTAACACTTCACGCACTTTGCCAATACACGAATAAATGCACTTAATCCAATCACATCATCGCCAAAGCAAGTCTGTGTTGACGATTGAGATGAATCTGGCACTGGTATATGGAGTGTTGAACTGGATGCTTCTGTGCCAGGGAACTGTTTTACAGCTTCAGACGAATTTTCGAAACTTTGCGGCAGTTTCCTCTTCGTCGTCAGTTGGCTTTGTATCGTATCGTATTGCATGGAACTGGGGACCTAGGAACGACGGAGAGGCTTCGTCCCCGCCGCAGCCCTCAGTGGTTCACAACCCCACAACAGGCCACAGCAGTCCACCCATCCCACTGCCGCCCCACACCGAACCAGGTTATTATGCGGTTCGGCTCCCAGTGGACCCCCCGCGAACGTCTCACAGCTGACGAGTGTATCCCCGAATGTTTGCGTGGTAGAGTAATTATGGTGTACGCGTACGTGGAGACAGTGTTTGCGCTGCAATCGCCGACACAGTGTAACTGAGGCGGAATAAGGGGAAACAGCTCGTAAACCGCCTTAAAAACCAAACACAGGGTGGCCGGCACACCGGACCGCGACACTAATCCACCCGGAGGATTCCTGCCGGGGACCGAAACGCCTTCCCGCCCGCAAAGCAGCACGTTAGGCCGCACGGTTAACTGGGCGGGCTAAGGTGGCTTACTTGGGATGACAGACAGTGCGAATACTGCTTTTCAAACGAATTTATTATTGTCTTCATTCGTGAACTGGTTTTGTTCAAAGTTTACCAAACAAAACTCTTCATTAAAACAAAGATAAACAGGGTCTTTTTTTTCATAAAATCTTCTCGTCTGCTGTTCAGTAGCCATTTTCTGCTCCTAAAACGAAACAGTAATCATTAATACACATGTAGTTTGCAAGCAAATCCTGACGATACGGTTAAGTAACTTGATAGTATATACCTCTCAGGGTCCTTAGGTAACATCAAGAAAGACAGATGTGGTGTCTTCGTATTGCTGTTTTGCTGCAATTTATTGCGATACAGACGCTACCGTTTATAAAAACCACTGTACAAAACCAAAATATGCAACTACTATTCGGTTTCGCTTTCACGATCGCTTCGAACGTAACAGTTTTACTTACCGGCCGGTTGGCGCGCTGCTGGCGGAGTAGGCAACAAAATAGAAGCGAAGTGTCGCGACTGTTATGATAAATTGTGGTAGAACGACGCTTTATTCGTAACTACTCCTTCAAGACTCTTACAAGGCTATCCGCTAGATTGTAGCACTTGCTTTTCGCATCCTCCCTACACAAAGAATTTGACGAAATTCAGCGACGTCCAGCGGAAATGACGGTGAGAAGATGATGGCTTAAAGTCGTCGGCGCACTGGACCAGTTAGCTAACGCTGACGTGGTTTTCTACTAGTTTTATGACGACACTTGTTGCTATTTCTGATTGAGCAGCCGTTTTGTCACGTGAAAGAAGTTCTGCGATATTTCGGCGACGTGTCACGTAAAATAGAACCAGTAGTAAGGAACAACGCTCCCAAAGTCATAAGCAGGAATCTTGAGACCCGCAGAAAGCAAGACACCATATTGTACTTGTCTTGTTGAGTAGAAGCCCACATTCGATTGGTTTTATGTTATATTTTATGCCCCATGAATATATGCTGTTTCTAAGCACTAGCAGACTGAATGTCTCGAGAACGACGCGCTATTGGCTCGTTGTAATAAAACTACGGGAAACATCATATTGGTGGTTAAAGAATTTTGGTATTTAGCTATTATCAAGTAATAACTCGCGTGTTATCAGAGTAATCTGCTTTAAGGCAACGGCACATTGACGATTTATGAAGAACGTGTCTTCCTGATTAGGATATATTATAATTAAATATAAATTAATAACATTTGGCAATTAAAGCCAATGAACAGCTGTAAGACCAGTCCATGGTCTTTTATACTGAAGCTACAGCATAGCAAGGCAGCGCGATAGCTCAGCTGAATCGATCAACGACGAACATGAACGGATGTCAAGTGACGAATGCAACGAATAATAAGGACGAAAATGAGGAAGAAAAGCAAACTGTGTAGATGCACCATGTTACACTGCAGAAATTGGGTCGGTGCAGAGTTCTAGTACTGTCCTATCTATTTGTTTTTTGTTTTTTGTTTTTTTTTTTCACCTTTGCGTTTTCCAAAAGGCTGTGTGACTTTCTTACGACATTAACACAAATAATTTTTGTAATACTTAATGTTATGTATGTAAATAATGGCATCGGCGGCCGAAGACTGCCGGCATAAGAAGTTCAAATGGTTCAAAGGGCTCTATGGGACTTAACATCTGAGGTCATCAGTCCCCTAGACTTAGGACTACTTAAACCTAACTAACCTAAGGACATCACGCACATCCATGCCCGAGGCAGGATTCGAACCTGTGACTGCAGCGGTCGCGCGGTTCCAGACTGAAGCGCCTACAACCGCTCGGCCACACCGGCCGGCGAAAGTGAAGAGACAGAGAGTGTATATTAGGATAACGAAAGCGTAATACAGTATATAAAGAGAGATGAAAATCTAATAGTCATGGGGGACTGGAATGCAGTTGTATGTGGTGTAGGACAAGGAATGAGAGAGGAGGAAGATTAAATGAGTTCTGGAATAAATTTCAGCTACTAACATCGAATACTCGTTCAAGAGAGGAGGAGGTATACTTGGAAAAGACCGGATTGTACGGGAAGATTTCAGTTAGATAACATCATGGTCAGACAGAGATTCCGAAATCAGATACTGGATTGTAAGGCGTACCCAGGAGCAGATATAGACTCAGATCGCAATGTAGTAGTGGTGAAGAGTAGGCTGAAGTTCAAGAGATTAATCAGGAAGAATGAATACCCAAAGAAGAGGGAAGTACTAAGGAATGACGAGATACGCTTGGAGTTCTCTAAGGCTGTAGATACAGCAATAAGGAATAATCCAGTAGGCAGTACAGTTGCAGAGGAATGGGCATTTCTAAAAAGGGCAATCACAGAAGCTGGAAAGACAAACGTAGGTACAAAGAAGGTAACTGCAAAGAAACCATGGGTAACAGGAGAAATGATCTGTTCTATGAGGAAAGGAAGTACAAAAATGTTCAAGGAAAACCAGAAATACAGAAATACAAGTCGCTGAGGAACGAAATAAATAGGAAGTGCAGGGATGCTAAGACAAAATGCCTAGATGAAAAATGTTAAGAAATCGGAAAAGAAATGACTGTCGGAAGAACTGACTCAGCATATAAGAAAGTCAAAACAAACTTCAGTGAAAATAAAAGCAGGGGTAGTAGCATTAAGAGTGCAACGGGAGATCCACTCTTAAACGCAGAGGATGGATCGGATAGGTGGAAAGAGTACATTGAAGGCCTCTAAGGGGAGGGGGGGGGGGGGAAGATTTGTCTGATGTGATAGGAAAAGAAACAGGAGTCGATTTAGAGGAGATAAGGGATCCAGAGGGCTTTGAAGGACTTAAGATCAAATAAGGCAGAAGGAATCGATAACATTCCATCAGAACTTTTAAAATCATTAGGGAAAGCGGCAACAAAATGACTATTCACGTTGATGTGTCGAATGTATGAGTCTGGCAATACACCGTCTGACTTTCGGAAAAATATCATCCACACAATTACGAAGACTGCAAGAGCTGGAAAGTGCGAGAATAATAAAGAGAAGAATGGAAAAGAAAATTGAGGATGTGTTAGATGATGATGAGGTTGGCTTTAGGAAAGGTAAAGGCACTAGAGAGGCAATTCTGACATTGCGGTTGATAATGGAAGCAAGACTAGAGAAAAATCAAGATACGTTCATAGGATTTTCTGTCCCAAAAAAAAGCGTTCGACAATGTAAAATGATGCAAGATGTTCGAAATTCTGAGAAAAATAGGACACGGGTAATATACAGTATGTATAAAGACTATAAAATAAATAAAAAAATAAAATATATTGTTATTTAGATATTAATTATTCTATCTGTATGATGGTGATTGTGATTGCAATTGTAATTAATATTTTGCTTATCTGGAACGTGGACGTTTAATTATTCGTTATCAGACGCTTGACAATGGCTTTTTCGTAAAGGCAACGTTACTCGTAGTTGACCGTGAAATAAAACTGAATAATCGGACTTTGTAATTAAATCGTTTCCAAAGACTGCTGCGGTAGGTGCGGACTCATAATCTAAATCTCAATATTACAATAATTTGCCAGCCATGCCAATACGTCGTACAGAGGTGATTGTCTACTAAACATAAAAAAGTTACACAGTTAGTTAAATCAGATATATTCAATGAATAAGCCTACAGTTCATAATCTTACTTACTTTTATAAATATAAATTCTTTACAGAATCGAGTGCCTAGTGTGGTTGCAACTCGCAGTATTCTTCTATAACATGAAATATGGCGGTGTGCCAGACAATAAAATAAAATACGTGCTTCTCGCACCACTTCAACCAGAGCTCTCGCTTTCTTAAACAAACATAAGAGTAACGTAATTGTGCTTTTGTTTTATCAGCGACACAGCGCTGCAGTTGTGTGCCATAGGCTTTATTTATTTGTCACTGATTATTTATTTAATTAATATTTCGCGTTTCCGAGGAAACTCACGCTCGGCATGCAAATGTGCCTTTATATTGCCCCCTGAATTGCGAGGCGAAAGGACACACCTGCAGGCGAGCAATTCACCTAAAGGCACAAGAAAATCTAAGTTATCTACAACTATTTACATGACTTACATTACACATTATACACATTATATACAAAATTTGAATGACGCGGGTGTGCCGTAAAAGTTCTAATGTTGGCAGAGAGAGTGCGCGCATGCGCAGAAGCGTCTGTGTAACTGCGGCACTGCCGTTATATTGTACAGTTAGATCACGCGGCACAGTATTGCAGATCATATTTTTCGTGTGCGCGCGTTTTTCAGTCGTTGCACAAAGAAAATATTCAACCAAGATTACATATGAAGACTACATTCTATGACAGGTAACTTAGTTTTAAATTTACAATATTTGTTATAACACAATACAACTTAGATTGTTGAATGTTCTTAGTTACATAGTATTGTTTTGAAATACTTCAAAGAAAAATGTCCGTATTTTTCAGGTGCGTTGACCTACACACATCGTGTCGTTATTACAGTTCATATTCATCCGCTGCACAATAATTTTTTTACAGGTTAGTATCGTCGTGGTAAAGTTTTTTGATCACAGTAACATCGTTGTATAACAACGTGATTAATACATAAGCGTGTCCATTTCTTATTTCCATTATAGTCGTAGTGATGCAGTTCGTTGTGACTAAAAGCATTGCTTATTACAGATCAGACGTGACCCGTCGAGTAATTGGTCCACGTGCAGTTCGTTTTTTACATTCTGTGGAAGCTTGGTTGCAGAACCTCGGACGGCACATAGCTGGCGTCGATCCTTGGACAGTCCAGGTAAGAGTGTCCGTCACATTTCGAGAACATTTCATTCCCTGAAGTTCCAACCAAAATTCTTCCACCCGTCGTGTTGTTTTCTGGACAGGCACTTTGTGTCCATTTAATCCAGTTAACATCTTGAAGTTGGGTACTGTAGTAATGTCACTAGACGATGCACGAATTATGCACTGCACATTTTTAGTTTTTTGCTGAATATAGCTCACCTAAATGTTCGTAGTTATTAATCAAGGAAATCGTTCATCGCGTTTACATAGATACGCTGCATAATGAATGGCATTAACAGTTTCTTTCACATAGGTTTCCGCGTAGTTGCAGAGTTAGTAATGTTCGTTAATGTCCGTGAACAGTGGTTCACTATGCAATGTCTTTTTGGCACTCGTTTTGTTCAAATTTTTACATAGTAACAGTTACACTATACATCAGTTAAAAAAATAAGTAATTATACATACACACGTCACATATTTTCTTAGCATAAACATAATATAGTTGCACATAAACATGTTTACATCATCATTACATCGCTATAGGTTATTACATTGTGTCACATTTGATTACATGAATTGCAGATATTTACATCCTCTTTAGCGGTTTTGCTGGGACATTATCGATGTTTTTTGTGATGTCATCTGAAATTAAGATAGGTTAGACACAACATTCATTACATCAGTAGGCAAGACCAGGCGTTTTCACTACTCAATAAATATTCAAAATAGTAAGAGAGAGAAAATGTTCGATTCCTCGCGTTTTGTGCGTGTGTGTAGAGTGTCTGTGTGGCCTTGACTACTGATAGATGCTTTTCGTGTTGAGAGATGTGCGTCTAATCTATTTCTCAAAGTAAAAGATCGCTTCACAGATGACGTCTGTCAGTTCGTCAGGTGTCACACCAAGTCAGTGGTACCTTCAGTAACAAATGTTCCGTGAAAAATTAATATGTCATCCACTGCTACGTAATCATAAATTTTACTTTAATATTCCGTCTTTCAGGTGGAGGCGCGCGCTGAAAGAAGAGTTCTTCTGTCTTCAACTGCGTCACTGGAACCGCTGAAATGAAAATTTCTATACTACTTATTATCTGTGTTGTAACAACAGAGTTTTTCGAGTTGCTTAGCAATATTTTGATGGGTATGACTTTGACATTATTCAGCATGAAATGCTCTAAGATCTCGGTGTGCGTATAGCCCAATAATTTTGTTAGTTCTAGGATGTTGTAACAGATACGCACCAGGATGCGGTATTTTAACAATTATATAAGGTCCTTCATATAGCAGACGCCACTTAGCGTTGCATCGTTTGAGTGCTACAGATTTATGATGAGTACGAAGTAGTACAAGCATTCCTACCTCGAATTTTTGTTTTCTTTTTATTATGTTTCTGTGATGTTTGTTTCGTATTTGTGCGTGATGTGTCAATGTAGTCAATACTTCTTTTATTTTCTGTTCAGGTGTGATTTCCTTGTCTGACAACTTAGGTAATGGTTCTATCCACTGATCGTTCTGTTTGCAATTGAACATGATCTCGTTAGGTGTGTAATTCATATCGTAAATATTTAAGTTATTGTGTACGTCTTCGAAAAGACTTAGGTAGGACACCCAATTAGTATGTTTTGATGAAATATAGGTCCTCATGAATCGATTTAATTCTCGGAAAAGTCTCTCACTCGCGTTACATTGTGGACTAAACCTCGAAATAAATATACTTTTAATGTTATTGTCCTTCAAGAAATTTCTCCATTTGTACCCAGAGTAGTATGCTGCATTATCTGATAGAATTGCTTTAGGTTTTCCCACGTGCGTCAGGTAATCACTTGAGAATCTTCGTATTATAGCATTTGCAGTGGCGGATTTTAAAGCATAAAGTTTTACATGTTTAGAAAATATATCGTAAAAAGCTAAGATATATTTGACGCCTCCAGAGCTTGCTGGATGCGGTCCACTGATGTCAGTACACAGAATTTCCAGGGGTTTACTAGGTAAAATAGAATGTAAATCTGTTTTTGTGGATAAATTCTGAGGTTTTGATTTTTGACATATGACACATATTTTTAGTTCCCTGTAAATTTTTCTTCTCATATTGCTAAAATAACAGTATGTACTGAGCTTTGCCAAACACTTTTTCGTCCCATAATGACCCCAAACTAAGTGTGTGTGCCAAAATTAGATTACATTCAGACTCTTTGGGAATGCATACACACCAGTTAGTAGCATTTGGATGTTGGCGGTAAAATAACACATCATTGTGTAACTTGTAATACTTAGTCAAAGGATGATTGTGTTTTTCTACCAGTAATGTTATTATCTTATACCAGTGAGGATCAGATTTTTGTAATTCAGCCATGTTTCTGCACATATCAATATAATATTGGTGATACTGCTTGTCTTGCATTAAGAGAATCCTGTAGTCATTTATATTTTCTAAGTCACTGTTGGTATCATTCATACCTTGTGGAAGTCTAGACAAAGTGTCTGCAATGGTGTTTTCCTTACCTCTTATGTACTTAATTTCAAAAGAGTAGTTCTGAAGTGTAACTGCCCATCGTGATAGTCTAGGATGTACAAGTTTACAAGTTAACAAAAATGTCAGGGCCTGGTGATTGGTGTAAATTACCGTATGTTTTCCAAATAAATAATAATTGAATTTCTTGAATGCCCATACTATGGAAAGTGTTTCTAACTCAGTAGTGGAGTATGTACGCTCACCTTCAGTTAGAGTACGACTTGCAAACCCAATAATTCTTATCTGTTCCTCCTCTTTATTCTTTACGACTTGAAATAAGCAACAGCCCAAGCCAGTACGTGAAGCGTCACAAGTCATACAAAAATCTAAATTGAAATCTGGATGGCTCAATATGTTAGCATTCACTAAAGCATGTTTAATTGTATTAAAGTCATTCTGGCACTGTTCCGACCAGATCCAAACTTGATTCTTTCTGAGTAGATTTAGCAGATGTTTACTGTTCAAAAGTGGTTGTGGCAAAAAACGTCTGAAAAATGAACATAGCCCAAGGAATGATTTTAACTGCTTTTTAGTTCGAGGGCTAGGAAAGTTTCTGATAGCATCTAATTTACGGGGATCCGGACGTATGCCGTGTGAATTAATGATATGTCCTAAATACTTTATCTCACTGCAACCAAATTTTGATTTTCTTAGGTTGGTTGTGACTCCAGCTTGTGCAAATTTTTCTAAAATTCTTTGAAGAGTGTCAACGTGTTCATTCCAAGATTGTGTAGCTATCAGTATATCATCTACATAGTGTGTGACTGTCTCAACTAAATCGTCGCCAAGCACGGTATCCAGGGCTGTAATGAATACTCCAGAGCTGACATTCAGTCCGAAGGGTAGAACACAAAACTGATAGGTTCGCCCCCCGAACATAAATGCAGTATATTTCCGAGAATCAGGAGTGATACCCACCTGCCAAAACGAATTAGCGAGATCTATTGTGGAAAAATATTTTGCATCTAGAAATTTCTGTAATTGCTCTTCTAAATTTTCAGGTTTTGTGTGAACCGGTAAAATTATTTCATTAATAGCTCGTGCGTCTAACACTAACCTAATGCTTCCATTTGATTTTTTTTTTGACAACAAGTAGAGGACTACAATAAGGTGAGGTGGATGGTTCAATGACCTTCCAGTCTAACATTTGTTTTAATTCTTGCCACACAGCAGGTCGTTGAGATAACGGTACGTTATATGTCTTATGGTAGAAGATCTTGTGAGGCTTAACTTCAATCTTGTACACATACATGTTGATAACACCTAATCGTTTGGTAAAAACTTGTAAATATTTGGATAACACTTCCTGTAGTTTTATACGTTCATGTACACTGAGAGCTGTAGCTTCACTTATCTTATGATCAAGCAATGTTTTCAAGTCCATTAGCTCTGTGTCAGATGAGTGTGTTTGCATGTCTTGAATGTCATTGTCAAGTACTAACTGAACCTTGTACCCTGTACAGTGTTTGTCATACTTTAGAGTTCTCCTGTCCAAATCAATAATAATTACACTGCCTTTATCATTTAAAATACATTTACCTTTGGAGAAGTCTATAATGCAGTCCTTCTCGCTCATAATATCTATTCCTAATATGCAATTTGTCACAAGGTTTTGTACAACCAGGAATGGCCATTGTACGGTTCCATTACCTATTTTAACGTTTACAAAAACTCACTTCGTAACCCTACATGACTTATTACCTAGCGCAGTAGTTATTTTACAGTTTTGGGCAGGAAACTCAGGCACAGGTTCCAATTCACACATCTTTTTATAGAAATTAAAAGACAAAACGCTCACAGCTGCACCTGTATCTAGGATAATAGTAGTTGGAATCCCACCTACTACACCAGTAGTAGATGCTAAAACAATTTCATTTGTGTTTAAACGACATTGTGTACTGTCTTGTAAAAGTTCATCTGATATATTGTTATTGTGGTTGTATCTTATAAATAAAACAGGTAGTTTTGTTTAGAATTACTCGGCATATCATTATTCTGTTGTTCAAGTGTGGTGTCAAATAACTGATTAACATTGAAGTCGCCCCCCAAGAATTCTTCAGCCACGACCTGGGGCAAAGTAGTGACTGTTTCTAGTTTGTTGGATTAGCATTTGTACTAGGTACTGACACAGATTGAGGTTGTGCATCAGGTGTCATTTCTATTATATTCACATTCGGATATTGCCTATTATGATCTCCAAACTTTTGCGGTTGTTGTTGCTGTTGCGCATTATAACTTACCTGTCGGTCGTAAGGTATGCTCCAATTTTGACCTGGTGGCTGCTGTGGTAAAGCAGAGTTTGAATGAAAGTACTGATCGTTACGAGTCCAACCTTGATGCTGTCTTGGCTCGTAGTTATTATTATTTCTATTTCTGTTTGTGTTTTTGTTATTACCTTTGTATCCGTTGTTACCGTTGTAGTTATTACCGCGGTGCCTTTTGTATGGATTGCCGCATGAAATGTTATTACTGTTGTAACTATTGTTTGTATTGGAATACGCGTGTTGATTTTGATTTCCGTACTGAGACGGCATGTGAGTTTGCTGTTTTTGTTGTACCGCGTATCCAACTGTGGGCGCGCCAGAATTGTGTTGGCAAGCCTGCATGTTTTGCATACCACTAGTGTAAACATTGTGGCTGCTGTTTTGCCGCGCGAAGCGCTGATCTTCAAGTAACATGTCAACCGAATCTAAGGCTGTTAAAAAATAATCTGAATCGTCATCCGGGATATGTAGGAGTTTTTCTTTAATGTTGAAAGGCAATTTGGCCTTCAACGCACGGAGTATATCACGCGTTGCGACTGGTTCGTCTAAAAAATGTCCCATGTTCAAGTATTTTTCAAAATATCTGCGTAAGTTACCATTTTTACTGTTAAAAGTTTCAGGTTCTAAAATTTGTCTTCTGAGTCGCTCCTGGACGGATTGCGACCAGAATTTGTTCAGAAAAGCACGCTCAAACTCACTGTACGTGGTACATACGTCAGCTTGACTGTATGCCCAGACAGCTGCATCGCCTTGGATGTAACCGACAATATATGAAATCTTTTTCCGGTCACTCCAAGTGCGTGGAAATGCGTTACTAAAAGATTTAAGAAAAATCACCGGATGAATGGTTCGTTTTTCTGGGATAAAAATCTGAAATTGCCTGTGTTTCATTAAGCTTTCATCTTCCTTCGCATTGTGATATGGATTTATTCCACTGTAATTACTGGTATGTTCAGCTGGCGAGTAATTACGATAATGTTGCTGTGGTTTACCATGATAATAGCTTGTGTTTGTGTTTGCACATCGTGGTATGTGTTGTAGTCGTGGTGTGTTTTGTTCTTGTGTATTTGTCGTGTGCGGAATGTGTGTATCATACTCGAATATATATTGGTTTCTGAACTGTACATTTTGACTGATATTTTCGTTACATTCAGACTGTAGTTGATCGGTGAATTGTCTCATGGGTGCAGTGACGGATTGTACTGCGTCACTGATCAGCCGTTTGTTATTAGTAATGTATTGCGCTACGGAGTCGTGCACAATTGTTGGTAAATTTTCACGTAAGCATCTATCAAAATGTTTGTCTTTGTTCTCAACCCAATCATGAAATTCTATATTAATATTTTGAAAATGAGCTGTGGCATCTGATTGTAAGATGTCAGTCAGGTGTTGCTCAACATTGTCAAATTTATTCTGTACGTCAGTAATTCGTTTTTCAAGATTGTCATGTACTGAAGGATATGTTTGAATTTGTTCAGTAAGAACTTCACACGTGACATTAAGGTTTTTTACTTGTGTCTGTAAAAGTGCTACGTCAGTTGTAGTCTTTTCTTGTCTCGTATTGAGCTGGGAAAATTTAGTTACTGAGTTCGGTCATCTGTTTGGTCAGTGTGGCGTCTATAAGTTCCACACGCTTACATAAAGTGTCATTACCTATCTTGATTGCTATGAGATCAGATTTGATTTCGTCATTTTGTGTTTTTAACTGTTCATTTTGTGTCTCTAATTGTGCCTTTAAGGTTGCCATGTTTTCGGCGTTTTGTTTCATTAGCATTTGTAACATGTCGGCAATGTTTACCGTTTGCAAGGTCTCTGCCCCCGCCGCGTCATTAGACGTGACGTCATGCATTAACATGGGCTCTGATTAAGATTTTGAAATTTTTGTAGTGGACGGCCTATCGTCAAAATTTTCGTCAACACTTGCGTCAATGTTTGATGAATCGTCACTACCGGTTGCTGTCGTAAAGTCATTTTCTAACACTTGTCTCACGTCCGAGTCGGATTGCGTCTGAATAGTACGTCCTTGCTGTTCCATTTTTGCGTATTGTTTTCTAGTTATTACCATGCCACACGTGATATATGTTTCAAGAAAATTTTTGACACTGATTTTAAAATAAAATGTAGTTGAGCATGAATCGCTCGTAGCAACAATGGCTGTCTATTAATTTAAAAATATAAACTGAATTTGAGATTATTGGTAATGGCTGCTGGCCATGTTACATGATATCGTACAGAAGTCGGCCATATTGTACACTCGTGTATTGGTATTGTTGCATACGTTATTGTTTAGGGAAAAGTACTGAGAATGAAATTTATCACTGAAACTGTTATGCGGAAAAGAAACACTACAGAATTTACTGAAAAGCTAAAACACTGAATTATACGTCTGGTCAAGCCTACCAATGCAAAGATGCTGCGTCTTACCTTATTTTGCTGGAAGTTTCATTGCGTCTTCCCGCAAAATTTCAGAATTGGAAAATATCTTCAGATTTTGTTATCTCTCATACATTGACGTCCAGGTCCAGAAAGTTGATTTTTTACATGAAACAAAGAGAACAATGTAACAAATGACAAAATAACAAGTCCGACACGCAGTCGCCAATATAAAATAAATAAAATAAATAAAAAAATAAAATATATTGTTATTTAGATATTAATTATTCTATCTGTATGATGGTGATTGTGATTGCAATTGTAATTAATATTTTGCTTATCTGGAACGTGGACGTTTAATTATTCGTTATCAGACGCTTGACAATGGCTTTTTCGTAAAGGCAATGTTACTCGTAGTTGACCGTGAAATAAAACTGAATAATCGGACTTTGTAATTAAATCGTTTCCAAAGACTGCTGCGGTAGGTGCGGACTCATAATCTAAATCTCAATATTACAATAATTTGCCAGCCATGCCAATACGTCGTACAGAGGTGATTGTCTACTAAACATAAAAAAGTTACACAGTTAGTTAAATCAGATATATTCAATGAATAAGCCTACAGTTCATAATCTTACTTACTTTTATAAATATAAATTCTTTACAGAATCGAGTGCCTAGTGTGGTTGCAACTCGCAGTATTCTTCTATAACATGAAATATGGCGGTGTGCCAGACAATAAAATAAAATACGTGCTTCTCGCACCACTTCAACCAGAGCTCTCGCTTTCTTAAACAAACATAAGAGTAACGTAATTGTGCTTTTGTTTTATCAGCGACACAGCGCTGCAGTTGTGTGCCATAGGCTTTATTTATTTGTCAATGATTATTTATGTAATTAATATTTCGCGTTTCCGAGGAAACTCACGCTCGGCATGCAAATGTGCCTTTATAAGACCAAGAGCGAATAATAAGAGTGGATGATCAACAATGAAATGCTCTGATTAAAAAGGCTGTAAGACGTGGATGCAGTCTTCGCCCCTAATGTTCAATCTGTACATCGAAGAAGCAATGATGGAAATAAAAGAAAGGTTCAGGAGTGGAATAAAAATACGAGGTGGAAAGTTATCAATGATACGATTCACTGATGATATTGATATCCTGAGTGGTAATTTTAGGAAGAAATTTCTGAGAATATACGTTTGGAGCACAGCATTTCATGCTATTGAAACATGTGAAACGTCCCCTTTGAACAATTATACATGACTGTCCTTAAACTGACACACAATATTTTTAGCGCAACGCAATCTGACTTTCAGTAATCCCTACAAAATAGTGGCCCTGACTAACATTAACCTATACCTTTCACAAATCACTTACCTCACAAAAATCTTCGTTACTCGAACTACTGCAATACAGTGAGCGCCACTACTGCCAGCTAAATGAAAGATTCAAACTACGGAAGGCACTAACTACTGATAGGCATAGTTAGCAAATGAAAGATTTTAATATGTAGCAGTTCATGACATCCAGTCTTACAAATTTCAAAACTCCGCCATTTCTCTCCCCACCTCCACCACTGCTGGCGGCTCACCTCCAACTGCGCTACGCTACGCGCTGTTAACATCCAGCTGCCCAACACTACAATGGCAGACAACAATGCAAACTAGCCACAGACTGCACACAGCACAGCCAGTGATTTTCATACAGAGCGCTACGTGGCGTTACCAATATAAAAAACTAAACAGCCTACTTACACATGGACTGTGGGAAAACCGTAACAGAAGAGATTCGAAGCATTTGAGATGTGGTGGAAGGGACGAACGTTGAAAATTAAGTGGACTGATAAGGTAAGAATGAGGAGGTTCTGCGCAAAATCGGAGAGGAAAGGAATATGTGGAAAACACTGACGAGGAGAAGGGACAGGATGATAGAACATGTGTTTAAAACATGAGGGAGTGACATCCATGGTACTAGAGGGAGCTGTAGAGGGAAAAAACTGTAGAGGAAGACAGAGATTGGAATACAACCAGCAGATAATTGAGAACGTAGGTTGTAAGTGCTACTCTGAGATGAAGAGGTTGGTATAGGAGAAGAATTAGTGGAGAGCCGCATCAAACCAGTCAGAAGACTGATGACTTTAAAAGAAAAGTAAATATTTGTGCGTTCTCTGTCAGGAACGCAGTTGTTCCGTATTTATAAACTGATATCCTTACCGAGGTTTGTCTTATTACACGTCCACGGATATCGAAGTTTTAATTTATGTGTACCACAGACAGACAGACAGACAGCATATGGAGAACATATGGACAAGGGGGAAATGTCTGTTGTAATAGAGCTAACGTAGGAATTTTGCGTGCGTCCATTTTCGTGAACAAACCTTATGGCTATCGAACCACATGAAGCTGCCAACTCTGCTGGTGAGCGCTCAGAGCGGAACATCGCGTTAACTATACAGCGTCGTGTGTCGATGGCGCTGCGCCTCGTGACGTTGTACATCCTGTCTCCTTGCACGTCAACGTTAGCAGCCTCATCATGTATTCTGCAGGCTTTAGCGTAGCTGGCGGAGATCTACTTGAGGTGGCTGCACGTGGAGAACCCACATCCGGTTGTTCTATGTGGGGTTATTTCACCATTTTCAGCTGACTTGTACGACCGGTGACGACGTGGCGTAGTGACCGCCGCTTGCAATGGAGCCGCTAATTCTGCGATGTCCACGGTCTTCGTGTACCGGAGTAAAATAAACGAGAGTTAAGATTTCATGAAGGTGGTGTGAAAATACTTTTAGATTCCATTTCACGGAGTGAATCTGTATGCCATTTGGCATGACAGAGGCACGGAATTTTTCACTGTGGAAAGACTCTTCGGTTGCAGTTGTTGTGACTGAAGTAATGGCAACGGCTGTGGCCGAGCTGTTCTAGGCGCTTCAGTGCGGAACCGCGCTGCTGCTACGGTCGTAGATTCAAATCCTGCCTTGGCCATGGATGTGTGTGATGTCCTTAGGTTAGTTAGGTTTAAGTAGTTCTAAGTGTAAGCGACTGATGACCTCAGATGTTAAGTCCCATAGGGCTTAGAGCCATTTGAACCATTTTTGGTTTGGCAATGGATCGCGGAGGATCGTAATATCGTGTGGACCTGTAATAAATCGTGGATGTCGACTACTTCATTGAACATTTGTTGTGATTTATTCTTTCTATTGTCATTATCCTTATTAATATCAGTAGCATATTTTGCTGGTAGCGCGGCATATATGCATGTTTCTTTCAGGAAAGGAGGAGCGGTGCACTTCAAGAGGTTCTCACTCTCGTGCAGGCCTGTCTTGTATGCATACCGGGGAAGACTGAAAGACGTTTACTTGTTGGAACTATGATGCTTACCGATTGGAACTACGATGCCAGGGCTCTCTAAAAAGTTTACAGATCGTATGACTTTTGTTTTTCATAATCAACTACTAAATAACACCAAAAGCTAACTCAAAAGATAAGGTCTCTAGGCATATTTAGCCGCCGAAGTTACGTTTCCCAACAGTTCACCGCCTTGCTGAAAATAAATGTTTTTGGAGAGATTTTCAATTCAGCGTATGTTAGTTTCCCTGCATGGTTTACGTTTTTCCTGTTTTCTGTTTCGAACTTTAGACGTTTAATGTTTTTCGTGTCTGCTCAATCCGTCGCGTTGATGAGTTCGCACGACGAAACAGTGATGTTCCGTGACGGTCAGGTCCTCTAGTGTAACTGGCTGACAGAAGCAAACCGAGCAGCTCCCCATTCTGATTTCAATACTTCTAAAGTTTTCAAGCCATATGTGCTGGCTTTCGCATTTATAGCTCCATATTATGAAACCATGCTATTTAACTGATAGATTAAATTAAAGATCTGTCCAAAACGCGTCACTTCAGTATGTATTGTTGGCTACATTGTTGCAGATGTATTGTCAGTGGCTAAACATGATACGGCTCATATCTCCGTTGAAATTGCGTATATTCCCTCGTATATATTTGTACTTTTTTTGTTTTTAATTCGTGTTTAGATCGGGTTTGGGCATACGAATTTTTTCACTTCCATATTAACTGTGGATGCCCTACATGCAAAGTGTTCTTTCTCTTCCACCTAAGTCAATGTTCCAACTTTCCACTTAAGAATTTTCACGATTAATTCATACTAATCTGTTTTGTTGTAAACAGCAGAACACGAAAACGTATGGAGGTTGGTAGGACACCCTAATACTGAACGAACAGACACTATGGGAGGTCCATAAGCTATATTCCGTAGAGCTTGTGTCTCCAAACTCTTGCTGTATGGAACTAGACAGCATTTCAAGGTACAGCCTTAAAACTAGCTACTACACGTTCGAAAAACATCATTAGATATCAAAAGTTCTAAAAACGTTGACTGCCATTTTTTTAAATCCGTGTGGGAAGTTTCCAGAATACATCCTGATCGTTGAAATTGCACAATCCTTATTGAGAAACATACACTGACGAGAAAAAAATCGCAACACCAAGAAGAAGCTGTGCGATGCAAACGAAAGTTGGTAGGCGTCTTTCTACATCTGATAGATGATGCCTGTTCAGATTTCGCCAAGTCGCATTACAGTGGTGATAGTAGCTCCACTATGAGTATGCTAATCCAGTTTAATTTAAATTCACGCTGTAACGGCCGTGAGCATCAGTCACCTATGAGATTAGATGCGGTGAGTTGATGTCAGCGACGAATGACTTAAGTCGACATTATCAACGAGATGGTGTAATTGGGCTGCGCGCAGAGGGACGTGAAGGATCGGTGATTGCTGGCAGCGTGGTCTCGTGAATGTACGATTGCAAGAAGACCGCACGCCGGACTCCCACGTGGTTCTACCGAGAGGGAATACCACCGTGTTCAGCGTATGGCTCTGGCGCATCTTATTGCATCTGCAGCAGCAGTTTGAGAAGCACTTGGCACCACAGTGACACAAAGAAGTGCTACAAATTGGTTACTTTAAGGACAGCTCCGTACCAGAAGCCCTGTATGGTACGTTTCACTGCGACTTCAGTGGTGCGAAACAAGAGCTCGTTGGACGACAGCGTGTAGGTACGCTGTGTTTTCTGACGAGAGCTGGTACTGCCTAGGTGCCAGTGACGGCCGCGTTGCTTTTTTTTTTTTTTTTTTTTTTTTTTTTTTTTTTTTTTTTTTTTTTTTTTTTTTTTTTGAGGGCCTACAACCAACCTGTCTGTTTGCTATACACACAGTGGACCTACACCTGTAGGCATGGTCTTGGGTGCAATTTAGTACGACACAAGGAGCATTTTGTCGCCATCTGAAGCACGCTGACTGCAAATTTGTACGTCGATCTGGTGACTCGATCTGTTGTGCTGCCATTCATGAATATCATTCCAAGAGATGTTTTCCAGCAGGATAACGCTCGTCCACACAACGCTGTTGTAACCCATCGTGCTCTGCCAAGGCGACATGTTGCCTTGGCCTGATCGATCACCAGATCCGTCTTCAGTCGAGCACATGTTGGACTTCATCGGGCGACAACTCTACCGTCATGCACGACCAGCATTAACCGTCCCTGTGATGACCGACCGAGTGTAGCACGCATGGAACTCCATCCAGGTGTCTGACATTAGACACCTGTACAACGCAATACAAGCACTGTTGCGTGCTTGCACTCAACATTCTGGCGGTTACACCGGTTATTAATGTACCAGTATTTCACAGTACCAGCATTTCATATTATCAATCCTTGATCTGGCGCGCACATTAACCTGTGATCTTGCAACGTTAATCACTTAAATATTCGTATGTTACCTAGACGAATGTATTCTCGAAATTTCGTTATTCTGCATTAATTATTTTTTGGTGTCGCTTTTTTTTCGGTAGTCCCGTACTAGAGCTTTTATCAACGAGCCACGCAGAAGCAAACGCTACAGAAACAATAACTCAAATGTCCATTTGATGTTTGAAAACTGTTTTGTTGGGAAGGTAATTTCAAACACCATTCTAAGCTCCTGTGCGTTATTCCAGTTTCAGCACAGAATAAAAGATGTTGTAATTGCAGATGGGTAGACATAAAGTGTTGCTACAAAGCAGACTTCTTGATTTCGATCATGTCGCAGAGAAAACAAAAATGAAATGGAAATGTGTTGCGTACAGAAATAAGCAGTCAGACAGAGTGTGTGTCTTTCTCAGTCTGTCAGTTTCAAAGAACGCAAGGGTAATTATGCTGGAGTAGCTTCACGGGAAGCAGACGTCCGTTACGGAGTGATGCGCAACCCTTGCACAGCAAAGCAGCTCCACAGACTCACAAAGCCGAAGAATTTCGCTGAATCTTTCAGAGAAGAGAGTGCCCGGCACTCAGTCTGTAGCACGGTTAGCAACGTGCCCACTCGCAGAGAGGTCAGAACATATTTACACGACGAGCGACAAGAACCGCGCTCCGCGACTGAATAAATAACACACTGCATATTACTCAGATGCTGGATTTCGTCTCTGGGTAGCAGCCACTGTCTAGGGAGTAATTTACACTGTACAGGAGCTGCTACATCATATTTACTTAGTAAACAGCGTAATCTCAAATACAGTCTCTTGCCGAACTGGCAGACAGATGTAGGGAGTCTTTGCATATCTGTGTAAGTAACCAGCCACCCGTCCCGGCCTTGCATGCGTGGGACAAAGCATCTACGATCGGATGATTTATTTGCCGTCGTGGTAATAATTTATATACAGAAAATTGAAACAAATAAGCCCTCGGTCACAATTCTTTAGTCTTATTAAGCAGGTTTCAACACTCCTAAGAGTGCCTTCATTAGAATTTAGACATTTAAAGTGGTCTATAACATAATTACAGATTTATGGGGAAAAATTTATATAAAAAGGTGTAAGCACTGACAAACAATACAAGACAAAGATGGTACTTACACGTCAAGTACAAAATAAATAATAGGCCGGAAGGGCTTTAGTCAAATGTTTAAAAGGAATGTGTGAAGGGGAACCTCTAGGGGCTGCTCATACCTGTACAGCCACAGGTTGATTTACTTGTGCATCAGTGTCATCTGTTAACGGAAATCCTATCAGAATCCCCGCATTGGTTCCAGAGATTAACCTCCACCTACAGACAGAAAAACGCGGCGGGGGAGTTTAGTTTAAAATGTGCGTAGAATCTGCTGTAGACATTCTTCATTATTCATATATACTTGAAAATCCTAATAGAGTGAACGGTGGAGAGTACTTTGTATCAGTATTGCATACGCCGGGTGACAGGAAAATAGAGTAAAAGTTATCTTTATTAATCTTTAATTAAATATGAACTTACAAAAATGTTGGAAAATTGCCACTGAAAGAATTTAAATTTTTCAAAGATTTTAAATATAGTTTATTAATTGTTCCGTATGATGTATTGACAAATAAATTTATTAATTTATATGGTTTTTTTAATGAATGTAGGTGAATTATGTCGTGTAGTGAAGTACAGAATTTGTTTGCTTCGTCTATCTTATTGACAAGGCATTTATAAATTTGTTAAATCGTAAGCTTTGTAATGTAGTTTCGTATACTTAATCCTTTTCGATATGCATTAACGTTAATTTAAGGACGTTCTTTTTTTTCAAAAAAAGGAAAAATCTTTTCTTACACTTATCTCTAATATACGAGTGCTTTAACTCCAGCTACCGGCACATTCTGTAAGTGTTAACTTGCCATTTTAGCGTAAACACAACACTGAGTATTGCTGTAACTATCAGTACGTGGGAGGGTCACGTGTCGCCCAGCGTACCACTGTATATATTACCGTGGAAGCTGTACTATATTTAACACATACCTTGTAATATATATTACAGCTTCCACGGTATAATTAACTATGAATATTTTGATATTTAATACTTTGCATAATCACATTGCTTTTACGCGCTGTTCACTAAAAGCAAACATTTCTTCTTTGTCGTAGACAAATCTCTACACGCAGTTGCTGATTGTAACGAAAATAACTACATAGGCGTTTCAGACTATAAAGTGCTTACGACGCTGTACAGTATCCTTGTTTCAGTTGCTGTCACAGAGAGTGTGGTACGTTCAACAAAATAGTCTTCCTTATAGATAATTATTTATTGTTCATATTTGTTTGTCAGTACGTGATAGCCGGCCGGTGTGGCCGAGCGATTCTAGGCGCTTCAGTCTGGAACCGCGCGACCGCTACGGTCGCACGTTCGAATCCTGCCTTGGGCATGGATGTGTGTGATGTCCTTAGGTTAGTTAGGTTTAAGTAGTTCTAAGTTCTAGGGAGCTGATAACCTCAGATGTTAAGTCTATAGTGCTCAGAGCCATTTGAACCAGTACGTGATATATTTGCACTTGTGTTCGTTTTAAGCTGTTCGTAATAGATTTTGTTTGAAGATATAAAATAAGAATGATACGAACGATCCAAAGGTTTATAATATTACGTGTGGTACGTCAATTCCCTGTAAATTTTTTAAATGTAAACCAGTAGCAGTTGTTACGTAACTTGTTACTTAGGACAATTTTTCTTTTACCTTTGGTTTGTCTGTTCTCAGATCTGAAGATGGTAGCTGAGCTACCGAAACTAGTGATCACTTTGTAAAAAATAAAAAATAAGAAAAAACATATTTAATGTTGAACGCGATTGAGGCAATATATGGGAAATTTATGAAAATTTTAAAAAGCTTTTATAGAAAGTTTTTGAAATTATTATAATTTTACATTGTATTATCTGCTTACCATCGCTTTATACTATTCTGACATGTCAGATATATTCATTTATTAACTGTAACATTCAACTTACAAGTGCTGAAAGTAACTGTGCTCTCAGTACCATGCGTCAACCAGCTACACGCAACGGGACATATACACCTATTTATAGAGGAAATAGGGTTATTCCGCATCAAACCTCACACTGTGTACAAATGTACGCAATGAAATACTGAGTCTTAGCTACGAAGAAACAAAGAATCGTCAAAATCCATCAGAAACAGCTAAGGATAGTATCAGGAATTACAAATAAATTATTTCATTGTCCTTTAACTAGAAACGAATACTGCATAGCATTTCGAATTGTGTGGAGTTCACTCCCTATTTCCACTGTCTTTGTTCCATAATTAAGAACGCTTGAAACATTATAAAACCCATGTGAAACAAGGGGAAAGTTTTCTGTTGACTTATAACATCGTCAGTAGAGCGCCCTTTGCTAGAACAGTAGGCTGAAAGAAAAGCAGCTAGATGATCGTCCTGTGGACAAGATCCGTCCCGACCACAACGCCAGAACGAAGATGTTCAGAGAAACCGGACATTCTGATAATCGAAAGAACGTAGAGAAAGTACGTTTCGATAATGAGTCTATTGGTGTTTTGAAATTTCGTATACTAGAACAACATATATTGAATAATTAACGGGTGATACCTAAACCATAATTATATCGAGTCATGGATGGTATTGAGGCACATTGTAGGGAAGCAGCCTACTCACGCCGTATAAAATTCACATCAGTCTTTCCATTGTGTGCCAGCCAGTCCGCTGTAACTAGCTCTGACGTCATAAATGTTGCGCAATACTTTAAAAATCAAGTAAATAACCTGAAACGTTTCTAGCATGTCAGGAGTAATACTAAATCAATATGTGTTGAATATCAGTTCAATAACTTTAACCATTTTCGAAATTTGGACGTTTTTCTGTAAAAATCATTGGCGCAACAGAAAAGAGCTAGAGACTTAAAAATTTATATTTAGATTCCTTTTTGATAATAATTTAGTAGGAACAGTATTCTGGATCTCACAAATTAAAATTTTTGTTGAAATTCATGATTTTCTGGTTTTGTCTTAAAAATTAAGGAAGCAAGATAGATTAAGTAGGCGAATAAATAAGGCTAGGATGTTTAAATTTAAGTAGAAGAGAGATCCGCTATAATCATAAAGATGTGAGAAGTTTCAATTGAATAACTATAAAACAATAGCGATAGCGTATTTCCAAAGGGCTAGTTCAGAGCTCGTCTACTGCGTGTAGTGTAATTAAATTAATTCTCTCGCCCAAAATAATTGATTTAGCCACGTCAGACTTTTATTATAATTGCTTACCTGTGTGCTGATTGCACAGTTAAATTGAGAGCTTCATCGGCCATCAGCAAAGGAAGCAATGATTTATTCGATAACTTAAAGTGGTACATTACTAGCCCAGCGGCTAGTCGGGAGAACGGAATTGATCAGGCGTTCCCTTAGCCGTCCGCACCGCGGCTTTATATATAAGAACGCTGCGCGAGGAAAAGAGACCCCAGTTCTCTCCAGACGCTGATTAGCACACCATCTGTGCCAGGAGTCGCGTCGCGTCGGTATCATTGATATAAACAGCCTCGGATGCCGTAATAAGTTACTCGGGATACGCGTAACCATGAAATCGTTTTCGAGTGAAGTGTTAATTCTGGGATGACATTAATGATCTATCTTCAGTTTGCGTATGTCGTTTTTTCACGTGCTGCCGCTGGACAGACATTCTACCATTATTTAGCGTGGCGTTTGATGAACATTATCATCAAATTATGGCGAGCATTCACTTAAACATTTAATTTGGACAGTTATAGTTGCATCAGCGCATTAGACTCTGAACTGCTCTGGTAGTTGGATTGTGTGGATTCTTTTTGGTCTGTGACTTTCAGAATATAGTGAACATTTTAGACAGAATCGTTTTTGATTACGAATCCCGGACAATCTCCTGATTCCTCAGAGCTATAAGCTGTTGCTACAAGTGTATTTCTCAGATGAAGTGGGCACTAGGAATTCTAATTACAGGCTTCACGTTTTGCTAATCACTTTCTGGTTGCCAACATTGTAGTTAGAGAGCCAGTGTTGAGAACGGCAAAAGACAGCATAATTAATAGGAACATTTATATAACAATTAATTCCACCCGCCGCCCCACATATGGTTAATCGGCCGGGAAATGCATCTTTTCTACATTACATTTTACATTATTATAAATAACAATCATACCACCAGCCGCCCCACAACATGTCTGAGCGTATACTATTCGAAGTAAACGCAGCTAACCATGTATTTGTAATATGATTCATAGTTACAGTAGAAACTTTTCATGGATACATAAGAGACTTACGTACACAGTCATCTCCCCAGAGGCACTACCATTGTAGGTACTCGACAATGTTTCGCACCGCCCGTGATCGTAGAGTATTCTAAGTCAATCTTTTCTTGTTTAGGTATGCCTGAGGAGAAAGAATACCACAGGGAAGAAGCACCGCGTTCAGAATGAAGAAAACTGAACAACCTCCACCATGATATTTTACGACAAAAGAAATGGGGGTGGTGAATAATAGAGCGTAGGGAAATAAAGAAATAACTTTCAGCTGTTAGCGTTTAACAGTACAGTCAGAAGCAATATTACCTTTGAGAATAACACGGTAACACTTTATATACGTCGTCTCTCGTTAAGGTCACAAGCTTTCAAACAAATTCTGTAATCCCAGACGGTCAGTAGAGGAACATTTATAAGTAGAAGTCACGCTCGGAAAAATTTAGCTTTGGTTCCATCTTCGTTTTTCTCAGTAAGACATTTTCTACACAAAGCTCTCCAAGAATAATAAAGCCGTCAGAGGCGAACGTTCTTCAGAAAGTTTAAGTTAATTTCAGTTGTATGTACGATTCATTTCACGTTCAAAACGAAGACAGTTTTATAGGGGCCAATGTTAACCTAGGGTAAAATAATAATACCACCAACGAATGTGGTCGGAAAAGTTTCCTAACTCAACATGAAGATACCAGCACTTGTCAACTAAAAATGGTTCAAATGGCTCTGAGCACTATGGGACTTCTGAGGTCATCAGTCCCCTAGAACTTAGAACTACTTAAACCTAACTAACCAAAGGACATCACACACATCCACGCCCGAGGCAGGTTTCGAACCTGTGACCGTAGCGGTCGCGCGTTACCAGCCTGTAGCGCCTAGAACCGCTCGGCCACTCCGGCCGGCTGTCAACTAACGTTGGGGCATTTGTGTGAATAAGGCACTCAACAGAATTTCGATTATTTTCGATGTGCAGTTGTTGCTTGTCAGTCGTTTTAGTGAGTCAATGGGAAGGTTTTTGTGAAAACGGACAAAATAGAGTAACGAACTGTTACTAGCCTTTCGTTTTTGAAAGGCGATTTGCCTAAGCAATTTAAACACGAGTTGGACGTTGTGTCGGGGGGCTCTGCAACATCATCTGAACGGCAGCTGAACTAAAACGTAGCCGCACCAGGTTGGGTAACGATGAGTGACCGGTACGGCCAAAAACTACAACCACCTGGCTCAAGGTCACCGAATGGTGCTAGAGAAAAATGAAAAAAAAAGTACAGGAGCATATTACGAGACGCTACTTGACAAGCTGTCTCATTTGTAGAAGAAAACAACTTTGTTTCACCAAGACAATGCGCCGACTCACACAGAGGTTGACGTGTCAAAAACCCACAAATTGTGCTTTCAACTGCTTGATGTGACGGTACGTCACATAAATATTGACATTTTTATCGGTTGTAAACCGTAATTAAATATTTTATGAATATAATTAGTGTAAAAGATGTAGTTAATGTTCTTGAAACAACTGATGTGCAGCGATAATTAAAGAGTAGCATCTTTATTTAATGTCTATGAAAATAAAAAAAGGATCAAAAGAGACGTGATTGTACGGCCGGGTAGGAAGGACGTATTTTGTGGTAGGCACACTGTTTTGTTTCGCTATACGGAAGGCAGCCATTGAGCGGCTACACATATTTTATGTGAGTTATTCGTATTTATTGCTAAAATAAACTTGTTATTATTATTACAAAATGAATTTCTTTGTAATGGTTGTCACCTCAAATGCTCTCAGTGGCTAATTATTTTTAATAAACATTTTTTCAGTAATTTGTGCTGCGAGAAGCTCATCTTCCGATGCAGTCTCTGGTCGGCCATTACGCGCCGAAGTATTGGCTCTGAGCACTATGGGACTTAACATCTGTGGTCATCAGTCCCCTAGAACTTAGAACTATTTAAACCTAACGAACCTAAGGACATCATACACATCCATGCCCAAGGCAGGATTCGAACCTGCGACCGTAGCGGTCACGCGGTTCCAGACTGAAGCGCCCAGAACCGCACGGCCACACCGGTCGGCGCTGAAGTATTAATTTATTTTTCAGTATTCACAGTAACTGTAAATGCGAGAGATTTCGTTATAATAACCTTTTTAAATTGCAACAGATAATTAATTTACGTTAAAGTTCATGTTTTTAAACTATACAGATTCCATGAGTTCGGTAAGTTTTATCTTGGCCGCTCCACGGCAACAATCGAAATTCTCTCAAGCCTTGCTTTGCAATCAATAAACAGAAATTAACAAAATTACATTCAATTCAGTTAACGGCAACTATATTTCAGTCATCGCGTTCAAAATCTAAAATTGTTCATGAATAACTGAGGCCCTTGAAGAACCCGTTTCGTATTTACTTATGCACGTTAAGTAAAAGTGACAAGAAAAGACAATATCCCTGAGAGAAAGAATCATGCTGATACATTAAAAATATATAAAATATATATATCTAATTTTTTTGTATATGACGCAACGAATGCCACACGACGTCACATTGACCTCGCTCCGTACTCCCCATATCCAGCCCTGAACGACCTTTTCTCTCTGTATCCTCGGCTATAAGCTGAGCTCGAAGGACAGAAATTTTTGTCGAATGAAGAGACAATCATCTTCGAAAATAACTATTTTGCAGATAATGACCTTGTTACTCGAACTGTTTAAAGAGATGGGAACCTCACTGGGAGAAGTAAGCAGATTATGTTTTTGTTAGGTCATTAACTTTTGACTGTGCGGCTGGTCCCAGTAGAGGTTCGAGTCCTGCCTCGGGCATGAGTGTGTGTGTTTGTCCTTAGGATAATTTAGGTTAAGTAGTGTGTAAGCTTAGGGACTAATGACCTTAGCAGTTAAGTCCCCTAAGATTTCACACACACACATTAACTTTTCAGACTACACTCATATTTAAGTACAGTTGAACACTCGAAAGTTCTTTCTGTGCTGGTGTACAAGACAAAAGACGAAAATCATTAAGACATCAACATAATATTTTCAAACAGTACTGACATGAAGTATGAAATACTATCAATTTTATTGCTTCTGTGTGTACAATTACATGCTGCACGAACTGCAGATGTAATTTCAAGATATAACTCAGTATCTGCTTGTATTAAAAGTTCGCACGTGTAGTCTCTCGCTTTCAAATGAACTACAAAATGGCTCAAATGGCTCTAAGGACTATGAGACTTAACATCTGAGGTCACCAGTCCCATACTACTTAAATCTAACTAACCTAGGAACATCACACACATCCATGCCCGAGACAGGATTCGAACCTGCGACCGTAGCGGCAGCGCGGTTACGGACGGAAGCGCCTAGAGCCGCTCGGTCACAGCAGCCGGGTAAATGAACTACAGACTGCCATCACAATGCATGGCGGCTGCTCCGCACATAACGCAAAACGGCGTGCCACAGCGTCACTATATACAGGGTGGTCAGTAACAGTTTGAAAAGCTTGTAATGATGCTGCAGGGTAGGTTGTTATGAGACATAACTGTTAAGAAAAAATTCGATACGTTGCAGCGTTTTTTAGTTAATTATCATCAAAGTTAGCCAATCAGGCCTTTGGGTGAAATAAACAGTTCACATAATATACAAGAAACTGCTGATTTCTCAAACTGAGAAACGATCAAGAATGGGATGCCGCAAGGTTCGGCCTTGGGTCCTCTGCTGTTCTTAATATATATTAATGACTTCCCATTCCATATTCACGAAGATACGAAGCTGGTACTTTTTGCCGATGATACAAGTGTAGCTATCACACCCTACAGACAATAATTAACTGGTGAAATTGTAAACGATGTTTTTCAGAAAATCATTAAGTGGTTCTGTGCAATGGACTCTCATTGAACTTTGACAAAACACAGTATATACAGTTCCACACAGTAAATGGAATGACATTATTAATAAATATAGACTTCGATGAGAAATCGGTAGCTAAGGTAGAATATTCAAAATTTCTAGGTGTATGCATTGATGAGGGGTTGAACTGGAAAAAACACACTGAAGATCTGCTGAAACATTTGAGTCCAGCTACGTATGCTATTAGGGTCATTGCAAATTTTGGCGATATACATCTCAGTAAATTAGCTTACCACGCCTATTTTCATTCTCTGCTTTCGTATGGCATCATATTCTGGGGTAACTCATCATTGAGTAAAAGAGTGTTCATTGCACAAAAGCGTGTAATCAGAATAATTGCTGGAGATCATCCAAGATCATCCTGCAGACACTTATTCAAAGAGCTATAGATCCTCACTGTAGCCTCACAATATATATATTCACTTATGAAATTGGTTATAAACAATCCGAACGGATTCAAAAGTAATAGCAGTATACATGGCTACAACACTAGGAGAAAGAATGACCTTCACTACTCAAGGTTAAATCTTTGGCTCAGAAGGGGGTAAATTACGCTGCCACAAAAGTCTTTGGTCACTTACCTAATAGCATCAAAAGTCTGACAGATAGCCATATAGCATTTAAAAGAAAATTAAAAGAATTTCTTAATGGCAACCCCTTCTACTCATTAGATGAATTTTTGGATATAGTAAGTGGGTAATTTCCCCAACTCCCACAAAAAAAAAATATTGTCATGTAATATTTTGTGTAATGTAATATCTTGTATAAACAACTTTTATAAACCTGACACGTTCCACATCATTACAAAGTGTCGTATTCATGATCTATGGAACAAGTACTAATCTAATCTAATCTAATCTAGTAAATTCAAGTGGCTCATTAGATACAATGAGTGTCACTTGTTCTCATAGAATAGACGGTAGCGCACAGTACTGCTGAGCCTTTGGCTCGTGTTTGATCCTTATTACAGTCAAAATTTTTGCATCGCTTTCTTGTTCCGTTTTAGGTAACCAAAAAAAGTTCACATTTGGTGACATCATTTCTGGGAGAACGCTTGTAGGAGTGGCGTTCAGTAAATAACGCAACGCTTTCTTTTCTTGGCCAATTTAGATTGAAAAAATGTGGGAATTTCTTGCGGGACATCGTGGCGTATTCCCGCTTCGGCCCCTATTGTTTCATGAAGTTCCCACAGGTTGAGGCACTGTACGTAGTCTTCAAAATGGCGTCTGTAACGGAGATGCGTACCAAGCAGAGACTTATCATCGAGTTTCTTTTGGCAGATAACCAGAGCTTCGCAGATATTCATAGGTTCTAGCAGCATGTCTACAGAGACCTGGCAGTGATCAAAATTACGGTGAGTCGTTGGGCGAGGCTCCTGTCATTATCACAACAAGGCCGCGCAGACCTGTCCGACCGACCACCCGCGTGCCTGCCGCCCACCCACAGTTGTCATACTCCCGCAATTTTGGGACGTGCGGACACTCTCATTCGGGGTGACCGACTGATCACATTCAAACTCCCCTCTGCTCAACTGGACATCTATGTTGGCAGTGCCGACACATTTGTCCACCCTTAACGGAGCTCGCAAAACTTCACTGGACTGTTCGTCCTCATCCTCCTACAGCCCGGAACTCGCACCTTCCGACTTCTATCTGTTTGACCCAATGAAGGTTGCACTCTGCGGGAAGCGGTACGTGGATTTTGGGAAGGTTACTCATGCAGCGTGACGCTGGCTCCGACGTCGGCCAGTAGAGTGGTACCATGCGAACATACAGTTCATCGCAGTAAAGTGGCGTAAGGCCGTCGCATTGAGCGGAGATTACGTTGAAAAACACAGTTTCGTAACCAAAAGTATGGGGAATAAAGTGTGTATTAGAATGCTGAGTAAAATCAATCTACTTTCAGAAAGAAACTTGTATTTGCGCACTTCGGTCTGATAGGCTAACTTCGTTGCTAATGAAGCGCAAAGCAGAGCATCGTATCGAATTTCTTTATTGACAATTATTTCTCAATACAGCCTACTCTGAAACACCCTTTCAAAGTTTTTCAGACTGCTTCTGACGACCCTGTGTAGTCTGTCCTTTTGGGTATGCGTCGGCAGAATGACCTTATCTTTGACCTACCGACTGTTCATAATCGTGCGAGGACTGGACATTCTCTACGTCGAAGAGAAGCTTTTTCTTTTTACGTTGTCGATTTGACATGAAGGAAGCAAGAAAATTATTCATGTACACAGGAATGATAACACAAGCGTGATTTTGTACCGCAATTAACTTAGTCTCCCACTGTACGTACCTTTCATCATTGTCTCCTTTACTCTCCCCTTGTCACTCAAGTAAAAAGTGTCAGATGTGATCTGTTCGGCACTAAGAGGGGCCGCCCAGTATTTTCATCTGAATTCAAAAGTGACAGGATTATAGCAAGTGGCCGTGGTGATCTAGAGCACTCAGGTTGAATCCCGGGTACGGGCGTGGATTTTTCCTCGTTCTAGGCCTGCATGACACTCCTACATCCAGTCAGCTTGCTATGAAATGAGCATCGGGGATCTATTCGGGCAGCTCAAAGGCGTCTACGAGGCTGAGACCGCTATCTGCCCCTTCCAAGAGCCACGCCAAAGAATGGCTGTATTCCACCTACAGTTAGTCTAATAGCTCAGTCACGGACTTGTGACATAAACTTTATTTATTCTGGTAATGAAAGTAATAATAATAAAAATATTCGAAGTAAGCTAGTGACAGCGACAAGCGACTTAACATTAAAATATGAAGAAAGTGCATAAATGGGAATGCATGATAATGTGACATAGTTGAAATAACGATGTGTGTATCACATAGCGACAAAAATATACCGCAAATACGTGAGTGTATCGTCATGCTAAATATTCATATCAAGAAGCACAAGAAAGTTCATACACATCTGTTTATGAAATACTCACAAGAATATCATCAGTCTGCGGAAAAAAACACAAGAAGGGATCACTAGTATCAGCTGTGAATTCTCGTTAAATGCTTCTTCACTGATAAAACATGTACTGGTCCGTGACTGGCAGTACCCAAGATCGATTGACAACGAAAAGGGATCGTACTGCACCAACGTCTCTATGCCGTTATTGCAGAGTATCCTGTTGCGCAAAGTACTTAGGCCACCAGTCCACCACCACACCTTTAATTAGGTACGGTTTCTTACTTTTAAATAGATGTTAAGACTGCAGAAATCTAATTAATTGCAGAACATTCCAGTTGGAGAGGAGACTCTGATGACGACTAGAATCTAACCCGCGCCGCAATCACACTGGCAATGAACTAACCGGACAGGAAATCAGCATTAGTACAGTTAATATTGCAGCTACCTCAACCACTGACCATGCAAACAGCCTGTCTGCCAAATAATGGGAACAACACCCTGCCCGGACACGACGCCGAAATCGTACCAAGCCACGATAGAACTACGAATAATCACTTAACAATATTCACAGACCAATGATTACTGAAGTTAAGCAATAGTGAATAAATGGGCCTATTTAATGAACCACTCTCGTTGTCTACGATACTGATCTCGTCAGAGCAACAAATTACTTTAATTTCAGTACCTGATTATCTTTCGTGATGATAAATGCGACATCCAACGAGCAATTGTTATCTTTCGCAACGAGCTTTCCTCAACGCAGTGCGTACTCTCTGACATAAACTCGGAACTATTTTATTACTTGTACTAAAATACCAATCTGTCTACCGTCTTGAAATGATTATTCTGTTTATGGACAATTCCCTCACTACTGTTAGGAATTAAAACATTTTTAATTCTCCCTTAAATATTTTTCCAACTCGACGCAGTGATAATATGCAAGTGATGAGACTTCGCATGCGTCACAGAATAACGAATCTTTGTTAGTAGCAAAATCTTTGGCCTTTCCGCAAATAATTCAATTACTTCAATTAAACTTATTCATCACTTAGGAAGCTTTTTCCTTTAATTGACATCTTTTCTTTAATATTGAGAAGATCTACTTTCAGTAGATTATTTATAATTTCATTCTTTCAAGAACCTTTTTACCAAGCACATTACAAAACACCACATTATATGTGATATCGACTCCACTGTATCAATATTTCTGAATTACACTTGTTTATACTTCGAAAATTCAACAGATATATTCACACTAGATACCACTTAAATAGACTGGAACGTTTCCTTTAACCCCAATGAAATTCGATTTATTTTCCTTCTAGGTATCTCAATACACGTTAGTTATCACCAGTGAAAGAGTGCCAGCAAATATACTATCATTCCCAACAATACGGAAACAAGTAATAAAAAAAATCAAACGAAAATCCTAAATGTCACCGCCACTTTTCAACTAACCTTAAGTTACAATTTAAAAGCAAATCTTGACCTCTTCAGGCGTTGACCACACGCGACCCGCTAAGTTCCCTAACATTTAATTCGGCCACTCGTCACCTTGATGAATCAAGTTTTGGTTTAGCTACGTGTAGCTCGTTAAATGGTTCCTTCAATTTACTATCGCTTGTCTACTCAGTGATCCGTGCACACCATCACCTTATATTGAAACAGTTCGTCCTTCTATGAGCCAATTCGCTGTCTGCTGCAAGCTAGTGGTCTTGAAAATACAACTACCAACACGTGTTCGAGGCTTTCCCTTCTCGATACACACACGCACAATTTCCAAACCACCTCAATAAAAACGACAAGCAACCCAGTTACCTCTGGGCGCGTCGCGACCACTCAACATACAATGTAGACGGGATATCGGTCACACCGATTCCACAAAACTCAGCACCTAACAAATCAATCTCTCAATTAAATCAGGCTCACCCGGGACTCACCACAGCAAATTTTACGAACGAAACTGTTCCCACAACTATAATCAACAAAATTCCGTGCACTCTCCCAAGACTTAGGTGTCAACTGAGTAGCCTCACTACACCACGCAGTGAAACGCTGTAAGATCAGACCTGATAGACACCACTACCAACACTTGGTCGGTGAGAGGTCTATCCGGGAACTAACTAACCCTTTTCGTTGTACAATAGGAACCATTTAAACGAAGAAACACGCAACGCCACGCCAACTGTTAGCAATCAATGTAATAAGAATCGGTGCTGTCGATTCTTCGCAATAGCGGCCGGCTGATGCGCGTCTCTAAGGCGGCATCTCTGGCCGCAGCGAGGGCGATATGGTATTTCGCTGCAGTCGCGCATGCTCGCCACCTGCTATTCCGTAGACGCTCTCATATCATCTAGAACACAATTTGATTTTGGTTTTACCACATCATGCACGTATATCGTGACCACCAGGTGTTATCATTGATTTAACACGCAGGACGCTCAGCACCAGTAAGGGCCGATGTACCCCGTGCGTTTTGACACAGCACAAACACTGAGAGAAGTGTAATACAAAGGGTGTCCATTCTAACATTCTGCGTGGTGTCTGTTTGCTCTATATCGTGTCTCCCTACCATTTTCGCGCAACGACGCTCTTAGCGTGTTTTTTAGGGAATTGACTTGTTTGAACCTGGGACCTGTTGCTGGTAAGGAGACGCCAGACCACACATGACATGTAGAATTCAGAAGAGTTCAGTGAGACTAGCGATGATATAACCAAATACTTAATGATTTCAGCGTCAGCTCCACTACACTCCCTGTAAAAGAATCTTAATACTAACTAAATTTAGTGGAAGGGGTTCAAGGCTTTCCTGTTTTTAGTTAGCTGGTAAAATAACGTCGAGAAAGCAGTTAAGTTTACCATTGGAAATTTTATTCTACTCACAAATCATCGTTTATAAATTGCACTATTGATAAAAGGAAATGTTTTAATATAGGACGGTAAAAACTAACTGCGTTCAACAAAAATGTAAACGAATATTCCCTGAGTGGGTTTCCAACTTCTACAATAGATCGAAGGATGACCTATGCCATACCACATCTATAATCTAGGTTTAAATTAAGTTTCACAAAAGAGAAAACTATCAAAATGGTCTACAGTGACCCTCAATTATCTTTAATTACTTATCTAACTTGTCTTAAATTACAATGGCTGATGTGGCTTTTCAATAACTATATAACAGAAAAATCATTGCATTTCAGATTTTTACTTCAAGTGGCATACATGAATACCATAAGCTTTAATTGACGATCGACACTAGTATTACGCAAAAAGGTGGTGTAACAGATGAGATTCTGCAGTTCTGAGTGAAGCTTTATGCGCTGTTATGTGGCATCGCGTGCGTTCATCACCTTGTCGGTGTTCGTAAGGGGCGGCGGACAGCACAGCTCCGCTCACCTCGCCGTCTCGGAAGCAACACCCTCCTAACTTCTCCTTACTACAATTTACCAAAGTTGGTTTAAAAAAAACTATCTGGCTGTATTTTCATCTGACCAATCAGGGTCTCAACGTTAACCTTAAGCTCCGCCTACAAAAATTCTGTCTGTCCAATGAGAAACGTTGTACTTTTCATGGTGGGGCAATGTTTGTAAAGTTTGCAATGTAACAGAGACGCGAGAAAGTCTCACGCTAAAACTTGCAGCTGGTGTGGTCCTTTAGTGTTATCGTAAGATCTATACTGTTCTTCTGGAGGGCTCTATCTTTAAACATGGGCTGGAGGGTGGTCCTAACATAACAGAGACGCGAAAAAGTCTCACGCTAAAACTTGCGGCTGGGGGGTGGCCCTTTTTGTGTTATCGTAAGATCTATACTGTTCTTATGGAGGGATCTAGCTTTTAACATGGGCTGGGGGGTGGTCCTCACGTAACAGAGATGCGAAAAAGTCTCACGCTAAAACTTGCAGCTGGGGTGGTCCTAGTGGTTAGCTGGCGACGTGGGTGTCCAGTCCGTCCCTTATCATAGGGCCTTCTAGCTTAACACGGTTCTGCTCTCGGCTTCTGTTCTCGTTTCTCCCCTCAGAACTGCATCTGTCTCACGGTGGGAAGGTATGACATGCATTTAGGCATTCTTGTGTTAGTCTGTGGTATTCCATCTGCTCACTCGTTACTCGTATTACTTTGGTTAATTTAATGTCACGATTTATTCGGAACTATGTGACATACTACTGGATTTGCTTATCATGTCAGGGTTTTCATGGTAGGTGTTGGATTTGCCTGACACCTTACACCATAATTGAAGTTCCAGTTTCAAAACGCCGTAGAAAGATAACCACTGCTCTGAATGACGGGAAATTTGAAGAGCATATAATTGATGCAGAGGGAAACATCGTGGAACAAATGAAAAAATTGAAATTTTACCAACAGATGGCGATGTATGGTGCATAATATGCCAACCAACAAACGCGCTTCAAACGGCTGTTCCTCAGTTTAGATGCGCGTGGCGCAACACGACTGTCGCACTTTGCTGTTAAAGCACTTTTACAAGAACGGTGACTCTCCATCGACAGCTCTGGAGAAATTCCGGATACTCTAGGGTATGAAAAAACGCATTGGTCCGATGTCTGCTAAGATTATGGAGAAAATGATGACAAAATTGGAAGAGACAGGAGCTTTTGAAGTGCTGTGTGGCAGAGGGAGGAAAGAAGTTGACGCGACGTCTGTCGAAGATGTGACCGCGGCACCGTAGGAGGGGCAGAGCGTTGGTGTACAAACATGCTGTGGACGGATAATTGCCAGAACGTTATACATGCCTGTGAGCATGGTTCAAACATTCCTATGAAACGTCCTGCATTGCTACCCACACAAAATCACCCATGTCCAGGAATCCATATCTGTTGAACTGTCAGCAAGACAAGCGTCCGCTCTGAAACTTCTTGCTCGCATAGAAGTGCACAACGAATGTCCGTGGAACATTCTGTGGACAGACGAAGCCCATTTCCATCTGAAAGGACATGTTATACACAGAGCTGCAGAAAATGGGCAACAGAAAATCCACACGCACATCAACTGGTACCACTTCATTCTGCAAGGCTGACTATATGGTGCAGGCTGATGGGATCGTTTATCGTAGGGCCGTATTTTCGGTGGAGATGAGTTCTGCGGGTCCTGTTTGCTGTAGCATCTCTGTTAAAGGGGGCCGGCCGGGGTGGCCGAGCGGTTCTAGGCGCTACAGTCTGGAACCGCGCGACCGCTACGGTCGCAGGTTCGAATCCTGCCTCGGGCATAGGTGTGTGTGATATCCTTAGGTTAGTTAGGTTTAAGTAGTTCTAAGTTCTAGGGGACTGATGACCTCAGAAGTTAAGTCCCATAGTGCTCAGAGCCATTTGAACCATTTTTGTTAAAGGGTATTAGAATCTTTAACGGGCAAACGTCATTCCAGTCCTTCAACAGCATGGTTGTTTTGATAGGATCATTTTTATGCAAGGTGGTGATTCTCCGCTGGTGTAGAGGAGTTTCGGAAATGCTAGAATTATCAGCCGACAGTTCCCCACATCCTGGCCATCCAGATCACCTGATCTTGCGACTTCTGGCTGTAGGATTATCTGGAAGATGTTGCTCCAATCACAAACTTAGCTAACTAGAACACACGCATTGCCCAGCGCATTCCGAACATGGCCCCCGAGACCCTCGGATCTGTTGTGGAACATGCCGTTTCTCGAATTCAACTTGTGAGAGAAAACTGTGGACACCATATTGAACATGCCTTTTGCTAGTCTCACGGCAATTACAAACCGATGTCATTTTGCTTTTTATTCTGTTATTTGAGGCCAGGTCAATTAAAACCCGATGTCACTTTGCTTTTCATGCGGTTTTTGGTGTCACGACAATTAAAACCCGATTTTCCCCATCCGATGTAGTGCGCCCTTGTTGTTGTGGATGGGCTTACGTAACTAATGGAATCATAACTGTTGGCTGCAGAACCTGTGCAGCCATGCACATTGGACTGTGCAACTCAAACCATATCCATCGTATTACGATTCAGCTATCATGTGTTGCCTCATTTACGTTAGGACTCTTACAGTGCCATATATTGGTAAAAGTTTCGTTAATTTCTTTTCCATGATGTTTGCCCTGCGTCAGTAACATGCTGCTCAAATTTGACGTCATTCTGAGAAGTAGTTCTCTTTCTACAGCGTTTTGAAACTGGAACTTTAATTGTGAACACCCTGTAGAATGTCATCACTCTTACATAATCACCGGGAGAGCAATGAATGTTTCGAGGGTTCAGTTCTAGGATCGGTTAAGTGCAATAAGAAAAATGGAATGTGGTAGTTGGTAGTAGAGTTTTCATAAAGTGTATATAGGTTTTTTGTAGGTAAATGGGTGTGAGGAGCCTTGTCATGACTTATGTGGCAAGGTATACAGTTTGTGACAGAGACTGGGATATTAACCACCTTGTTAATTTAGGCCTGCTCGTCTTCCGCCACCGTTCGTTTGGTAGCAGCACGCCGCGTGTGTGTGAGGATGCCTCCGAGCGTTGCACGTGGCAGGTGGAGCGGCCGCAGCCACAGCGGCCGTGGTCTTGCCCGGTGCTGCCTCCGTCCGTGACGTCGCGGTTGGCGAGGCGATACGTCCACCGTTGCGGCGGGCGACGCGCCAATAGCAGCGCGGCTGCACCCAGCAGCTCCGTGCCACCGGCTTGTAGTCACGTGTAGCTAGCGCAAACAGTCGATCCCGCTACCCCGTGCTCATCAGCCCAGTGTCTGTGAACATCTTTCTACTTCTCTGAGATGGACTCAGTAATGAGAATTGCTGTTTCGTCTATCCCACATGAAATGTAACTTTAAAAAAAATGAATAGATTTAATTGTCACAGAGAGATTTAAAAAAAATGCCCTGATTCAATCTCCACACCGAAGGAGTAACATTTGGGGAAGGGAAACGACGCTCTTATTACACTTAAATTTAACTCAAAGTATTGAGTCGTGCACGGCTCATGTTCATGCCAATTATTGTTTGTCATCTTCTACACTCCTGGAAATCGAAAAAAGAACACATTGACACCGGTGTGTCAGACCCACCATACTTGCTCCGGACACTGCGAGAGGGCTGTACAAGCAATGATCACACGCACGGCACAGCGGACACACCAGGAACCGCGGTGTTGGCCGTCGAATGGCACTAGCTGCGCAGCATTTGTGCACCGCCGCCGTCAGTGTCAGCCAGTTTGCCGTGGCATACGGAGCTCCATCGCAGTCTTTAACACTGGTACCATGCCGCGACAGCGTGGACGTGAACCGTATGTGCAGTTGACGGACTTTGAGCGAGGGCGTATAGTGGGCATGCGGGAGGCCGGGTGGACGTACCGCCGAATTGCACAACACGTGGGGCGTGAGGTCTCCACAGTACATCGATGTTGTCGCCAGTGGTCGGCGGAAGGTGCACGTGCCCGTCGACCTGGGACCGGACCGTAGCGACGCACGGATGCACGCCAAGACCGTAGGATCCTACGCAGTGCCGTAGGGGACCGCACCGCCACTTCCCAGCAAATTAGGGACACTGTTGCTCCTGGGGTATCGGCGAGGACCATTCGCAACCGTCTCCATGAAGCTGGGCTGCGGTCCCGCACACCGTTAGGCCGTCTTCCGCTCACGCCCCAACATCGTGCAGCCCGCCTCCAGTGGTGTCGCGACAGGCGTGAATGGAGGGACGAATGGAGACGTGTCGTCTTTAGCGATGAGAGTCGCTTCTGCCTTGGTGCCAATGATGGTCGTATGCGTGTTTGGCGCCGTGCGGGTGAGCGCCACAATCACGACTGCATACGACCGAGGCACACAGGGCCAACACCCGGCATCATGGTGTGGGGAGCGATCTCCTACACTGGCCGTACACCACTGGTGATCGTCGAGGGGATACTGAATAGTGCACCGTACATCCAAACCGTCATCGAACCCATCGTTCTACCATTCCTAGACCGGCAAGGGAACTTGCTGTTCCAACGGGACAATGCACGTCCGCATGTATCCCGTGCCACCCAACGTGCTCTAGAAGGTGTAAGTCAACTACCCTGGCCAGCAAGATCTCCGGATCTGTCCCCCATTGAGCATGTTTGGGACTGGATGAAGCGTCGTCTCACGCGGTCTGCACGTCCAGCACGAACGCTGGTCCAACTGAGGCGCCAGGTGGAAATGGCATGGCAAGCCGTTCCACAGGACTACATCCAGCATCTCTACGATCGTCTCCATGGGAGAATAGCAGCCTGCATTGCTGCGAAAGGTGGATATACACTGTACTAGTGCCGACATTGTGCATGCTCTGTTGCCTGTGTCTATGTGCCTGTGGTTCTGTCAGTGTGATCATGTGATGTATCTGACCCCAGGAATGTGTCAATAAAGTTTCCCCTTCCTGGGACAATGAATTCACGGTGTTCTTATTTCAATTTCCAGGAGTGTATTACGGTACTGACGCCTCGTTTCCTTATTCCATTTACTGGCGTCACTAACTCCCTGCCCTACTTGCCCGAGAGTGGCAGCAGCAGCGTTTATCGATAGGTGCACTGTCGTACCATCTCTGGAGTGACCGATAGTATTTCTGCATCGACGTGTGTCTGACAGTCAGTTGGAGTGGGACCAGCAGTGCAGTTGGGACGCAGCAGCAGTGAAGCTGGGGATGGAGCGCCAGTGAAGCGCGGGCAGCCAGTGCTCGCCGACCGTTGGCGACACACATGAACTGTCCGACAGAGGGAGATTGGAGCGGGACGACCATTGGTTATTCGTTTGGTTGGTCGTCTCATCAGCTGACGTATATTTGGTCCTTCCATCGTTTCCGGGTTTGGGCAGTCGGTCGGTTGGCGCGGTGCAGCAACAAGGAAGTCCCCGTCGCGCGAAGTCGAGCCGGAGCCGCTGGCGGCGTGCACGTGCGGATGGAGTGTGGGTTGCTACTTGCGAGTGCTACAAAGTTCGTCGCCCACCGATCTTGGATATGAAAGTTGAGTCCTCACTTAACCTGCTATCGAGCCTCAACTGTTTACATTTCTTCGTTTGACCCTGGTTGTCGCTTTTGGGACATTCCCACTAGCAACAACGTGTGTGTGTTTAAGTTGGCTAAGATTCCAGCCATCTTCCTGTGGAGTATAACAGTGAGCATCTGCTGCTTGATATACCGCCTTTGCTTATGAGTTCTGTCTGTGTAGCTCAGTCACGTTGCCCGTGAAAAGAGATTGGCCAGTTTCTAGTTTAACCTGGTTCGACAGCTGTGTTGTTAGTCGTTGTGGCCGCCAATACTCTGTGTGTTGTTGTAGTGAAATCTGGTGGTCGTTTTTTCTGGTTGTGTGGAGCGGAACTGATTTTGTTGATTGGTCGGTCGGCTGTCTGTCGGTTGGGTTGCCTTCAAATTAAGAAGTCGTTGGACAGGCTGCCTGTCTCACCTAAACGGGAGTTAGTGTTACAATCCCAGGCCGACCCTTGGAAACTTCTGAGCGCCGTTCCTTGTGTGTTATGTAGTAATTTCCCTGTTAGGATTTTAGTTATTTGGTTGATGTGTGGCCTTCAGCCGAGTTTTAATGTCTCTTAAATTAATGTCCTTCTCTTGCCCTTAAGGCATCAGATTGTTACACTTTTGTTTTAAGATAAGGCCTTCTGCCTTTTGATTGAAACTCTTGTTATTGCTTAATATGCAGCCTTCAGCAGATCTCATCAAAGGAGATCGACTAAAGTTTTGAGTATTTTGTATCCTTGTTGTAATATTGTGTGTTGATGAATAATGTTTGTATGTTGAGTGAAACTGGCAGCAACCCTTTTTTGGCCCCTTTCCATAACCTAATCCGCTCTGTCCTGCTAACTCAGGCATTTCAGAATCTACACACATCCTCTTAAAAGTGGCACCTAAGGTACTATTATTATGTGGTATTCTGCCTAGTACCATGTCCATGTCTTTGTATGGAGAATTTATGACGTCAGTGTTTCCCGTGTTCTGCTTCTTCCTTCTGTCTGCTGTATCTCCTTCCATCTTTCATGTCATCTAGATGTTAAATTCTTCATCTTCCTCATCCTCTACTTTTTCTTACGATAACGTCATGCATGAGCCCCTTGTACCTAAGTACGCGACCAGTCCTGTTGGCCTTCGTCTGTAGAGTTATACTGGCAATAGTTGTCTTCCCTCCTACTTTTCTCGGTATATCGTCATTTATTGCCCTATCTGTCCGCTTGATCTTTTCTATTCTTCTCCACCATCACATTTCAGAACTTTACAGGTACTTTTTCCCCATTTTTCTCATGGTCCACGTCTCTGCTCCGTACAGCGCTATGCTCCGGATGTAGCACTTCACCGGTTTCTTCCTTAATTCCAAGCTCTATTTCTGATCGGCAGAGTTCTCTTCTTGTCGAATGCAGCTTTCCCCATGGCGATTCTCGTTCAAATTTCATTTGTGACGTGAGCACCCATTGTCAGCAAGCTTCCCAATTACTTGAACTGCTTTACAGTCTCCAGTTCCCGACTGTCAACGGTTATTCTCAAGGGTTTCTCCCGTTTTGATATCCTCATCATTTTTGATTTCTCAGTGTTGGTTTTCATGTCATATTTCCTTCCAATTTCCACCAGCTGGTTCTTTGTATGTTAGAGTTGCCTTTGATTTTTGGCAGGCACCACCAGGTCATCTGTATACTTGGTGGTATTGACGATTCGTCCTCCTGAATTTTCCGTATCCTTTCAAAGCTTATCTCGCCAGCCACTCTCCATTCACGCTGAAGAGACTCGGCAACAGACAACACCCTTGTCTGACTCCTCTTCGTGTTTCCACGCTGTTTGTTTCTCTATAGTTCAGTCGCATCTTTACTCTTTGTCCCAGGTGCAAGTTGAGAAATAGTCTCCAGTCTAGGTTATGCTAAAAATTTAAAGAATTTAACAGTCGTTGACTACAAATTTGTTTATTTTATGACCGAATTCGATAGAAGCGAGTCAAGGTAGACACCGTCGAAGTCCTAAAACATAATAAAACTATGATAAACACCAATGTCTCAACAAAAAAAAAGGTGTGTGGGAATTCCAAAGGGATCAAACTGCTGAGGTCGCCGCACCCTAGTCTTACACACTACTTAAATTAACTTATGTTAAGAACAAAATACACCCAAAACCATGCCCGGAAAAGGACTCGAACCTCCGGCGGGAGGGACCGTGCAATCCGTACATGGCGCCTCAAACCGCGTGGCCACTCCACGCGGCCTAATGTCTCTACAACCTTTTTTAGTTAGCTCGGTGTTCCTGTGGCTTCTTTTGTATCTTGTTACGTTCGTTTCAACAAATTTTATAATATACGGAACACCTATTTGAGAGCTACCTATCATAATTTTAAATATTGTCTTACTGTGGCTCCAGTTCTATGCTCCAGCATCACTTCAGTTACATTTTGAATTCATTATGCTAAACTTTCTACAGTCTATTCTGGTTTCGTAATACTCCACTGTAAACCGCACTTACAGGCAGTGAAACCTAGCGCCCAAGACACCTCAGTTGTTTGCTTTTGAAATGTAAACACAGCGTGCTATTTGCAGTCCTACATGACGGACCCTGAGTGTTCACCACAGTATTGCGTCAATGTGTGTAGTGGACGGAGAACGAACATGCAAATAATTCGCTGTAAAAATAAAATATTTATTACATCTTTGAATGTTAACTGGATTCATAAAAATAAAATTGCTTTGCTGTGCAAGAGCGACCAAGTTGTGTAGATAATTAAAGCATTCCTTTTTTTCCCAAGGTTAACAAGACACTATGCGAATGCAAAAAAATACTCATAAGGATGTCATATATATTGGTTTCATGAAGTATGCAAATACCATGTGTCAGATGACTTACCAAATATAAAATAATCTTAAATGATCCATTAAATTACATTACAATACATAAATACAGACATGTATTTGAGAGTAGTCTTAACACAGATGTGACAGATACCCGAACAACAGAGAACTGACATGCATTGATACTATGAAATCTTGTATTGATAATGAATAGGCACTAGCCGAAAAGTAGGTTCGCCACATGAAACGTGCAAAAAAGGACGACTGGTTGCTGCGCTTTATCATTTGTAAATCATATCACAGTCATCGACATTCCTAATGGAAGGTAACCGGATATAAATACAGAATACAAATGGTTCGCCGGCCGGTGTCGCCGTGCGGTTCTAAGCGCGTCAGTTTGGAACCGCGTGACCGCTACGGTCGCAGGTTCGAATCCTGCCTCGGGCATGGATGTGTGTGATGTCCTTAGGTTAGTTAGGTTGAAGTAGTTCTAAGTTCTAGGGGACTGATGACCTCAGTAGTTAAGTCCCGTAATGTTCAGAGCCATTTGAACCATTTTGAACAAATGGTTCAAATGGCTCTAAGCACTATGGGACTTAACATCGGAGGACATCAGTCCTCTAGACTTAGAACTACTTAAACCTAACTAACCTAAGGACATCACACACATCCATGCCCGAGGCAGGATTCGAACCTGCGACTGTAGCAGCAGCGCGGTTCCGGACTGAAGCGCCTAGAACCGCTCGGCCGCGACGGCCGGCTACAGAACATAGTGTGGCATAATTACAGTGAGGTTAAATGAAACAAGAAGTTTATTGTTACCAGTCACCGTTTAATTTATTTCCACGACGCGTTTCAGAGTTTTAAACCTCCATCATCGGGTGGATTTACATTAGTTAGTATGAAATTTGTGTGTGTGTGTGTGTGTAATGATTTTTTGGAGGAACTTGTGGCACTGTCTCCGATGGTCACAGGTTCCTTTCGCTGTCGTAACACATCACATGTACACAATTGTACTAAGGCACAGGTTGCCGTTAAACAAAAGAGGGACTTTGTGGTTAGATTTAGCTGTTAACCGGTTCTATTCTTTGATTGTACAGTAATTGCATTTCTCAGTCATTAGCTGTAATCTGAATAAACTATTGTACTAAACTATTCGTTTTCGTGCTTGAAAGACCGGGTCATTATTTATGTACTTTATCTGGATCTTGTGGTCCCGTCGAGTGAGTTCTCTTGTAGTAAGTGTACACAAGAGATGTTTTAAGACGTTCCTTCAGAGCGGTCTTAATAACTGACAATCAGTTTAACCTTGAAAATACTTGTAGCCAACTGTCAACAGGGCTTTAGTCAAAATAAAATTGTCAGAAGGGACGGGTTGGGGTCCAGTGGCACCCTGGTTGCCGATTCAGACTAAGCAGTTGGTTGCTTTGAAGTAGGCCTTATCATTGTAAAATTATTTGCTAATCTGTTTAACCTTTTAGCACAGGCACGCATCTTAGCTCCGAACTTTTCGACATACAGCCTTCAAATTAAAGGTTACCGTCATTTTTTGAGTAATTGAATCACTCTCGTCATCAATGGTGCTTATAAAGTTTTCATGTGTTGCAGCAGGTCAGTTAATAAGACAGACTGTGTCCTGCGCGGTAGTAAACACCGCTGTTTCACCCGATAACGGGCTGGCTTCAGGTCCGGCCGTCTTGTAATCATTGTAATATTGTTTGCTGTTTTGCAGTACAGCACTGCAGATTTCTTTTGTAAAGATTAAAAGCTTATTCAACTTAAGGTTTAAGGTCAAACGAATTATGCAAATTTCTTAATTTTGTTAAAGAAAAGGCTTCGATTATCTGTAAAACACAGTTTATATATTGTTAAATAAACAGGTTGTGTGAAAAGAAAGTTATACTGGTGGGTCTTCCCTTCCACGTTTTCCTTAATTCCAGTAAGTACCACGTATCACCTTGTAAAAGAAGCATTACTATTCAATGCAAATACTAGCATCGAAATAATCATATTCCTTTCTCGATCACGCATAACTCAGTAATGGGCCAACAGTCGTTGACTATCCCAGTTTTACTGTCACTCCCGTCATTAAGATAATTCCTCTTTCTCTTCTGGCTGCCGACTGGAGTGCCTGAGCGGTTCTAGGCGTTTCAGTCTGGAACCGCCCGACCGCTACGGTCGCAGGTTCGAATCCTGCCTCGGGCATGGATGTGTGTGATGTCCTTAGGTTAGTTAGGTTTAAGTAGTTCTAAGTTCTAGGGCACTGATGACCTCAGACGTTAAGTCCCATAGTGCTCAGAGCCATTTGAACCATCTTCTTTCTAATCAAACCAAACAAATAGCTTTTATCCTTTCATTCAAGAGGAGGAAGAACTATAGCACAGAGAGTGCACATTATGCAAGGTTCTTACGAAATACATGACACAATGGCTGATTAACAATGAAAGCATTCAGACGGTGCTCACTATTACTTGAATGTAACGACATATACCTAACCTGATTCAGTCTGCATCAACACTTTACTCGATGTACGATTTTATGTGATATATGTGATGTATTCCCATTAATTTCTTGGGTTTGATGGCTTCCGATTCCTGTCGTGCAACTTCATCTTTCTCTTCTAACAGCGACTGTGCCACGTCTTCACAATCTAGCATGTTGATTGAGATTGTTACGTTTACTACTGTGAGTCTATCACGAGTCTTTTCATCAACATTACGTCATTTGTTGGATTTGAGGGTTTTACATCCACTATTTCTGCCAGCTGGTGATTCCTCTGCGGTTTATGTCAGTTGCTTCCAAATCTATGACCTCTGTTTTCGCCATGGAAGTTGTTTCAATTGCCTCTTCGCTTTGGTTGGTTCACGATAGTTTCCTTCATAACTTCTCCTCCTCTCCTTTGGATTATGTGTCTCACATACGAACTCTAACTCATGGAGATCACTCATCAAATATTCCACATTATCTCCACATTGGCCTGTAGATACTTGCTGATAGTTCATACAGAAGAACGTGATTATTTCACTTGTGCTACATGGTGCGGCCCGGTACTGATTCTTCTTAACTAATGAACCGAAAAGTTTCACTGTGCTGCCAATTCCCAACTTTCATACATCAATATCTCTTGCTTAAACTGCCCTTGCATCTCACACTACCAATAAATGGTGAGCAAAGCTTCACTGAACTTCTTGTATGATCTGCTGGTGACCGCAATTTTCTCGGCTACCGGCCCTTCAGCGTGTCCACAAATAAACTATAATTTATATTCCAATGGACCGTATGGTGGTACTGATCTGTCAAAATGAGCGATTCAAGCCATTTTATTTGGCATATTCTCACCATACCAATAATTTTCGAAGTACTGCACCGACATAAAATGTTTTTAGTCAGATGCCATGCCCTCTATTGCCCTCGATCTTATTCCAAATTCAGGGACTCTCATTTCGTCCAGACGATGCGTAACCTCAAAACACCAGTTGCTACTATTGTTCCTGCGTTATTTGCATAGCTAACGCGCATACCAAACCTGCTGAGTGGTATACATCTAACAGGTTGCTCTCCGCATCGCAGCTCACTGCTTGAAACACGCTGATTTTAGTGGGACAGATACTGTATGTACAGATCGACGTACAACGCACTCTACCGTACACACAGGTTCCGTTACGTCGGATTGCAATCCTTCTTTTCCTGGTTCCTGCTCCATACGCCACAGATTGTCGTCGTTCTCTTCTCATTATTTTTCCAACTTGATCTTCCACCTGCTAAACTAGATCCGTCATTTGCTTAATGTCATAAAATATCAATATTTTCTGTGTATCTATCTGGTCATTGTATTCTCTGGTATCTCTTGCCGAATTTCCTCTACCATCTTTTGACTATGTGCTTGTACCGTGGCCAGAATTTCTCATTTCGACTCGCTACATTTTTTGCTAGATTCGCATGTTCGTTGAGTACTAGCACTACTTTCTTGGCTTCGATTTCCTCTATCGCGATTACCTGTGTATCTTTCTTAGCTTCGGCCACTAACTGCTTCGACACAGCTGAGACCTTCGCAGTGTCTGTCACCTCAACTTTGGTTTCGTTCAGGTATCCTGCCACTGTCGTTTCTGTCCTTAGTTTCTATCTTGCCTCTCTCCTCCAACTTCTTAGCTTCTTTCTGCCTCCTCTCTTCAGACTCCAGTGTCTTCTGCCTGCTGTAAGAATTCTAGTATGGTATCTGATTATTCCTCCTCATGACTGACTCTGGTGTCGAGGAACGTGAATGCTCTGTGGTTTGGCAGCCCGATGGCATGACAAGCCTATCGTAATTCTCTTTTAAAACATTTCGTGTTTTAACAACTGTATCAATGTGTCGAAAATAAACTACATATTCAATTGTATCTATCGCCACATCTGGTTACCCATGAACGGATGCTGCAGCATTTGTATTTTCTACGCTTTTGCTGGACTGATCCGTGGGAAAGTTAATCACCTCCAGAAGGGTCTACGTCCCTGTCCTAATTATGATCCATGCAGTTAAAACGCTTACTCTCATACAGGGTGATTATAATTGCAGTCAAACTTTCAAACCGCTGTACAAAATAACACCACTGGTCAGAATGACGTCAAATTGCAACGGAATACTGTCGTAGAATGGGTAAAACGAATGGCAGAAGAAAAATAAATAGTTAAAAACGTAGCAATAGATGGCTCTGTAAGCATCATAATTTAATAGTGCTCGACTACAAATCACAAATGGATCATACAACAATGCCTAAGGTGTACGTTTGACGTTAAGCATACTGTTCTGTGTGCATCGGTGTACAGGTGTGATACAGTTAGTTACGTTAACCCACCCACCACGACAATGTCATATCACATCGGATAGGAAAAATCGGTTTTTAATTGTCCTGAAGCCAAAAACCGCATAAACAGCATGAATCAAAATCAAATCGGATAATTAATTTCCGTGTAACTGGTGCAAAACATGATGAATATGCTGTCCACCGTTTCCTACAAGTTGAAATCGAGAAACAGCATGTTCCACAACTGTTCGAAGTGCTTCCAGGGTCGCGCTCAGTATGTTTTACGTAATGCGTGCCTTCAACACAACTAAGTTTGCAATAGGAACACTGAACATAACATCTTTCAGACAGTCTCACTACCAGAAGTCACATGGATTGAGATCAAATGATTGGGACGGCCAGGCTATAGGGAAATGGCGGCTGATAAATCTAGCACTTTCGAAATGACGCTTCAGCGGCTGTGTCACTGGATTTGGAATGTGCGGAGGTGAGCCATCTTGCATAAAAATGATCCCATCCGCACATCCACTTTGTTGGAGAGCTGGAATGACGTGGTTGCGCAAAAGACACTCATAGCGCTTACCAGTGACGGTACGGGTAACAGGACCGGAAGCATCTGCTTCTTCGAAAAAATATGGCCCTATGATAAATGATGCGCTAAACCCGCTCCACACAGTGACCTTTTCAAGATGAAGTGGTACTGGCTGACTTGCGTGTGGATTTTTCGATGCCCATATTCGACAATTCTATGTATTGACATATTCTTTCAGATGGAAGTGGACTTCGTCGGTCCACAAAATCGTCCACTGCCAATCATTTTCCACTTCCATGGGAGCAAGAAATTCTAAAGCAAAGGTCTCTCTTGCTGGCAGATCAACAGGAAGTAACTCGTGCACATGGGTAATTTTGAATGGATAGCAAAGAAGGATGTTTCGTAGGATTTTACGCACCTTGCTCACGGATACGTCCAATTTTCGTGCAATTCTCCGTGCACCACATGTTTGCACACCACCACTCGTCTCCTCCTGCATCGCTGTGGCCACTAACGTCGAATCAATTCGTTTCCTCCTTCTACCAGGTTGCACACCAAAAGGACTCGTCTTTTCAAGTTTCCAAATCATTTTCTCCAGACTCACGGCAGTCATCGAACCAACGCCTTTTTTCAAACCGTTCAGTGTCCGTAACTTCTGCAGAGTGATGTGTGCACAGTCATCATTCTTGTAATACAGCTTTACAAGAAGAGCGCAATCCTGCACTGGCAGTCATGACGAACGTTGCAGATGCGAAAGAAGGAAAAGCCGTGTACCCGGCGTGTTTATACCAACTTCAATCGGTCGTGTGCATGACAGGTGTTTTCATTTACGTAGTCTGACACATACCGTGCCATATATTGATCAATTTTCACTCTATTTCTTTTTTCTTCTGCCTTACTTTTCCCCCTTCTCCGATAATATTCCGTTGCAATTTGACGTCACTCTGACCTGTGGTGTTATTTCTACAACGTTTTGAAAGTTTAACTTTAATTACAATCACCCTGTACTTCCCCTGTTAGAACCTCGATTTGAAGGCTTTCTTGGCGTGTGATAAAGTCTTGCAATGATAAAATCTTCTCGGGCGATCAGTTGAGTGGTGGTGTTGTCTGTCACTGAAAAGTTGACGTCACAACCACACTGCTCATCACCCGAGAAGATTTTATCATACCGTCAGTTTGATAGCCTAACGTAAATTGGAGGACACGAATTGCTATTCACACCACCAGTATGCTGTTGTGATGATGCTGAGCCTGCAAGATACCACGTGTGGGAGGGAGGAAAGAGATGTGAATTTTATTTAGATTCTATAAGTGAAATGCCAGGAGTGCTGTTCAACACATAAGTGAAACTGCATTAAACTGCATATGCAATAATTACTGAAATTTTATCAAATTCATTAAACATTCAGTCACAAATTATTCAAAAAATGATAAACAAAAAAAATATGGGTCGCCAGATACTTTAGAAAGTATAAAAAAAAACAACAAACAGAATTGAATTGACACGAAGAGCTCACAAGTGAATTATATAAGGCGCCTGCCCTGGTATTTGCCTTTTAACATGAGCATTGTACTACTTCATTCTAATTTAACATATAAATAAATTACACGAGACAGGTTGACCTGGTGTAGTAAATAAGGAATAAAAAAAACAAAAACAAAGAAAACAGCTGAACATGTGACTCTCTTAGCGGGCAAACGGTGAATACTGTGCCTTGCGTCTGTATGAGCATCTAACGCATTGCAAGGAAATTGAAGAAAGCGAAAGAAGAATGCGCAGCTAGGAAAGCGGGCGTTTTCTGTATTACCATGTTCATAGCGTGGTCGGCATGGCGGTGGAGTCGGCTGATTGCGTGCGGTTGCATCGAGACTCTGCCGGCGACGTAGTTGATAGCGTCTAACGTGCCCGACGCTGAGAACAGTGACCGAAACCTGCTACTGGAAGTTATCATTACTGGACGACGGTATGCGTCCATCTGCAAGTGCAAACCTACTTGAAGCTGCATTAAACAAAGCTCAAAACTTTTGTAACAGTACTACCGTCATCGGACATGTAGTAAATCATAATGTGATCCTGAGTTAAGTTCTTGATAACGCGCACAGTGAGTGCAGCTCGCCTACTTGTATCTAACAAACTTTGCTCTCTGCGCTGTTTGTGACGAATGCAAAGTGCATTGTCTCATGACAAGCGATAAGAGAATCCTTGCGACTGATCGGAAGCAGTCAAGAGAGAACTCCTGCCTCCTCAGAAGCAATATTCGGAATACCCAATACTAATGAACTCCTCGCCCGTAGGGAGAGAGCCGCTCCCCTCCAACGTCTTGTCTCCGCCCTTCCGCAAATTACGTAGCTCGTAGTATTTTTCAAAGCTAACATTAGATTCTTGCCAATGAGGCGGTCCTTTTCAAAATTTCCTCTCACACTGCCGTCGCATTCTGCGAGGAAAAGAGAGCGATACTCTGTGTGAGACAGAGTATACAAATAAACCAAGACTTCTGCCTTTGAGTATTGCCGCTACGTTCTCAGGTGTTCCACTCGCGGGAAACGGCCAAAATTCCCCGGGCCACTTGAGATTCTTGGACACCCAAGTCGTGCTGTTGCTATTCAATTCGCTGCTCTGTCCACGTTACCGAGAATCGTGACAAAACGGTTTTTCGCTCTACGTTTGTAGTTTCCGCTACCTCGGACGCACGTGCGAATGTCCACGGCCTCCCTTGGCAGCGCGTTGATGTATGCAGCGTCTTCGCCTGTCGCTAATCCTCTGGGGGCCTGCCCTCTGTGAAGCGTGCCGACATAAGCGCGCGACCGCCGCTCGCCCGCGGGCGCACTACCTGTGTCCACATGGCCTCCGGGCTTCCCAGCTAGGAACGCATCAGAAGAATTCCTTTCATGCTCAAAGTGTACCAAGTTTGCAAAGAGAAGAATCATAGCCCTTTACCGATGCTTAATGACACAATAATTCACCTCCATCACACATCACATACTGCAATAAACAAATGATTTTAAAAGCAATTATCTCCTGTAATTATAAGCATGAAAAGCTTTGACGCTATTCAAGCCAACCACACAACACTTCTGACATCACAGCCCACGAGGCCCAAGTTAAAATGGCGGTGAAATTTAAAACGTAAGCAGCACACACATGCTTTAGCCCATATTGAAAAACGGCGAGAAATTCAAAATGTCTAATAATTCACAGATATGTAACACCATTGTATTTCAAACGTGTTGAAAGATGACTGTGCTCATCGAATGAACTTGGGGCCCAGTATGACTGTCTCTCGTAGTCAGGTCTCATTCACGTGTGGAATCTTCAGTAACTTGTATGCCAATCGTAAGAATTACAAATAAGAAGAATAATAGTCCCAATAAAGTGAATATTATCCAACCAATACCCAAAGCGTAACAGATAACGACTATAGGAATCAACTGAATACAAGATGGGCATGCAAGCGGTAGGAGAAAATGACATTGTGAGTAGTACAGTCGGCGATTTTAACACGCACAACATCCAGCTTTCTTTTAATAATTGATATTTCCACTGTACACATTTGAATGGCCTCAAAGATATTGGAAAGAGAAATGAAAAATGAACATTGGATTGTGAATATTCATCCCAAATCAGCTGATTACAAGTGTAATTTATAGATCGATATCATGAATCGAACCGTTACTGCGGTATATAGTCTCATGTAACAAAATTATCAGAGCAATTTAACATGAAGAGCGTTGGAACACAACAGATTTAATTCTCTGCCAATTTCAGTGGCCACGTGGTTTGAGGCGCAATGTCACGGACTGCGCTGCCCCTCCCGCCGGAGGTTCGGGTCCTCCCTCGGTCGTGTGTGTGTGTGTGTGTGTGTGTGTGTGTGTGTGTGTTGTTCTTAGCATAAATTAGTTTAAGCAGTGTGTAAGTCTAGGGACCGATGACCTCGGCAGTTTGGTACCTTAGAAATTCACACACACATCAGTTGAAAAAATGCGTAATCCGTTGTGAAACATCACGGCATATTTCCGCTTGAGGCCTTGTAGTTTCATGAAGTTCCGATAGGAGGAACCGCTATACGTAGCCTTCAAAATGGCGTCTCTAAGGAAGGTTCATTCCAAGCAAAGAGCTGATACTGAGTTTCTTTTGGTGGACAACCAGAACATAGCAGAAATTCATATGCACTTGCAATATACCTACGAAGTACTGGCACTGAAAAAAAAAGCCTGATGTGCGAGACATCTGTCATATTCAGAACAAGATCGCGCGGACCATTCTGCGTGCAGCCCGGCTGCATACAGCTGTGACTCCTCCAACGTTATAACGTTCTGACACTCTCATTCGAAATGATCGACGGATCACAATCAGACAACTCGTTGCACAATTGGACGTCTCTGATGGTAATGTTGACACGCTCGTCTACCTGTTTGATGTTATAGCAAAACGATCAACTCTGCAGTGTATTGTGCTACCCTCAGGAAACTATAGAAACGACTTCAGCTGGTTCGTCGCCACAGAAATGCATACGAATTTCTCCTTCTTCATGATAACACAAGGCCTCACACAAGTTGCTCACCCGAGAGGAGCCCATAAACCTTCGCTGGTCTGTTCTTCCTCATTCACCCCACAGCCCGGAGTTCGGACCTCCCGACTTTCAACTGTTTGGCCTCTGCGGGAAGCAGTACATGGATGACGGGGAAGTTATTGATGCACCTGTGCTGTGGCTCCGATATCGACCAGTAAAGTGGTACAGTGCAAACATGCAGGCGCCTCTAGTATGGTGGCGTAAGGCCGTCGCATAGAACGGAGATTATGTTGAAAAATAGAGTTTACGGCGAACGACAACATCCAAAAATGGGAGGCTGCCGTCTTTTTATATTTCCATAGTAAATTTAATGCTAGCATGGATGGAATCCAAATGTTCAAGAAATCGATGTAATTCATCCATTCCATGGGGCCATACCGCGAATGTGTCGTCCACGTATCTCCAACGGTCTTCTGGAGATGCGTGAACGACACATTCGCGGTATGGCCCCATGGGATGGATGAATTACATCGATTTCTTGAACATTTGGATTCCATCCATGCTAGCATTAAATTTACTATGAAAATAGAAAAAGACGGCAGCCTCCCCCTTCTTGGATGTCGTCGTTCGCCGTAAAGGTGATGGCACATTAGGACATGCCGTATATCGGAAACCAACACACACAAATTTATATCTTCATGCCAGTAGCTGCCATCCTCCTTCACAGACCATAGGTGTCCTTAAGACCTTAGTGCATCGGGCGCACTGTATATCCAATAAAGACAATTTCCAAGAAGAGCTCACATGCCTCAAGAACATTTTTAAATCGAATGGATTTTCTCCGCAACAAATTCGTAGAGCATTCGATGCAAAACCTAAAATGCAGGTATGTGATGGGGAAGAAGATAGTAATTCCTTCAGATCTAGTGCGTTTTTGCCCTAAGTGCGTGCTCTTCCCTCGAAGACAGACCGTATTCTTGAGAAATACAGTGTTAAGGTGATCTTCCGGCCCCCGACGAAGATTGCAGCTTTACTCGTCTCTGTGAAGGACGATTTGCTGCTTCGTAAAGCTGGTGCGTATCAGATTCCTTGCCGAAATTGTGAGAAGTCTTACGTAGGTCAAACAACACGCACCGTTCATGAGAGGTGTGTGGAGCATCGACGATACTCACGCTTATTACAGCCAGACAAGGCAGCTGTGGCCGAACATTGTATTGATACAGGGCATTCCATGAATTACAGTGATGTGAAGATTTTAACATCCACCTCTTCTTCTTAGGAACCTGCCTCGGGCATGGATGTGTCCTTAGGTTCGTTAGGTTTAAGTAGTTCTAAGTTCTAGGGGACTGATAACCTCAGAAGTTAAGTCCCATAGTGCTCAGAGCCATTTTTGTCTTCAAGGAAGTTATCGAGATTACATTAGCTAATAATTTAGTAAATAGAGATAATGGTTTTTAATTTGGACAAAGCATTGAATCCCGTTCTTGGGGTAATTAAACTGCAGAGAAGTCGTCATGTTATCACCGCCGCCGATCATACATGGATAAGCGAATCGAATGTCTGTACGCCTTCGCCACAGGCGGCGCATGTGTAAGCGTATTTCTCTGCCGCCGACCAGAATCTGTAACCCGCATGCGCAGTACCGCCGCGGTGGAGCATATAAGGCCGCGCTTGGTTTCTTGTCGTCAGTCTTGTGACTCACTCTGAGGATGGCCGGACGATACACGGCCGAAACATTAGTGGAGGAAATTTTATATGCGCTGCTGCATGCCCGAAATTTAATGGACTAAAACCAACCTTCTTTCAGTTAACGAATGTGTTACATTACTTACTGAACGTCCCTCGTGTTACGTCATGCAAATGTTCCCTTAATAACCAAAATTTTCTTACAAAGCTACAAGAAACGATAAGGCTGGAACTTAAATAAACACAATCCGTCTTATGGAGATAAAAATAGATACCAGAGGGACATTCATACGAGATCCATGCTTGGGACAACCATTCTAAGCTAGCTCGCTAAACAGTCATCAGAATTTAGAGACTGCTGGAGAGTGGTTCGCCTAGAAAGACTAGTAGAAACGACCACCAACACATATAAGGGCAAAAAAATATAAAAATCATTAACTTGCAGAAGGTTTCCATAAGTATATGTAACCATCTTACTTATATAACAATGGACTCCAGTGGCTAAAGCAGTAATTCTCCAAAGCCTACGTACTTAGGACAAGTTGTTGTCTGATAGCCGAAAAACCATCATTTTATGTAAATTCAGAAACTCCAATAATTCAAAATAATGCATGCCTTAGGGTATTCATGAATCTCAGGGGTAAAATATCTAAACCCGTTGCAAGTATTCTACCTCATCTTTGCACGAGTACCACAAGATGTCAAGTTAGGTCATTCGCTCAAAACAAAGCAAGACCCATGGAACTACATAAAACACTTGAATTTACCACAGTGAAAATTCAGAAGAGCCAAAACTAGCAAGAGCTAAGCATTATCTCTCCGCAAAGCTGTTTTTAGTTGAAAACACATATCGAATAATTTAAAAGACTGCTTGATCCGTGATGCTGAAGCAACACTTTCACAGAGCATCTATGACTTACCAGTTCCCAATTAACTGTTCTGAGTTACTTGTTCGGAGCCAGTAGTCATCGATGATAAATAAACAGTGGCGCTACAGAATCGATGAGAAGATTTTATCTTTGACGTACTATGATCGATAGTTATATTTTATCCTTGACAAAGTTTACCTCATCTATCACGTGAAATCCAGACAACGCCCACTTTCCACGGTATTTTAGGCCATTCTTCGACGTTCCACTCGTCAGTCGGGAAGACTCAGCACAACCATGAGTACCTCCGAAGACGTCCAACGTAGCTTTGGACGAAACGTCAGAGATAGAAGAGTTCCACGGACCACGGCCATACAACCCGGAAGAATTCTCGGCAGTTGAAACATCCGGTCGTGAAAGCCTTCATTGTATGTTCGTATGTTGTTTCACCGGGGTGAGAGCAGGATTCCACGCAGAACTGAAGCAAAAAATCCATCTCTATTTCTAAGGACACTTGTTAACGGCCTAGGTACAGAAAGTACTCAACATTCATCTGGATTTCACGATTGAATGGCATTGTTTCACATCTACAGCTCGTGTTTGGTGGATGTTGATGCAAAATTTGTGTTTTTCTGATGATGACATCTAGACCGATACTTATTTTATACACCCAGTATTACTTGAAGTGCTTCCTCTTAATCAGCCATATCAATTTTATGAGGTGCTCAAAAAAGGAGAAATTCTGATCTCTGCAGCATTCAGGCAACGAAAGAATTAACTGGCGACAAATAAAAATTTATAACAAGGCCATGACTCGAACCTGGGTCTCCTGTTTACGAAGCATGTGGTGAAAATTAGATGGAAAGATCACATAACTAATGAGGAGGTACTGAACAGAACTGGGGAGAAGAGGAGTTTGTGGCACAACTTGACTAGAAGAAGGGATCGGTTGGTAGGACATGTTCTGAGACATCAAAGGATCACCATTTTAGTATTGGAGGGCAGCGTGGAGGGTAAAAATCGTAGAGGGAGACCAAGAGATGAATACACTAAGTAGATTCAGAAGGATGTAGGTAGCAGTAGGTACTAAGAGATGAAGAAGCTTGCACAGCATAGATTAGCATGAAGAGCTGCATCAAACCAGTCTCAGGACTGAAGACTACAACAACAACAACAACAACAATATGCATCTACGGCAGTTTGGTTATACATAACAGGACGGGCTATCCAAGTACGCCTTCGCCCTCCTCCCTCCTTCCTCCCCTTTATCCAACTCCCCATTTGCCACACAATACAAAAGTAGCACCTCTTAGCATTTTTCCGTCATATAGATATTTATCGTCTATATACTGGAATTAGATAACGATGTTTTGGTCTACTAAGACTGAAAATTCCGCCATCCATCCGGTATACTGTTTCAACGCATAATGGTAGTTTTCCTTCAATGACATGTGGTACAGTTCCAACAAGTATGAAAAATAAAGTAAGGGTAATCACACATTCCTGCTTAATTTACGTTTCTATTACGAAAACCTCTCTGGCTGCAGTATAGTTGTTGTGAGTGGTGGCGTTCATACTTTAGTGCAGTAAGCGAAGTATCTGTGTACTTTTGGTGTGCATCCATGAAACGCCTGGGCTAGCAAGCCAGAGTGGGTTAGGTTGTGGAAAGGGGCCAAAATGAGGTTGCTGTCAGTTGCACTCAACATGCAAACTTTATTTGTTCACACACAATATTACACGAGAATGCAACAACACTAAAAGTTGTAACAGATCTCCTTTGATTAACCTCAGATCAGCTGAAGGCCACACTTAAAATCCTAGACGCAAGGCCTAAGTAAGAAATTGACATAGAAGGTTTTTCTGGGAGACGTCATCCAAAAATATTTTCTAAATCTTCAATCTTAACAGGCTGAAGGCCTCAGCACTTTAATTTTAATGGAACTCGGCTGGAGGCCCCATGTTAAGAAATAAGAAGTGTTTCAATGCAATGGCAGAAGGCCTAATCTTACAACAATTGAAGCAAATTCGGTTGAAGGCCCCATACAAAAACATCACAACCATATGTCTTAAGGGCAAGACAAGAATATTAATTAAAGAGATACTAAAACTCGGCTGAAGGCATCAACCAAATAAGTAAAACTCAAACAGGGAAGTTACTATGCAACAGACACGGAATGGCGCTCAGAAGTCCCAAGGGTTGGCCCGTAATTGTAACGCTAACGCCCGTTTAGGCGAGACAGGCAGCCTGACCAACAATCTCTTAATCGGAAGGCAACCCAACCGACCGACAGCCGACCGACGAATCAACCAAATCAGTTCCGCTTGACACAACCAGTAAAACGACCACAAGATTTCAATACAACGACACACTGAATTTTGGCGCCCACAATGACCAACAACAACTCAGCTATCAAACTACTCGCCACGCTGGACATCAACAACGCAACGAGGACAATACACTGCCTAAAACTACGTCAGCGACCAGGGCAGGTAGCCAGAACATCAATGGCCACAAGGCAGAAGATACCGCTGGCGAACTTCAGTAACAGGAAATAAATTAAATTCCACAGGAAGAGGACTGGAATCTTAGCCAACTTAAATACACATGTTTTTGTTCGCCGGAATGTCCCACAAGCGACAACCAGTTTCAAACGAGGAAGAGTAAACGGTTGAGGCTCGATAGTAAGTTAAGTGAATACTCAACTTTCATGTCCAAGATAGGTGGGCGACGAACTTCGTAGCACTCGCAAGCAGCACCTCACACTCCAACCGCACGTGCACGCCGCTAGCGGCTCCAGACCGACTCCGCGCGGTGGGTGCTTGTTTGCTGCTCCACGCCAACCGACCGACTGGACTGCTGGTCCGTCCACAACTGCTGCTCCGTCACGACTTCACTGCTGGTGCATTTCCCACTCACTGACTTCCTTCAGATGGAGGACGTCCCGGAGACACTTGCTCAGACCCAACCATGCAAAGGGAACACAATCGACATCTCTGCACTGGAAGGAACCGACCCAAACACACGTCGTCGATGAGACGACCTACCGAACGACCAACCAACGGTCGTCCCCGCTGGTAATGGCTGTGCCGACCTCACTGGGGCTCCATCCCCGACTGCACTTCTGCCACGTTCCAACTCTAACTGACTGCCAGACACACGACCCAGAAATACTTTCAGTCGCTCCAGAGATGGAACGACATTGTACTTACGTGCTACTGCTGCTGCTCATGGACAAGAAAGTCAGGAAGTTAGTGATGCCAATAAATGGAATAAGAAAACGAGGCGGCAGTACCGTAATAGAAGATGACAAACAATAAATGGCATGGACACAAGCCGTGCACTTCTCAATCCAGTTAAGGTTACAGCCCTCCAAATGAGTCTCTTGATTAAGAGAGTCGAACACTTTGACGAGATCTATGAAGACCATACAGTGGGGGAGATGTGTTCTCTTCATTTTCCTTGCATTTGCCATAAAATAAAAATCACGTCGATTGAGTGTCAGTTTGATCTAAAGCCACACTGTGTTTCTGGTTTGGTATCATCAGCGAGGGCCATCAGCTGGATAGAAAGAATTCTGACAAGGATTTTCCCAAGAGACGAAACCTAAGATATTCCACTACAATTGCTGTCGGCCCCTTTGTCCCCTTCTTGAACATAGGGAGACATGCGCTGCTTGGGGTGTTACAGAAGAGCCACATTAATGGCTCAGGATTCTTCAGGCAGATGTGGCCGGCTGCAAATAGAACGGTAGGGAGGGGGTGGCCACTTTTACTCACAGGGAGAGGCTTGCACAAGGGCAGAGAGGAGGCGGAGTTGCCAAGCGACTAGAGTTGTTCTGCTGCTAATGAAGAATGGCGTGTTGCTCCCAGAGATAGCCGGAGTGCTTTTTGCAATTATCAGGCCGTCTCGCATGATGGGCCGGCACCCTGAAAATTGTTTCCTGTCGAGAGAGAAAACTTTTTGAAAATCTGAAGGTCCGGATGGCAGAGGAACTTTTTCAAAAAACCGTATCTACTACCATTGTAAAACGCTTCTCCACAGAGTCCCAAATAGCCGGCGGCGCTTGGTGCCTGATAGTTTGTTGCCGATACAGCCGGTATATTTTTCTTGAAACGTTTTGGTTCTCACACTAAGTGCACAATGGAAAGAAGTGTCGTGGCTGGAAATCAGACGGTTACGTCAGAAGACGTACTGAGGGTGTCAGTAGCTCTTAGCGGCAAGCAGTAACATGGGGAGAGGGGTCTTTTTCCCATCTCCTTTAGGGAGGTAGTGCGCGGATCTTTGGTTATGCGATTGGATTGGTGGAAACCCTGCTGTGTGCAACTGGTAGTCTGAGTTTTTTCGAGGAGCTCCACATGGTGTGTTTTTGGGAGTTCCAGCAGGGATGGCGATCTGGGTGTCCGTCTGGGTGTGGTAAGGTGTACACGATATAGAGCCCGCCTGAGATCGAGGCAGAGTCCAATCCCAGAGTATGAGCGCGGACGCCCAGGTTGCAGACTTGCAGATTATTGCAGCACCGGCCGGCGGGGGTGGCCGTGCGGTTCTAGGCGCTACAGTCTGGAACCGAGCGACCGCTACGGTCGCAGGTTCGAATCCTGCCTCGGGCACGGATGTGTGTGATGTCCTTAGGTTTAATTAGTTCTAAGTTCTAGGCGACTGACGACCTCGGAAGTTAAGTCGCACAGTGCTCAGAGCCATTTCATTGCAGCACTGAGCATGGGGTCACTCATGACGGCAGAGCGAGGTGTCACATAGAAAATTCCAATCCTTCACACCAACATTGCCTACCAACCATTACTATCTACAAAACGGTATTTTACTGAATGTGTGGGTTTTTCTTGTCTCATTACGTTGGAAGATCATACTCTACACACACCTGTTGCAATAAACGGATTGTTTCAATGAATAATCTTGCTGATTTCAATATAGAAGATTCCTTGTTCATTTAATAATTCTGGTTTTCTTTTTTGGTATATTTCGAGTTATTTAATTTGTTACCACAATTTGCTAACCTGAGGTTCACAACAAGGGCTACATAATATTAATAAACTTTCGGATAGCCTGTCGTACATAGATTTCAGTAGCACATTTTAAGGGTTGTTCTGTGTCTGGGGTGATACCCGCAATCACATAAACTGACAGAACTTATGGGATGCCCCTTGGTGCTAAGCTGTCACCAACCGATGGTGGCGTTATTCCCGGCTACCTGGCTAGTGTGGTGCGAGGCTCATATGTCTGCTGCAGGGTGTGAGGTGGTAATGGCAGTTGTGGTCAGATGGAAGGTCTTACCGAATGCCCTTTCTGGCTGATACTGGTGTTGTGGCCTGGCATATCCTAACTTGCGATGGCAGGATGGCACTCGTTCATGGCACACACTGACTTGACTGACTGTTGCACTTGGTGTATAGGTGGCGTGAATTTCCCAACTGGTCCAGTGGAATTTTTCAGCTTTGGAATGGGGCATTTTTGTTAATAAAGATGCAATTGTTTCTGTCCTTCCCTCACAGTAGTGAAAACTGTTTAAGCAAAACACAAGTGGATTGTAATATCGTAGGAAAATTAATGATTTTTTAATCTCCCAACAAGATAGAATTACAAACTTAGAAGGGAAATAACTTGGCAATGATGCTGACTGCACCACTGAGCTGAGAAATCTGACAGCCATGCGGGCTATGCCAGTACCCCCTATCGATCACCTTGGATTCTGATGCAACAGGCTGTGCCAGTATTGCCTGGTTTGCCTTATGTGCTAGCCATCTTGGACAGTGACATCAAGAGCTGTGCAAGTTTTCCCTGTTCCATCATCTTGGATTCTAATGTCATGGTGCTGTACCGGTATCTATAGTCCGCCATCTTGGATTCTGAAGTCATACGGCTGTGTCTCAGTATCTCAATGTCTACCATCTAGTATTATGATTAACATAGGGCTGACATATTGAAATATTTAAAATTCGCACGAATAGTAGAAATTTTGAATTTCCGTCCAATTTACATCTAGGACAAGTACACTACTTCCACAATGACATCGTAGAAAAGGGGGAAAAAACCTCAGATATTTTTAATTTCCCGCCATTTCTTTAATTTCCAGCCATTTTATAAGTAAGACAATTAGGAGAAGGTGACAAATCTGGAAACAAGGTATGATATTAACTATGACATCATAAGAGGATGGAGAATGGGAGGGACAAATTGGCAACAATGCACACTCTGCCAGAAAAAAACCAGCCATACTGTTCATGAATCAGGTAAATTATGATGATAATGAGGTAGTACCATAATAAGAAATGTGTTTTGTGGTCCGTCTCTAACGCTAAGGTTCGTTTTGGATCCGTAAAGGATGATCGTCATTTGTGTAAGGCGGATGTGCAGGTGTATACGGTAGTCATTGCAGTTCTGGTGTGCAATGTATTAGTCAGACCATCACGACAGTGAAAGAATAGTGTATCTGCAGAACATAAAAGTTTTACACACTTACAACAGCTAATCTGCTAGTGCAGAACATTACCTCGGCACTGGTGATCGCACAGAAAATAACAACACGGGGATTCTGACGTGTAGTTCCAGTTACTGCGGTAGTGTTATTAAGGGGGAACGACAGGGTGACGGACGAAAATATTGCTCATATTCAGGATTTTTTCCCGTAGTAGAAATGGGATATTTTATATTGAAAAACATAATATCATCACGGTGTAATTGGGATTTTCCCGAGGCAGCTCTCAAAGCAGGTAGATCGACGGTTGTCGATGAACTCCAGTTGTGGTCATCTGAAACATAAAATTAACTTATCATCTTGATCCTTACAGATGTAATTTTAGTTGATCGTAGGGATTTGAAAAAAAAATTGGTGAAATTCTAGATATTTGATAAAATTGCCGTTTTTGGACCCCTCTTTTTTGGCCGAAAAAGTACTAAAATCGACATGAAAGAAATAGGCCACGATGAAGTGAAGAGAATGCAATTTTCTTCAAGGAAGAACAAAAACACTGTTCTAAAAATACCTTTTTTCTATTTCTGAAAAAATATATTGTGATCCTAGTTGTACTTCAAGTGTTGGATTCAAAACAGTTTTTAGTTTTTTCTGTCAGGTATAGTTTATCAGTAATCGCAAATTTATTTCTCTTTTTTCTGTTTCTGATACAGTGCAGCAAACATGAGGTGAAATTTCATAAACAGATCCACGTTTTTATCATGTTATATGTTCATCACATTAATGGAGGGTGACATCTAACATATAACTCAATATCTTTGTGCATACGCTTTGTAATATTTATTTGGCATGAGAAATTACAGAAAATTAACAAGAAATTAACGACTGTATTGTAATGCACATCACTTTTTTCTCTTGTATTGTGTATCTTTCTTCTCTCGAATGATATTCCAGCAATAATCTGCTAACATAGAAGGTACCCACTTCCCTTCATAACGCCTTTCTATGGTAGAAATGTCTTTATGGAATCTTTCGCCATGTTCATCCGATACGTCACAACAACTCTCTGTGAAGTACTCCAGGCGAGAGTCCATCATATGCACCTTCAAAGACATATTGCACCCCAGGTCTTGATATGCTTTGATCATGTCATTCACCATTGCTTTGTAGTTAGTAGCTCTTCTTCCTCCGAGGAAGTTTTCTGACACCATCTTGAAACAGTCCCATGCTGTCATTTCTTTGTCAGTTAAACGTGCTTCAAAATTTGCACCTTTCTGCAGCTCCTTGATTAGTGGGCCGACGAATACACCTTCCTTCATTTTTGCAGTTGAAAGACGGGGGGCCGACCTTTGTGGCCGAGCGGTTCTAGGCGCTTTAGTCCGGAACCGCGCTGCTGCTACGGTCGCACGTTCGAATTCTGCCTCGGGCATGGCTGTGTGTGATGTTCTTAGGTTAGTTAGGTTTAAGTAGTTCTCAGTCTAGGGGACTGATGACCTCAGATGTTAAGTCCCATAGTGCTTAGAGTCATTTGAAAGGCGGGGGAATCTGGTAGCTAGTTATGCAAACTCACTGCCTGAAAGATCCGTGGCCTTTACGAATTGTTTTAGGCCAAGTTTGATGTGAAGTGGTGGAAGTACTATATCGTCAGGATCTACCAGACTTTCACGTTGTACATTCTTTTCACCGACTTTCCATTTCGGCCTAGATCATTTCTTTCTCACGTGGTGAGGATTTCTGTCTCGACTATCCCACTCGCAAAGAAAACAGGTATACTTCGTGTAGCCTTGTTGCATTCCGAGTACCATAGCAATAACTTTGAAATCTCCACATAATTTCCATTTGTATTCATTGTATTTTAATAAATTTAGCATCCTTTGTACGAATTCGTAATTCTCTTTGGTTAAGCTGGCGTAAGCTACTGGATTAGAGGGTATTTTGTTTCCTTGATACTTGTTTTCGACGCATCTGTGAAAAGTCTCCACTCCTGTGAAATATAGGTGAGGTTCAGCTCTTTCATTAGGCCAGCAATGTTATCGCAAAATTTCAGTGCTCCATCAGTTGCAGTGCATCAGTGCCTGAACACACTGATTTAGTACTTTGGTGGATTATACTCTTGTAATCTTGAGCCAAGCAGGTGCGCCTTTTGTTTACTTAGTTCTAGATCACGTACTAAATCATTTAAATCTGTTTGTGTTAACAAATGTGGCGATGACTCAATTGTGCAGTGATATACATCTGTGATTTATTCAGTACTACTTACTTCGCTGTCACTCCGAATTTGACCTGGAGCTCATCAAGGTACTGGGAGACTGTGAGAATGGTGCATTGGCATTCTCGCTGAAGGCACATCTGGACAAACAATGTGCTTCTTCGATTTTTTGTTTGTAAAACCCTGAATTTATGTTATACAGAAATAACAATCAGATCCACACTATGATCACAGCGAACAACGCCACATTCTCCTTACCTTTCCACCACCGAATTAGTTTGCAGTAACATGTAGCACAACAGAAGGTGGCGCCCATTCTTCATCTTGGTCTCCTACCTCTGCTCCAAAGTAATGTTTGTATGGTTTCTTTATGACTGTTGAAATATTCTTCCTGTTTTTGACTAAGGTGAACTTCCCACAGATATAGCAGAAGTTGTCTGACTTGTATCGACATCCATGACGATGTGGCACTTCTGAAAATTTAAAAATACATCTTTAATACACTTGTACTACATTAATACTAGAAAACTAGAGAAATGCAATGTAAAGACAAGCAGTCAATTTACCTTCAGCACCAGACTAAATCAGTTTAAACACAGGAACTTATAAGTTCAGTGGCCGAGCGGTTCTAGACGCTTCAGTCTGGAATCACGCGACCACTACGGTCACAGGTTCGAATCCTGCCTCGGGCATAGATGTGTGTGATGTCCTTAGGTTAGTTAGGTTTAAGTAGTTCAACGTTCTAGGGGACTGATGACCTAAGATGTTAAGTCCCATAGTACTCAGAGCCATTTTATAAGTTCAACTGTGCTCAGAAATATGACAAAAACGGTTACTTGTCAGCCAAAACACCCACTCGTTAAGACTGACACAATTTACGGCTAACACCACTATTGTAAACTCGGTGCACCTTCCTCTGTGAGCATGAAGGCTTACTGCCGAGGCAGCGACCGGCTGTTGCTATTCGAGCTAATGAGCTATTACAGGTTATGACATAGGTGTCGTGGAGGGTAACCCAATGATGTCTGATTCCTGCCACCTGCTATTGAACAAGAAATTGTCACGTTCCATCACTACTGGATGCGGCAACATACCCGTATTGCTCTATAATGGCCCTGTGTTTGCCATGAATTATCCGATAACGATATTTTGTTTACATAATTAAATTTCCCATGGTAAACTGGTTTAGAAGCACGCCTGTAATATCAGAAATAGAGCTCTTGTCGAACAGTGAAAGCATTAAAATCGGATGAAAATTGTAGCGTGGGCGACGACAACCACGCCGAAAAACATAATTTTGGGAAAAACGTCTTTAAAGTTTGACCAGTATTTATCATATGAAAAAAGGGACGAAGTTGAAACTTAAGGGATATTATCGATGCCCGAACCATAATATCAGTCGCCCCGACCAGTGGATATACACTTCACAGAATCGGCGTATTTCATCGCTGATTTGAAGGGCGTTTGCCACGTGCATTAATGCAGTATGGCCTACAGTGAACAGACATACGGCTAAATTTGAAGCAATATAGGCAATTTCGCTTCGGCTGGATGCTATTTGTAGAGAGTATCTCCAAATGAGACTATTGAAACTTTAGCCGGCCGAAGTGGCCGTGCGGTTAAAGGCGCTGCAGTCTGGAACCGCAAGACCGCTACGGTCGCAGGTTCGAATCCTGCCTCGGGCATGGATGTTTGTGATGTCCTTAGGTTAGTTAGGTTTAACTAGTTCTAAGTTCTAGGGGACTAATGACCTCAGCAGTTGAGTCCCATAGTGCTGAGAGCCATTTGAACTCTTGAAACTTTCGTTCACATTTTGAGTAAAACTGCCCAAACAAAGCTCCAGCAAATCAGGTTTACTCAGAACCTTAAATATCTCACGGACGCAACAATCGGAGCGTGAGCGCGGAACCGGTTCTCCGAACGTCGAGGCGTGTTGTGCACGGTCCGCTTCAAACGCTGACAGAATCGTTACTTTTTGGAGTTCGCACATAATATTATGAGGAATAATTCTTCAATGCATATGCATTAGAATTCCGTAATAAAAAAAAAATTTCGAGTTTTTTCGACCGTCACTGTCGTTTCTCCTAAATAAAGCGGTCATATAAATTTAGCAAACGAGCTTATTAGTAGCTATAGAGGTGTTAGCTTAAATTCTGCATAGAATCCTGCTCTCTCCCTGGACAAACATCACAGTGACAGTGTTATTCAACTGCTGGTTATAAATTTTCAGTATCGATGACTTCTGAGGCTTGCGCCTGTGTTTACAATGTGTATAGTTCAAATGGTTCTAAGCACTACGGGACTTGACATCTGACGTTATCAGTCCTCTAGACTTAGAACTACTTAAACCTAACTAACCTAACGACATCACACACATCCATGCACGAGGCAGTATTCGAACCTGCGACCGTAGCAGCAGCAGCGCGGTTCCGGACTGAATACAATGTGTATGCATTTGTGTGTGTGTGTGTGTGTGTGTGTGTGTGTGTCTGTGTGCCCGCGCGCGTGCGTGCTCTCGCGTGTTTAATTTCTGCAAATGCTCTGCGTAACAAGGTTTCAAATTTTCTTGCACAGCGCTTACCTGCTGCAGTTGTATTTTGAAATAGGCACGGTTCGCACCTGTCTAAATATCGGCAGTTACCGGAAACGCGGCCCAGCTGCAACCTACTAAGCTATTTGAACAATATTCTCGCAGGGAGAAACTCAGGTTTCAAGGGTATGGGTTGCTTACTGAGCACTTCAGCACTTTCCCGCAGGAAGAGGTCATCGTACACACTGAATAACGCGTCCATAGAGAAATCATTTTGTCCATTCAGGGTTTTATTCAGTTCCTTCATGTGCATTATGTAAATTTCTCGATGAATCAGTATGTTCAGATAACGTTCCTTGTCGCTGTGTGCAAGACTTCGAGATTTTTGTCAGTGTCTCCATTATTACGTTTTTTAATTCATGACTGAACACCCAACGGTATCTTGTTACTAGCTTCTGTAAGATGATTTGGTCTACATGATCTTTTTCACAGTTATCGCACGTCATATTGTAAACACCGAAACTCAATAAACGTATTATTTGAAGAGTTGAAGAAGAAACTTTTCCTTCAAACGCAATGTTAACTTTTTTAAATATTCGCTCAATTTTATGGAATATAATTTTATTTTACCATCTCGTTATTGTATGTTTCATACTAGTGAATTTTATTTCTTCATTCATGCTTTTATATTTCAGTTTGTATGAAAAACATTCTCATCTCCAGCTTGTCTTGAGATCGTAGCTCTTTCTCAATTTCTACATTTATCAGCGACAAACGCAGAAGTCGGTGTAGCATAGCGTAAACACACATATGTCTGTAGCGTTCACGTTGATCCAGTATAGCATTAATGACTCCGCCAATTCAAGTCAGTTACCTGTATACAGGGTGTTACAAAAAGGTACGGCCAAATTTTCAGGAAACATTCCTCACACACAAAGAAAGAAAAAAATGTTATGTGGACATGTGTCCGGAAACGCTTACTTTCCATGTTAGAGCTCATTTTATTACTTCTCTTCAAATCACATTAATCATGGAACGGAAACACACAACAATAGAACGTACCAGCGTGACTTCAAACACTTTGTTACAGGAAATGTTCAAAATGTCCTCCGTTAGCGAGGATACATCCATGCACCCTCCGTCGCATGGAATCCCTGACGCACTGATGCAGCCCTGGAGAATGGCGTATTGTATACGAGCACGAAGAGTCTCTACATTTGGTACCGAGCTTGCGTAGACAAGAGGTTTCAAATGCCCCCATAAATGAAAGTCAAGAGGGTTGAGGTCAGGAGAGCGTGGAGGCCATGGAATTGGTCCGCCTCTACCAATCCATCGGTCACCGAATCTGTTGTTGAGAAGCGTACGAACACTTAGGCTGAAATGTGCAGGAGCTCCATCGTGCATGAACCACATGTTGCGTCGTACTTGTAAAGGCACATGTTCTAGCAGCACAGGTAGAATATCCCGTATGAAATCACGGCGGTGAATCGAGGAAGTACAGTACATACTGACGAAACTAAAATGAGCTCAAACATGGAAATTAAGAGTTTCCGGACACATGTCCACATAACATCTTCTCTTTGTTTGTGTGTGAGGAATGTTTCCTGGCCCGCACCTCGTGGTCGTGCGGTAGCGTTCTCGCTTCCAACGCCCGGGTTCCCGGCAGGGTCAGGGATTTTCTCTGCCTCGTGATGGCTGGGTGTTGTGTGATGTCCTTAGGTTAGTTAGGTTTAAGTAGTTGTAAGTTCTGGGGGACTGATGACGATAGATGTTAAGTCCCATAGTGCTCAGAGCCAATGTTTCCTGAAAGTTTGGCCGTACCTTTTTGTAACACCCTGTACACTGAAAATATGTTTTCCTTTCTCTTCTCGAGATTTTCGAGTCTAAGATGTTTATCGATCTTTCTACTTCACCATCTGCATTAAATTTTTAATTTTGAGTGTATTGTGCGTATTTCCTATGTTAATTGCTTTGTCTCATATTTGTTGGTTTCACAAACGATAGCTCAAAAACAAAAGGGCTTACAAATCTTTTCTACATACTGATTGGGAGCTGCGCTGAAAGCCTGCTAGCTAGGATCTACCACTACAGTTACTGGCGCGTCTTATACTGGATGGGATAGCAGAATTGCTTTCTGTAAGTTTTCCTTCTCATGCAATGCTACCGTGTGAGTAAATATCGGGATAGCATCCAGGTAAACGAAACAGAAAATATGTCCGCTTAACACCTTGCATATGAAGCGCTCCCATTTCTCGCTAGCATTTTTTAAACTGAAGACATACGTTGATATTCGATAAGGCCAAACGGTGTTATTATTACTGTACTGACCACATCGTCTTCTGCTACCGGTATCTGATCGAAAGCCATTTTACAGTAGATAATGGTGAATATCATAGCTCCATCTAGCACATTTATGAAATCTCTTGTGCTAGGCACTGGTAGCAGTCTTTGAAGGTACGTGCCAGTGGTTCAAATGGTTCAAATGGCTCTGAGCACTATGGGACTTAACATCTTAGGTCATCAGTCCCCTAGAACTTAGAACTACTTAAACCTATCTAACCTAAGCACATCACACACATCCATGCCCGAGGCAGGATTCGAACCTGCGACCGTAGCAGTCCCGCGGTTCCGAACAGCAGCGCCTAGAACCGCACGCCCCAGTGATAATGCCCAGAGGCTGTCCGATCTGTAGATAATGGCAGCTGGCAGCATTTCTCCATCTGCTGCTTTTCCTGCAGCGAAACAATTGAGTGCCAGTCTTCTCGCCCTTTCAGAGACTGTGCCGTTTTAATATGGTACGCTATGGCGTGCCATACATTACCTATATCCTTTCTGGTCCTATATAATCGAGCTATGGCGCAAACGTGATGGTATTTGTATTGCTTCTCCCCATAGTATCTAAAGTGACGTCATTGTCCATCGTAAGCTGTCTTGTACTCCAGCCTTTGATGACGAATAAAGCCCATTCCTCATATCACTTCGACTACATTTGTGACCATGAACTTCCACTTGCTAACCACAGTTCTGGTTTCTACGTCAGGAGCTTGAAATCTGACATTTCTCTCGTCGTTTAGAAACTGCGTTAAACTCGTCGAGCAAACTTCTTATCGTATTCTCAGCCAGTCTCATCGTTTGCGGAAATAATTTCAAGTCCTGTTTTCCAATTTGAGCCTGAAGGCCGTTTGCGTGTTTGCAGCTCTTTTTGCAGCTGTAACAGCATCGTCTGAACTCATTTGGCGTTCTTGGGGTCTTAGCCCCTTCAGCATTCGAGACATCACCTATATGTGATAATCATCCATTATTCAGTTACATGATCCGAAGAGTCAGCTACGTTTGGTTCAACCGGTTTATTTCACACAGTTAGGAAAATGCAACTTGACAAGAACGCTAGTAAACAAGGAACTGTAAAACATAAAGGCAAAAAGGAAGCAGAACAACAATGTGTCTGCAGCCCATAGAACAATACAATACAATTTGAATCCTCATCCGCAGTCGATGCTTCCCACAACAGGATCTCCGACAGATTTTGAGGACTGAACGTAGACTTCACATGCCGCTTGCTTCACAACGCCAAGCATTACGAAGCTGTACTAGATCGAATATTTGAGCGAGCTGCTCAGTTGAAATACGTCATAGAAGGTCAGAGTCCCAAGAAGTAGCGCATAAAACTGCAGCCACTGCACTATATTCAAATTCTCTGGAGAAAATTGCACAATTTGTGTTGCATCTTTCGCGTCTGTGGCCCATATTTCCGCCGATATTGCCAAAATCTTCGAAGTCTCACTACTGAACCCGACGCAACTTTAACAGAAGGACACAAAGTGCTGATGATTTTGTATTTCGCAATTTGTTGTCAGACTTAATGTACAGTTGTAACATAAACTTCCTCTTATCTAGAATTCCAGTTCTAGAAGTAAAAAGCAACACATTCATATTCAAAGATATAAATTTGGTTTCTTCATTTAGTACATTACAAAAATATGTTGGTTGTTGTGTAAGTAGGCTATTTAGGTTTTTATGTTGGTAACGCCACGTAGCGCTCTGTATGAAAATCACTGACTGTGCTGTGTGCAGTCTGTGGCTGGTTTGCATTGTTGGAGTATTTGCTATTGTAGTGTTGGGCAGCTGGATGTGAACAGCGTGTAGCGTTGTGCAGTTGGAGGTGAGCCGCCAGCAATGGTGGATGTGCGAAGAGCGATGGCAGAGTTTTGAGAGCGGACGATCTGGTTCAAAAATGGCTCTGAGCACTATGGGACTCAACTGCTGTGGTCATAAGTCCCCTAGAACTTAGAACTACTTAAACCTAACTAACCCAAGGACATCACACACATCCATGCCCGAGGCAGGATTCGAACCTGCGACCGTAGCGGTCGTGCGGTTCCAGACTGTAGCGGCTTTAACCGCTCGGCCACTCCGGCCGGCGGACGATCTGGACGTGTGTCCATCAGAAAGAGTAAATGTGTAATATTGGATATCATGAACTGATATATATATATATACACGAGGGCATTTCAATAAGTAATGCAACACATTTTTTCCTGAAACAGGGGTTGTTTTATTCAGCATTGAAATACACCAGGTTATTCCCCAATGTTTTAGCTACACAACACTATTTTTCAACGTAATCTCCATTCAATGCTACGGCCTTACGCCACCTTGAAATGAGGGCCTGTATGCCTGCATGGTACCATTCCACTGGTCGATGTCGGAGCCAACGTCGTACTGCATCAATAACTTCTTCATCATCCGCGTAGTGCCTCCCACGGATTGCGTCCTTCATTGGGCCAAACATATGGAAATCCGACGGTGCGAGATCGGGGCTGTAGGGTGCATGAGGAAGAACAGTCCACTGAAGTTTTGTGAGCTCCTCTCGGTTGCGAAGACTTGTGTGAGGTCTTGCGTTGTCATGAAGAAGGAGAAGTTCGTTCAGAAGTCGTTTCTTCAATTTCTGAAGAGTAGCACAATACACTTCAGAGTTGATCGTTTGACCATGGGGAAGGATATCGAACAGAATAACCCCTTCAGCGTCCCAGAAGACTGTAACCATGACTTTACCGCCTGAGGGTATGGCTTTAAACTTTTTCTTGGTAGGGGAGTGGGTGTGGCGCCACTCGATTGATTGCCGTTTTGTTTCAGGTTCGAAGTGATGAACCCATGTTTCATCGCCTGTAACAATCTTTGACAAGAAATTGTCACCCTCAGCCACATGACGAGCAAGCAATTCCGCACAGATGGTTCTCCTTTGCTCTTTATGGTGTTCGGTTAGACAACGAGGGACCCAGCGGGAACAAACCTTTGAATATCCCAACTGGTGAACAATTGTGACAGCACTACCAACAGAGATGTCAAGTTGAGCACTGAGTTGTTTGATGGTGATCCGTCGATCATCTCGAACGAGTGTGTTCGCAGGCTCCGCCATTGCAGGAGTCACAGCTGTGCACCGCCGGCCCGCACGCGGGAGATCAGACAGTCCTGCTTGACCTTGCGGCGATGATGACACACGCTTTGCCCAACGACTCACCGTGCTTTTGTCCACTGCCAGATCACCGTAGACATTCTGCAAGCGCCTATGAATATCTGAGATGCCCTGGTTTTCCGCCAAAAGAAACTCGATCACTGCCCGTTGTTTGCAACGCACATCCGTTACAGACGCCATTTTAACAGCTCCGTACAGCGCTGACACCTGTCGGAAGTCAATGAAACTATACGAGACGAAGCGGGAATGTTTGAAAATATTCCACAAGAAATTTCCGGTTTTTTCAACCAAAATTGGCCGAGAAAAAAAATGTGTTGCATTACTTATTGAACCGCCCTCGTATATATATATATATATATATTGACTTTTGAACACTATTAAGGTACATACATTGTTTGTTCTCTATCAAAATCTTTCATTTGCTAAGTATGCCTATCAGTAGTTAGTGCCTGCGGCTACTTAGCTGGCTGTATTGTCGCTCGCTGTATTGCAGTAGTTCGAGTAACGAAGATTTTTGTGAGGTAAGTGATTCATGAAGGGTATAGGTTGTTGTTAGTCATGGCCATTCTTTTGTAGGAATTATTGAAAGTCAGATTGCGTTGCGGTAAAAATATTGTGTCAGTTTAGTGACGATCAGAATAAGTAAACAGAGAAATGTCTGAGTACGTTTAGTATTGCTCAGCCGTTTGAATATCAAATAACGTAAGAGGGTTTACCAGCACAGTAATTCATAAAGTTTTCTAAGGGGATGTTTCAGTTGGTTTATGAGCACTTTGTAAATATTCATCTTGATGAAAATAATTTATCTAAGTCTTGTAACGCTACAAACCGTATTGTTTGAGACAAAAACCTAGGTGCCTAATGTATAGATATTTAAATGCCAATCCACTTCAGGATTTATAATTAATTGTGTTTCATTCATCGGTTCACAATTTGTTTAACGTTGTTGAGATATCTAAACGTTTAACGTCTAAACAGCAACAAATCTGCATAATACGTCACGCTGGAGCTATATTAGAGCCTCATTGACCCATTTAATAAGCCCCTAAAGCTGTTTCGTGGCTATGTGTTACGCGAGATTCCCATCTAATTAGAATATAATCCTTCATAGCTGTGCTGCAAATTGCCTGTGCCAGTTCATCAACGACATGCCACAAATATCTTCTACCTGTAATGAATGAAACACACCTACCTGTCGTCGTGCTTCTATCTCTCGCATCACTCAGTTGTGTGCGTGTGATTCCCAAAATATATCTTCTCTTCCCCTATGATTGTCGCAGTTACGATGACGTGTGCACTGCTACAGCTTCTGTTCTGGATTGTGTACTTGCTCGGATGCTATTGTCACCATATGCTGGGTTTTGCTGTACTGGTGCTGGGCTATGTGCTAAGTTCCACCAGAAAACGGAAAGGCATTGTTGTCAAGCACACGAAATTTTCCACAGTGACAAAAATGTTGCCTCTCCAGGAAATCCTTGATAGAAAATCAAAATCATTTTTATTATGAAATTAAATTACTAGTTTGGAATTAGAACAAGCATCAACAGTCCGAATCGTTTTACTGCTAAAGATGAAAAAAAATTGAATTCATCTTAAGAATTGAAAACAGTTTCACAGGCGGTGACTAAGGATTTACAAAAGCAGACTAATCTAATTCGGTGATTCATTCCATCAAGCTATCATCAAATTATTCGATACTGGCTTCTTGGATTCCTTGCCAGAGAAGATTAGTGAGTTCACTGTTGCCTGCTAGCTCAAACACCGAATTACAAAATTTATTACAGACTGATAATTTTGTAACTAGTTACTTTCACTTTAATGTCCTCCATTCTTTGACTGTGTGTTCCTATGGACAAAAATATTGGGTCATGCTAATTCAGATCGTTCAAATGGCTGAGCAGTATGGGACTTAACTTCTGAGGTCATCAGTCCCCTAGAACTTAGAGCTACTTAAACCTAACTAACCTAAGGACATCACACACATCCATGCCAGAGGCTTACATAGAAATAAATAAGGTTGTGCACATCTTAAACAATCGTTTCACAAAAATGACCGTCTTGTGACATTTAGAAAAATCGTACAATTTTCAGGAAAGGACATATCTCAGGCATAAGAAGAAACACACGTTTACATACAGTTTACACATGGATCATAAACGAGCAGAAAGCTGTAAGCAATGTAATTAAAGACATTAAGCTACATAAACAATTCAACGAAAGCATAAAGAGACCGACTTCTCCGTTTCTTAGAGAGCTTTAATTACATGAAGATACAATCAATAAATTTCACAACGTATAATAGGAGAGGCGCAAAACTAACAAGGGGAGGCCGCCAATTGTGAAATTCAGATTCGATTCATACTGCGCGTAATAAAAGCTCATGGCCAGAGGTGTAATGAGGCAAAGCACCAAGATGCAATGTGTTAACACTGTCCTACGTTGCTTGGTTATGAAGACTGAAGATTCTGTAGTGTATAGCTAAAAATCACCCGATCTTAAAGCCACAGAAACCATCTCGGACTGTTTGGAACAGTAGGTGAAACGTAGAAATAATCATCACCTCCGTAGCTCTAGACGGTCAAATCCTCAATGACGAGCTTCATGTGAACTAATCCGCATAGCGTGTCTCCCACTGTGTGTTTCTGGTGTTCTGACTGGCGATATACACACCATGGACATTCGTAATAGAGGTGAGACAGAGGTGTACACATTCCTCTTTTAACCTGCCCCTGCTTGCCCATTAGCCAGGCATGAAAGCTACCGTACGTTAGCAGCAGAACTGGCGGGCTGCTTTACTCCCTTGAAAGCCAAGCTGGACCCAACCTAAGCAGACTAAATGAGTCTTGCCTAGGTGCCCGTCTTCCCGCTGTGCTACACCATGTAGCGGTTTATTCTATACGCTTTCACTGTAGTATTACGAACAGGGTTTGGAAGATGACAAATAGTCTGTTTTTTTTTTTTACCGGAGCAGCACAAGACTATGGTCAATGAAATATATTTTCACTCTGGATCTTTGTAGGCCAAGAAATGGTAGATTTTATTTGTATTTATTTTCCTTGACTGTGTAATTCGGGCTTATTAATTTATATTTGTGTGAACGGTTTTCTCTACTGCTTCACCCCACTGAACTGTGACGAAATGCCACGGTTGGTTCTCTGCGTTTCCTCCTTGTCTGTAGCGCTTCGCGCTCTGTTGTTTCCTTACCCTAGCCAGAGGGCGCTGTGGCGTTGCTGCGGCCGGCTGCCTGCCGTGTTTGCGAGAGAGCGTCGGTCTGGAGGAGGAACTCTTTAATTGCGGACGACTGAGAGCGTACAGGAGGCCACTCCGTTTTGTTGATGTTTGGCGTGACTCGTGTCAGGTGCGATGCATCGTTAAGACCGTGATAGCAGCCAATGTTAATGTCTTGGTCGGAGATGGATCAAAGAGGATGAGGCCTAGTTGTCCATTGGAACTCCTATCCTACGGATGACGTCGGACTTAAAGTAAGACGTTCGACCTTTATTTTGCGTTGTTTGCAAGCGATTGGGGATTCCGGCGTCAAAAACTGGTGGGAAAACAATAAATTGGAAATTGACAAATCGCTACTCAAAGGAGCCGCACTCCATCTAAACACTCCAAAATGGCATCTTAATAGGTCGCAGTTCGTAGTAATAGACGGCAAATCATCGAGTAAAACTGAAGTGATATCAAGTGTACCCCAGGGAAGCGTCCTGGGACCTCTGCTGTTCCTGATCTAGATAAACGACCTGGATGACAATCTGAGCAGTTCTCTTAGGTTGTTCGCAGATGATGCTGTAATTTACCGTCTAGTAAGGTCATCCGAAGACCAGTATCAGTTGCAAAGCGATTTAGAAAAGATTGCTGTATGGTGTGGCAGGTGGCAGTTGACGCTAAATAACGAAAAGTGTGAGGTGATCCACTAAAGAGACAGCTTACACTACACTCGTTCGTCCTCTGTTTGAATATTGCTGCGCGGTGTGGGATCCTTACCAGGTAGGATTGAGGGAGGACATCGAAAGGGTGCAAAAAAGGGCAGCTCGTTTTGTATTATCACGTAATAGGGGAGAGAGTGTGGCAGATATGATACGCGAGTTGGGATGGAAGTTATTAAAGCCAAGACGTTTTTCGTCGCGGCGAAATTTCAGTCACCAACTTTCTCTCCCGAATGCGAAAATATTTTGTTGAGCCCAACCTACATAGGTAGGAATGATCATCAAAATAAAATAACAGAAATCAGAGCTCGAACAGAAAGGTTTAGGTGTTCGTTTTTCCCGCGCGCTGTTCGGGAGTGGAATGGTAGAGAGATAGTATGATTGTGGTTCAATGAACCCTCTGCGAAGCACTTAAATGTGAATTGCAGAGTAATCATGTAGATGTAGATGTAGATGTAGATGTAGATAGCTACCTAGAGTAAGAAATTAACAATAGCATGCTTATAGATTGACTAGAATAAAGGAATAAATAACACATACACGGCTTGTGACGGCCGACATACTGTGTTAGGCTATTGAGCAGTGACTGATTTAAGAAAGCCACAACATACGCTAACCAGGTTAACGGAGTATTTAAAGACAAGCGTCGAGCAAGGACCCTGGTCAGAAGGTAATCAAAACTAGCAGGATTCCTTTACACGGCAGACGTGCCAGCACATCCGTTGATACGCCAGAATAAACTAGCGCAACATAAATCATTGACACATTTCAGATATTTTAAAAACAAAGTACTTAAATACCTTCGTTTACCACAAGCCTTAATTAGTTAACAGGTTAGGCTCTGTTATTGAAGCCACGCAAATGATATATGGGTGGAATCTAAATTATTGAGCTGAACTTAATGTCATATTGTAAAGAAAGGAACTTAATGGAGGTTACACCGTAAGGTGTTGTGGACAGTGCACTTTCCTGACATTCGTCTTGATGTTCTAGTCAATGTGTAAACTTGCCAGTCTGGGGCCGCGCGACCGCTACGGTCGCAGGTTCGAATCCTTCCTCGGGCATGGATGTGTGTGATGTCCTTAGGTTAGGTAGGTTTAAGTAGTTCTAAGTTCTAGGGGACTGATGACCTCAGAAGTTAAGTCCCATAGTACTCAGAGCCATTTTTTAAACTTGCTAATTATTTTCTCTTTACGTGGAGTGTGCCTGCCTTGATGTTATAAGTGACTGTTTCATAACCAGTTTTTTAACGCGCCTGCGAGCATATTTTTATTTATGGGAGTACTTAAACAGTGTTCCCCTGTTGAACTTTAACTAAAGTGCAGAAAACTGAATCAGGTGTTTATTATTGTTCTAGTGCTATTATCTGTCAAGTGTAACACGCGACATTCTTGGTCTGTTATGAGGTGTTAAAATAAATGCAAATTGCAGTGAAGCGATGTGCTATTTCAGTTGTTCCGGTCATTTCCTATCTCCGCATCCTTAATCTAAATTCATAAATGTATAATTTTAAGACTCGCTATTTTTTATTCGAACTATCAGGTCTCTCGGGCTCTTCCAATACGTGTTTTCTGTAGTAAGCAGAGAGATCTTTGAAAGCCGAGATCCTTTGCAACTAAGAACTTGAAGATTTCTATTATACTATAACGTCAACTGAAGTAAGATTGTGGAAGTCTAGTTTCCGTAACCTTAGTGGTCCAGCCAATTATAGCCCCAGTTATAACAATTTTAATTACATTTTCCGGGATGTGTATTGCTAGTTCGCTGAATTCATTCTAAGTGACCAAAATAGTTCATTCTAAATGCCCCTATTGCAATTTAGCGGACACGGAGTACATATCCGGAAGAAGAAGCTTTCCTTTCATAGAAACCTTTCTTCGCATTATGATGCATACCACCAGAACGTGGTTTTCAGTATCCACGGAGCCATGTTTTTATCTATTTCAGCCATGTTTGTCCCAAATTTAGGAAGTCTGTGTACCGTAAAATGGCCTCAAGTACTCAGCACACATTTCTGCACACCTGTCAGCCACCGAGAGACGTAGCGCTGTGGTTAGCACACTGGACTCGCGTTCGGGAGGACGCTGGTTCAATCCCGTGTCCGGCCATTCTGATTGAGGTTTTCCGTGGTTTCCCTAAATCGCTTTAGGCAAATGCCGGGCTGGTTTCTTTGAAAGAGCACGGCCGACTTTCTTCCCCATCCTTCCCTAATCCGATAGGACCGATGACCTCGCTGTTGGGTCCCCTTCCACAAATCAACCAAACGACCAACACTTGTCAGCCACTAAGTCTTTGCCCTCTTTCAAAACATTTTTGGGGTGAGGAAACTCACGGTTAAATTTACAAACTTGTCGTAACATACAGCCGGCCGCCGTGGCCGAGCGGTTCTAGGCGCTTCAGTCTGGAACCGTGCGACCGCTACGATCGCAGGTTTGAATCATACCTCGAGCATGGATGTGTGTGATGTCCTTAGATTTAAGTAGTTCTAAGTTCTAGGAGCCTGATGACCTCAGATATTAAGTCCCACAGTGCTCAGAGCCATTTGAACCACTCGTAACATACAATCTGCATTGCCCGACTACTACTGATTTAACTCAAATTTCCTCATAAATACACGACAACTTTTTCTCTGCTGGACTTGGGCTCTGTTTCGTGACTGGTATACATTCCCCAGTTCTTAATTTCCCCTCAGTCTCATTTAAGATTGATTTGTTCATTTTACCGGTCTCACCGTTACGATAAATGAGGTGAAGTGAAACTACCTACGCAGATATATACCTGGCAATTCCACAGTCACGTTGGATTGGTACTGCAACCTGTTGTCAGGCTCAGCAGGCTGAACGGGTTCCGTGAAACTCAAGTGGCTTGCGGAAACCCAAGTTGGCCTGCTCTGATAACTGTGTTTCAGCACACGTGTACCCCTGTATCTCCGTTGCGGCAGGTTGAGCTGCTTTAATGGTTGCAGCAGAGATAGGGGAGAACAGGCTGAAGGGAGAATTTTCTATCTCTGAGCTGATAATGGCATTCTGAGGTTTGTCGCAAGTAAAAAAATTTAATATCGGATGAAAACAAGTCGTCTCTGTGCCACGTTTAAGTGCTGACGAAATTATCGCTGACCTGCAACCCAATAGTCACCACTTTTAAAATAATATTTCCACCCTCAAACGCACAGCAAGACCACATTCAGGCCTACTGAAATGGAGTCGCATAGGGAACATTGTGTCACTTTTGGGCAATGATAATGTTGTAAAAGGGGTGAATTACACTGACGGGAATGGGAAGAGTCATGCCATGAACAAACGTGGTGAAGATGTCTTCACATTGTTGTTGTTGTTGGGGCCTTCGGTCCTGAGACTGGTTTGATGCAGCTCTCCATGCTACCCTATCCTGTGCAAGCTTCTTCATCTCCCAGTACTTATTGCAACCAACATCCTTCTGAATCTGCTTCGTGTATTCATCTCTTGGTCTCCCTCTACGATTTTTACCATCCACGCTGCCCTCCAATACTAAATTGGTGATCCCTTGATGCCTCAGAACTGTCCTACCAACCGATCCCTTCTTCTAGTCAAGTTGTGCCACAAACTTCTCTTCTCCCCAATCCTCTGCAACACCTCCTCA